>NC_079323.1:54309244-54992117 GCF_029931775.1 Euleptes europaea
TGCGTTATGGGAACAAACAAGAACACAGGAAGAGAAGGGAGAAGGATCACAACCTTTCTATCTATCCAACTCTCACACTTGCTGTCCCCTGCTGATCTTCCTTTCTTTAATCAATCTTTGTGCACTAGACATTGTATTTCCAACATATACTACTATGTATAGCTTGCTTGAAACTAGGATCCTACTATGGCATTTTGCATCATTTAATGTGTCATGTTAATACTTTGCTTCAGTCCTATTTTTAGACTTCTGATTGGTTCTACAACCCTAATGCTATGGCATTGTTTATTGAATGGCAAATCTGTCAATTTTATTTAATCTATATGTGTATTCTGCCTTGAGCCCAAGTGAGAAAGGCAGACTATAAATAAATGACATATATATATATATAAATACATCATATTAAATAATTAAGGCAGGTTCCTGGAACATCTACGTTTTCATCAAATCACACAAAAATTCCAGGGAGTCCAGTCCTTCATCTCTGTTGAAGACCTTAATCTCTGTTAAAGTGAATTGGCCAAAAGTGTGCTTCCAGCCATCCTTCTGGCCATTGTTTTATATGGGAAAACAGGAGGGGTTCTAGAACTGCTGCTTTTTCACAAAATGGCAAGATGGTCAATGCTTATTGTGGGAGGGAGTCATGAATGGATCCCTCCAATACTGACTTCAAATGTCTGGTGTTCTCTGCTATTATGGGAAGAGGTCTGATTACAGTGACTCCAACACCACTAACTTTAGAAAGTGTTCCTTCCAGTGTTAACTCTATACAACCATCTGCATCTATTCTCATGAATCTTTGAGTCCATTCTTCTTCTAAAGATCCATGCTTTTAAAGGTAAAGGTGGTTCCCTGTGCAAGCACAGGGTCATTCCTGACCCATTGGGTGACATCACATCCGGACGTTTACTAGGCAGACTTTGTTTACGGGGTGGTTTGCCAGTGCCTTCCCCAGTCATCTTCCCTTTACCCCCAGCAAGCTGGGTACTCATTTGACCGACCTCGGAAGGATGGAAAGGGAGAGTCAACCTTGAGCCGGCTACCTGAAAGCGACTTCTGTTGGGATCGAACTCAGGTCGTGAGCAGAGCTTTTTACTGCAGTACTGCAGCTTACCACTCTGCGCCATGGGGCTCCCATGCTTTTAGCAGAGTGAAATTTCCCTTATGAGATCCTCTGTTCTCAAAATCTTACTACATTTCAACACTCTACTTGGCTATTCCTTTTTAATATTATAAATAGCCAAATGTGACCCACATTCCCACATGGCCAGGTTATGTGTTGCTGTTAAGAAGTCTGTTATTTTACTCAATATTCATTTCTCATTAGGGGAAACATAAGGTGCAAGGTGGTATTTAAATCTTTGTATTCACTGGGTAAATCAAAGTGCTATTTCAGCTTAACTATTTGGAGCTCCAGTTGACAGCTTAGTTAGCATTTCTAGTCTCTACTTAATGAGCTACCAATGCCACGGTAGTTAAAAGGGAAGTTTATGTCTCAGAATCCTTCAGAACTCTTTTTAGGCTTGACATTTTTTTTTATTTTAATGAGCTGTTTGCCCCTGTTGATTCATTCTTTGAAGCCAATGAGATGTCCAGACAATGAGATTTTTAAACATTCTTTTTCGCAGTACTTACAAAGAGAAAACCCTATATTTTTTCTGGTTTCCATGTGGGTAAATACTGAAAAAAAATCTGCTATAAAACAATGTTGTTCAGGCATGAAACAAATACACTAGAGCTTCCTAAGTCCTCTTTATAATGCTTTTTCTATCTGGCTAACCGAAGCTTTTTCTATTCAAACAGATCAAGTCAAGAGATGGTAAAAAAACAGAGAAAAAATGCAGGCCTACTGATACAGTCTTCCAAAATAATTTACAAAACCATTGTATTCTGGATTTTAATTCTCTCTTGAAGATCCTTATATATCGAGGCATCTTTGTAAAGAAAGAGGAATGGTAATGGAAATTTTGAGACCACTCTTTGAGTATCTGGATGCTTTTATCTGAAACAAGGTTAGTAAAAAGACCTTGATCTTAGACTGGATGACGTTCCAGTGAAATCATAGGGGGATTAAGATAAAGGAATAAAGGCACAATAAATTAACCAGTTTTATCCAGTTATTCATGTATTCCTAGTAAAATTCATGAGGCATATCTGACTGTAGCTGACCACCAACTTAAAAAAAAACAACTAAATGTCAGGAGATGTAAAGAATATTTTGTGAAGTTTTATTTTGACCCTTTGTACTTATGTGTTATGGAGAGTTGTGAAGCTAAGAAATGAGGCTGTTTTCATCCATTTCAGAGGTTTTTTCTCTCTCCACAGAATAGATGAAGTCTTATCTTTGTCTTTTTTCAAAAGCAGATTATGAAAATGACTATGTTGCCAGATGAAAGAGATTTGTGCACATAATAGATTCAGTTAAAAAGAACCAGAAAGGTCATTTAACCTAACAACCTGCCTAAATGGAAATCATCACTTTCTCCTCTCCCCTCCCCAGTGGATCAGCCTATAATATCCAGCATGTCACAGTAGAGAGTACAGAGTGAATGTATCACACAGTGGTCATGCAGAGAAGCAATAACAGATCTCATGCAAGCCAAATGAAAAGTTTAGAACATGGGTGGGGAACCTTTTTCCTGCCAAGGGCCATTTGCAGATTTACAACATCATTCGGGGGCCATATCAGGTGTAGTTCTCCGGGGAGGAGGCTAGGGTTGCCAGGGCTCCAGCCACCACTTGGGTTCGGCAACTCTAGGAGAGGCTATGCAAAGGAGAGCGGGAAGGAAGAAAAGAGAAAGAAAGAAAAAGGAAGGAAGGAAGGAAGGAAGGAAGGAAGGAAGGAAGGAAGGAAGGAAGGAAGGAAGGAAGGAGGAAGGAAAGAAAGAGGAAGGAAAGGAAGGAAAGGAAGGAAGGAAGGAAAGAGAGGGAGGCTTCAGCACACACACCTTCCTGGCTCCCCTCCCCCCACATACACATTCACCGGGCAGCGCTAGCAGCCCGGCCTCCATACAAACACACGAAGTCTTCTCGGCTCCCCTCCCTCATACACACACGCACGCGAGCTCTCAGGGAAAGTCTTCTCGCCCTCCCCCTCCATACACACATGCATTCACTGGGCCACGTTAGCAGCCTGGCCTCCATACACATGCACACACACGTGTGCACTCGGGGAAAGTCTCCCCCCCTCCATACACATACGCATTCACTGGGCTGCGTCCATACACACGTGCGTCCATACACATGTGCGCACTTGGGGGAAGTCTTCTCGGCTCCCCCCCTCCATACACACACAGTTTCCATACACACGTGCGTGTGCACTCGGGGAAAGTCTTCTCAGCTCCCCCCTTGGCTCCCCCCTCCATACACACATGGCTCCCATCCACAGGCACGCGCACACTTGGGGGAAGTCTTCTCGGCTCCCCCCTCCATACACACACGCATTCAGCCCGGCTTCCATACAAACTCACGCGTGCACTTGGGGGAAGTCTCGGCTCCCCCTCCTCCATACACACACAGCTCCCATACACACACACACACACTCGGGGAAAGTCTTCTCGGCTCCCCCCTCCATACACACACATCTCCCATACACACACACACACACATGCACTCAGGGAAAGTCTTCTCGGCTCTCCCCCCTCCATACACACATGCATTCAGCCCGGCTTCCATACATACGCATGCGCACACTTGGAGGAAGTTTTCTCGACTCCCCCCCTTCCTACATGCACACATGCATTCACCGGGCCGCAATAGCGGGCGCATTAGTGTGCACGGGAGAGTCCGCGGGCCGCAGCTGATGATGTCATGGGCCTTAAACGGCCCGCGGGTCGGAGGTTCCCCACCCCTGGTTTAGAAGAGCTAACAAACACACATATATATCCTGGCATCATTAACCCAGTCTCACCTAGGAGGGGGAACTGCTTTTGGATCAGAAATATTGGAATGCTACTTTTGAAAAGAAACTTCATGGGTTAATATGGTTCAAGCCTGTGTCACCCAACATCTTTTCTTATTACAGTCCTTAACTCTATTATGGCATGCATTCATGCCTTGAATGGGGAGGGGGATCTCCATTTCCTATTGGGCAAGAGTCAGAACAAATGAAACTAATTTCCTAAACCCAAGAACTGGAGGAAGAAATGATATGCCCAAAAGGGGCTTAAATAAATAGATGAGCAATTTGCATTTCCTGTAGATGTGGGAAGGTGGAGGGGGAAACAGTTGAGCTCTGTTTAACCTTTATTAATTGCATTCTCATCCACTTTAATCATTTATAATTACCTACAGTACAAAAGTGTATCAAATCATTTTCTATGCAACATGCTAATTTATACAGAGGCTCACCCTAGACAAAGGTGTTCAGTGACAATTAATATTTCATCAGCACATTTCACCATCCTTTATTACTCTCCAAATGTTCCTGTGCACTTGGACATTAAAAATTTACACAGACTAGCTACTGACTAAAGCACAAAGCAAACTGGAAGCTGCATAGTAGCACTCGAGGAAAATGGAACTGAGCTTTGTTTTACTCAGCACAAAACAAAACTGAGACTCTTACCACGATAACATACTAGCCAAATAAACATTGACATATGAGGCCACTTTATACTGAGTAAGCCCACATCAACTGAATAGGAAGATCTCCAGATTGAAGTGAAGTTCTTTTCCATCCCAGCTATGGGTACAGTGAGGGAAAAAAGTATTTGCCCATTTGCCCTCTGACAAAGAAATGACCAGTCCATAATTTTAATGGTAGGTTTATTGTAGCTGTGAGAGACAGAATAACAACAGGAAAAACCCCAGAAAGCCAGAAGACAAAAGTCAAAGATTGATGTGCATTATGAGTGAAATAAGTATTTGATCCTCTATCAACCAGCCAGATTAGGGTTAGGGTTAGGGCTCTGCTGTCGACAGAAGCAATCAATCCATTAGATTCCAAACAAGCCACCATGACCAAGACCAAAGAGCTGTCCAAGGATGTCACGGACAAGATTGTAGACCTGCACAAGGCTGGACTGGGCTACAAGACTATTGCCAAGCAGCTTGGTGAGACGGTGACAACCCTAACCCTAACCCTAACTGTCAACCTCCCTCGGTCTGGGGCTCCATGCAAGATCTCATCTCGTGGAGTTGCAACTTGCAATGATCATGAGAACGGTGATGAAGCAGCCCAGAACTACACAGGGAGAACTTGTCAATGATCTCAGGGCAGCTGGGACCATAGTCACCATGAAAACAGTTGGTAACACACTATGCCGTGAAGGACTGAGATCTTGCAGAGCCCTCAAGGTCCCCTTGCTCAAGACAGCACATGTACAGGCCCGTCTGCAGTTTGCCAATGCTCATCTGAATGACCCAGAGGAGAACTGGGTGAAAGTGTTGTGGTCAGATGAGACCAAAATTGAGCTCTTTGGCATCAACTCAACTCGCCGTGTTTGGAGGAGGAGGAATGCTGCCGACGACCCTAAGAACACCATCCCCACCGTCAAACATGGAGGGGGACATATTATGCTTTGGGGGTGTTTTTCTGCTAAGGGGACAGGACACCTTCACCGCATCAAAGGGACGATGGACGGGACCATGTATCTTCAAATCTTGGGTGAGCACCTCCTTCCCTCAGCCAGGGCATTGAAAATGGGTCGAGGATGGGTATTCCAGCATGACAGTGACCCAAAACACACAGCCAAGGCAACAAAGGAGTGGCTCAGGAAGAAGCACATTAAGGTCCTGGAGTGGCCTAGCCAGTCTCCAGACCTTAATCCCATCGAAAATCTGTGGAGCTGAAGGTTCGAGTAGCTACACATCAGCCTCAAAATCTTACTGACTTAGAGAGGATCTACAAAGAGGAGTGGGACAAAATACCCCCTGAGATGTGTGCAAACCTGGTGGCCACCTACAAGAAACGTCTGACCTCTGTAATTGCCAACAAGGGTTTTGCCACCAAGTACTAAGTCATCTTTTGCAAAGGGATCAAATACTTATTTCACTCATTATAATGCACATCAATCTCTGACTTTTGTCTTCTGGCTTTCTGGGGGTTTTCCTGTTGTTATTCTGTCTCTCACAGCTACCATTAAAATTATGGACTGGTCATTTCTTTGTCAGAGGGCAAACAGGCAAATTCAGCAGAGGATCAAATACTTTTCCCCCCTCACTGTAGAGGTTGGGAGGCACAGAAGTGCATGCTTCCATAGGTGTTACAGAAAGAGGAAATTGACCTGGCTTTAGGGTTGCCAGGTTTCTCTTCACCACTGGTGGGAGGTTTGGGGCGAAGCCTGAGGAGGGCGAAGTTTTGGGAAGGGAGGGATTTCAATGCCATAAAGTCCAATTGCCAAAGCAGCCATTTTCTTCAAGTGAACTGATCTCTATTGGCTGGAGATCAGCTGTAATAGCAGGAGATCTCCAGCTACTACCTGGAGGTTGGCAACCCTACCTGGCTTGCATAACAGAGATATTGTTGGCAGAAAATGACATGGTGTCTCTGTCCCAACGACATCCACCTGGTTATGCAGTCCTCTACCAACCCCACACAGGTGGCCAAAGAGGAGGGGTTGTTGTAATCCTTTGTGACTCCTTCAACTTTTGCATATTCCCAGTACAAGCTATAGCTGGCATTGACTGTATGCTCTTTACACTGGGGACTAAGGATAGGATAGGCATTATGATTGTTTAACAGCTACCTAGTTCCCCAGTGGGTCACCCTTTCTGGATTGGCATAGGTGCTCTCAGATATGGTTCTGGAGATACCAAGACAGATTGTTCTGGGTGACTTCAACATTCATGCTGAATGTTCATCACCAGGCCTGGCCTAGGATTTTATAGCCTCTTTGGCTGCCCTGGGCCTCCCAAATTATAACATGATGATCCACTGCTTGACTGCTGTGGTCAAATGGATGAAAGTCAACAAACTGGAACTGAACCAAGGCAAGATGGAAGTGATGCTGTTTGGGAAGATGGAGATTTTGAAGTATACGGTGGTTCCCACTTTCAATAGAGTTCAGCAGACCCTTGCTGACTTGATTAAGACTCTAGGGGTTCTACTGTATCCAGTGTTACTGCTGGAGAAGAAAGTTACTGCAGCTGCAAAAAATGCTTTTGTTGAATGCAGTCTAGCCTACAAGATGACCCCCTACCTTGATAGGACATATCTTGTCACAGGGATCCAAGCCATGGTAACATCAAGACTAGATTCCTGTAATGCATCTACACAGGTCTCCCTCTTGAAATCAACTCAGAGACTCCAGATGCTACAAAATGCTGCAGCTCAGTTATTATTGGGAGCTAAGGGGAGCATGCATATGACCCCCGTTCTGCAGTCAATCCATTGGCTACCCATCATACCAGGCTCAATTCAAGTTATTAGCTATCACATACAAAGTAGGGCTGTCAATTCGGTTCCCCCCCGACCAGAAAAACAGCCGAATTTTCCCCGATTTGGTGGTTTCTAGTTCGGATAGAATGGAATTCAAAAAAGGCGGGAAAACAATGAACCAAATTCGGCGAGTTTGGGGCGATTTGGCAAATTTGGCAAATTCAGGAGCTCCGAATCAGCAGCATAACCATAAAGGCATTAAAAACACATTCACGACTTTCCATGGCTCCGGGGGGGGGGCATTTTTGGAGGTAGAGGTCCCAAAATTTCAGCGTAGCTTGAGGGGACCCTTCTTACAAGAACCCCCAAGTTTTGTAAAGATTGGGTCAGGGAATCACAGGATATGGGGCCCGGAAGGGGTCCCCCCAAAAAAATCGCCCACAGGAATAAAGGCATAAAAAACACATTTGCGCCTTTCCATGGCTCTGGGGGGGCATGTTTGGAGGTAGAGGTCCCAAAATCTCAGCATAGCTTGAGGGGACCCTTCTTGCAAGAATACCCAAGTTTTGTAAAAATTGGGTCAGGGCCCCTAAGATATGGGGCCCGGAAGGGGTCCGCCCTCAAAATCGCCCACAGGAATAAAGCATTAAAAACACATTTGCACCTTTCCGCGGCTCCGGGGAGGCATTTTTGGAGGTAGAGGCCCCAAACCTTCAACGTAGCTTGAGGTGACCCTTCTTGTAAGAACCTCCAAGTTTGGTGACAATTGGGGCAGGGGGTCCCGTGTTATGGGGCCTGGAAGGGGTCCCCCCAACCCATCTGTCCATTACAGCCTTTAAAAACACATTCGATTTGGGACATACCATTAACCCGGCCCGGGGGTCTGGTCTGGTGGTTGCTTCGGAAGTTGGGCCATACCATTACCCCGGCCTGGGGATCTGATTACCTCGGCAGTTGGGCTGTACCATTACCCCGGCCCGGGGGTCTGACTAAAAGGCAATTAATCCTGAGTTATGGGGTCCTCCCCCCATCCACCCATTGGAATGAATGGGAGCAGGCAATCCTTAATGTGCATCTAGAGAGTGGCAAATCCAAGGCAAAACCTCCCATGCCAGAGAGTATGAGTGTGTGAGTCTGCTAGAATCGTTTTAGATTACTCCTGAGTCCTCCCAGTCCCTGCTCCTGGTAGAAGAGAAGACATCCAGAGTAAGACCCATTTGGGGGCTTTTCTCTATAATTCTCTATAGTTTTTTCCCTGTGTGTGTGTATGTGAGGGGGGGAGATTCTGTGTGTGTGTGTGTGTGTGTGTGTGTGTGTGTGTGTGAGAGAGAGAGAGAGAGAGAGAGAGAGAGGGGGGGGAGGGGGAAGCCAAAGGGGGGTGGGTTTACCTGTTCTGCTGGGGGGTGGGTTTGATTTACTCTGTGTGGGACTGTGCTTTCTACTGTTTTCACCGGTTGCCAACCTCGTGGGAAGTTAACTGTGGCTCAGTGAGTCTCTCTCTGGCTGGTTCCTATTGTTTCCGATGGGCTGTGCAGCTGCTCCTGTTGTTTCGAATGGGCTAGCCTGTCATTCATTTTAGTACATCCCCTGTAATGTATTTCAGTGGAGTCAATGCAAGTCAGCTGACATTCCGCTCTCCCATTATCGTCAATGGGCTGGGCAGCCTCTCCCAATCCTTCCAATGAGCTGACTTGTCATTTATTTTAGTACATCCCTTTTAATGGCTTTATGCCAATGGGCAGATGGGGGGACCCCTTCTGGGCCCCATAACTCGGGGGGGGGTGCTGATGCAATCTTCACAAAACTTGGGGGTTCTTGCAAGAAGGGTCACCTCAAGGTATGCTGAGATTTTGGGACCTCTACCTCCAAACATGCCCCCCCAGAGCCATGGAAATGCGCGAATGTGTTTTTAATGCCTTTATTCCTGTGGGCGATTTTGGGGGGACCCCTCCCGGGCCCCATATCTCGGGACCCCATGACCCAATCTTTACAAAACTAGGAAGTTCTTGCAAGAAGGGTCCCCTCAAGCTATGCTGAAATTTTGGGACCTCTACCTCCAAAAATGCCCCCCGGAGCCGTGGAAAGGCGTGAATGTGTTTTTAATGGCTTTATTCGGCCGAATTTTTCCTGAACTCAGAACTTGGTGCTGAATTCCATGGATCCAAATCAGGGGAGTTCGGACTTCGGCATTTCCCAAATCAAAATGGGCCGAATTTTGCTGAATCCGAATTTTACCGAATTTTTTTTTCAATAGCCCTAATACAAAGTCCATCATGGCCTTGGCCCTTCATACCTGCAGGACCACTTCTCTCCCTATGCTTTGCCATAACAGCTTTGCTCATCTGAGCAGGGCCTTCTGCAGTGCCATCTGGTAAATGGCCAAAATCAACAACTGCCTGTACATGTCCATTCTCTGTTCTGGCTGCCATCTTATGGGATGGATTGCCTGATGAGATTTGGAACACTCCCACTTTACTGGCTTTTCACAAACTACACAAAACTGAATTATTCAGGAGGGCTTTTTTACACAGGTAATAGGACTTTATTGTAATGAAACGATTCAGAAAGATGCTTTGGTAAAGAGATAGATACTATAAACTGTACTACTGTGTACTGTCTGTTACTGTAAGGATTTTCCTTACATTCCACATTTTTTAGATGTCATGTTCAAATGCTTATGCGTTGTTTCAGCTTTATTTCAGATTTCTGTTTGTTTTCAGTTTTCTGTATTCCAAGCTCCATTGCACTCTTTATTGGATATCCCATCATGTTGATAATATTGATTCATGTTGTATAACCACCTTGAGTCCCATTGAGAAAGGCGGACTATAAACAACATAAATAAATAAATTCTAGTTAAAAGACAAGCTGCTGTGTCCTGAGTCCTTTCCAGTTGACTTTAATGGAAGCTCATGTAGAGCACATTGTAATTATTACAGTATGGATCGGCATGGTCTGATGATGCTAGGAAGGGAAGCACATTTGAGCTAGATGTAATTGGAAGAAGGGAACAGTCTTAGCAACAACACTGACCTGCCTATCTATCAGCAGAGTAGGGTCCAAAAGTACTCTTAAACTCTTCATATATGTCTGGCAAAGAGTCTGCTATCCTGTTCTAGTCACTATACTGATGCAATTTTTGGTTAAATTATACCTGCTTTGCACATTTTTCCCCTTTAAACTATAACTGCTACATTTTTTGAGGATTGCATTACAGTATGTAATAATTTTATAATGTTATATAATGCAAGACCTGATAAAAATAAATTTTATATATTTTGAAAATAAAACAAAATTTGCATAAAGACAATTCTCTAATACTTTTTTTTTTTTTTTTACAAACTACTATCCCCACACTCCACTTAGGAATACCAAAAAAAAAAATAATAATAAATAAAATGGAATAGGATAATAAAGGAATTACCCATACATATACAGGAAAAAATCGATATGGACACACCTCAAGAACCTCAACCAGGGACTTGCTGTCTTCAACCCAAAATACACAGGCCTAGCAACCTGGAGTGCCTTATTGTTTCAGGCAGAGGAATTATTATTATAGGAGTGTCTGGACATGAACGTCCTTCTCACATCCTATGTGATCAATATCTTCAGTTATGGATGTGAAACCCCACAGGCTTTTTGAGGAAAATCTAACCCATTCCCAATCTTTCAGAAAATAATATTTTGGCCACTATGGAAGTTGAGTCTCGATATACTCACACCCCTCCCCCCCCCACAGAACCACAAAGATGAGCTACAAGCCATTAGGAACACTATTTCTGACAATGCCACAGCTAACCTCACCTCAAGCTCAGTCATTTGTCCTCACCAACAACAGCTTCCAATGTGGTAATGATTTATTCATTCAAATCAATGGCACAGCCATGGGAACCCTCATGGAACGACAATACACCAACATTTTCATAGCTGACTTGGAGTAGTGCTTCCTCAGCTCCTACCCACTAACACCTCTCTTTTCCTTGAGATTTATTGATTTATTTTATTTTTTTAATAAAAAAAATTCATTGGTTTTTAGAGTACGGAAAGAAAAAGGGTAAAAAAGATAATGGGAAATAATACATATCATTTTTGTGTAGCCCCTGCAACCCACCTCCAATTTTTACCCAACTACCATTTCATTTTGCTTTATTCTATATAACTTTCTAAAATGTTATTCTAAAATATTATCCATCATTGATTCATAAAAAAACTCTATTCTATATAGGCATTTAACAAAATTATGACTCATTGTATTATAGCCCTTATGCAACTCTTTGTACAGTGTTCTTTATATAATTATCTTAATTTTTCATTCCTCTTAGATCAGTGGTTCTCAACCTTCCTAATGCCGCTACCCTTTAATACAGTTCGTCATGTTGTGGTGACCCCCAACCATAAAATTATTTTCGTTGCTACTTCATACCTGTAATTTTACAGGTACACTGTTTATTAATAAACTTAATAATACACACGCTGACTTGGATCATTCATCCCCCCCTTTCCTCAATGCCTTTTAACAACCATTCATGCAAGGGAGGTTTTGCCTTGGATTTGCTGCTCTCTAGATGCACATTTTCACCATCTGCATTCTCAAAACTCTGCAGGGGGGCTTATTGTTGAGTTTCGAGAATCTGGATGGGGAAAATGTGCATCTGAGTGGCAAATGCAAGGCAAAACCTCCCATTCATAAATGGCCAATAACCCCCATGCAGAGTCTGGAGAATTTGGCTGGGGAAAATGTGCATCTGAGTGGCAAATCCAAGGCAAAACCTCCCATTCATAAATGGCCAATAACCCCCTGTCCTGGTTCGCCCTCCCGCCTGGGCTCCCAGGCCCAGGACCAACCCTGACTCCAGCGCCCCAGGCAGGGGAAGAGGGAAGAGCCCTCGAGCCTCCACTCACCGGGAGAGCAGTCGGGAGAGGCGGCGAACGGCAGCTGGATAGAGCCTCCTCCCAGCATCTGGGGGGGCAAAAGCCCCCACAACTGCTGACAGGCCCGCTCATCAGTTGGCAAGCGGGAGAACTGGCCCGGACGGACCATGCCCGGATGACAGGGCGCCGCAGCGGCTGCGACGCTCCCTGGCCCCCAGACTGGCCAGCCAGCCGGGTCCCCGGGGAGAGGCAAAACAGCCCGCCTATCAGCTGGCCGGTGGAGGGGGGGTGAGCTGGGAGAGGGAGGCGCCAGAGCGGCAGGTGGTTCAGCGCGGCTCCAGCTCTGGCGCTCCCCAAAGCAGGCCCGCCAGCATCAGCAGCATGTGGTCGCTCCTTTGTCACGGGAGTGCCTCCTGCACAGACTCTCTCCCGCCCTCCTGTGCAGACTCTCTCCCGCCCCCTTTCGGAAACCTTTCGGTACTGCCGTGCTGCTATTCATCTCGTCCCCGCCGTCTCGACCGACATTCGTCTCGAGTTGACCGACACCCCCGCGTGTGCCTGCACTCGAGGGGCCAAAGAGCGGTTTGCCAACCCCTGGTCTTAGGCGACCGCTGTGAAAGGGTCGTTCGACCCCCAAAGGGGTCGCGACCCACAGGTTAAGAACCGCTGTCTTAGATTAAACCGGATTCTCAAACTTATCTATCATAAAATGATCGCCATTTCTGTTGGTGTTCTTTTATCTGTTTTCCTTGGAGTAAATTCATTAATCTTGCCATTGTTGCATATTCCATCATTTTTGTAATCCACTCTGATAATTTTGGTATTTTCTTGTCTTTCCAATGCCTTGTGTACAAGACTCTCGCTGTGGTTACTGCATATTGAAAGGGTAATAAAATTTTGTTACCTTAAAGGATAACAAAATCTGAGGTTTGTGGCAAATAGTTTAAATAATTTACACACAGAATTAATCCAGCAGCCCATCAGTCCAATCCAAAGGAACATTCCATTCCCAGCTAGGCTTGCTAGGATTGTTCTATGACAAGAGGCCTCAGGGTTGCCAGCTCCGGGTTGGGAAATACCTGGAGATTTTGGGGGTGGAGCCTGTGGAGGGTGAGGTTTGGAGAGGGGAGGGACTTCAATGTCATAGAGTCCAATTGCCAAAGTGGCCATTTTCTCAAGGGGAACTGATTTATGTTGCCTGGAGATCAGCTGTAATAGCAGTAGGTCTCCAGCTACCGCCTGGAGGTTGGCAACCCTAGGAGGCCTCCTGCTGGTAAGGCCTATTGCCCGATGCTGCTCAGAGTGGCAGTGTGAGAAATATTTTTCTTTTAAAAAACCAGCAATCTCACGGATATTGCTAGACCCTTTCCAGGTAAAACCCAGAAGTGACAAAGGGTAGCTCTAGAAATTGCTGGAAACTCTATGAGACAGTAGCCCTCTTCAAAAGTTACAGCAAATGCACATACATCCTGAATTTAACTGTTTGTAAGAAAAAGTCAATGAGTGGTGACTTTCAACATGAAACTGGGCACCAGTTCCTGGATAAATGTGTGTTCCTGGATACATTCCTGTGTGATTTTTTTTCATATACATGTCCCCACAGAATGGTCTTACACTGAAATAGTTTTTATTCTATAGTGTGTTCATGTAATGTGTATGAATGAGATTAAATAGGCAGCGTTACCAGTTTGGGTTATCATTCTTGAGCAAATTGGAATGATCTAAATTAGACAACTAAATTTCTTTAATAGTCTATGGCTCTATGATCTCTTATGATGAGATTATTAAGAAAAGATACAATGGCTTGAAGTTCTATAGAGGAAGAGTTATTTAACAAAGTTAATTCATAGTGGTCAATATAATAGGAAAATGAATGAGTTTGAAAAAATTATAACTCAGCATCAAAAACACTTATTTTCCAAACTCTACAAGCTGATCAAAGACAAGCAATTAGTAGTTCTAAAATATAAAGACATTATGGAGATTAACACTAGGATATGAAGATTCGGAGATTCAGTAGCAGTCCCGCCAGCTTGAGGGGTAATAAATCGCCACAGACGTTTCTTTGGAATTTAGGCTTCGCTCTCCCCTATCTATTACCATCTAGCAACTATACAGAAGCAAGAATACCTACTCTCCTAAAATCTGAGTAAGTTTAAAAGAACTCTTTTGTTTTACCTGGATTTGGAAGTCCCAGGAGACTGCTAAATACATCTCTCAAATCCATATCTCCCCACTCAATGTTTAAATGACTCTTTAAAAACAAGAAAAGATCAGATAACCCAGCAGGAATCTTATCAATTTGATCAGTGGGAAGACATAACAACTAAGAATTTTGAAAGACGCTTCAGTTACCAATCAGGAGCTACTACGTGTAAAGGGGAGGGAGGAGTGGAAATCTCCCCCACCCCGAAGAGTCATCTTTCTAACTAAACAAAGCCTTCCTGCCACGTCCTTCCCGGAAACAATCTATCATCGCGAGAGAGCCAGAGAACTTGGAATCAGAAGTGTGGCATTAGTGTGTACTGGCAAATATCTCCCAAGTTCCTGAACACAAGGAATGGAAGGTTTATGACCTTGATTCCTGCAACACCTCTTTATTTACTACACTGGTACATTAGCCTGGATTTTACCAACTGAGTTTCAACAGAAATCTTCAGAAGAAGCAACCATGGAATATCTGACTAAACAGATGGAACAATTTCCTGCTTTGATGAACATTTCATACCAACTTATTAATCAAAAACTGGATATCATCTTAGACGATCTTAAAGACATAAAAACCCAAATTATCACAATGAGGTCAGAGGTGATACTAGAGGGCCCTCTAGTTGACAAGAAAGATGAAGAACAGAAGAATCCCACGAAGGAAATCGAGAACTACAATAAACAAACTGCAATAGCCCAGCTGACAACACCGGATCTGAATGTGAGTGACTTTGACCTCTGTCTCTTCAATTTGCCTGATGAACTTTTCAACATCTGTTTGGAGGACTTAATGAGTAGAAAAACTGGGGCCGACAGGATCCTTTTCTTTGAATTTGAGATGCAAGATATTGCAACATGGGTTTACCATGGAGATCATCTATCTGCAGAAGAGACTGTACCAATAATTTCCAAGGATGCTCTTCGACGCTTACTGTTAATGATGAAAAGAAGGAAATGCTGGAAATTCCGGACAAAGGGACTAATTTAAAAGAGTCTAGTTTCTCTTTTGGATGAGATTAAAAAGGAACCGGTTAAAAGGATTGGCTATAATGGAAATAGAACCATATATGATATTAATTTACTAGAAATATAAAATGTATTAAATGAGTGTTAGGGAGAAATGGAGGGCTTACAAAATAATATTTTTTAATGGAAGTAATTAAATGTTTTCTACTATACTAATCCATTTATTATTAGCGAGACTCACTATTTTTCTTCTTTTTTCTTTTATTTTATTTTCCCTTTTTTCTTTTTTTTATATGATAGTACTAATTATTAATAAGTATTAGCAACAATATCAGGATTAGAACTTTATGCAAAAGAGATTACTAATTTATCACAAGATGGAGGGAGGTGTAGGGGAAGTCAATATTTCTTTGGTTATACACAAATATTTTTAACAATGTTTCCTATTTGTTTTTACTTTTTATTGTTTATGTCAATTGTTAAACTATGCGATTAATAATTCTGAAAAAATAATAAAAATTATTTTTTAAAAAAACACTAGGACATGAAGTCACAGAAGAGGTCAGGAAAGATGCATTTTCATTAGGGTCAAAATTTACTATAAGTCTGAACTTTAGGAAGAACCTACAGAAAATGATACACCAGTTGTATTTAACTTCTAGGTTAATTGCCAAAATTTACAACTCGAGTTGGAGAGTGTGCTGGTTCTGTAATACTGATTCAACTGATTTCATTCACATGTGGTGGGTATGTTCTAGGGATAAGAAGTATTAGGAGAAGATTTCTGTATTAATAAGTGTGGATTAAGAAGAACAGTAGAAAACACTCCAGAATATATGTTACAGACAGTCCATTCCTGAAGGGGGTGGCTGAAGCTCCCTAGGAGCCAGTGTGATCCTGTGCTGGCATAGGTGCCACCATATCATGGAATAAGGTGGCATTTATGCTGGCACAGATGCAACCATGCCCTTGTCTGGGAGCCACCGGCCCCCGCCACCGGTGCAGCCATGCCAGCAAGGCTTTCCCGGAAGAGAAATCCTGTGCTGGCATGGGGGGGGGGGGTGAGCCTGCAGCCCTCCCCCACTCCAGAAAGTCAGGAAGAAAGAGAAAGAGGGAGAAAGAGAGAGAAAGAGGGAGAGAGAAAGGGAGAAAGAGAGAGGAAGGAAGGAAGGAAGGAAGGAAGGAAGGAAGGAAGGAAGGAAGGAAGGAAGGAAGGAAGGGAGGGAGGGAGGGAGGGAGGGAGAGAGAGAGAGGGAGAGAGGGAGAGAGGGAGGGAGGGAGGGAGGGAGGGAGGTTTGCTGGCTGGGCTTGCGGGGCTGCTGCCACCCTGGGAAGCCCAGAAAGGGATGGTGGAGGAAGGAGTAGGGGCTGGCTTCCTCAGTTCTGTGAGCTGGAGAAAAGCCCTCCATGGTTGCACACACAAACTTGCTGAAAGAAGCCTCCTTCTCTGGGCCCCCTTGCTGGGTTAAAAAATCCCCCCCTGCTGATCTGAAGTAATATCAATGTATCATAAAGCACCCAAAATCCTAATCAAAATTGCAGTCATCCAGTGGAGCCTAGGATTGTGCACTCATTAGCCCCCCCACCCATTAAGTCATCTCTAAAATGGGGAGGGGATGAACATATGATCCTAGCCTATGCTGCCTCTCTCTGCGATTTTGAATAGTATTTGAGTGATTTCATGATATATCCATATTACATCAGAGCAGCAGGAAAATAAATTAAAACATGGTGAGGGAGCCCAGAGAAAGAGCCAACCATGGCTGCCTCTATCTCCTATATGGCTTCCTGGGGCATTAAGGAGGGGATGGCTGAAGAAGGAGTTGGAGAAGGAGTTAGAGAATGGGAGCATGTAGGGACATGGGAAGCTTGGCTGCGGCTGAACTATGCACCTACTCACATCCAAGATAAGCTCAGAATTTAACTTAATTTTGGGATAAAACAGGGATTGGAAAATCCAGGGAAGTCACAGGATGGAAGTAAGCTGAGACCACAGGGAGGAGAACATCATGCGTAACCCTGACAGAGAACTGGGACAATCACAGGAGAATTGTGAGACAAACCAGCCATGCATAACCAACCTACAAGTGATTGCGTTGAATTTGATAACGGCCGTGAATTTAACCTTTATACGCCACTAGAAATCTAAAATGATGCCAGATGTGAATGAATGTCTAGATAAAATAAAGGAGATTTACCTCATATTAAAACTTACCTCAATTCAAAGAAATGAAAACTTTGTAACTCTGCAATCCAAATGGCTGAACATATTCAGTTGCATTTGACAAATATTATGTAACTAATTTTAAATTCATTTTGTTTCTTTTATAATTGTATAATAAATTAATAAAGTGTTGAATGTTAAAAAGTAGGCAGCTTCACACGGATATGATTTAAAAAATGATAAGGAATATGCAATTAGATCTGCTGCACAGCCCTGATTATGAGTCTCACAAGGAAAAAACAGCCTCTCAAGATTCATAGTCGACAACATTCTGCTACTTTTCAATGCTGATTTCTTCAGAAATATTTCCCTTTGCAACAATATTTAGATACTGTGATGAAAGAAAACATGCAATGAATACTGAGGGTAAGGATTTTACTGGCACAATGTCCATAATGGCCTTTAAAGAATCCTCCTAGAGCCGTTTTGATAACAGCTCTGAGAACAGAAGAGTTTACTCACTGTTTCTTGGTTTAAAGCAGAGATCTCAAAATTAGAAACATAGTGAATCCCACTCTTTAGTCTTTTATTTCTTTTCATCCCAATACATATTAAATCTGTTAGTCTTTAAGGTGCCACAAAATTGTTTGTTGCTTTCAATATTTAAGATGTAACAGAAAGCAAATTTCATTTTTATAGTATTCATATTGTACCACTAACCACACACTGCTAATTATAGGCTTCAAAAATAATAGAGAGCATTACATTCACTGCTGAATGAATAATGCCTATATTTCACAAAACATAAGTATACCAGGTATTCCTCAATACAATGTCATAATAAAATATGGATTCAAATGATATTGTCACATACTGGTTCTGAGACATGTCTCTCAAGCAAATACCATTGCTTTGGGAAGAGTTCTGAGATATCTAGTTTCTTCCCACTCCATATTATTGGACTAAATCGGGAGTGGGGAGCATCAGGCCTGGTGGCCGTATAAGGCCTGCAAAATCATTTGGTCTGGCTCTTCGTGGGTCTTGGCAGATCTCTAGCTCAGAAGGATCTAAGACTGGCGGTCCACCCCCTCCTGAGGACAGGAATAGCCTCTATTCAAGGTGGATGTGAGTTTGTTTTGCTGAAAAAAGGAACCTTTTTCCCCCCTTGCAGAAGAGTCATTAGCTATGGAGCTGCTAGGACCACCCAAGAAACTGTTAACCCTTTCCCACCCAGGCCATGGAGAAACATATTCCCTCTGAACTACAAGAGGGCTGGGGGTGGAAGGGGCGACAGTGGAGGGGTCAAAGGGGCAGGGCCAGAATGCGCAGGGGCAAGTTCTTAGCCAGTGTGTCCTCATTTCATCCCTGCAGGCGGATGAAATCTCCCTTCTGGTTCTTCCCCCTCTAAGTTCTGCAAAAGATGCGAAGGGTGGGAAAGTGCCGGTTCGGGGCGTTGCTGGACTGGGCTCCTTCGCCTACAAGCCCCGAGTGTCTTGTCACTCACTCCGTCTTGTGTTTGCTGCCCTGCCTGAATCTCTCAGGCCCAGCTGGGGACAGCAGAGCTCAAAAGTGAGTTGCTCTACGTGGCAGACACTCGGAGCCGTCTCCGATAGTGCCTCTTGGCTAAATGTTTCACCAAATATAGCAGGCTAATTTTTAAGTTGATAATTTTGTATGGCCCACAAATGATGTTATAAATATACAAATGGCCCTTAGCAGAAAAAAGGTTCCCCACCCCTGGACTAAATCATCATCAGTACAAAAATGGTGGCAATTAAAGGGAGCCGAAATAGAGATCCTCAAATAATACCGCTTTGGCCCCGCCACCATTTTTAACCCCCCTCCCTCACCTACCACTGTCTGGCATCAGTGCTGGTTCTGGAAGCCAGCACAATCTTCCCCGCCTCATGGGGGGAGAAGGAGAACTGAAGATCATGCAGCCAAACTCCAAACAGATTAAGTTGTCTCCTGGCAATCTTCAGTTCTCCTCCAGTCCAACCAACCTCCATGTGGCCGGGGGGAGGAGGGGGCAAAGAACTTAAGGTTGTGATGACACAGGTGAGGGGGAGCTAAGCCTGGGACTGCAGCCTAGCACTTAGCTTCCCTCCCCTGCATCCTCCGATCACTGAGGATACAGGGGACAGGATCTAAATGCCAGGCTGCAGATTCATGCCTCCTCCCTTCTCCAGAGAAGGGAGGCAGCACAGATCTGAAAGATATCCATGCCACCTGCCTTCTCCAGATTCTGGTGAAGGGGGGTGGCGCAGAACCTGTTTTTCGGGTTTGGATATTTTTCGGGTTTAAGTTTATTAACCCAATTTTTTGGAAAGATCCTGGTTTTCCGGATGTTTTGAAAATTTCTGGGTTTAATAAACCTGAACCCAAAAAATACCCTCAAAATGGTGCACACCCCTAGTCTTCACATTTGTGTACTTCTCAGTATGAATTGGGCAAATCATGTAAACCAACTCTTTCTTAGCCTAACTGTTGCATACATCTTAATTTACTTCACTTGTTATGGCTACATTAATTATGTGTTTCCTTTGAAGATCTTGACTGTTCCAGGTAGTTACCCATCTATGCAGTGCTCATGTCTACTTTGCTTCAACTGAACCTGTATATTGTGTACTTTTATGACCCTTTTCTAGGCTTGGCTATGAGTTTGCTGGCATGGGATTATTTTTAGACAATTTAGTGGAGTGACATAGAAGAGTTGATGTGATAGATTTGCTTTTTAAGTAACATCATGTGTATATTTTTTTATGCTTTCTCTGCCCTATACTACATTTAACCTTATATTATAGCACTTTAGAATGGGTTATTAAGGATCCATTAAACTAATACAAATCCATTAAGCCACATTAAAGGTAAATTGTTAAAATTATATATATTTCTTTTAAAGAAGAGTACATTCTACATTTCTTACAAATACTGGCCATATATTATGCTTTTTTTCCCCCATCAAGTCACAGTTGACTTATGGTAACCCTGTAGGGTTTTCAGGGAAAGAGACATTCAAAGGTGGTTTGCCTTTGCCTGCATCTGCATCACATTGGAAGTCTCCTATCCAAATACTTGCTATGGTCAAGACTAAGAGTGTGTGACTGGCCCAAGATCACCCAGCAAGTTTCCATGGCAGAGTGGGGATTCGAAGCTGGGTTTTTTAGATTCTAGTCTGATACCTTAACCACTACACCATGCTGGCTCTCTACATTAAGATACCCATGCAATATGATTGTATGTAAAGTATTTTCAGTTATGTGTACACCAGGCCAATTTGTGGACATCAAATGGAACACACATGAAGCTGCCTTATATGGAATCAGACCATTCGTCCAGCAAAATTTATATTGTCTACTCAGACTGGCAGCGGCTCTCCAGGGTCTCAGGTAGAGGTGTTTCAACCAACTACTACTTAACCCTTTTAACTGAGGTTAAAAGGTCAAGGTCCCCTGTGCAAGCACCGGGTCATTTCTGACCCACAGGGTGATGTCACATCCCGACGTTTACTAGGCAGACTTTGTTTATGGGGTGGTTTGCCAGTGCCTTCCCCAGTCATCTTTCCTTTACCCCCAGCAAGCTGGGTACTCATTTTACCGACCTCGGAAGGATCTCTGCTGACCGCCCTCACCACCCAAACCCCAGCCTTCCCAGGCTCCACCCCCAAATCTCCAAGAATTTCCCAACCCATAGTTGGCAACCCTAATATACACATACACATATCAGTCCTTAAAGAATAGAGTAAGGAAAGCTTCTCTAGGCATTCAGATTCTTGCAGTTTGAGCCTTCACTTTACTGAAATAGCTCACAAGATTTCTCTTCCTTCAAGACAACACTTACTGCAATTTCAAGTCGAGCAAAGAGTTACAGTGATTAACAGTTCCTAGAGAGGCTTCTATTATTGAAACCTCAAAATTGATACAGATCAATATGGATCAAGCCAGCTGCCCTCTTGCTTTCTCAGAAAAGCAATCAGGAGAAAATGAGGCCGCACCAGTGGGCAGGAAAAGACAAAAGAGAGCAAGGTGCAAGGTTGAGAGTTTATTTAGCTCTTCTAGATCCTTATGCGTTTCACAATTTGCTTTGTCAGGGGATCTTTAGAAATTTCTCAGGGTGGGAGCTAGGGTTGCCAGGTCCCTCTTCACCACCAGTGGGAGGTTTTGGGGGCAGAGCTTGAGGAGGGCAGGGTTTGGGGAAGGGAGGGACTTCAAAGCCATAGAGTCCAATTGCCAAAGCGGCCATTTTCTCCAGGTGAACTGATCTCTATTGGCTGGAGACCAGTTGTAATAGCAGGAGATTGCCAGCTACTACCTGGAGTTTGGAAACCCAAGTGTGAGCTGAGAAATTTTTATAGAGGATCCCCTGATGAAGCAAATTGTGAAACACACAGGGATCTAGAAGAGCTAAATAAACTCTCAACCTTCCACCTTGCTCTCCTTTGTCTTTTCCTTTCTTAGAGCAGCAAAATGAGGCAAGTGGGATAGCTGGCTACCTAGACTGCCAGAGCAGAATCCAGAAACCTTAGTATGCCTAGTCCTCCTATCTCATTGCCCTAATTGCCACTGAAAAGCCATAAAAATCCTATATAGAGAATTAACCCAGAGGTTGTCAAAAGCTCTTTTGTGTTCCACACACACACAAGCTGTTGCTGGTGCAGACCTGTGCACAAATTTAATTTGCACCAAGCCTTTTCCATTTCTCCAGCAAGATCAGCCTAAGAATGAGTCACCATTTAGGAGAAATGAGAGACTGCAGCCAGGTAGGGGAAAGCCTGCACAAAACACTTTGTATGAGTTTCCAGTTACTATTCAAAAGCACAGGAAACTGTCAAAGCTCTGGCAGAGCGCACACAACTCCCAAAAAACTGAAGCAATCACAAGGGGTGATCATGTAGTTGAGCAGCATTCAGTCTGAAAGGGGTTCCCCAGAATCCCTCACAAACTCCCGTTGGATTGCATGGACATGAGGGGAGGGTAGCCAACACCCTCTGCAGTATTGCAAGGTATACCTGTTACATTGAATTGTACATCAACACAGGACCAAAAACCCAGGCCGTCATACTGGATCACACACACACACCCATGCAGATTTTTATTATTGAGGGAGGTTGAAACATTTACCGTTGCAACTATACAAAAATATTTTTCCAACAGGAAGATCTGCTGCCTCATCCTTATTTATACAGCGTTAAATCATACTGTTTCCACCTAAGGCATAGAAAATACTAACCTTTAGCAGGGAATGTTTTATTTAAAGATCAAAAAGCTTTGGCTAGAAAACTGGAGGTCAGAACATACAAAAAACTCAGCACAAAAAAAAGATCGAAATTGATACTTGTGCACTCTACTATTCACTGAAGTCAATGGCAGATCTCCCATTGATTTGAATGTTTCTAGGCTGCATCCACTGTGAGATTTTAGAAAACTTAAATTATAGTCTACTTTCATCTTTTAGAAAGACACCATCTTTGTAACTCTGAACCTCTGAAGTTCAACAGAATGAAGTGTAGTTTTTAGAAGAGAAACAAGTCTGCCAATTCATCTCCTGTTATCACAGAACTTCAGTTTATAAAGTGTTCCTGACTGCATGTTCAAAATGCCACAAGTATAAAAATTGAGTATGTTCTGTTATCTTATGGATATTTTGGTGAGCCCTCTTTGTTGACTTACCTGGAAAGTGTTACTATGAAATAAGTTGCTCAGTATTATTATGGAGAAACTGTGATCTGATATTCAGACTACAAGGGCAGCATAATTATTGTACTGTAAGAGTGGGAAAGTCCAAAGCTGTTCAACGCATATAATAGGATCATAGAACATGAAAAGCATGAATTAAGGTGATCTCAAAATCGTAAAACAAGAAATGGAACGTTTAAACATTGCAATCCTGGGAGTGAGTGAACTAAAGTAGACTGGATTAGGACATTTTCAGTCAGAAAACCACAAAGTGTTTTACTCAGGGAATGACAAACACAACAGAAATGTTCTAAAACTGAGACGAGATGCAGCCCAAGCAGTCAGGGCTATAATGCAAAGTCTGACCAAATAATATCGACCAGACTTCATGGAAAGTTTTTTAATCTAACCATAATTGAGATCCACACCCTAACTACAGATGCTGATGAGGAAGAAATTGAAAACTTTTATGCAAGTGTCCAGGAAGAAATTGATCACACACCTAAACAAGATGTGCTGATAACCAGAGGTGACTGGAATGCAAAAGTAAGAAACGAAGCAGAATCAAACACTGTCGGAAGATTTGGGCTAGGAGTATGAAATGAAGCAGGAGAGTGACTCATAGAATTCTGTGAAGACAACAATTTGCAAATGTGCATCAGGCAAGAATATACCAACAAATATGACAACAAAACTATGGCCCACAGGCTGGAAATGGTCGATTTACATTCCAGTGCTGAAAAACAGAGATGTCAAAGACTGCAGCAAATATTGCAACCTTGCATTAATTTCTCATGCTCAAACTCTTACAACAAAGACTGTTACCATATATGGAAATGCCTGATGTTCAAACTGGATTCAGAAAAGAAAGAGGCACTAGAGATCATATTGCAAATTTGCATTGGTTACTGAAGTATAGAAGAGAATTTCAGAAGTGTTAGGATGTGTCACTGGCAAACAAGATCAAGTTATCGGTTCTTGTAGGTTATCCGGGCTATGTGACCTTGGTCTTGGTATTTTCTTTCCTGACATTTTGCCAGCAGCTGTGGCAGGCATCTTCAGAGGAGTAACACTGAAGGACAGTGTCTCTCAGTGTCAAAGTATGTTGGAAGGGTAATATATATATAGTCAGAAGGGTGCAGTAGGTAAAGCACTGCACCTATTGAACTCAATATAGCAATGGCCCTTAACGCTGTGTTTTTACATTGACTTGTAACATAATGGTTTCTACTAATTTATGAGTATTATTATACCAAATGCAATTCTAGTCAATAACTCTATAAAACAAAATGAATGTTATTCTACCTCTCTTGTTGTTTCATACCTTAATCACTAAAATATCAACCTACATAAAGAAGGAAAAAGAAATACAAATATAACTCAAAAATCTGGACTATAAAGAAATGTTCTTGCTAGCCTTACCAGCTATCTCCCTTATCTTTAGGGCAAACGTTGGTGTGTTTAATTTGGGAACTGTAGTGTCTTTTGTTGCCTTTTCAAAACTAGCTCATTTTCTTGTTGAGGTTTCCCATCACCTTGCTGCTGGTCACAGTCTCTAATCTGAAGAGAAAAACTGTGATGACTAATACATTCCTCAGCAAGTTTGATGAAGACTTGTTAATAACAGCAATTTGCATGCAATTTTCACAAAATACCTCTCTATCAACTGCACTTGTAAGTAGAGCCTAAGTTCAATAACTTTTTAGCCACCTGGTCTAATTGTAGCATTTCCTATAAAGAAATAAATGTAATAGGTTGAAGAACAGAGTGCTATAATAATAACTGCCAGAGGCAATGACATAATCTCAGAAAATTAGATATAGAAGAAGATTGCACTAAATCTCTCTCTGCTTTTCTCTTTTAACTGCAAGGGTATTTCAGTTCACTGTTTGCCAAAATACGCTTTCATAGAATAAATGTTAGCTTATTTGACATTTGTGTTAAAAGCTATTTTTTCTTTTAAACTACTTTCAAAGTTAAGCCATGAGTAAACTATACCTTATTTATTTATTTATTTGTTTGTTTGTTTAAAGGTGACTATGCCACCTCTCCAGGGAAGTCAGTGAGATTTACCTCCAGGTGAATATGCATAGGATTGCAGACCTAACATCTTGTGTAAACACTGTCTATCAACAACCGCTAATGATAATGCCATCGGGGACAACAATGTGGGAAGGTTTTTGCCTTTGTTCCCTGCTAGTATGCTTTTCAGCATTTGGCTGGTCACTCTGGGAAACAGGCTGCTGGAGGAAAGGAACAGAAAAATCACATGGTTTAAGTCACCTGTGAAAATGAGTCATCTTTCACTAGTTATGCATGAAGTGCTTGGAAGGTATGGGGGAGGCTATGATCCGATTCTGCATAGTCTGCCAGCATAACATTGTACAGTCTTACCAGTGGAGACAGATCACAATTGGTTTGTCTGTAGCAGTAAATAAGAGCAAGAGTCCAGTAGCAGCTTAAAGGCTAACAACATTTCTGGCAGGGTATGAGCTTTTGTGAGCCGCAGCTCACTTCTTCAGGTATCTGAGGAATCTGAAGAAGTGAGCTGTGGCTCACAAAAGCTCATACCCTGCCAGAAACTTTAAGGTGCTCCTGTGAGTAACCTGTCCTGTATGCGTCTGTGCAGTTTTTCAAGAGTTCCTGATACCATGGAGAGCACATTATGAGCCAAAATGTATATGTGCATATTCTTTATAGTGTGTTCTGATGAACACATTCATGTTGCAGCAAAGCTTGCTGCCATGACCCCTCTCCATGCATGCATTCGTTCATTCATTCCTCCTCTGGGCAGCTGAAGGTCAAAAAAAGCTTTTGATCATGGCACAAAGGAACAGAATGGGTGAAGAACCAGAGAAAATGCCCACATGATCCTAAAAGCCTTTTAGTCACTAAGAATATAATTCTATAAACAGAAGGTTGTGTGATTATAACATGGAAAGAACCGTAAAGGAAATATTACTGAAAGGAAGTATAACAGCTGAGGTGGGAGTAGGGTTGGCAGGTCCTTCTTCGCCACCAGTGGGAGGTTTTCGGGGCAGAGCTGGAGGAGGGTGGGGTTTGGGGAGGGGAGGGACTTCAATGCCATAGAGTCCAATTGCCAAAGCGGCAATTTTCTTCAGGTGAACTGATCTCTATCGGCTGGAGATCAATTGTAATAGCAGGGGGTTAGACTAGATGACCCGTGGTGATCACTTCCAACTCTATGATTCTATGAGATCTCCAGCTAGTACCTGGAGGCTGGCAACCCTAGGTGGGAGTTAGTTGGTTGTTCTATCACTAGGATTTGAATACCAAGGGTTTGGCCTAATATTTTATCCCTTCTCTCCCCAAAATTTTTGAATTGCTGCAATTTAGGTATAAAAAACTAACAATGACAAACTAGTTGTTGAAATGAATAATAACCAGATTATTTTTGTTTGTTCCTCCTACCCCCTCTCTGAAGCGAAAAGCATGTCTTCTCTTCCCAACACAAGCCCCATTTCCTCTGCTAATGAATGAACAAATTCAGGGGTAAGGTTCCTTTGCTCTGGCAAGAAAATGCTTTTTTTCTGAGAGAAAAAGCTATTAAATGCAATGGGCATTATTAATGTGTTTTTGTCACTCTATATTTATTGTAAGCCCATTAATGAAACTGCCATGAATATTAGAGCAGATTTATTGAGGTGGGACAGTGTTTATAGCTAGATGATTGCACAGCTCTGGAAATATTTTATTTAACTGAACTCTACACATTTGGTATTTATTCAGCTATTTCCCACCATTTCAGGAAATAGGCTCTATTAGAAAGATCAATGATCTTAGGTATATAGTCTTCTTAAGCTTCTTTTCTTTAAAAAAATGAGAATCAATTTTAATGCAAATAACATATAGAATGTGTTTCAATAATTATGTAGAAATGTTATCAGAGAAAGTGTTCAAGATTCCTGAATAAGACTTAAATGTGTGTGTGTGTATGTGTGTGTGTGTGTGTGTGTGTGTGTGTGAAGTGCCGTCAAGTTGCTTCCGACTCATGGCGACCCTATGAATGAAAGTCCTCCAAAATGTCCTGTCTTTGACAGCCTTGCTCAGGTCTTGCAAATTGAGGGCTGTGGCTTCCTTTATTGAGTCAATCCATCTCTTTTTGGGTCTTCCTCTTTTCCTGCTGCCCTCAACTTTTCCTAGCAGGACTGTCTTTTCCAGTGACTCTTGTCGTCTCATGACGTGACCAAAATACGATAGCCTCAGTTTGGTCATTTTAGCTTCTAGGGTCAGTTCAGGCTTGATTTGATCTATAACCCACTGATTTTTTTTTTGGCAGTCCACAGAATCCGTAACCCTCTCCTCCAACACCACATTTCAAAGGAGTCTATTTTCTTCCTGTCAGCTTTCTTCACTGTCCAGCTTTCACACCCATACATAGTAATAGGGAATACGATGGCATGAATTAATCTAGTCTTGGTGGCCAGTGACACATCCTTACACTTCAAAATAATTTCCAGCTCCTTCATGGCTGCCCTTCCCAGTCTCAATCTCCTTCTGATTTCTTGGCTGCAGTCTCCCTTTTGGTTGATGGTGGAGCCGAGGAATAGAAAGTCTTGAACAATTTCAATTTCCTCATTGTCAACCTTAAAGTTGTGTAATTCTCCTGTAGTCATTACTTTTGTTTTCTTGATGTTCAGCTGTAGTCCTGCTTTGGCACTTTATCTTTTAACTTTCAGCAGTAGTCATTTCAAATCTTCACTATTTTCTGCCAATAATGTAGTGTCATCAGCATACCGTATATACCCATGTATAAGCCGACCCGCGTATAAGCCGAGGTGCCTAATTTCTCCCAAAAATGGGGAAAAATTAGGCACCCGCGTATAAGCCGAGGGTCAGCTTATAACCCCCCCCCCCCGCAGGCTTACCTGACAGGGCTCCCGGCGAAGGCGGTGGTGGCGTCGGCGGGCCCCCCGCAGGAGGCTTCCAGGGCGGGGGGAGGCAAGAGCGCTCCGCAGCCGGCTTCCCCCGGCCCTTCCAGGGCGGGGGGAGGCAGGAGCGCTCAGCTGCCGGCTTCCCCCGGCCCTTCCAGGGCGGGGGGAGGCAGGAGCGCTCGGCTGCCGGCTTCCCCCGGCCCTTCCAGGGCGGGGGGAAGCAGGAGCGCTCGGCTGCCGGCTTCCCCCGGCCCTTCCAGGGCGGAGGGAGCCAGGAGCGCCTGGCGGCGGCGGCCGCACGGCCTTGCAGCGGCCACAGGAGGCCCTCACAGGGCGCTCCTGGCCGGGGGAAGCCGCATGGGCCCGGCAGCGATGGCGGCGGTAAGTTGCTTCCTCCCTCCTCCCTCCTCCCCTACCCTACCGTATTGACCCGCGTATAAGCCGAGGCCGGCTTTTTCAGCCCTTTTTTTGGGCTGAAAAACTCGGCTTATACGCGAGTATATACGGTATCTCAAATTAGTAATGTTCCTCCCTCCAATTTTCACTCCACCTTCATCTAAATCTAATCCAGCTTTCCTAATTATATGTTCTGCATATAGATTGAAGAGAGGGAGATAAAATACATCCTTGTCTGACACCTTTGCCAATTGGAAACCATTCAGTTCGTCCATATTCTGTTCTAACTGTGGTCTCTTGTCCAGAGTACAGGTTGCGCATCAAAACGATCAGATGTAGTGGCACACCCATTTCCTTTAAAACCAGCCATAGCTTTTCATGATCCACACAGTCAAAAGACTTAAATATATAGATGAAAGTGCCCATACACACAAATTTAAATAAATCTAATCTCAAACCATTTTAGAAATCCAGAACCATGCAAAAAAACACTTATCACCGTCATATTTCATACAAGACTGCTTTCTTGTGTTAAGAAGCAACATATAAGAAACATAAAAGCCATGTCTTCTCGAGTATGACAGCTGAATGACACTTCCAGTAGAAGAAAAAAGATTGTAAGCCACTACGTGCATATGTATAAATTTTCCCCCTTACAACACATTAGTCCCTATCCCTGCAAAGATAGCGATTCCACACATCACATGGATGGCCAGTCTTTTTTCTTACTATAATTACACCCCACTTAGTCAGTGGGGTGTAATTATAGTCAGTGGCTTTTTTACAACAGAAATGTACAGTTATGCCTTATATGTAAAGTGTCTGAATTAAAATGTCCACGAGATACATGATTGATATAAAATTTAACAACAAACAAACTAAAATGAAACAGTTGGGATGGCAGCCAAATTGTTTGGAGCCCTGGAAGGTAGAAGAGACATTTAATCTCCTCTCTCCTGCAATATTTTCCAATTAAGAGTATACTTATTTAATTATTTAAAATGTATGTGTTCAAAATATTTATGCACCCATTCCACCAGGCATCCAAGGACCCAAGGCAAGTCACAGCATGTAAAAACCATTTTAAAATATTATATAACGTGTGAAAACAACACATTAAAACAAAACTAAAAGCACCTTATGCCTCACCCACCAGGGTAGTCCCCTTTGCTTCCTGGGAGGAAGGGCTGTGCCAGTTACAGGAGGAAGCGCAAGGACGCTGTCTCCAAAGGAGGTTTCGCCCCTCCCCCACTGGGGCCGAAACCTCCCCGCATCAGAAAAAACCCGTGCAACCCTCCATAGGCTTGCACGGGGATACACCACCTAAAAAGGTGGCATATCTCAGCAAAATAAAAAAGGAGCTGAGGAGGCCACCTAAAGGCTCAGGAATGGGCTGTTAGGATGCCCCAAAATAACTACAATTCAAATTTGCATCCTCAGTTAAACCCAGGTAGGTAGGAGCTGTCTCTGCTCTACAGACTCCCCTGTGGGGCAAATACTCGTGGGGGCCCTCTTTACCCTAGCACAATAGTCTCAATATGAATCAGGCTACTGTGTTGCTTCTGAATTCAGTTGCCACAGGCATTATGAGAGGATGGGCCATGACTCAATGGTAGAGCATCTGCTTTGCATACAAAAGATCCCAGGTTCAACCCCTGGCTTCTCCAGTTGAAAGGACCAGGTTGTAGGTGACCTCTGTAGGTGTCAAAGACCTCTGCTTGAGACCCTGGAGAGCCACTGCCGATCTGAGTAGACAATACTTACCTTGATGGACCAGTGGTATGACTCAGTATAAAGCAGCTTTATGTGTATGCGCACTGTATGACTATAAGTCCCCATGGTGATTACTTGGCAGATGTAAAATGTAGTTTTGACCTGAGAGGGGAATAGGGGAAACGGCATGGAGGAAAGGATTATACGTCCCCTCCCCAAGTGTTGCTTTGAATAATCCAGAGGTTGTGCCATTGCAGGGAAAGTTAGTTCTTAATTAGTCCATTTGGTATGGGAGGTTGACAAAAAAGATTATTCCAGGAAACCTTTTAGGCAACTAATTTTAAGGCCATAACACTAAACACATTTAATGGGATCAGTGTGTTGTTGGTGTAGCTGGAAGCTTGAAACTTAAACAAGTACTGAAAAAGCATGTTACTCACCATTAACACTCAATGCAAAGAGGTTATCTTTGAATTACACTATTCAAATAGAGCATGCACATTTAAAGCACTGTTCAAATAACTTTTGGTTGTAGTTTGAAAACCCCCTGTTGAGAGTACTTAGATGGAATCATTAGAGTCTTGTCTTTTAATTTAGAGAAAATTATCCTTTTAACTTCATTTCTATCTTTTGAAGGGTTTTCAGATTCCTGGTCAGTCACTGAAACATAAATGGAAGGAACTAAACTTAAAAGAGCCAAGAGCCTGTACACACACACACACACCTGTTAAAGGAATGTAAAATGCATTGATATGTAATATGCTCAGTTTAGTTCTTTAAAGAAGAAAGGAGGAATATTAATAATACATTACTTTCTGATCAAAAGGCATCTGTGCATTTTACTGCAATTAGCTTGTCTTATGAATCAGATTAACTTCTGCCATGAAAGTAAAATGTCATTAAAAAATTAATTCCTGAAAACTTCTATTGAAATGAAAGATGGCATAGTTGATGCCACCTCAGATATACTAACAACTCTCATAGATGGTTTTGTGTGTGCATAAAGTGTCGTCAAGTCACTTATGGCGGCCCCAGCAATGGGCTTTCAAGGCAAGTGAGAAGCAGAGGTGGTCTGCCCCTTTCTTCCTCGATGGTATCCCTTCCCAGTACTGACCCTGCTTAGCTTTCAAGATCTGACAAGATCGGGCTGTAATATGCCACGTTCCCTCCAAGGTAGATAGTTTTAAAAGTACATTTTTCTCTTGCTATTGGCAGCATTAAATTTCTATTAAAATTAGGCATATATTTTTGGATGGGTCAAATGTACAGAAAAAAACAACATCACATGATCAGTCTATATGAAAAACATCAAGTGGCTGAATGAGAAATTATTACAGGCACTTGTTAAACTGGATGAATACAAAATAGCTAAACGGTTACATTTTTAGGGTTGGATGAATGTCATGTGTTCTGTTCTGTATTTGCACCATTGTTTTGCTATAATGATAATACATATCTGAACTTATATCTAGTGAGTACACATGTACATCCAGTGGAATGAGCATTTCATTCCTGAAGGGGGTAGAGCTCCATAGGGGCCAGCATGACCCCTACTCCAATATCTGTGCCACTTGCACCATGCAAACTGGCACAGATGCCAGCATAGGGTGACTTACGCCAGTCCCCCTGTATGCCAGCAGCCGTGCAGGGCTCGGGTGCTGGCACTGCCTCCCAGTGGTGTTTTTCTGGTGTATCTCCCAATGCTGGCATCAAGGAAGCATTCCTGGGGCATTCCCAGGGGTGGAGCTGCATTTAGGCAGATTCCTAAGTCCTTTCAGGCCAGGAATGTGCCATTTTGCAGGTGTTCAGGTACGCCTGTAAAATCATGACATAGTCCCGTGGAACTCTATGGGGAGTTCCATGGGGGGGGTTCAGAAAAGTGCTTTTTAATTCTTTTTAAGACTTGCTGCACTGGCAGGAAGCTGCTCTGAAGATGGCACAGCTGCTCCACCTCCAGGCACCGTCTAACCACCCCCTCCTTCAGAAATAGGCTGATAATAATGAAAAATGATCTTTAAAAAAAGAAAGAATGTGCATACAGTTCTGTTCTGTGACATCGACACCTGAAATCAGAATGGCGTATTCTAGAAAGAATTCTGATTCAGGAGGAATTTATAAGTATCTCTTTTTGAAATGGAAGTTATGATTACCATTAGTTAGGATCAAATGGATGCACAATTAGGTGCACTTTCAATGGGGAACATAAGGAGCATTCGTTAGATATATGGGTGCACAAAAGAAAGCTGGTTTCTGTGTCTTTCAATCATGCACCATTAAGCTGAGTGGGAAACCAAGTACAATAATCCAAGCTTACCTGCAAAATAGGTATATCTATAGAAGTACCCATACATATACACATAAATACAAAACTACTCATGAACATGCAATATCACTTTTTGACAATGCAGCGATATCCACAGAAACACTTTGTGCACTCCCTAGAGGAAGCTACAAAACATTTGCATCAACATCAGTTAATATACTGCTTGAAAGAGTGCCAAGAAGAGCAGGGAGTTAACTTGACAAAACTCCCAAGGCAATATAATGCTGTACATTACTCATACATTCCATCTCAACACATTTACATATTGTACCTCTCAGCTCTTGTTCATATAAACTGAGGATAGCTTATTTCATGTGGCATGTTATGAGTCACATAGATTCACATGTTAGAAATTATTTTGCAATTTTCTAAAATGCATGCCACATAAGCTATCATCTTTTAGTAACTCTGTTAAAGGTATGCAGGATCCCTGCATAAGGATACAGAGTTGTATTATTATGCAGCTTCTTTGATGTCACTGAAATTTAGTCATAAGGAACGTCATAAATCCAATACAGAACTTGGGCTGAGAAGGGGAATTTAACAATCCACACAATAGGGCCAAGTACAGAAGGTGAAAATGTTTCTAAAAGTAAAAAAGAAAGAAAGAAAGAAAGAAAGAAAGAAAGAAAGAAAGAAAGAAAGAAAGAAAGAAAGAAAGAAAGAAAGAAAGAAAGAAAGAAAGAGGAGGCTATACCACTAGTTAAGAATCAGTGTAGCACCTGAGCACACATCTGAGCTTTAAAAAATGCCAAACAAGCAGCCAAGGAAAGGGAGAAAAAGTGGCAGCAGGAGTATTGGGAGGGAGAAAGCAGTAATGATTAGAGGGATTGGAAGGAGATGGCGATAGTAGGGTTGTGAGCTAGAAAGCAGCAGTGATATGAAAGTTGGGAGAGAAACAGAAGGTGACAACAATAAAAGCCGAGGTCAGCAAAAAAGGATGACAGTGCCAATGGAGAAATGGGAGTGCCCCTATTATATGAGTCATCACGGGTACCCTTGTTAACTTTAATATACACTTTTAGATCTATGACCTTTTATCCTCATCTTCAAAATAAATAACGATCTTTCCATAAACAATTAACAATATTTCCTGTACAGTGTTCTTAAAACTTGATCATGCCCTATCTCAGCTTTGACGGACAGTAGTGAAATTGACCCAATGTTTTCAGCTTCTCTTCATATGATGATAGCTTCTTTTCTGTACATCTGTACATCATGCATCCTGCCTGGGAACTTGTCCACGAGGTCCATGAAATTTGATCACACCCTGTCTCAGCTTTGACGGACGGTGGTGAAATTGACCCAGTGCTTTCAGCTTCTCTTCATATGATGACAGCTTCTTTTCTGCACATCTGTACATCATGCACACTGCCTGGGAACTTGTCCACGAGGTTGTAAAGACGCCCTGATTGTCGCTGTTGGCAGGATGTTTTGACTTTAGAAGTGGGATTGATTGTGGTAGGCCTTCAGCTACTCCCGAGGTGTGTTGAGTATGATGTGGATGCTGTCCACAATGTTCAGGAAGCCCACAAATGCGGCCAACCCTGCACAGAATGGGGGCCAGCTCCACCTCCTCTGCACAACAGCATGGCATCCAAGTAGCCGGGCAGGAAGCAGCCAAAGATTGGGACTTTTTGCTGAAGATTGGGGCTCCTGCAGGACCTCAGCAATGACTACCTAGAATAAACCTGTGGCAGAGGACTTGGATGGCCACCCTGTCCAGGCAGAACCACTCCAGGCAGGTGCTGTCAGGAAGCTGCAGGGTGCTGATGCTCTCATGGTAGCACCTGACATGACATTTCCAGCATTGTTGCTGTGCCACCCAAACCTACAGCATGGGCAGTGGATGAATCATCCAATCTCTGGCAGGGGCTGCAAAAAAAGGGGTCCCATATAGGGGTAAGCCATCTTGTGGCTAGGGAGAGGGGGAGCTGTTTTGAGACATGGGTTGCATTGGAGGGCCTTCCTACACCTCACTGCTCCATTACCTACCACCATCCCTGGAGGATGGTCTCCATGCCCCAGAGGCACCCTGCCATTAGCCCTTATCCATCCTGTGGCTGTCAAGGGGCAGGGATGAATCCCACATGCCACTGGTTCCTACTGTGTCTGCCCATACCCTTGCATTACCTTATGGCATGTTGGCATGGGTACCTGTCAGGCTGCTATCTCGGTTTCGTTATTGCCTCTGTCTCTGTGCTGTATTGTCTGCCCCCCAAGGTCGCATACCTAGGCCTGGGAACTCAGCTCCTGGGAAACTGTATTCATGCGTGTAATCTCCCGCCTTTCCTGCCTTATAATATCTCCCAGCTAGTGAGCCTCTCATAGCTGTCATTTTATTCGTTTGCACTGTATGCCTATTTGATCAGTAAAAGCCATCTGTTTGGACTCTATATGACTTTGTGGTGATTTCTGGTTCTGTGGGCCAAGGGCTGACATTATGACAGCTAATCGTGGGGTGGTGGTCTACTTAGATGACATTCTCATTTATTCGAAAACTGTAGACGAGCATGTGACTCTGGTCAGGGAAGTTCTACAACGCCTGCGTAACCATCAACTGTTCGCTAAACTAGCTAAGTGTGAATTTCACCAAAGCAAACTCACGTTTTTGGGATACATCATCTCCCACCAAGGTCTTCACATGGACCCCGCCAAAGTCCAAGCCGTCCTCGATTGGACTCCCCCCACCAACCGTAAGCTTCCCTCCTGACAGGCAAAGCGGCTGACTGGATGGTCCTCCAGTTTGACACCCGCTCTCGTGCGATTCGTTCCCTCAACAACTTCATGACTGCCCTGAGAAGGAGGTTTGAGGACCCCTTCCTGGGGGAAAGAGCCAAAACGGAACTCTTACAATTAAAACAAGGCTCTGCTACAGTTCGGGAATTTGCCGATGAATTTCAGCGACTGGCAAGTAAAATTGTAGGTTGGCCCGAGACCACCCTAATCCATCATTTCAGGGAAGCCTTGCATCCTGACATTCTGAACTGGTCTTACATGCGGGGCGATCCCGATACCCTCGAAGGCTGGATCCTATTAGCCGAGGAAGTGGAAAGCCGCCGCCGCTTTATTTCTCTCGTCCGTCAAAAGCACAAGGAGAAGGGCACCCAAAAGCCTCAACCCAAGGCACCACTGCTCGTCCCACGAAATCCCCCACGTCCGCTCCAGGAACGTGAAGCCCGATTTCAGAGGGGTGCCTGTCTTACATGTGGAGAAATGGGCCACTTTGCAGCCGTTTGCCCACGCCGCCAGGAATTATTTCGTCCCAGCACGACAACCCGCGCCCGAGGTCGTCCACCACGCAGAGGCACCGCGGCCACCCGCAGCGCAGCTCCGGGAAGGCCCACACCCTCTGCACTCCATGCCGGGGACCCAGCCTCCCTGCCTGCTTCCAACGACCCCGCCGGGTCTCGGATTACAAGTGCCCCATTGGGGGACAGCTTTCCCTCTTCGGATGAGGAAAACCCTTGGATTTCTCCAGCCTTAAACCTGGAATCTCCCCTCGACTTGTCAAAAAACGGCTCCGGTCTGTGGTGAATGGAGCATCTCCACAGACCTCTCAGGATCTTCCTATCAAACCGAATGCTCCTACCAAAATCAAAGAAGTGGACTCCACCGTCTACGTGGATGCAGTTTTACAACAACTTAACGGAGGTCCACAAATCCCCGTCAAAGCACTAATTGACTCCGGTTGCTGTCGCACTCTCATAAGCGAAGCCACGTTTGCTGCACTCAGAGCCGACTCAGAGGCTTTACCCGCCCCCGTCCAATTTGCTCAAATGGACGGGAGCCAATTCCAGGGGGGTCCAGTTGATCACCGCACCATAGGGGTGGCAATGGGAATTGGTTCCCACTGGGAACAAATAGACTTCACTATAGCCCCTATCCGATTTGAAGTGGTCTTGGGAATTAACTGGATTAAAGGACATAGTCCCAGTATTGATTGGGAAACAAACACTATCTCTTTCGCTAGTCCCACCTGCGACCAGCATCGGCAAAACTTTGCTCTGCCATTTCCGCCCGTTCCAGCATTAACCTCTACTGCCCCAGTACCACCGGCTCTACCCGCTGTATACCGGGACTTTGAAGATGTCTTCGACCTTAGGGAATGTGATGCCTTACCCCCCCACCGGGCCTCAGACTGTGCGATTGAAGTAGTAAAGGACTGCACATTAACCAAAAGTAAGATTTACCCTATGAGCGCTTCCGAGCGCACTGTCCTCCGGGACTTTTTGGACAAAAACCTCGCCAGAGGGTTCATTCGCCCTTCGAATGCCCCAAACTCGGCCCCCGCGTTTTTCGTCCGGAAAAAAGAGGGCGACCTTCGCCTGTGCATTGACTTCAGAAAGCTCAATGCGGTTACCCAGACCAACGCCTATCCTATCCCATTAATATCGGATATTTTGGGACAATTACAGGAAGGCCGTGTGTTCTCTAAATTAGACTTGGTGGAAGCCTACTACCGAGTCCGTATCCGCGAAGGAGATGAACACCTCACTGCCTTCTCTAGCTGTTTCGGAATGTATGAATTCCTTGTAATGCCATTCGGATTAAAAGGGGCCCCGGGGGTCTTCATGCAACTCATCAATGAAATCCTACATGACCTTCTATATCGTGGGGTGGTGGTCTACTTAGATGACATTCTCATTTATTCGAAAACTGTAGACGAGCATGTGACTCTGGTCAGGGAAGTTCTACAACGCCTGCGTAACCATCAACTGTTCGCTAAACTAGCTAAGTGTGAATTTCACCAAAGCAAACTCACGTTTTTGGGATACATCATCTCCCACCAAGGTCTTCGCATGGACCCCGCCAAAGTCCAAGCCGTCCTCGATTGGACTCCCCCCACCAACCGTAAGCAAGTACAGCAATTTCTGGGATTTGCAAACTTCTATCGGGGATTCATCCCTAACTTCGCCCAAGTGGCTCTACCCATTACGGACCTGCTGAAAACTAAGGGAAAAGTAAGCTCGGCTGCCTTGCCCTCCGCAAAAATCCTATGGACTGAGCAATGCCAAGCCGCCTTTCTGGCCCTCAAACGCCTCTTCACTTCGGAGCCGGTGCTACGGCACCCAGACCCAAATCAAATGTTCATTGTGCAAGTCGATGCTTCCGATGTAGCCATGGGAGGGGCTCTCCTCCAGCAAGGACCGGACGGTCTTCTTCACCCTTGCGCTTACTTTTCAAAAAAATTTGCGCACGCTCAATTAAACTGGCCCATCTGGGAGAAAGAGGCCTCTGCAGTTCATCATGCACTGACTTTATGGCGGCAATTCTTGGAAGGGTCTAAAGTACCCTTTGAAGTTTGGACCGATCACAAAAATCTAGCTGCCCTCACGGGGTCCCATAAGCTATCGGCGAAACAACAACGGTGGGCGGAGTTCTTTGCTCAGTTCCGTTTCACCCTGAAGCACGTCCCTGGGAAGCAGAACGTTCTCGCGGATGCCCTCTCCCGTTTACCACAATATCCGGTAAAACTCGAAAGACCCACCAACTCTCTGTTCACCCCTATGCAACGTGGGGCCCTACCTATGCTGGCTGTGCAAACCCGATCCCAGCATCAGCACACCTTCCCTAACTCGCAAGCTCCGCCAGCCCAACCGGCTGCCCAGCCGCCACCGCAACAGACCGGAGTTCCCGCCCCTCCTACCCCTCCGACCGCTCAGCCGCCTGCAGTCTGCGCGCCGCCGCACGTAAGCACTAGCCCTATAACTGTTTCTCAGATCTCCATGACCGACGGGGGGGCTCCCTCCAAAATCCCCATCTCCGAATCCTTTTTAACTGTCCTTCGGGACCAGTGCCTTTTAGAACGTTCCGCTCATACCCTACCTCCTGGTGTTTTGGAACAAGGGGGGTCCTGGTACAAAGACTCAAAATTGTATGTACCCAAAGCTCTCCGGAAGGACGTTTTACATTTAGCTCATGGAGCCAAAACAGCTGGGCACTTTGGGTTTCTGAAGACCCTTCACTTATTGCGCAGACAGTTCTGGTGGGGGGGAATGCGTTCCGACATTGACTCCTTCATCCGCAGCTGTCCCGTTTGTGCCGCTGCGAAACGATCGCAGGGCAAACCCCCGGGACTGCTACAACCTCTTGAAACGCCCAGCAGACCTTGGGAAGTGATTGCTATGGACTTCATGACTGATCTCCCTCTCAGTGGGGGTAAAACTGTGTTGTGGGTTGTTACTGATTTGTTTTCTAAGCAAATACATTTGATTCCATGCGCAGGGATCCCCTCTGCTCAGAAACTGGCCCGCCTCTTCGTGACGCATATCTTTCGTTTACATTCGTTTCCGCGTAAAATAATTTGTGACCGCGGAAGTGGTTTCGTTTCTAAGTTTTGGAAAGCTTTCCTCAAGTTGGTGGGGGTGGAACAGGGATTGTCTAGTGCATACCATCCTCAAACTGATGGTCAAACTGAACGTGTCAATGCTGTACTTGAATGTTATTTGCGTTGTTATGTTAACTACCACCAGGATAACTGGGTGGAACTGTTACCTTTAGCAGAATATGCCTACAATAATGCCATGCATCAATCCACAGGTTTTAGCCCGTTTTTTGCTGTGTATGGACAAGATTTCAGTCCCATCGCTCCTACAGATGATGTAGAGGGGGAGGGGAACCCCGACATTGCCTCCTGGGCACACGCCCTCCGTACCACTTGGCCCTGGCTCGTTAGCAACCTCGACCGGGCCAAACGTAAATACAAAGCGCAAGCTGACAAACATCGCTCCCCCGGGGGTGATCTGCAAGTGGGTGCTTTGGTTTACCTTTCCACCAAAAATCTCCGTTCCACCCAACCGTGCCATAAGCTCAGCGCCAAATTCATTGGCCCTTTCCCCATTACTCGGGTCATAAACCCTGTCACAGTGGAACTGGCTCTCCCCAAATCCTTGAGGCGTGTGCATCCTGTTTTCCACATAAGCCTCCTCAAACCCCATGTTGCTTCTCCACGGTGGCATCCGGACCCACCGCCTGCGCAACCCATCATGGTGGGGGGGGAAGAACACTTCGAAGTCTCCAAGATCCTTGACTCCCGTATTCACCATGGCAATCTGCAATATCTAGTTCGTTGGAAACATTTCCCCCCTGCCTATGACGAATGGGTGCGCGCACGGGATGTCTCCGCCCCCGACCTCGTCGACGCCTTTCACATTGCTTACCCGGACAGGCCAGCCCCCTTGCGAACTGGGAGGGGGCCTTGAGGGGAGCAGAATGTCAGGCTGCTATCTCGGTTTCGTTATTGCCTCTGTCTCTGTGCTGTATTGTCTGCCCCCCAAGGTCGCATACCTAGGCCTGGGAACTCAGCTCCTGGGAAACTGTATTCATGCGTGTAATCTCCCGCCTTTCCTGCCTTATAATATCTCCCAGCTAGTGAGCCTCTCATAGCTGTCATTTTATTCGTTTGCACTGTATGCCTATTTGATCAGTAAAAGCCATCTGTTTGGACTCTATATGACTTTGTGGTGATTTCTGGTTCTGTGGGCCAAGGGCTGACAGTACCCAGGCTCCTACGGGTGGTAATGCCCACTGCCAGAGTGGCCATGACAACGCCTATCTAGTGCAGGGGTCCCCAACACATATCCCACAGGTGCTAGTGTACCCATGGACACCTTTTCTTGTGTCTGCCAACCCTCGCCTGGAATGGGGCAGATTTGACTTGGTGTTTGTTTTAGCATATGGAAGAAGGCTTTTCTCTGTCCCACTGACCTGGCTCAAGTAACTTCTTTGATCTGTTACAGACTTTATGGCTCCTTTTTTGTGTGGCTTTGTTATTCCTGCAATTGTTGGCACCTGCACTTTCCCCTTCCTTCCAAATGTTATTTGATAAGGGGTCCTTTCTTTCACTTCGCAAATTCTTTCTGTTGGAAAAAAATTAAAAGGGGCCTGGCTGGGTTGGGGCGGACAGTAAAGCCTCCCCCTCCTGCCAGTCAGCTTGTTTTCCTCCCAAGATAACTAGCTTGAAGGGAGGGGGGAGGAAAGCCCTCCTCACTCCAGCCAGATGTCTTCTTTTCCTCCTAAGCAGCATTCTATTGTCTCCAGCAGATAGTAAAGAAATGTGCTACCATTCCTTTGAGTCACTACTCAAAAATGATATCAATTCACTGTTTTTGACTCCAGCATGCTGTTCACTGCTACTTCTATTTTTTTTTCACTTTCTCTGTTTAGATTTTCATATAGGGTTACCAGGTCCCTCTTCGCCACCAGTGGGAGGTTTTTGGGGCAGAGCCTGAGGAGGGTGGGGTTTGGGGAGAGAGGGACTTCAATGCACTAGAGTCCAATTGCTCAAGTGGCCATTTTCTCCAGGTGAATTGATCTCTATCGGCTGGAAATCAGTTGTAATAGCAGGAGATCTCCAGCTAGTACCTGGAGGTTGGCAACCCTATTTCCATAACTAGGTTTTAAAGGTAAAAACAGGTTTGGGTTTTATGAAATTTTCAAAAGCTTAATGATAAAATTGTGTACATCTGCATGACAGTACTTTATTTAAATTTATATGTGTGGATTGAATTAATGTGGAGGTTATACGTATTGATAAATAAAAAACAAGTAATGAATATGCCAGAACATGCCATGTATAATAAGCAAAATGACTGGATAGTGATAAGCACAAGCTAGAACAAAAAACTAACCAATTAAGTATGTAGGAAACCAATTCAGTAACAGATTAACAAAATGATCAGGGGAAAAAAATCTATAGAACTATGAAGTAACTAAATAATAATGTAAGCACAGACCCGGGTAAGCAATTAACCAGGCAGTAAGAGTATATCAGTCAGACAATTAGTTAACCAATTAATTAGTCAAGCAGAGAATTAATTAGATGAAGGATCAATATATTAATTTAATTAAACAGTAAACCAAGCAGAGATACCAGCAATTGAGCCAGCAGTCAAGTGTTAGTACAGAGGGGAAAAATCTCTGGAGCAGTTAAGTATTAAGTAAAGGGACATATAACTATTACTTTTTACTGTTTGGAAGTACTTTTTAAATTAATAATTAGGGTCGGTTTTCTTCCTAACACAGGATTCTCTTGTCATCTTGCAGAAATCATAGGACTCTTAATTTACAGGATTCTAAAGTTGTAATGTCCTGCCCTCCACCCCTTTCCTCTATCTGGCAGTGTCTCCCTGCAAAAACTTTCAGACACTTTTCTCACTATCACCAACTTAGCTATTTTTATTTAAGAATAAGAAATAACTTATTCTTATAGGGATATGGAAGTGCTGGGAAGGTATTTAAGATTCAAGAGTCAACAGAGACAAGAACTACCAGATCTGGGATGTTTTGGTATACCATGTGGCATATTAATCACTGGATTAAGCCTTTTAGAACACCGTCCATCAATTCTTTTGTCACATATCTTCAGAATAGTATATATGTCAGATGCATTTGCATGACTAACTACATAGAATTTAATGTTTTTTTTAAAAAGATATTTTATTAACATTTTCAGAAAGAAAAAACCCCACAAATTACATATACACACATTTACACAGTTTGTACTCCTTCAGGGAATCTGTCTCTTCGTTTAAATATCCTATACATTATTACATAGAATTTAATGTTGAAGTGTTTTTTTAAAAAAAATTAGGAGTGCTTTCTTCCTTAAAGCATATGCATTTCTCCAAAGTCAATCCCCTGGTTCTGACTCTGCCAATACCTGTTAGTGTTGTGTCAAGTCCAGACTTCTGTTCCGAAATGAGATGGAACAGCAACCTGCCTTTCTGTTCTTCTATCTTTTCTTTCTGTGAAGAAGCAAAACTTATACTTTGGGATATCCATTATGTTAAGGGAACTTAACTGAGTTTATTTAGTCTTTTACTTTTTAGAATCTTCACTTCATTCTGTTTTCTATTAATGGAAATATTTTTAATTTAATGTTTAGCATTTGAGTGCTTCCTGGCTTTTCTTCTGAAAGATTTGTGACTGAAGGTAAAAATAAAGCAAAAAGCCAGAACTGGACAGACTGAATACTGCTATTGTGAGTATTTGATTACTGCAACATTTTTAGTAATTCTTACTTCTTGCCTATACAAATATTGACTAATGTTGTCTGTAGGGTAGCCAGCCCTGGGTTTGGAATACCAGGGGAATTTGGGGGTGGAGCCTGAGGAGGACGGGGTTTGGAGAGGGGAGGGACTTCAATGTAATAGAGTCCAATTGCCAAAGCGGCCATTTTCTCCAGGGGAACTGATCTAAATCAGCTGGAGATCAGTTGTAATAGTGGGACATCTCCAGCCACCACCTGGAGGTTACAAAAGAACAAGAAACAGCACAAATATAAAATGCAATCACATATATTAAGCGCAGAAAAACTAAAAGACAAACAATACAATATTTACAATAAGTGCAGACTAACAACGAAAATCTAGTGGCAAACAATGTATGTAATCTAATCTTATTTCTTTTCTTTTTTAAGAATTCAGAGTTTACAGGTAAGTATAATGTCTACTATAAAGTTCCACAAGAACACAGCTGGAGAAGATAGATGGACGTGTTGTCTAGATCGGTGTCCACATTTCGCCAAAGCTTCATCAGCTGGACAATATCTCAATAAGGTCACTTTTTAAATTGTAACCATAATAGGTCTAGCTTCTCAGTCACCTGCAGGGCTTGATGCCAATTGAATCTGATGATATGTCATCATATCATATCAGCCTGGAGGTTTGCAACCTTAGTTGTTTGGCTGACAACAAAGCAATACTTTGAAAGAATAACTGCTAAGACTTACCCATAGATCATTTCACAAAAAGCAGCTTAGAATCAGTTGGATGATAAGTAGTGATGAATAACTGAGGGGAAAGTTCAGATGTAGCATTTGGGTTACATAAGCTTGGTGAAAATAGCAAGTGGATGAATGGCTTTTTGTATGGAGGTCTTCATGATGCCATGAATCTGTTCTACAGAACTAGGTAAAATATTGAGAAAGTTGTTTGGTATTGATTAATAAGACAGCCAAAGACATATTAAAATATAAAGGTTTATTGTCCTCAGATATATACTCATAGCAATGCAGAGTTCCTAGCTTTCAGTCCCTGTGCTTAATCAAAACTGTGGCTTTATTCTGAGAGAAACTAGAAAGAACCAATTGGACTTTTATTGGTTTTTTTCCAGTTGTAATCTGTTTGTTTAATGGGTTTTCTTTATTAGAAAGGGAATAAGCAATGAGAAAGGACATTTATTGCAGCATAGTTTAGATGGGGCCATTGATTTGTTTTATTCTTGGATCATTAAGTTTATTATTATTGTTATCCATTTCTGTTTTAACTTTAAGTAGGCAGAGTTTTCTACTCTGAACTTTTACTTTTATTCAATAACTTCTATTCAATATAACTTCATGTCATATAACTAAGATATATTCTGTACAATCTTCAACACAATTACACTGGAGTAGTCATGTTGACATTATTAGGAATACCTCAACATGGAGAATTATTCAATACATATATAGTGAGATAAGCAAATAACAATCAATTCAGTCACCAATAAAGTCTTAATATCCTCCTATACAACTAATGCTAATTCAAAATTACCCTATCTATTTTTAACATACATTTCAATTTTGAGTGGAAAACTACTTTAAATGGATGACAAAATCAACAAGAAATGAACAAAATGACATGTAAAAGTAACTACATGTCATTATATTCAGACCTGGAACAAAGAACTGAATCAAAACAACATAACTGGTTCCAATAGCTTTTTCTTCTGTGAGGACTAGGGGTGTAGATTCAGATATACCAAACCCAAAAAAAGGTACTATTTGACAATAGCCGAAAAGCCAAATCCAAAAAAAGCCTTTTCCCCCAGCTTTTTTCCAGCTTTTGTTAAAAGGCACCTAAAAAAAGTTAAAAGCCCATTTGCATGGCTTGTGAAGGGCTTTAAACTTTAACATACACCTTTTTAAAACTTACTTTGCACATCTGGCGTCTGCAGGGCTAGCAAAGGTGCCCCCCTTTGCTCAAGATTCCTGTGCTGGAGTTCCTTCTGAAGAAGGAAAAAAAAACTTCCTTTGCTCTTTTCCTGCCTTTGGTTGGTTTCCAGGGCAGCAGGAGGGAGGGGAGAGAGGCATCTTTAAAGGACAAATAGGAGATCTCTAGAGCCCTCCTGTTTGGCCGATGGCTGTAATACATTTTGCAGTGGGTTTTCACAAGGTTGCTGCTGAACTCCAAATTAGAGGTATGCACCCCAACAATTTTTTTTTTTAAGATTTGGGTTGAATAAAACATTTAATAGAACATTTCTGAACATTTTCAGAAAAACTGAAAAAAGCTGAATCCTCATGCCAATATGGTGTGTTTTTTACCCCTATGCACAACCAGCCCACCAACCACTTAGTAATACCACGGAGTTAGGCTTCTCTCTGAATTTTGTACTTCATTTCTTTTATACACATCATAGTAATAAGCTCCGTTAATAAAAAAAAAAAAAAAAAGCTGCAGATTGCAATTCTGCGCATGCTTACTTGAGGACAAAACCCACGGGGCTCAGTTTATTTCCAAGTAAGTAAGCTTATAACTGGCTTAACAAGTCAAAAAGAATCTGTGGCAGGGGCAACTCTTTCTGACAGTGCATTCCTATATGGAATTACCCATTAATTTCACTGGACTTAAATTCTCCATAGGAATGTACTGCCAGGTTCCTATACCTTCTGCCAGCAATACTCCAACCAAAGAAATAGGTTTCGTTTTTAAAAAAATATCTGTAGGCTATTTGTTTTGGGCTACACTTTGCCAGCTTTTATATTTGTTTAAAGAAGCCTACCATCTCATAGGCAGATGACAAATTAATATTACTACTGTACCATAAATGTGTGTGGAGCCTAAGCAACATAGAAGCCAGCAGAAAAACTTAAGGGCCATTTATGCTTGGTAATTAGCAGTGCGTTCCAGGCTGAATTGCCCTGCATATTTTTTTTTAGTTTTTCACAGTGAACCGTCGTTCAGGAAGTGACAGCGAAGCCAGTCCATACCTGCTTCACATTAGTTAAGAGCCCCTTTAACGTGACCTTTTGTGTTTGCTCTGCCGTGAAGAATCCCCTCGAGGAAATATGCAAAATCACAGCTGCATGTTAGCTATGCAACCGGCAATTGCTAATGGCTCTGCAAACAAGGAGCAGGCAAGTGGGGGGGGTGGAATTTCTCCTTTTGCATCGGGACCGTGAATAGTCATTTTAAAGGTCGCATTAAAAAAGAGAGAGAGCTTTGAGCGAGCTTCAAAATTGACCCTGCATAAATGGCCAAGAAGTCAGGCCTTTTCCCCAAGAAACAAAAGGAGTGCATGGGAAAGAATTCAGCTTTCACCGTGTGCGTGAACGATCTTTAAAATACTGTATTAAAAAAAAAAAAACTGAAGCCAAAAGCCATGCAATACCTTTTACTAAAACAAACCAAAATACTGAAAAACAGCATGCAAGCTTTGAAGTTCTTCAGAATTCTCCACAAGCTGTATGTTAAAAAAGAAAAAAGAAAGAAAGTGGGCAGGGGAAAAGAAATTCTGGGTTTTTAATTTCCCCAATATATCTAGAGCCATCTCTCATCATCTCAGTTTGACTCAGTTCTTCAGACTCCCTTTCTAACAATGAAGACTCTGGTGTGGGTACAATGCCCCACAGTCAAAAGAGATGCAAAGAATTCATAGTGCCTCCCTTGCCTTTGTTATGGCTCTTGCCTGTAGTCATCTTGCCCATTCCTAGAACTGTCCACAATCAGTAAATGTTTTATTTTATTGTAGTTTCTATTCAGAAATTCGTAATGAACTACTAAGCCCTTTGCATACATGTAGACTGAATGCCTCTGATTCCAGTAATGCTTCCTTTCTTTTGAATAATTGTTCGCCCTATGTTCTGGAGAATATAGCACAATTTTTAAAGATTGCTGTAGAACGCTGCAAATTATTTAAATAGATGGATGTGTCAGCTCACAACACTATCTTATGCAAGTGTCTTTTAACCATTTTGTAAGGTTATTTCTCAAATATTTATATTTTTACACGCTACCGTAAGTACAGTGATTTTATGCCAATAAAGGACGATATGACCTGACCAGTAAGAAGGTGTCAGAATTCTTTTGTCAAATCCCTGATCTTGTCTACTCTGTGGTCAAGCCAACCAAACTCTCATCAATAAATTGTAGAGATGAATCAATTAAATTGCCATTCTGTTTGCCTGGTACATATGCTAAGCCCCTGCATTTTAATGCCATTAAGATAACAACATGATAAAAATGCATCTGTACAAGGGAAGATGACTGGGGAAGGCACTGGCAAACCACCCCATAAAAACAAAGTGTGCCTAGTAAACGTCGGGATGTGACGTCACCCCATGGGTCAGGTATGACCCGGTGCTTGCACAGGGGACTACCTTTACCTTTACCTTTACAACAATTAGCATCATGCTAAAAGCTGAATGCGCTCACACTCGTATAAAGACTCCTGACCGATCTATGTGAACCCTCACCATTTAATAATAAAAATGGCAACAAAATAATGTGTGCTTGCACCCCTTAGTGAAATGTTACATGACCTCAGATTACAGAGAAGAACAAGAGAGTTTGGGATAAAGGCAGAACTCTTAATACATTGTTTGTGTCGAGTGGGATGTCGGGCATCACAGGAATCTACTTAGAGAGGTTTTTTCCTACATCTCATTTCAGTAATGGTTTGGCATTTGACTATTATAGCCCACTAGAGAACAGTTACTACAATGAGCTCTTCAACGAGGTCATGATAAATAAACCCCCTGTGATAAAGTGTCTTTTCCTGTGGTGTACAATAAATAATCAAGAATATTTTAGGACACGAAAGATGGAAATAGGCTATTTGTTAAATGGCTTTTGAATTGGTGCTGTCCATTAAATGTATGCAGACTTCCTTTCAAGTGTTCATTTAAAAAGGAATTGAGTGCTCCTGTTATATATAAAAACAGTAATAGAAGTTGGCACGGGCACTCAGCAACTGGTCAACCATTGCCTTCCCTCCCTTTCCTGGTGATGGAACCACTGCAATTTCACTGTTGTGCTAGGCAGATATTGTCTTCACAGCAAAGTGACATCAGAAATTATTCCTCTGTCTGAGTCTGTAAGCATTAGGGATGCTCCACTTGACAATGCACAACAAATTAAACTGTGTCCTTGACACATATAGATCGAAAGTCTTTTATTTATAGCATATTAATTCTATCCTCCAATTTTATTCAGCAACCTTGCCAGCTCACGTTACTATAGGAAATAGAAATGGTCAGTGTTTGTTTTTTTAATGAAGAGCTGAAGCAAGGAATACTTCTATGCCTCAAGTTACCTGCTGGACATTTACTTTAAAATATTATCTTGGGTCAACAAGGATGCATGTGCCCCTATCATGGTTAAGATTTAAAAATCTAATAAATAAATAGTATTTACACATGATAAAAGAGAGATACAGAGACTATTGACACAACTTAGCTGCACAGTTTTCACACTGGCAAATATGTGAGTGACCAATTCATCTCTTAGAGCACAATCCTATGCAGAGTTTAAAAAAGGTAAAGGTCCCCTGTGCCAGGGGTGATGATGTCACATTCCGACATTTACTAGGCAGACTTTGTTTACGGGGTGGTTTTCCAGTGCCTTCCCCAGTCATCTTCCCTTTACCCCCAGCAAGCTGGGTACTGAGTTAAGCCAGTCTAATTTCATTGAAATGAATGGGCTTAGACTGTAGTAACTCTCCTTAGGAGTGTACTGTTAGTGTGAATGATCCATAAGTTCTGAAAATTGTAGATTTCTACCCCCTTTACCCATTCACATTAAGGAAGAAATTAAAGGACAGAGAAGATCTAAGATACTCTGGAAAACAGCTTCTAAAGATTTAGGAAGCTACAAACAAAAGCTATACACACACCCTTCCATGACAGCTAGTGTTCTTTCAGGGAAAGGGGATAAATGTGCTTTGTGTCTCTGGGATTTAGTCAGGGTTGAATCAGACATGATGTAAAATATCTGTAATTTAGAAGGATCTGAGTTCTCTCTGTATGAATGATCAACGTTCGGAGATGTCTTTATTTTGTAAAACTTTGTAATAATTTTATTATATAAACAAAATACACCATGTGTATAAATGTGCGTGGCAATACATTTCCAATGGTCATATATTAATAACCAAGACCTTGCCTAAGTAATGAGCCTAGTAAATGACCGTTGGAAATCTATTGTCCAACACATCTATACACATTATGTATTTGATGATGTATTTATTTTTATGAAATGCATTTTTTTAACAAAATAAAAACTTCAAGAGTTTTTAAAAGCAGTAATGAAAAAGAGCAATTTCATATGGAGCCACAGCCTTTCAGAGGGAGGAGGGGCAGACAGGCAACCTTTTCATATTTAAGATGCAGTTGGTTAGTTCAGGTGTTACATGAATCCATTGCTGATTGTCCAAACCCACATCACTATACTAACTATGGTTAGGGTCCACAGAACCAGGAATTAAATCTAGGATAAGAAGTTAGTTTATTAACTATGGTGAACCATATTTTTGTGTTAAATATGAACACACTACCTTGCTTGTTTCCCAGTGAGGCTCTATCTCTGCCCTGACTTCAGTGATGCCTTGCAGTAGCAGCTCAAAAACAAAACCGCTCCTATCTTCAGTTATGGTTACAAGCTTCTAGGTGGTTGCAGGAGATCTCTTGGGATTACAACTGATCTCCAGGCAACAGTGATCAGTTCCCCTGGAGAAAATGGCCATGTTGGAAAGTGGACTCTATGACATTATACCCTATTGAAGTCCTTCCCCTTGCCAAACCCCACCCTCCTCAGGCTCCACTCCCAAAATCTCCAGGAATTTTCCAACCCTGAATTGGCAACCCTATCTCCAGCCAGCTCTTATTAGAGGAATGCCTTTCCCTCCCCTCTTCCCTGATATTGCCTGGCAACAGACTCCTCTCTCTACCTCTGCATGCACCCTTTTAAATAGCAACATGGAACTCTACTTCCATGCATTTAGAAAGGAGAAACAAACAAACAATGTCAATGGAGTCCTGACTATCTTAATACAATGATTCTCCAGTCATTGGTGTACTTACAGCCCACTCCTGAGAAATGGGCTGAAAGTTCTTTGGAGGGGGCATGACCCTGCCGCCAGTGTAAGTGCTCTCTTATTATGTTATAAGAGGAACTTATGCTGGTGGTGGGGCCAGTTCTGTTGGCGCCTGGGCGCTGTGGAGCTGCACGCCACTCCGCCGCCGCTGCAGTCTCTCCGGGATCAAAATTCTGGAAGAGAAATGTGGCGCCGGTGTGGGGTGCATTCCCGGGGGCAGAGCTGATGCTAGTCAACTTCCTAAGCCCCTCCACCCTGGGAATGTCCCCTCCACCAATAGCATTTCTGCGCCAGGTTTTTCCTGGCACAGCCTCACTGTTTTAAATGGAGGGAATGCCCATTTCCCAAAAATAGATTTTAAAAGGTTTTTTTAATCCTTTCAGCAGCCGGGAAACCACTTGGGAGGCAGCACAGCAGCGCCTCAGCTACACCGTCCCCAGCCACTGCAAAGCTCAGGAATGAGCTGTAAGAGGGGCTATTCCTGCCCATGTATGCCAGAGTGTCTGGCAGGAGCAATGACATATTGATTTTTTAGTCCTCATGGGTGACTAACAAGCTGGCCTTAAGAATGTTCTCCTTCAACTGTGTGATTAAATGGTGTAAGTGAAGCTGATGACCACTGGAGACCATGCCCATGCTATTCAAACAAGGCTTCATGCAAGCCAAGAATGGTTCTTGTTTCTGAAGGAACACCTGGAACTGCCTTTGACATATGAGCCAGAAGGTGAGCAGCCCCCACAACTGTCCCTATCCTGTGCCATAGTTTATCCCCCTTTCTCAGGCAGTTACCACAGGAAATGTGAAGGCTATCCACAAAGCTTGGACACTTGGCATCATTGCCTCCATGTTTGTAAGGGGGGCATGAAAGTATACATCTCTCCTATATCAGTGGTATTTTCTGAAACCAATTTTTCCCACCTTCCCTTGATATCCAATCTCATTAACATTCACAGTTTTTTTTTTCTTTTTCTTTTTTTGCTATTTTTCAAGACTGGGTATGCAAGCTCTTGAATACTCTTTGATCTCTCTGTGGGAACTGTGAAGGTATGACTTTGGTGGATGGTTTTATTGGATGAAAACAACCTGCTGTAAAACATAAGTAAAAAGGAGAGCAGGAGAGGCATACAGTTATCTGCTTCAAGGCATGGTGCAAAAACCAGGAATTGTCAAGACAAACCAGGATTCAGTGGTCTGCATGGCAAATCCTAGTGTCACAGACATAAACCATGGTTTCTCACTGTGCCGCAAGTATTCCAGTGGGGTGTTTTTTTATATTTTAGCTTGCATGTTCATAGGTAAACAAAGCAGGCACATAAAACAAAAATATGTGTGAAGAGGAATTAAATTTACCTCTCCCCCATTTCTATGATTAGTTGATTTCAGCATTTTTCTCACAGAGCAGCTGACTTTCTGAAATTGGAGCCACGTTGAGGTGGGGAACTAAAGAGATCAAATAAATGCAGCCAGGTCAGGTAGGAGGAGGAAAGTTTTAGCTACCAGTAGTCACATTTCATTAGCAAACCATCAGAAAAGTCCCATATGTGGTATTTAAAATTTATATCTTGCTAAAGTCCCAGAATAAATGTCCAAACATTTCACATTGGCAACTCAACTTTCTTCCATGAAAAAATAAACACCTGTAGATTATAGTGAGCCATTTCATTACATATTTTGAGAAATGTTATGCCAGAGAACTGTAATCAGCCCTATGGTTTGGTTTCATTTTTTCATTAGTAATACATTTTGACTCTTGTTAAAGGTGAAGTGTCCCATCAAGTTACAACAAACTCATGGTGACCCCACCCTGGGGTTTTCAAGGTAGGAGATGAACAGAGATGGCTTTCTTCTGCATAGCAACCCTAATCTTCCTTTGTGGTCTCCCATCCAAGCACTAACCAGGGCTGACCCTGCTTACCTTCTCAGCTCTGACAAGATAAGGCTAGCCTAGGCTATTGAGGCTGCTGACACTTCTCATTGCTACAGTTTTTGGTGAAAATGGCATGTATCCTATCATACCACTCACAAAAAGTCTGACACCTTCCTCCAGACTAAGAAGCCTTCCTCCAAATAAAGACGTTGTTCTGGCAAAGCCACTTAAGAAAAAGAGCCCCTTAAGTTAGAGAAAAGCTTAGTCTGGAGGAAGGCTTCCCAATTTGCTGAGTACAGTGGCAATTTTGAAGGTCTCTAAACTGTAGGATATTACCCAAGCAAACCTAAGTAAGTCTGCTCAGAATCCTACTCAAGTCTATTCAATAGGGCTCACTCCTAGGAAAGTGTTCGTTGCACTGTTTCTTTCATCCTCTAAAACACTTTTTCCCTCAAAAACACTGATACTTAAAATTAAAGTTTATAAAAACAAGTCTTGCAATCCAGGTAAGGATACCACATATATATGCAATGGACTAAAAATGCACCTTTTGAATGGTAAAACAAATGCTACTTCTGTGATTCTTTTTATCTCTCTAATCCAACACTTGGGATAGTACATACAAAGCCCTTCCAAAAGTTTAAAATTTCACCAATTGAGTGTTCTGGTATAGAATTAGGGAAACAGATTCAGTCCCTTCTGTGGATGTCTTAAGATACATTTACTTTTGTTTTCATATATTGCCCATTTTCATTGTTTGTGCCCCTGACTCATTAGTTTCTTTGACACAATTTCCTTATATTCAACTGATTCAGTATCAGGTGTCCACTTCCATGGTAATAATTCTATCAAATTCCTTCAATATTGTTTGGTAAAAAGATAAGTGCATGTATGTTCCAAGAGGGGAGAACATAGGCCATATTTTAATTGAAAAGTGTGTTATTAAAATATCAATATCACTAGTCCCTAGGGTTGCCAGGTCTCTCTTCGCCACTGGCAGGAGGTTTTGGGGGTGGAGACTGAGGAAGGCAGGGCTTGGGGAGGGGAGGGACTTCAATGCCATAGAGTCTAATTGCCAAACTGGCCATTTTCTCCAGGTGAACTGATCTCCATTGGCTGGAGATCAGTTGTAATAGCAGGAGATCTCCATCTAGTACCTAAAGGTTGGCAACCCTACTAGTCCCTCCACATATAATAACCTATATGGAAAACTGGAAAACTCTGTATCTTTTCTCTCCATACATTTTCTCATGCCATGTCTTGTCCTGCTTGAAATTTTGCTGGGTAATCACCCTTTTGCCTAATCTCTGAGAAGTGTAACTTTCACTTTTTAAACACTTCTCAGTACTCAGCCTGTAATTTTCCCTTTTTATACTTTCTATCTTGTAACATAATTCTGACACCTGTCATCACCTTCAAAATCATCTTGAATCTTGTGGAAATATATTCAGCAAGAATAATTGCCTCTACTTAGAAGTTATAATGCTTTTCTGAAGTTTTCCCCCCCTAAAGCAAAACTTTTACTTTAGGCGAATACAAGTCAGCACAATGACTATCTGTTACATAAGTGTACCATATTTATCACATGCTCTCACAATAGTGATAAACCTAATTAAAATTATCAGAGAAAGCAAGATGAATCCATAGAATTGCTCTGCATTTTATGCAAGTAGCAGAATATGAACAATTTGTTAGCATTGACTGTTTTCTGAAGAACAATATTGCATTTTATCTGGTTTGGAAATAGATGCCACTTTGGCTCATATTCTGCTTTTCGGTTGTGAACAGGAACCTGATTTTGGATGATCAGTTTGAAGGTTTAATGACCCATTCATGGCTGTTCTGCAGGTTGCTTCACTTTATTCCTCTCTAACTATGCAGTTCAGTGTGATTTTGCTCATGCATGTTCCCACACAGCCTGACTGAGTTCTACTATTATTTTTCTACACAACTATTCCACTCAAATTACGTAGATAATTAAATCAGTCACAAATCACAAAAATCATTCATCAATAAATCCTGTGCTTTAGTAAAATCCTACTCTTCAGTGTTGATCTAAGTACTCCCTAGTGATGCAAATGGCTACCAATCGCATTGAATTGGCAGCATCTTTGACTGTTCAGTTTTGCATAAACCTGATAAAAACCTTTTCAGCAGGGGTTCACGGCTGTTTGGCATGGCTGTTTGGGTTAAAAACCTTTCTCAGACAAAAATCAAAGATTATCAGTTCAATGCTAAATAGTTATACTTGTCTGTGCTCATTGACTTCTATAGTTTTAGAAGAGTATAACTCTGTTTAGGATTGCACTATAACGCTGGATTCCTATACTGAGAAACCCAGTCAAAGTGCAATGGTTTCAGTGGGGTAGATTGAAGTAACTCTGAATAGGATTTAATTAGCTAGTTACAGGGAATAAAATGTATGGAAGAAAACAAGGATGGTAGTTCATGGAAGTATAAATACACAACTACAGCAGTAGGAAAAAATGTGCATCCTCAGAACTCAAAGGCACAAAATGAGAACTCCATTGAGATACATTGTGAAGATCAAACTAAAGAATCTGAACACAGCCACTTTCCTTTATCTTTTCTATGCAGGAGGATGTGATGACCCCTTCCACACCCCATAACTCCGGAACCCCCGACCCAAACTTTACCAATCTTGGAGATTCTTTCAAGGAGAGTCCCTTCTAGCTACCCTGAAAATTTGGGACCTCTACCTGCAAAAATGCCCCTGCAGGAGCTGCGAAAAAACATTGCTAAAAAAGCCGTATTTTCAGGAATGGCAAATTCGGCTTTGCTAACCTCCCAGATTTTGTGGACTCGGTAAACCTGCCTTAGATATTATATAACTTACTCTATATATACTGATACATATGGAAAATAGTACAGTCTGTTCAAATCATTAAAACTTTTAAATATTAGAGTGATGAAAGAAGTCTGCATTCAGATTTTTAACAAATAAAAGAATATATGGGTAAATACATGTTGTGATGATCAAAACAGTATATATTCTGTGATTTGTAGCAGGCTTGTTGAAGTCATCTGAAGTTTATTGACATTTAAGATCATGACTGCTTTAAAGATAAAAGAGGTCATTGAGGGGTACAGAAGTAGAAATACCAAGCATAGATCTGAAAAAGGGGATAAAGACATTCTGTAAAGGTATAGTCTGCTTTTAGCAGTATCCACTGGGGGTTGGATCCTATGAACCACAAGCACCTTGTGTTCATGGTTTGTAGGATTCAACCCTTTGACATTAAAATAAATGTAAAAGAACTAGCTTCTGAGCACTGTGAAAAAAATAGCATGTTAAGCAATAACCATGTAAAAAAAAACCCACCCCAAATCAGGTAATAAGTCACACTGAATTCAGCATGAGATGCAGCCCAATCATGTATGTTTACTCAGCAACTTCTACTGAGTTCAATTAAGTTTACTCCCAGATAAACAAACATATTTTAGCAAATATATTCAGACTAGGCTGGATATAATGTATTTATAATTCTTAGTATTGCATGAGATTAACAATACCTTGTTTATTATACTTTTTCTAGTATTTAAAAATGGAGTTCAGTGGAAACTATTATTAGGCCACACAAGTGAGGATCCAAATCCATTATTGAATTGTTAATACTTGAATTGGGGTCTTTCTGGAACATTTAATTGATCCCAGTGAGGTATAGTCTCATTTTCTGCAGAAATACACCTTTCTAAGTCCATGGCTTAGAAGGGTATAGCTCTGCTTAGGATGACATAGTAGTTACCTAATGAAAATGTGAAGTTTTCAAGGAAATTATACACTTTTTTTCATTTGCTTTGTTATTTCTCATAGGATGCAAACATCTGTTTTGAAGGTCTTATTTTAAAATTCAATAAATTTTTACTTCTAAACTCTTCTTCTCATTATGCTTTGAAGCAGTCTTGCCTCATTATATGGGTAAAAGTGACATTATACATTCTAGATATATTTTCAAAGGCACAGTGCAATCCTATGAAGAGTTACTCCAGTCAAAGACAATTGATTTCAATGGTCTTAGACTGGAATGACTCTGCATGGGGTTGTAGTGTTTGTGATAGATCTGTTTTTCTTTATCCAAGGAAACGTGAAGTTTTTTAATGCATGTAAATGTACATCTCTTATAGCAAATAGGCACACTTTCACTATACGGCTTTGCACGTGAATCAAATAACTGAACAAAATTAGATCAAACCAAAGGAATTGAACAAGACATAGAGTTGTTCATCAAGAGGAGCTTAGAATAGTTATGCTCTCCTTATGTATTAAACAACCTCAACCAAAATATATCATTGTAGGTTATTTTAATTCATATCTTAAACATAAATAATACAGGATCTTTTGTTAAAGTGAAAATATTTTAAAATATTCTTTAATGAATTTCCATGCTTCAAGCCCCATAAGCCTTAATTTTGATGGAAATACCCTTAGATTGAGATTGTTCTCCCCTAAGCGTAAATACTATCTCTGAGAACTACACTTGGCTGCACATGAGTTAAACAACCCTCCCTAAAGCTTAGTGTAAGCTACATTCCATTTTTAAAAGGGGCAGGCACAATGGCATCCACCTGCTGAGGAATATATTAAGCATAAAACATTTGTAACACTTTATTTATTTCCTTCCTTTCTTCAGTGGTGAGTGGAAGAATGTCCAGTTATTCAGTGGGTATCCCAACTTCTACATAAGTGAAAGAGAGAGAGAGAGAGAGAGAGAGAGAGAGAGAGAGAGAGAGAGAGAGAGAGAGAGAGAGAGAGAGAGAGAGAGAGAGAGAGAGAGAGAGAGAGAGCAAGCAAGCAAGCACTTGGCCAAATTCCTTGCTCTTTAAAACTCTGTGGTTTAGAATTTACTAAGAAAGAGTCTTGGAAGAGGAGGTAAAAGGGCTGCTTCCCATAACTTATGCCTATATTAACTGTGCCACTGCAAATCCTTCATATGAAATGAAACTGGGTTCCACACTACCCCAGGAGAAGGATGCACAACTTCAAGATAAAGCTGCCTTATACTGAATCATACTCATATGAAGAAAACAAAAACGGGAAGGGAAGGAGGCATAGACCCCTACCAGGGAGTTCTTGATTAATTGCTGAGTCTCTTAGCCACTGCTATAGGACTTCTAAATATGTCAGTTGTGAGCTGTATTTGCACATTTCTGAGCTTTGTTTGTGCAGTCCCTTGATGTCTGAAGATATTATTCTTCCTAATTCCCCTTGATATATATAAATGCAGACACTTGGGTGAATAGGATTGTTCCTTGCTAGCTAAAATTCTAAACCACAATTTAGAAACCGGGTAGAGAATCCTAGTTTATGGGAAACAAATAAGCCCTGATTTACTTGGGAACCTGCATGCATTTATATGTCATGGGGAATTCAAAATACAAAAAATGTATTTCAACCCAGGAATAGTTTATTGTCTTCTGTGCAAGAAGGAAGTGGGGGGGGGAGGGAGGAGGCAAGTATGTGAGTGTGACCACAAGCCACATTTGTACACACTTCTGCTTAACTGAAGCTTCCCGTGATGTCTGTATGCATTCACATGAGGATAATTTCTAGTTAGACTTTATGCTGCTCTTTTTGCATATTTTAGGAGTGTAATTGTATTGCTTTTTCTTCATAGTTGTAAGCCGCACCGAGCCAATTATTGTCCAATCTGCTATATCCAGTACCATTAGATCTTATTTTGAGTGTGTAATTTTCCTTATAGTCAAAATATTAGGGGAAAAGGGAAGAAACCGCTGAATGAGATATATAGTGATGTTTTGTTCTTGGTTTCATAAGAGATGCAACCACTCTGTTCTCTGTAATCAAGTTTTGAAGGGTGTTTGGCATAGTTTGAGAATGATAATATCCAAGGAGACAATACAGAGGCGGTTAGGAGACTTCTGAAGCAGCTGCAAAATCTAGCAGATAAGAAGAAAAATAATATGCTACTAACCAAAGCAGTTAAAAGCAAACAAACTTTTTTCCCAGAGTACACAAAGAAGAGTCAATATTAGATAAGAAGGGAAATCAAATAACACTATCCTGAGATTGTGAGATTTGCAATAATTGTGTTCTATTGATCTTTAATTAAAAGGGAAAGTAAATAATGATTACAGTACAGTTCAGCTAGGAGGTAAGCCAATCAAGGGAGAGAATTAACAAGGGAGTTAGTATACTTAGATAACCATAAAGGCTCAACTCATGGCTAATTCTTCCTGCTGCTCTGCTTATGGCAGCTGTTGGTTTTATTTCAACACAGACTGTCGTTCTGCATACTTTTAAACTATTAAACTGTGGTGGTTTAGATAATGCCGATGTACTCTGACTGCTCTGTGTGGCATCTGCCACTCAGCACATAGTGATGTGGCTAAAAGTCAGCATGTGTTGACTGAAAAGGGAATCTGCCACAAACAATGAGAATTGTCCTTCAGTAACATGTCCCAAAGAGAGTCTTCTATCATGTTCAATTAGGAATTGATTATGGATCACTGGGCAGGCCCCAAAGCAGGCTAACATGATTCGTTCTAGGTTTTCTGACAATGTTACATGAGAACAAATAGAGCAGATTTTCAAAAAGATGAGTGCAAGAAACAGACTTCTTTGATTCTGGTCTTGTTGACCTAATTGTAGGACTGATTTCAATGCTCAACATTATAAAGTGTGTTTCAGCCTCTTGAAAAGCAAAGTGTGCATGAATTGACTACATAACTCTTTGACAAGATTTCTACAAGGAGCAGAATGTTTCAGGGTTCGACTCATTCAAAACAAATATTTTAAAAAGAAAAGGCATGGAGGAATTGTTATTTGGAAATGAGATTGTGTGTTCTGATTGTCAAATTCACCAACATAATAGTCAACTAGAAATAGAATTTTCCTATCCTTACTGGAAAAAATTACTACACATGAAGACTAATTTAACTTGACTTTAATTTATATATATTTAAATGGAGCAGCTAGATCAGAGAACAAGTCTAGAAAGTAGAAACTGTGAGTTCTTGGGCATGGGTCTAATAAAAAATAAAATTAGTATGATGCACACAGCAGTTTTAAGGGCTTGTTCCATTTCCTGTCTCCTAAATATCATAGCCAGGCAGACACAGTCAAGATATAAGCTTCCTGTCCAGGTAAACGCCTGGCCTGACTTGGAAGCTTTTATGAAATAACAAAGTCGGTCGAACCCAATAGACAGCTGTTAAGAAGGTAGCAAAACCAGATTAATAGATTTTTCAATCCCAAGCAGCAGTGGCGGATTGGGTCTAAAAATATTGGTTGCCAGGAGACAAAGGGGGCCCACCTACAACTATAAGGCTATCATTTAATTTTTATTAATTTTTATTTTTAACATATTGTCTAATGTTTAAGGGGGGCCACTTCATCAGGGGCCCACTGGGCCCACTTGCCACAGGGCAAGCAGACACAATGGCCAATCCGCAGCCACACTGCCACCTCTGCTCCAAGTCTTGGAGCCTGGTGGTAGCGGCAGGAGAGTCTGCGCCTCCATCCATTTCTCCTGTGCAGACTCTTTCCCACCTTGGAAGCAGATGATGGTGGTGGCAGCAGCAGTATGTGGTCATAGCAGCAAAAGTATGTATGTGGGGGGAGGTGTTCCTTCTCTCATGCCTCCCATTTGCGTATCAAGCCTGTCTTGGAGCCCAGCAACCGTAGTACAAGTGGGTGGGTGAAAGTCCCACTACACATCTCTCACCAGCTCCAAGGCAGGCTGCAGTGCCTCTGCCTCCACTTTTGTATTGAGGTAGCAGTGGTGTGGGTCTAATGAGAAGTGTCAGCCAGCAAAAACCATGCTGGTTTCCTCTGCCAATTTGGCATCCCAAGAAGCTGCTTGGATCATGTGGGTATTGAACCAGCACTGGCGGGTGATGTCAATCTGGAACTTGAAAGGTCATCATATAGGTCAGGACCTTGCAATCTGCCAATATGTGGAGTAAACTAGACATCAGGAGTTTATGATCAAAACTCATTTAAAAAAATATTGGCAATAACAGCTATGTTTTGTAACTCCAGTTTGTAATAACCATGGCACAATGGGAGAAGGCTTAACCTGTTCAGCCATGTTTTTTCCCAGATTGAAACGGCTCCATGGAACTATTATTTGCCCCATCTGAGCAAACATACTGACACATTTTATGTTGTGTTTCTCCCAAATCACAGTTTTGCAAAGCCATATCAAGCTAAGAAAACAGCTAGGGTGGGAGGGAGGGTTAAACATCCAGATTTTCATGACTAATTGGGCCTGCAGACTGCTGCTATTTATTTATTTAGATAGTTATACCAGTCTCCAATAGGCACCCGAAATGGATTACACCGTCTTTCTCCCCTCCTCCATTTAATTTTCACAAGTATAACTCTGTGAGGTAGTAGAAAAGAGCAAGAGTCCAGCAGCACCTTAAAGACTAACAAAATTTCTGGCAGAGTATGAGCTTTTGTGAGTCATAGCTCACTTCTTCCAGATACCCTGTGAGGTAGGTGAGGCTGAGACAGTACTACTGGTCCAAGGTCACCCATGCAAGCTTCCATAGCAGATGGGGATTCAAACCACAGTCTTTCAGATCCTAATCTGACATTCTTGGGATGTCCAGGCACAAAAATCCCAGCATCTCAGCTATTTCAGTTTACCACCTGGCTTAATAGACAATATATCCTCTGTTGCTTGTGTGTAGACCCAGTAGCCTTTGTGGACAGGACAGAAATAGGTAAACATTTTAGCTCCCCTCCCCCCATCGAAACTGTTACAGTGGTGCAATTGGGTTTGTCATTTTTTAAATCTATATACATCTATCTTTTTAAAAAAATCAAATGTTTTCTTCTGGCTAATAAATGCTGGTGGGGAGGGGAGTAAGGCATCTCTACTCCTTCATACCACATAAAATGATTTTCATTTAGTGTTGGATGCCCCTAAAGCATTTTTAAAGTTTAAGAGCAAAATTGGACATGGAGACGCTCCTTCTGCAGCAGAACCATAACTCAGATTTTGCTAGGTACCCTACAACTAGTTCCAGTGATAAATGGAACAGTTTCTAGGAACTAGCCAGCACAAATAATGCTTTGGATTGCTTGTTGTGCTCACTTGCAAAGCTGAAGGATCCATTTTTCTTCTAACCCTTAAGGACACAACTGCATTAGTCTCTCTAGTTCTAATCCAATCAGTGACATTTTTCCCTCTTGCGGGTAAATGGCCGAGTGGTGCCACTGTCTATCACTATAAGAAGCAGGGTGTAAAATTTTTAATGTGACTTAGAGCTTCTGTCTTTGTCTGTAATCTGCTTTACTGAATCACAGAAGACTGGGGAGAGGGAGAGAACACATAGGGGGATAAAGCAAGGATTTCAGAATACAGGGGCTTAAAGATTTGGTTAGACATCCCCATTTAAATATGTTTTATCAAAAAACTTGGCAATGCCAGTATTCTCTCCATACTAACTTCAGCGAGCACCATGGACTAAGTGTTTGTATAAAGAATATGGGTGGGGGGGAGATGAAAGGATTTGCTTCATGAGTAGGAAGCAACCATGATATCATATATAATTTTGTGCCAGAGGTTGCAGAATTGGTTGCAGTATAAAGACAGGCAAATAGTTGTCAACTCACAGATTTCTAGGCTTCTTGGTTTCCAAGTAGGGCTAGTGCAAGGTCAACATACTATGGGCACAGTTAATGACTTCCTGATCCTGGCCAATATATTACTCATTCAAAAGATGAAGTGTGCTGATGAAATAATTCTGAAAATGTAATGGAACATCTGCATATTCTTTTGGTCTCCTTCTAGTCTTCTCTTTTGGTTAAAGATAAGAAAAACGAACCTACGCTGCATTTTATCATTGCATATTTGTTTTTATCCTTAAACACAATTTTTTAAGTGTCCTGGATGGGGCAGAATGAATGATAGGAGGGGAGTGCAGTGGGGCCTTTTGGTAAATTCTCTGCTGAAGTGGGGCAGTGGAGAGGGGGATGGAAGGGCTGGGGCTTTCCCCCCACCTGTGTGGAGGCCTGCCCCACAGCAGCCTTCCATCATCCCTTACTCTGAAATGAAGAGGCCTTATAAGACCTTCTCCATTGAGCCTGCAAGAGCTCCGTGGAGCCTGCCGCTGGAATGCCACTTGTGGAGATGCTTGAGGCTGATGTTGGCACAGGCAGGGGTCTGCTGTTCAGGCTGCTCCTTATCCAGTTGTTGTGACTCAGCAGCAGAAGGAGCAGCTCACTAACAACAGTAGGCTAATGAAGAAATACTTCCAACAAGAACAAGAGATTCTGCCCTTGTAAATCTGGGGATCTAGAAACTATTGAGCATGTCCTTCTATACTGTAATTTCTCTGGTTGATATGTTAAGTGAATTAAGACTTGGACTGTAAATTGTTGTCTGTAATTTTATCTGGCTAAGGGCCATAAATAAACAATCTGATCTGACTCAGCAGCAGAAGGAGAAGCTCACTAACAACAATACACTAATGAAGAAATACTTCGAACAAGAACATCACAAGTGTCATAATTGTTTTCTACCAGATGCTTAAAACTGAAGCATGTTGCAAAAATCCACAGAAGGCTCCTTCATTTTTTCTAGTATTAATCATTTTGGTTATTATTTTAAAGCACCTAAAATTGCTAGGTGCTGTACAGTAATTAAAAATTAATCAGGTTTCCAATTTAAACCATAGTCCTTTGTGTATCACTGTTGCCAGACTCTAAGCTTCTTTCATTTGTCTTCAGTGATTCAATATTTTCGGATGGTATGATTAATAGTTTTTCTGATAGAAGTCAATATAAATGATTATCATGCAGTCGGCGTATGGCTACACCACAAACTACCTCCATCTAGTAATCAAAGAACCACTAATATTTCTTCTTGGTTTTAAACAAGGCCAAGAAAAACTGCCTTCTCAACATGCTTGTGTGTAAAAGGATCATTCAATTGCCATAGTTATCTCTCTCGGATTAAAAATGAGAGAGGAGTGAAGAGAAAATAAACATTTGATGAAAACAGAACCCATCCTAGCAGCAGTAGTAATATCATGATTTAATGGCATTATTTGATGGTAAAGTACATCAGGCTATTCTGCACAAGACCTGTAGGTAATGGGAAAAAGAAACAAGAAAATAAATTTCAACCCAACACAGTTGGAAGGTGTCTATGATTAACAACCACATTCTGTGCTCGGGGACAGCAGGACCTAGGATGAGAAGGTCCCAGTTGCAAGGAATACCTTTGTCCTCTGCTCCAGCATGGGCAGCCAGCCATGAGAAAAGGCTTTACTCAAAGAGTATGGACCACTCTGCCTGACTTCCCAATACAAGGTGCCACTTTTAGCAGACAGTAGGGAATTTTCTATAGTAGAGCAGGACAAAGCTCTCCAGTTCAATAGGATCATATTCATAACTCAATGTAAACTACAGTAAGATTGGTGAAAACAATAGCAAAAGATCCTTGTTGCCCCTAAGGCAATGTCAAGCAGCATTAAGCCATTGTGGTATAGTGGTTAAAAGCGGTGATTAGGAGCAGTGGACTCTAATCTGGAGAACCAGGTTGGTTTTCCCACTCCTACACATGAAGCCTGCTGGGTGACCTTGGGCTAGTCACCGTTCTCTTAGAGCTCTCTCAGCTCCACCTACCTCACAGCGTGTCTGTTATGGGGGGAGGAGGAGGAAGAGAAGAAGAAGAAGAGTTGGTTTTTTATATGCCGACTTTCTCTACCACTTAAGGGAGACTCAAACCAGCTTACAATCACCTTCCCTTCCCCTCCCCACAGCAGACACCCTGTGAGGTAGGTGGGGCTTAGAGAACTCTAACAGAGCTGTAACTTGCCCAAGGTCACCCAGCTGGCTTTGTGTGTAGGAGTGGGGAAACAAATCTAGTTCACCAGATTAGCCTCCGCTGTTTAAGTGGAGGAGTGGGGAATCAAACCCGGCTCTCCAGATCAGAGTCCACCACTCCAAACCACAGCTCTTAACCACTACACCACGCTGGGAGGGGAAGGGAAGGTGATTGTAAGCCAGTTTGATTCTTCCTTAAGGGGTAGAAAAAGCGGGATATAAAAACCAACTCTTCTTCTTCTTATATCTGTATGGATAAATACAAACACTCAAAGGGAATACAGGTGAGGTAACAAACCCATGTGGCAAGATGGATGTCTACATTCATGGAAAGGTCAATTACTTGGAAGTCATTTTCAGTAACACTAATGAGACTCCCAACAAAATAAATGGACTCTAACTGCAATATTGCATTCTGTTATGAAAACTCACAGGATGTAAAACTGAGAATTATAAATGCAGAGCTATAAACTCTGCTTTGCTGGATACGTAACACATTTGTTGATTAAAAACGTTTTCTAACACATTCAAGGTTGGTAACATTTTATGAGTGTGGTTCAGAACTATAAATATTTTTTCTTTTTTTTTAGTAAAAGCTTTGTAACCATTTTTCTTTTGTAGGGCAGAATCTTTGTTACAGAAGGATTTTTTGGAAGATTGATCTATATTACTTATAGCCTCACAGATTTACTTTGAAATGAAATATTATTTTAGTAGTAAATGTATGGCATAGGGAAATTTCTGCACTTACGTTGAATATTTCTTGGCTCATAGAATTCGTTTTTATTGCATTTAGCATAAGAGCAGTACTTTTGCCAGTTTGCCCTCACTCTGCATAATTTCTGCAGGCTATAAAACTCAAAACTGTTAATCTTATCTCTGCTTACATGGTGAATTATTATACAACAGTCCTTTGTTGCTATGAGAGAGTCCTAGAAATATTTTATTGAAAGTCTTTTCCATTCATGTCTCATGAACTGTGAAATATGGTTTGGATACAAGAGAGAAGATAAATAGTTTTCATTTGTAGCCCCCAGAAAATGGTTTGTTCTGCACTGGTAACTGGTAAATCTAAAAAAAAAAAGCCCTGTCATAAATTCTTTGTTCTCTTTAATAATAATAGGCCTTTAAGTGGATGGGTGAGTTCATTTTGCCTCTGTATGATGCATCAAGTCAAATCCTATTAAACATTTAATTCTACACATGCTTAACATTTAATACCAATTTTTCATATGGTATAAAATGTTCTGTGTCTCCTTAAATTGTAACAAAATTAAAAATTATTTCATCTGAACAAGTATTTCATATTTGAATCTAAATGATTGCCCTTTGAGAAACTTTATCTGATACATACTTTGATCTGACATAATAATTATCATACGTGCATAATACCTAGTTGGACTCCAATTGATATTCACAGTTAGATGACCATGATGAAATGAATAAAACCTTCTCTGTAAACACCAGCTCAGACTTATTCTGTTAATTGAAGGTTGAAAGGCAGGACATAATTCTGAAACATATTAACTCTTCTGAGAACTGCTCAGTGGTTTCAGGATTTTGTCTTGAATCACTGTTCATATTCACACCTTATGGTTTGGGTAAGCGTCATCTGATTTTCTAAAGCTGGGACTCTCAGATTATTAGGGGCCATCAGGTAACCCACAGTTACTGCCACACTGTATTTTTTGAAAATGTGTCATAACTATATAGATAAGACAATATTCAGTGAAACAAGTTTGCTTTAAGAGTAATTTTTCAATATTGTTACTATCCTAGCTCCAGCATTATTTCATTTAAGAAAGTGGAAGTCATGTTAAGGTACTGGGAAGCTGGTAGCTCTGAAGTGCTCTGAGTCTTGTTCATATGTTGATTTTCTAAGGTTTAAACTGTGTCCAAAGCAGTAAGATGTCTGCAGCAAACTCAGGAATGAGATGATGGTTTGTGTTCTAGCACAGTGACGGGGTGGATTCAATGATTCTGTGCCTGGAACGAGTTCATGGAAGCGGTTGTTCATTCAGGAGAGCCAGCGTGGTATAGTGGTTAAGAACAGTGAGCTCTAATCTGGAGAACTGGGTTTGATTCCCCACTCCTCCACATGAGCGGCGGACTCTAATTTGGTTTCACCACTCCTACGCATGAAGCCAGCTGGGTGACCTTGGGCTAGTCACAGTTCTCTTAGAGCTGTTGTGAGGAGAGGAAGGGAAGGAGATTGTAGGCTGGTTTGATTCTCCTTAAAAGGTAGAGAAAATCAGCATATAAAAACCAACTTGTGAGAGATCCCCTCTCTCTGAGTTTACTTCTCAAAATCAAATGTTCAGACGTTGATAAAGAAACAAAGGATTTATTGAAGACATCAGGAGCTGAGACAGGCACAGATAGCAAGTTGCAAGTGAGGGGCTAATCGGGTTTACAGAATATATTGACTCCAGGGCACTGGGGCACTGGGGTTCACACTTATTGTTATGGGAAGTTACAAGCTTGGCATAATACAAAACATCAGACGAGTCCCAGGAAGTCTGGTGAAGCTATCACACTTCCAAGGCCGCATCGGCCTGAGGGAGTACTGACAGGAAGAACAGCGGGGGGGAAGATACATGGGGCAATCAGGCCTGGCGCCTGAGACCAGAAGGTGTGAACTGCTTTTACGAGTTCACTGATAGCAGGTGATGGGAAGCAGAGACACATACACAGAGACCCTCACACAACTGCTACTCCTCTTCCTCCTCCTCTTCTTCTTCTTCGCCCAAGGCACCCATTCAAAGAAGTCACAAAAGAACAGCTTGGGTTTAACTGATTATACTGTCATTTTAAAATATCTAATATTTACATGGGTGGGCTGTACTAAGGCAGCTTGTTGTTAGCTGCCTTTCTAGCAGAACCACTCTTGACTCCAAACACAGCCCACAGTTTCACAATGTGCTGAGAGGTGCCCAGCCCCATCCCTCTTACCTGATGCGCTGCATAGCCACTACCAGGTTCAGAAAGATGTTGCTCAGTGCCAAGGGCTGCTCCTTCCCAGCTGCACCCCACTGTCCGTCCAGTGATGCACTGTTCTGGACACTCCCTCCACCACATGGATGACTGAAGGTGCTTATCAATAATCCCTAACTCTTGTGATCATCTCACTCAATCCCTGCCCAACAAGGAGGCTAGCCTAGCTTAACACTCCTTGCCCTCCTGCTGACTATACTGTCCCACAGGCACTGGCGCTGATAATTTAAATAGGCATCACATCTATCAATAGAAAGATGTATGCCATTGTACCTGTACAGGTGTTGCATATCAAATTTGATGGACTCATGCATTATACAAACACCTCTTCCATCCAGGACAATCCTGGGAATTACCTTAATCACTTTCACCTTTGCCCTCTCAATACAGGACATTTTTTGAGCCCCTCTTTAATTTCCTCTTTAAAGAAAATCAGACTAGGGCTGTCGGTTCGGTTCCATCAGAACTGGAAACTGGCCGAATTTCCCCTGGTTCGGCAGATTCTGGCTCGGATGGAGCCGAACTGAAAAAAGGTGGGAAAACGCGGTGCCGAACTCAGCAAGTTCAGGGGACCGCAGAACAAATTCAGCAAGTTCGGCGTCCCCCGAACCTGCCTTTTCCCGCCTTTAAAGAGCTCTCCGAAGGCAAGCAAACTTGCCTTCCAGAGAGACAACCTAACAAACCCAGCAAGCGGTGGCCAATAGGCAGCCAAACTGGGTCTTCTTCGGCCAATCAGAGAAGGGATCCTCACATTTGAACCTCTTCTCTGAATTGGCAAGAAGAGATAAAACCCCTGGCTGCTACTACTCTCCTTCCATTTGCTGCTGCTGTGCTGCTGAACCTTTGGCTCCTGACCTGAGGTGACCTGCTGCCCGCTGCTCCTGGCTGGAATTGTACTGGAATCTTGAACACTGTCTCCCACCCTGACCTGACGGCCTGCTCCTGCCTGCTGGAAGAGGACATCCACAGTTTGACCCATTTTGGGGCTTTTTCTAAAACTTTTTTCCTGTGTATGTGTGGGGGGGAACAGATTCTGTGGGTGGGGGAGGCCAAGGGGGGGAAGTTTACCTGTTCTGCTGGGGGTGGCCTTGCAATTTGATTGTGTTTGTGTTTGTGTTCCCTTTGTTTGGGACAGAGATTTCTGCTGCTTTAGCCGGTTGCCAACTGTGCCTGGAGTGAGGTTTGTCTCCCTGCCAGGCCTGTGTTTGTGTTCCCTTTGTTTCTCCCCGTTCTGGTTGGGGGGGGGTTCCTATTCTGCAAGGGGTGGCCTTGTAATTGGATTGCCTCTGTGGGGGATTTGGGAGTCTGGGACTGAGATTTCTGCTGCTTTAGCCAGTTGCCAACTGAGCCTGGAGTGAGGTTTGTCTCTCTGCCATGCCTGTGTTTGTGTTCCCTTTGTTTCTCCCCGTTCTGGTTTGGGGGGGATTTTCCTGTTCTGCAGGGTGTGGCCTTGCAATTGGATTGCCTCTGTGGGGGATTTGGGAGTCTGGGACTGAGATTTCTGCTGCTTTAGCCAGTTGCCAACTGTACCTGGACTGCAATTGTTGCTAACTCTGTTTTGATCAACGGCTTTAAGCAAAGGCATTGTTGATTAATGAGATCTGTTAGGGAGTGTCTGGGCCTACATTGGCCACTCACATTTAAGCCGTAGGGGTAGGGCCGGTCAGCTTCTCACCAACTAGGCTCAGCTAGTACTTTAAAAGGGCAAGGGATCTTGATTTTTAAATAGATTAAAGGGTCAAACAGTTGTTGGGTAGCCTCTGGCCTGTCTTGTGGCTGGGGACGGCTGCTGCCAGTAGATTTAGTCAACGGTGAGGGAAGAGTGTCCATCCTTGCAGAGAACACTCCTCCAGGTTCCTGAGGGAACCATTGTTTAGAAATCCATCTCCAGGGAGGTGTGACAGGTTAAACTTAGACAGGTCTCTAGACCAAGTTCAACAGCTAGTTTTATTTTTTTTAAAACCAAACAAACCAGAAGTTACTAAAGGTTAGGTTAGGGCCTCTTGTTGTTTGGGAGAAAATCCCTTAGTTGTCTTTGGGGGAGGGTTCATAAAAAGTTGTCAGGTCAGGGACTGATCCTAGGCCAGGACAGCTAGCTAGGCTGTTAAACTTCCTCTCCGCATTACAGGTAGCCAGAGTTTGGCCCAGGGGAACAATGAGTGGCAGGGGTGCAGGTAAGAGAGGCCCCGGGGGGGAAACAAAGGAGAAGACTAGAGGGGTGGAGGGGAGGGGGAGGGCTTCGGCTCGCCCCCGACCTGCACTGGGAACAGCTCCAGAGGTGCCCTCCAAGATCCAGCAGCAGATCCTGTTTCCTGAGGGGGCCTCTGGAGCTGCCACCCCTGCACAGGTGACGGCAGGTGCTGGCACTGGGCGGGGGTCTCCTGCCCCTCAGGCTGTCCTTCCTCCTCCTCCTGCCATTGTTGAGCCTTTCCAGCAGCAGCGGGGTAGAGGAGGAGGAGCAGTCCGAGGAGGAAATGGGGCTGAGCTTTTTGAACGCGAGTCTGTCAGAGCTCACCCCCATTTCCAAGAGGGTGGTGGAGGAACTTGCACAGTCGCTGGATGCCCAGATGACGTAGCCTGCTCCTTCACACCACAACAATCCTTCCATGGGGAGACAGGAGGAGAGGGTGAAGGTGGTGCAAGAGGAATAGATGGAGGTGCACCCAGAGGTGCAGCGGCCATCTCAACCCCTTTCCCCACATCCTCGGTCTGGAAATACTTCCAGGTGGCGGAGGATCCACGGTTCGCAGAGTGGCAGCTCTGTAGGGTGCAGGTCAGTCGAGGGAGAGACCTCCATCATCTCGCGACCTCCACACTCCAGAGGCATCTGAGGAAGCACCACAATGCGGTGCTTCTTCAAGGGGAGAGAGAGGCTGGTTCTCCCATGGCCAAGGGGCCAGGGGCCAGCCCAGGAGAAAGGCGATCACCACCCTCACCTCGTACTCTCCCTGCTGCACACTGTGCAGTGCCTCCTGTAGAGAAGGGATGCCAAGTGACTCTTTCTGAGATGTTTGATCAGGGTGGAGCCAGTAGGGCGCCAAGAGGTGGGGTTAGGAAAGCAACGAGAAGGGTCACTCGTCTCCTCAGCAAGGTGATCACCGTGGATGATTTACCCTATTGTCTAGTGGAGAAGATTGCCGTCCAGAGGCTGATCCACTACCTGGCGCCCTGGTACAAGTTCCCAGCTCGCTCCATGATGGCACAGACTGTTGTGCCCTCGTTGTACAGGGCCACCAGAGCGTATGTGAAGGCACAGCTGTCCCGCACTGACGAGAGAACTGTGCACTTTACATCCTACCTGTGGACAAGCCAGCACGAGCAGCATGGGTTCCTCTCCCTCACCACGCACTGGTGGCAAACCGACAACCTTGTGGGTGGGGGGGAGCAGCGCTAGGCAGGGAGAGTGCCACCAGGCTGGCTATCGCCAGGCTATGCTCCATGCGCAGTTGTTCGCGGAGGTGCACACGGGTAAGGTTTTCATTCTATTGCTATTCATTCCAATGGGCGGAGGGAGGGACCCCTTCCAGACCCCATAACTCTGGACCCCCTGACCCAATCCTCACCAAACTCAGGGGTTCTTGCAAGGAGGGTCCCCTCAAGCTACCCTGAAAGTTTGGGACCCCCACCTCAAAAATGCCCCCCAAAGCCACGGAAAGCCCCGAATGCGTTTTAAAGGGTTTAAATGGCCGAATTTGTTCAGGAATGCTGAATTTCCTGCCGAATTCGGCATTCCCGAACAGGGGGAGTTTGGAATTTGGCCGAATCCAACCCAAATTGAGCCAGATTCGGCCAAATCCAAACCGAGCCCAAAATTTTTTTCAACAGCCCCAAATCAGACCACACCAAAGCGGTGCATGTGAACAGTTCCCTTATTCTGGTAATATATCCGCGTATCTTCAAGATCAAGGACAATTCTTTCATCCACAACAGGTCATTCTCTCCCAAGTGCAGGATGAGGATATCGGGATGCCTGCCTTCCCTCAAGGCCTGGTGGAGAGAGGGCAGGAGCTGGTTCTACAACATACCATTCTGGCCCCATAGGCCTACAGAGAAAGGCCCAACTGCATCCCAACTTCAGAGGCAGCCGCTCTCTTGCTTGCCCAGAAGACTATGGAACGGCCCATCAGAGCACCTTGATCAGGCTCCTTGATATGCCAGCACCTGCAAAAATAAAAGCATCATTCATTGAATATATGACTTACAGGCTTTAGACCGCCATCTCCTAATGCATTGAATAGCCACCTGAGACAGGTCCAACCTGGCCACCATAGAGGATGCCCCAATTCAAAATGAATTTGCTCCAAATTCCTGGGATGTCAGCCATCATCAGCCAATATCTGGTGTGTTTCTGCCCAAAATTGAAACTGGGTCAAAGGTGACCCATCTTTATGATAGAAAAGGCAACCCAGGCCACAGCTCTGTGTTTGCAGGAATGCCTTCAGAATCCTAACTGGGCAAAGCTGGGGGTCCCCAGAGGCCCTCTAGATCATGTGATGCCCCTTGCCCAATTGGTCTGATTACACCTACGGACTTTCAATATCACCTTATCCGATAGAAGTTTCAAATTATGCAACTTCAGGACCCTGGCAGTTTAATCCCACTTAGTGGAAACTAAGAGCTCACTAATTCGAAGGGCCGCAAAAAAACACCATCAAGGTGGCTACACTAAATAGCTCCATTTCACCCTCATCTGTGCATGGCCTACCATAGCCCTGCACTGTGTGTGTGTGTGTGTGTGTGTGTGTGTGTGTGTGTAAAGTGCCGTCAAGTCGCAGCCGACTTATGGCGACCCCTTTTGGGGTTTTCATGGCAAGAGGCTAACAGAGGTGGTTTGCCAGTGCCTTCCTCTGCACAGCAACTTTGGTATTCCTTGGTGGTCTTCCATCCAAATACTAACCAGGGCTGACCCTGCTTAACTTCTGAGATCTGACAAGATCAGGCTAGCCTGGGCCATCCAGGTCAGGGCAGCCTTGCACTAACTCCCTCATAATATCCAGGATAAAAAGCCGCCTAGCATCTCTTACCACAGGCTTCTTCTTTAACCACCCTTCTAACATTTTCCTGATCCTTAAGTCCACGATATTATCCCTAAAGCCTTCAGCATTGGCTTTGAAGGCTATAGCTGCCGTGTAACTTTTCATGGTCATAACCACTAGCCTCTTTGCCCACAAAACTACCAAAAAACTTCTGTAAGTGGGCAACTGGTGTTGTCTGCGCTTGCTCCAAACCTTTCCTGTCCCAAAACTGTGAAAACTCCATGCACCATTTATTGTACGTTCCCCTCCTAATGGCCAGGGAAGTCATTACTGGTCACTGCGCCCCAGCCTCCAAAGCCCCCATAGCTCTGGGGGCATCTGGGTGGGCCTGAGATCTACTAGTGGGGCCAACTCTGCAAAGCAGCACTCTTGAAATCAAGACAAGGCATCAGTAATGTCATCCAATCTTGGTATATGTTTGGCTTTAAACCAAATGTTACGCCTTAGAAATGTAATATGAATCCCTCAGCAGCTGCCTATTAATTATCTGAACCACTGCCTGATTGTCACACCAGAACAATACCAACGAGTTTTCAAGTACATCCACCCAGATGTGGGAGGCTACCATTATAGGGGGAAATTCCAGAAATGGGAGGTCCTGAAGGAGCCCTTCTTGTTCCCAGCTGCTTGGCCGGCACTGGGCACACCGATGGCCTTGAAAATAAATGCCAATTAAAAAAAAAACTTTAGCTGTCTTAACTATAACTCCACTACTATCTATACAAACCTCCTAAACCTGTCCTCAGATATACTCCCCTCTGGCAAATGCATGCACCCAAATGATGAACTAGAGAAAAGGAAGGGGGAAGGAGGGGCTTGACAAGCAAAAACCTATGGCAAACACAAAATAGCTGCTGCATGTCTCACAAAAGGGTGGATGCCTAGCCTGCTCAATCACACGTAGCCAAAGAAGTGTGGCTCAAATATATAGCCTCCTTGCCTCACCTCCTGATTGGCTGCCAGTGCTACCAACAGCCCAATGAGGCTTTGTGCCTCTCTTGAATCCACTGGTCCTGGGCAAACTGTTTCCCAGCAATAATGCCAGGAATTCCAGTTCTCTTTCACCGACAGCCTTTGAAAAGCCAGTGCCGAAGTGTAGGGGACTCTCCAAAACATTATGAATGTAGCCTAGTGGCCTGCACTAAGAAGGCAGCTTGAATATGACGGGCTTTCCTTCCATTGCATGGCATACTGTTCCAGGAGATCTATCAACTCTGAGCAACAGCTGCATAGCTCTGGTGGCTCCTGGGGAAGCCAGAGAAAATTGTTTCCGTGGATGAGCTCTATTCCTAGAAATATTTGATGCAACCCAATGTTTAGTTGCAGTGAAGCGAAAAATTACAAATGATGCACATAACGCTAATATTTTTAAAGCTTTAGATTGCCGTCCTCTGAACTAGCTGCATTTCAGAGTCAATGGGAGAGCTACAAGTGACATGAGGGGAGCATCTTAAAGGTAGTTTCCTTCTCCAGATTGAAAAATGCCATTTCTATTCAGACACAGCCTATTAATATTGCTGAAGGAACTGTAGTCTCACTTGGAGAGTTACAGAGCATTTAAAGGGCACTTGCAGTATTTTTGAGGCGTCTTTTGTCAATATAAGGTGCCCTCTGGAAGTCTTCAGTATACAATTATTGTCATACATTGATTAATTAACAGGGACCGAACTACTTGGTTTGAAACAGTTGAACAATTTCAGACTTCTTCCCACCCCATCCCCCCAAAAAATAACCACAAGAAAAAAGCTTAGGAAGGGTACGAGAATTCATGTGCTCTTTTACAGCGGAATATTTTTATTTTCATACTAATGAGAAAATCTTTGATGTCTACACTGAGCTGCTGTTGGAAAACACAGCGAAACCAAACTTCTAATCCAATTTCTAATATTTCCTATTTCTAGGACACAGTGAAACCAAATCCAGAAAGTCCTTATGGGCGTATGCTACATTTGCCTCAAAAGGTTTATGTTCATACACAGTTTTAGAATTTGTGGAAGGCAGTTTTATTCACAGTTATATCATTATATGAAAAGACTGAAATACACTTAACTGGAAGGATGCATGGATGGCGACATTTTTCTCTGCCTTATAAACACTATTAAAATGATTCACAAGTTAGTATACCTAAAGGATACATCGTTTTATGAACATTTAGTCACACTAGGCAGGCAATACTATAGAAGTGCTCACATCTCTTATTTCACTAATGGCAGATAAATTATTTCATTCATATATTGAGAAACAGCATTCTGTTAATATTGAAGTAATTCATGAGGAAACAAATCGCACCACACCAGAGGAAGTCCCTGCTCCCTGGCACTGCAGTCTTAAGCATAGTTATACCCTTCTAACTCCACTGAAGAGCTTAGAATGGCATGACTGTATTTAGGATTGCTAACAGGAGAATGGTTTTCTCAGCAACCCATTAAAAGCTATGGAAGACAGACATTCCAGAAACAGTCTTCTGGAACCAGTCTTCTTTCACCAGTCTAACAAAATACAAATAATTGACTAGACACTGATAGGGGCTAGATGCATCTGTATGTGTGTCCTACTTCACATACACTCTACTCCCTGGCCTGCTATCTGTAGCCAGTTCGGGAGTGTCTGCTCTGTTGTGTGGAAGGTCAGCCATGCACCCTGGATGAGAACTTTGACTAGTGTGAGAACTTTAAAAGGAAAAAAATAATACAATCTAAATTTACTAGGGATAAGGACATTTGAAAATTATATCAAATGCTACAGGGTCTTACATAACTTGCAGCCCATTCCTGAGCCCCGCAGCACCTCCAAAGAGGTTTGGAGGCTGCGGCGAGCAGGAAAAGGGGCTTTAAAAATTAAAAAATGGGGGGGAACCCCATAGAAAAAAAGTGATTCTGTGCCATTGAGGCGTAGGTGGTGTTCCCAAGCTGGAAGGGGTTAGGAAGCTGCCTACTGGCAGCTCTGCCCCCCCCCCGAACACCCTGGGAATGCCCCCCGGGATGACGGTATGAACATTTGCACCATCAGGACACCAGCGGGAGGCTGAGCCGGCGTCCCAGGGCTGCGCGGCCATGACAGTCCAGGGAGGCCGGCGTAAGTGTCCCAACACTGGCATCCATGTCAGTCTTGGCAGCGCAAGTGGCACAGGCGTCGGTGCGGCTATTTGCGCACCTCCTGAGCTCTTTCAGCCTCAGAGCTCAGGAATGGGCTGTAAGAAACAAAATCAAACAAGAGACTAATTAAGCTGTACTATCACAGGTATTACCTTAGCATTCCCTTCTCTGGAATGGATGTAAGACCACTAGAACCTTAAAAATTGAGGCTGGTCAAGACAATGTCTGCCCAATGTCACAAGTGAGGAGAAATGAAGCTTTCTCCACAAAGAGGGACCTTGGGATGTGCTTTCTTAGGATGAGTGTCTTCAATAAGTATCTTGTTTAATCCATGACTCCTGACCTGGACAGAATCATCCGGCTCAGGTAAGTATTGGTGGGGAAAAGACGGCAGGGGAAATGTATGGATTTGATTAAACAGAGCTGTTTTAGGTTAATGCTTGTGTGGGACAGAAATAATTAGACTTTTATACACCCTAGTTTTCATATCAGCAAAAATACAGGTTTGGCCAACATATTTATGTCTCGTCAGAAGTCTAATGAGAACAAGATTAAAAACATAATTGAATTGAAATGTTAGAACAATATTACTGCAGACTGTAGAACAGAATGTCAATTGAATTGGGGGAATGTGTTCAGTGGGTGTGTAATTTGCAATTTAAAAAATAATGGCTGAAAAAGAGAGATTAGCAGTACAATCCTAAACAGAGCTATGCCCTTCTTAACCCATTGAAGTCAATGGGTTTATAACTGTGAGACCCTCTTTAGGATTGTACTGCATGTACCAGTTTGGGTTGTGGTATGCAACAGGGAATGGAAGAAAAATAGTTGCTAATACTCTTTCACTAATGCTAATGCAAGAGTTTATATGAGTTTACACATTGTGCTTAATAGATTCTGTAGCAGTAATGATGTTTCTTTGTGCAAGAGTTCACAAGTGCACAGAAGCACGAGAATAGAATATACAGCTTATACATTCTTTAGCACAGGTGGAATAACATTAGAATTAGGTCTAGTTTTTGCAACACTCTGTTTTAAGAGGAAGAACATTCTTTCCATGAATAGATGGTTATGCTCCTTATGCAGGCACACACCTTGGATCCTATCCTGTGTATTTTTGAAAACGTCTCTTACATTGCTTCTGTAACTGCAGGATGCACCAAACCTTCCCCTAACAGAAAGGAAGGCATTTGGAGTTGTGTGGGTGTTAGAAGATCAAAAATTTCTCCCAGTTAAATTTTCTGGAAATCTTGAAAATAAAATTGTAAATACTTCACCCAAGAATTACCACATTTTGCTACTAAATTAGTATTTCTAAAAAAGAGAAAGAGACCTCACTTATAAAGCTGATTTTCATTTCAATGGATGGATAATGCTCCAAATATTATTATTTGCATAAGTGCAAAGCAAATAGCAATTACGCTCTACTAAAATTGCTAATGCCATGTTTAACAGGCACAAGAGTGAGCCAACATTACAAAGGACACCAGGAAGCTTTATAAGTGATACCACCAGCACCTGCATACTACTCCTGATCAGTGTGTTCAACTCCCATCTATTGATAGTAACAAGACAGTGAAATGGCAATTCTCTGAATTGGGTCTTTGCATGCTCTATTTACATTACTTTTATTAATTCAATGACTACATGGCATGACTTCTGAGCACTCCCCAAAGATCTGCAAAGTTACAAGCCTATGTAATTATCAAGAAGAGTGTGCACTGGGGGATAAGGCCGTTGAAAAAAAATTCGGTATAATTTGGATTCGGCAAAATCTGACTTGTTTTTATTCAGGAAATGCCCAAGTCCGAACTCTCCCTATTCGGATTCATGGAATTCGGCATGAAATTCGGCGTTCCTGAATAAATTCGGCCGAATAAAGCCATTTAAAGCACATTAGTGACTTTCCGCGGCTCCGTGGAGGGGCATTTTTGGAGGTAGAGGTCCCAAACTTTTAGGGTAGCTTGGAGGGATCCTACTTGCAAGAACCCCCACGTTTGGTGAAGATTGGGCCAGGGGGTCCCGAGTTGTGGGGTCTGGAAGGGGTCCCCCCATCCGCCCATTGGAATGAATGGGAGCAGGCAATCCTTAATTTGCATCTAGACAGCAAAACCTCCCATTGTTTCTCGTTGGCTATTTATGCATGGGAGGTTTTGGATTTGCTGCTCTCTAGATGCACATTTCCCCCATCTGAATTCTCAAAACTCTGCAGGGGGGCTTATTGTTGAGATTTGGAAATTTGGATGGGGGAAATGTGCATCTAGAGAGTGGCAAATCCAAGGCAAAACCTCCCATTGTTTCCTGTTGACTATTTATGCATGGGAGGTTTTGCCTTGGATTTGCCACTCTCTAGATGCACATTTCCCCCAGACAAATTCTCAAAACTCTGCAGGGGGGCTGATTGTTGAGATTTGAAAATTTGGATGGGGAAAATGTGAATCTAGAGAGCGGCAAATCCAAGGCAAAACCTCCTATTGTTGCGAACTGATAAAAGGCGGCGTTGTTTACAATTCGCTCTGCTTTACCTTGGGAGCAAAGCCCCACCGCGGCTCTTACTTCCGAATAAGCAGGCTGGAGGATCAGGACTGCCCGTCCTTTCCTCTACATTTTGCTTCCTCCTGTCACTTCTTCCTCAGCCTGGGGGCACCCAAAAACAACGAAGACCAGGGGGGAGTTGAGGGAGGAGACAACGTGGCTGAGCTGTCAGGGAAAGGAGAAATCTTGAGCAGGGACACCCATGGGGGGCAGGGAGGGGGGAATAAGCAGGATGCTGCATTGTATGGCACACGACACCACTGGTGCATACACACATGCATGCCCACTACACGCCATTCCCCCCCCCATCGCGCAAAAGAAGGCAAAAGCTTGGATTCTACAGACATGGCCCACAGAGACAATCAACCCCCCCCAAGCAGAACAGCCCCCCCATGACAAGAAGATGCAAATTCCAAATGAAGGAGAACAACGGGGCAGCTAGAGACCCACAGAAATCCCCTGTCCAACAATTCTGGAAAGAAGGCTAGGTTATCAGAGGGTACATTAATGTGTCTTTTCAAATGAAATGTGTGTACAGTCTGCTTTGCTTTCTTTTGTGCTTTCACCTCAAGGGTCACAAATTGACAGTGGGATAAGTTTATGGCTTCTTGATTGGTATCTTGACCTTGTGCCAATGGGTTTAAAAGATTTCCTTCAACTCCCAACCATTGATTCCACCTCTTTCATAGGGCAGTGACCCAATCTGAAAACGAAGGCATTAGGTTACGTTCATTTCTCCTTTTAGCTGTAACAAGACAAGAAAAAAATTGTCCTCCCATAGTGCTACATTAATGTAGCCCTCCCCCAATAGGACTGCCAGAAGATAAAATACATATCACCAACAATATTCTTCAGTAGTTCTCAGAGTCAAGAATCACTGGAATGCTTGAAAGGAACGTTCCCTTCTGCCACTGTTACTTGATCTATGTCTCAGGGGCATAATAGAAACGTTACTTCAATTTTCATGCTGGCATAACAGCAATTTGCTAGAGAGATGATCATATAAACAAGGTGCTACAGGTCTCACCACCATCCAACTTATATTTCTTACACTCTGAGGCTACTTGATTATAATAACATGGAATATTTTCTAGAGAATATTAAAGTGTGCAGAAATATTCTGGTCAAAAATGTTACAGAAAAATTTGATGAAATAATGTTCCCCAGAATAATAGTGAAGCAGTTTACAGGCTAAGTAAAGAGTTTTGGCAGAGGCTGGCTTGCTTGGACTGTGTCAGCAGACTAGTGGATATCTACCTACAACCATACTATGCCAGCCCAGCCCCTTTTCTTACCCCTTTTCTTAACACCTTGTGGCTCCTTATGCTGGGTACGCATGGTTTCTCCAAACCTGGAAATGACAATATCATCTGAGAGCCATGATCAGGGCACCATTATTGTTTATTAATACTTTAATGTTGTAATTATTTCTATGATGTTTATGAGTTTAATGGTAATTCTGTGCTGTTAGTCACCCTGAGACCGGGTGGGATAAAAATATAATAAATAAAGGCCTAGTGAAGGGCCCAGAGACCACGGCTTCACACTGGTGCAACTACCCCAGCAACTTCCACTCAGAGGTACACTTTCTCTAAAGTGGAGGTCCGTATTAGTCATCTGGGCTAATAGCCATTACATGACCTTTCTTTTGTGAATCTGCATAATTCCCCTTTAAGCCAACTAAGCCAACTAAGCTACTGGCCATGACCAAAAACCCATAGCAATAAGTTCAAAAAGTTTTTTTTTTTACTGTACTGTGTGAAAAAGTACTTTCTTTTGTCTGACTTGAATCGACCCTCAGCATGAGCCGCCTTAAAATGAGTGTTCTGTTTAGTATTTATGGCTGTTTCCACATATTGTTGAATCATATCATATCCCTGTAGCATTCATTCACAATTAGGTTTTCCTTTGTGGATAAGACAATCCAGGAGGTGAATGACTGCTAATACTGCGCAATGATAGTGCCCTAACCAACAATGTGTTGATGTATCCTTTGATACTAAAAGCCTTGAAGTATAACCTAACAGCAGTCTGGAGGTACTTCTGTTCGAGAAATAAGCCATCCTCAGGCAACATCCTGAGGGTCATGTTCCTTTTCCAGATAAGTCACTAATTAACAACCGGTGATTAATTGTAAATTAACCAATGAACAATTAGTAACAGCCTTCAAAAACATGAGTTATCTTGCAATGTATAAATAGTAAATTATATCTCTGTAGCTGATATTACATCATCTGTGTAATTCTTTGATGAGACCACACAATGAACGTCAGCAAGTTCCCAGGACACATTAGTGATTATGAAAACAAGATTAACCAAGATTAGTTGATGGATGCCTCGCCTTAATTTCTATCTGAGAATTTTGATATGCTCTGATTTTCCCAGAGTGATTAGATAGAAGAGATAAGAAAATGAGGACAGATTTACACTTTTTTATTTTTTTGTTGGGAACTGAATCAGTATGAAACAATGGTTATTTCCTGTAGTTACTGAAACTAAACTAAGTGCAGAACCTGGCTGTACAGTTATACGGGCCAATTCACACATTCAAAATCTTCATAACCAACATGTGGACTTTTGACAGACATGTTTTGGGAGTTCCCACCATAGAAACTTAATTCCCAGACACATGTGCTTGATAGGGATTAGGACCATGGTGCTCATAAAGAAGAGGCTTAAAACTTCACAAGGGCCATTATTTTAACCTGAAAAGGCCTAGGAGGCTGCTATTTGCTTCACTGCTATTTGCTTACACGTACTTATGGTTTCATATATGCTTTCCCAGTCACTCAAGTAGCAGCTCCCTGGGACTGTTATCAAGTTGGGAAAACAGTGGGGTGGAGTCTAAAGTTACTTCTACTTGTGTGTTGTGGTCCTGATCCAAATCAGGGCAAGGCATGCACGGAAATTAAGTTTCCTGATAAGAACTCTGGGCACATGTCCGATCCAAAGTCCCTGCAGAACCATGTGTCTACAGCATTGACCTTGTATTGTATAAAACTACTCCTTACTTTCCTTACCTTCTTTTTGGAAAAAAAAATTCTCTACTCTGCTGTCCATTGATCAGTTTTCTTCATGCATTGGAGGGGTTTCTGGTAATTGCTACCTGTCCAGAATCAGGGTTCCCTCCTTACCCTCAGGACCAAGCTGGAAGAAAAAACTAGGATTAGGCAAATCTGAACTCTCTTGATTTCATGACTGTGGACTGGGCTCTAGCAATGGCTAAGAAGGAAGATCAGTTCCAGTTAAAGGCCATTCTGACTCTAAAAACCAAAGTACATATTATATACAGACATACAATGCAGACATACATTTTAGCTTGAAAAGCCTCTTCAGAAGAGGACAGCTGAAATGGAAAAGCAGTAAGGAGAAGATGAACTCCCCCAGCTGCTTCTCTTCATTGCTACACCCAAAATGAATTTGCAGAAAACAGAAAAGGATTATTAAACTACAGTTGTATGCACAATATGCAATGTGTCCTGTAGAAGTTATAAAGCAATCTGTGCACCTGACTTTGGAAGCCATTTTCCATTGTTTTGACAAACGGTAGTATCTGGGATGGCAAAATGTGTTTCTTCATATTTCTGCTTCCAGAATTATACTCATGTAGCTCTTTCTGAAGTTTACTAGTGTATGTGTGTGTGTGTGTGTGTGTGTATGTATATATATATATATATATATATATATATATATATATATATATATATATATATACACACACACATACACTAGTAAACTTCAGAAAAAGCTACATGAGTATAATTCTGGAAGCAGAAATATGAAGAAACACATTTTGCCATCCCAGATACTACCGTTTGTCAAAACAATATATATATATGAACTCAAGAAAGGCCCTGCTGGGTCAGACCAAGGCCCATCAAGTCCAGCAGTCTGTTCACACAGTGGCCAACCAGGTGCCTCTAGGAAGCCCACAAACAAGATGACTGCAGCAGCACCATCCTGCCTGTGTTCCACAGCACCTAATATAATATAATAGGCATGCTCCTCTGATAATAGAGAGAATAGGTATGCAGCATGCCTAGAATCCATTTTAACTAGTAACCATGAATACCCCTTTCCTCCATGAATATGTCCACTCCCCTCTTAAAGCCTTCCAAGTTGGCAGCCATCACCCCATCCTGGGGCAGGGAGTTCCACAATTTAACTATGTGTTGTGTAAAAAAATACTTCCTTTTATCTGTTTTGAATGTGTCACCCTCCAGCTTCAACAGATGACCTCGCGTTCTAGTATTATGAGAGAGGGAGAAAAACTTCTCCCTGTCCACTCTTTCCAAACCATGCATAATTTTATAGACCTCTATCATGTCTCCCCTGTGCATGGGATGCACAGAAAAAGAATATATTCATTTTAGTTACCATTTAATGCAGTGATTCAGATATGGCAAGCTAAAATGGAAATCACCTTCTTCCTCATCTTCCAGACTCTTGACAACAATGCACAGCTCTGAAGCATATTGACTCTCAGATATACATTTTCTCTTTACAATGGTTTTCTTTTTTTAAAAAAATAGAAACACCTTTCTGCTCTTGTAATTGCAAGAGCACAGACCTTGCTTATCAATATATTAATACTGGCATGATTATAGAATGGCATTCAAACCAATCTATATGGATTCTTTAGAAAGAAGTACAAAAATGGAGGCCTTTCATTCCACAGAAGACTATTTTGGGGAATAAGTTAAGTATTATCTAGCAAAAGAATTTTTTCACAAAGAAACACTTCAAATGTATTTGCAAATGTATTGACCTACAGATGCAGGAAAATGGTGGGCAGCTTGCTGCATGAGGGGTAAAGAGATGCTTATATCTTTGCAACTTCTTCAAGAAAATGGATTAAGACTGCCATCTATAGCTTCATATAACAAAGTCAAAATGGGTCCTTTCAGCATTCCTCTAAGTCATTTTCATGATGGTAACATTGTTGCTGGTGAATTTTCTTTTAGAAGTTTTGAAACACATTGACTAAAAGACTGCAAATCAGTGGCTACTAGTCATGGTGACTGAACCTTCACGTTCAGAGATTGTCAATCTCTGAATCCCAGAGCCAGGAGGAAACATCAGGGGAAGACCTCGGCCTCTATGCCCTATTGTTGGACCTCCAGAGGAATTGGTTGGCCACTGTGTGGGACCTGAGGGTGGACTAGATGGACCACTGGGGATTTTCTTATGTTCTTAATGCTTTAGTGAAATTAAAGAATTGGTTAATTCTACATACCAAATACTTAGGGCTACTGTAAACTGGCCCATATCAGTCCATGTGATCCTGTCTGCAGGTCCACAAGCACATGGAGATAAACCATTGTCAACTAGTAGGTCTACATGGAAATCTGGCAGCAACTTTGGTGATCCTGGCTATATTTTGACAGCCAATCTTATGTAAAGTGAGTTGCATGCATGGGTAGCTAGAGATGGCCGTAACACCTTACTCATACAACTCAGTCTGTATGACAATTTCTCCATGTGGTCCAATGTGAAAGAACTTGACAGTGTGTTTCTATTGTGCACACAAATACATGTTCCTGATCACAGAATTATGAATCCTCTAATAAATTTGTTTTTGTGTTGATTTTTAGGTTCCGATTTTTCCCATTTATCTTTAAACACTGCCAATACCATTATGGTATTTAATAAAATTGCTCAAGGTTGCAGACAGGTGTAAGACTATTGGGTTAAATTATAAAACCTTGGCTGGTGTTCTCAGAAACATGGAGATGGAGGTGGATCAGTGATGGAGTTCATACTTTGTAAGTTTCAGGTAGCTGGCTCAAGGTTGACTCAGCCTTCCAGCCTTCCAAGGTCGGTAAAATGAGTACCCAGCTTGCTGGGGGTAAAGGGAAGATGACTGGGGAAGGCACTGGCAAACCACCCCATAAACAAAGTCTGCCTAGGAAACGTTGGGATGTGACATCACCCCATGGGTCAGGAATGACCTAGTGCTTGCACAGGGGATCTTGACCTTTTTTTAAGTGATAGTTCCAGATTTAATCGCTAGCATCTCCAGTTAGAGAACTACAGGTAGACTTTTTCTCTGTTCAGAGTGGACAATATGGACTTTAAATGTTTAAAACTACACTTGTGATTATCATTGAGGGGCAGCTCTGCAGGGAAAGTAGAACTTTGGGCTAATAATTCAAAATATTTTTTTATATAACTGTCTATGGAATCTATATAACGTAATGAGAGAACTGTACCTAGGGCCTCTTTTCCGTGCTGTTTTGGCCTCTCATTCCTCTCAGTCAAAGACATGCACATTATTGTTATATGCCAGCTTCTAGCTTTAAAATAGCCCAATGTGTCATTATTTCTTAGACCTAGCCATTCTGGCCATGCTGACCCATGTTATGGTAACCCCATAGAGTACTGGAATGTACTCAAAGTTGGACTGCCCTTGAAGACAATCTAGAAACTGCAGTTGGTTCAGAATACAGCAGCCCAATTATTGTAAGGGGCTAGCCAATGGGAGCATTTCTACAACTGCCAGTTTGTTTCCAAGTCCAGTTCAAAGTTCTTGTAATGGCATTTAAAGCCCTTCATGGCCTGGAACCCACATATCAAAAGGAGTATCTCATCCTATAAATCTTCATGCACCACCTACAGACTGCCACCTACAAGCTGTTTTCCCACTTAAGGTGTCCAATGAGCTAGAGCTTATGTCTTTTCCCATTGCACCTCCCACTTTGTGGAACAGGCTCCCTGAGGAGATGCTATTCCATTCCCCCCCCCAAGGCTTTTAATGATGGACATGATTGATTACCAAGACAAAAGGGTTGCTGGTAAGATAGGACCAGAGGCCCCCAATGGCCCACTTGAGGGCCAGCGCCTCTCATTCAACTATAGCATATCAGGTTTCTGAGGGGCAGAGTTTCTACCTCCTGTGATAACTCATGGCTGATGGATCAGCATATAGTGTAAATGACTTGGCAAAGATGGGGTTCTGCTTTGTTGTGGCTTGTGAAAAGGGCTTAGTGTAGATCACAAAAGGCTGCCAGTCTTGCTGCCATTCAGGTCAACTAGTTGAGCTGCCCCTTCAGTGGGCAATCTTACCAAGGAAGCAGCTTGTGAAGCGCAGAGCAAATGTGCTATAGTAATCCATGAGCCCCAGAAAACATCACAACTGCTGCTTATTGATGAGGTGAAGGCCACTTTCTCGTGTACTGGTGTGAGCTGTGCATCTCCAACAATCAAGCCCAAGTACTATAGTATAACTTCAGGAGTGTAGAGTATAGCTTCCATTTTATTTTCCAGGGATTTTAATGGGATACAGGCATTTCTGGAGTCTTATTCTATTGGTTTTAATTGTTATGTTTTGATTGTGACTTCAGCCACAAGAAAAGGTGGGATATAAATATATGAATTCATTCATTCATTCAATAATAGGGAATCTGAGGTAAGAATTAGCCTCCATCACTAGAGCCCCAGTCCATATCCTCAATATCAAAGCTGTATTCTTTATAGTTAACAATGTGATCCTTAACAGAGCTACACCCTCTAATCCCACTGACTTCAATAAACTTAGAAGAATACAACTCTGTTGAGGATGGCACCTTTTACACATTGAGGAATTCAAGGACAGAACCTGTGGGCAATAGAGAGAGAGAGAGAGATGAAAATGGAATAATGGTGCACTAGAGCTAGGTAAGAAGGAGAAGCATCTTGAGATATCTTTTAAAAAATATTCTCATCCCACCAGGTTCCAATTCTACCTCTAGTTTGAAAAGCTGCATCCTTCAGACTCCCAGGCCCCACTCTCTTTGATCCTTAACCTCAAGAGAACAGGCATGCTTAAAGCTGACCCAGAGTAACCTGCTGATTAAGTCAATTTACTCCCATCATTGAAGATTTATGTCTTAAATAATAACTTTGAAAAAAATAATACTTACTCTATTTGTATTTAAATTTGAAAATTCTTTTTTGAGCAGAGATAACTGAAGAAAGGAGGGACATGAAGGAAGGTGCTTCAGAATTCTAGAGTTTCCCTCTGTAGATGCTCAAAGGTAGGCCATATCTTCCCAAACCTTCCTATCCTCTTGCTAGGGTACTTCTGGTGTGTAACATAAAACAGCTTCAAGGACTGAAGTTACAAAAGGGGGCGTTGATTTCTTTTCAAAGAGACTGAAAGAAAAATCCTTCTTTTAAAAAAGAAAAAAAAACCACTAAGAAGAATCAATGGCTGTTTGCTATAAAAGTGAATTTCAGAAAAAGAAAATCCCCTCCCCATAACAATCCTATGTTAGTCCTTCTCTCCTGCTGCAAGAGTGTTCCTTTTCAGATATTAGTATGCAGTTACACTGGTTATATTGTTCAGGTTCAAAATCTGTTAAAATGATTCTGTGGCTGTATTCCAGGTAAGAATGTAAATATTTTGGCAGAACTTAAAAATGAAAGATTTTAACATTAGTATACAATCTACCAAGCAGCTTGTACAGCATGATACTACACAGAAATACATTCCTGAATACGTTTTCTTGAAGAAATGCAACATACATCACAGTTTGTCAATCTCTGAACAAATAGTGGAGTCTTAGACATTTGTTTTGTATCTTCAACTGGTGTTGTAACAACAAAACAGAGTTTGTTTAAGCTTTAGATACTGTTTTAACTATTGGTTTCAGAACACATTTGAAGAATGTATGGAATTCAGTGAATGAAACAGATAAAAGTTAATTGCTTATGTGTTTTGGTATTTTAATACGACCCAAGGCAATTGAGTGATATTCTCACATATATCCTCCCCAGGTATGGAGTAGGAAGTTGTTTCTGCTAGAGATGATTTGGAATTTGTTATCTTTAATGTTTTGATTCAAAATCCCCTTTTGATTTTGGTTATTCTCCGTCTGACTGAAACTGGTGATTTTTTTTTTAAAAAAAACCTTTTTGTGTATCCTTCTGATTTTTTCTTCTGTAGGTTATTTCAATATTGTTTGTGCATAAATAAGCCAGAATATAAAAATATGTGTGTGTTATAGATTTTGCATGTAAAATTTTGCATGTAAAATCCATACAAGATTAATACACAATACAAACAAATTTACAAAACCAACAGTGAAAATTAGGGAACCAAAACTGTTGACAAAAACATAAATGAACAAAAAGGAGGGGATAAATTGGGGAATTTAGCTCATCCCAAGTTTCTGCTGTTGCAAATAGTTTCTCTTATATCTGTGGACAACTTTGTATGTGTGGTGTTTTCCACTATATCACATCTGACATATTTCTAGTCATTTCCAATAATGTGTTCTAATGTTTGATAATTTTCAGCAATATCTGGTAGATATAGAGAAAAAAAGTCTATGCAACTATCATTTGAAAGAACCAGAATCAGTAGAGCATATTCTCTTATACTGTCCCTTGTATCATAAACAACGATTAGAACTAATTAACCCCTTCCTTATGTCTTTAAAAGGCTCATCATGTGATAGCATCAAATTTTTACTAGCGGATAGGATCCCTTCTGTTTCCGAACGTGGCAGAATTCCTGGCGATTGTTATCAAAAACAAAATAAAGGGTAAAGAAACAAATAAAGAATAAAATCAACCGAGGCAATCTATAGATTCTGAGAAAGAATACATAAATGGGTGCTAGTGACAGCTGTGCTGGACATTAAGTCTTGGTTTTTTACTTGTCGCTCGGGATAATATATTATTACAGCATCTGATGCCGACGAGTTCTAAATTGATGGTGAAGTTTTAGTTATACTGTTGAATTGTGAGTATGGAATATGGAAATTTATGTATTTTTTGTTGCGTGTGTGTGTTAAGTGCCGTCAAGTCGCTTCCTACTCATGACGACCCTATGAATGAAAGTCCTCCAAAATGTCCTATCTTTGACAGCCTTGCTCAGATCTTGCAAATTGAAGGCTGTGGCTTCCTTTATTGAGTCAATCCATCTCTTGTTGGGTCTTCCTCTTTTCCTGCTGCCCTCAACTTTTCCTAGCATGACTGTCTTTTCCAGTGTCTTTTTGTCGTCTCATGGCATGACCAAAATATGATAGCCGCGTTTAGCTTCTAGGGTCAGTTCAGGCTTGATTTGATTTATAACCCATTGATTTGTTTTTTTTTTTTTTTTGGCAGTCCACGGAATCCATAACACTCTCCTCCAACACCACATTTCCTTACACTTCTCACATTCCATGTTCCTATTATATGCGTCGAACAGCTTCGGACTTTCCTTTTGCGTCTATTCATGTCAACCACTGAACGTCCTTTCGACTTTAGTCCAATCGCATCATTAAGAACAGTGCTACTCTTACTTGTCCTCTGCTCTACCCCAGTAGCAGATGGAGTGCCATCCGACCTGGGGGTCCGATCTTCCAGCACTATATCTTTTTTTCATTTTGGATTGTCTCATCATAGGGTTTTCAAGGTAAAGGTTGGTCAGAAGTGGCTTACCAGTGCTGCCTTCTGCGCATTACTAACCAGGGTTAGCCGTAGTGGCACTGCCGTTGTCTACATAAGATCCTCCGCCAGTGTCACCTTCCACTACTGCTGCTGCCCAGTAGTTAACCTTCAGGGATTCCTCTGCCCCCATCCCCATTGGAACTGCCTGTTCTCTTCTGCGGATGTAGCCATTGATCCCTTAAGGGGGTGGATGCATCTTCGTCTGGTGTCTCAGCTGTGACCATTCCGTCTTGAGTGACTCTGCTAGGAGTTTAGTCTCTTGATAGAGTCTAGACCCCTTACGGTATTGCTCTCAGCTTCCCTGACACACAGAAACCCCCTCACCCTGTTAAGGTGTGCATCCAGAAGGGGGGTATTTTTGTTACTGCTATTTTTATTATCATGCCATTAAAGGTGACTGAAACTGAATTTTCAGCAGTACATGGAAAAAGCAATCTTAAGAGCCTCCATGATGGAGATGGCTGCTTATCTGTTCTGCCCCTTTGTGAGGCACAGATGACATTGCAAGTGCACTGGAGTCCATAGCAATCCCAGTGTAACAAGAGATTCCCTCCTGCATCCTATTAGAGGATCTATACTAAACAACATTTTAAGGCTTTGCCTATGCAAAACTAATTAGCAGTAGAGTTCTTCAGGATTTATCAATTAAAGGTGATTTACTACCTTTAACTCTGATAATACAAAAGAGTAGGGGGTAGGGTTTGGTTCTCTGAACTATGTACCAGCAAACTTAGATAAAACAACTGTAGAAACATTTATCTTTTATTGAGAAAAGAAAAGATTCTTTTTATTGAGCAAGACATAAAAAAATATAGGTATGAAAAAGTTAACCCTACAGTCACTGTGAAGATAGATACTAAAATTGTCAAAGTGCCTAGCATTGGTTCTTGTAGGTTATCCGGGCTGTGTAACCGTGGTCTTGGAATTTTCTTTCCTGACGTTTCGCCAGCAACTGTGGCAGGCATCTTCAGAGTAGTAACACTGAAGGACAGTGTCTCTGACAGTGTCAATGCCTAGCATTGTTTAATAGCAAGTAATAATTTTAAAAAGCAAATCAGGTTCCAGCTTTTTGTCCCACTGCTTTTAGGGATTATCAAAAGACCCAAGTTACCAAAAAATCTCACCTAGAGACAAGGGCCATTTATACATGAGAGATTTTGCCTTGGATTTGCTGCTATCTTGATGCCCATTTTCCCCACCTGAACTCTCAAAACTCTGCATGGGGGCTTATTGTTGAGTTCTCAGAATTTGAATGGGGAAAATGTGCATCTAGAGAGCAGCAAATCCAAGGCAAAACCTCCCATGCATAAATGGCCAAGAAGTGTGCATTCGGTAAACCCGAACTGGGGACAAACCCTGAAAAATATCTTTTTGGTAATTTTGGGGGAGGACTTTGGAGAGGGCAAGGGGGTAATCTGAGTCAGATCCTCACCGCCTGCAGTCTCTGAAATCTGTGGACTGAGTTTGAAGGGGGCAGGCAGTCGTCATTGGAATGCTCCGGTGCTCGGCCCAGCACTTAGATCGGCGTCCCCTGCAGCACCCCATCTCAGGTGTCACTGAGGATCCCACGTATTTTTTGGGTTTGGGTTTATTAGAACCAAAAATTTTCAGTTATTCAGAAAAGCCATATCATTTATATTTGGCTTTTTCAGATATTTGAAAATTTCTGGGTTTAATAAACCAGGACCCGAAAAATACTGGGGAAAAAATAGTGCACAGCCCTACTTGAGACCTAACCTATTCTTCTCAAATTCTAGTCAGAGGATTATGATTTACTTGACACAGGAGTGCATCTTTCTAGATAAATATCAAACTTATCTTTCTCTAAATCTGATCTATTATAATGATGTGATCATATATAGATATCTGATTGGTTATAACAAAATATGAGATAAGCAACATGAATACAAATGAGCCGGTTAGCAGGGGAATATCAGATACATGTGATATAGCATGATAAGAAGGCCACTCTCAACTCTTAAATTCTAACTTATTCTAAAATAACTTATTTCTGTCACTGTTCCAACTAACTTTCCGAGATGAGAGTAGCTCTAAGCAACTGAGATCATTTACAGTTGAAAAGTGTGTGAACTCTCAGTAAACTTGCAAACTCAGCAAGATAGCATTGCTACTGCTACACCAGCAGCATGTACTAACCAGGCAGCAGTGTCTAATAATGTCCCTCTGAGTGGCACACACAGGTGCAGCCAGTCACCCCTTGCTAATCTCACCGCTGCCCTTGATGCCACTCCCCCCATGGAGAGCAAGAAAACGAGGTGGGGATACCCAGAGACCAGTGCAACCCCCAGAGAGGCACATGGCCTGAGTCCCCCCCCCATTCCATAGCAGAAAGGCACCCGTGTGGCCAACAGGACACTCCTCCTTCCCCCAGCAAGGGTCTGACAGGCAGCAAAAGAGCTGCCCTCCAACAACCATTCCTACTTGAAGCCACACACCCCTTTTCACTGAAAAAGTACAACAAAGTAGAGGCCAGCCTCAAAACTCCCACCTCCACAACCAAGGCTAGCATTCTAATCATTGGGCTGAAAAGGGACATATAAAGGAGGCGTGTCATCAGGCAGTAGGCAGGACTCTTGGTTCAATCTCTACTTGGGGAGAGGCAAGAGGCAGGCAAAAGCCTTGGAGCTAATTTTTGCCCCCTCAAACCACAAATGGGGAAATGGTATTGCCCATCTGATGGACCACCCTGCTGAGCCATCATTTTGACAGTGATATCCCTTCACAACCCTTCTGTGCTGCACCTACATGAACACATGAAGCTGCCTTATACTGAATCAGACCCTGGGTCCATCAAAGTCAGTGTTGTCTACTCAGACCAGCAGTGGCTCTCCAGGGTCTCAGGCAGAGGTCTTTCGCATCACATGCTTGCCTAGTCCCTTTAACTGGAGATGCCGGGGATTGAACCTGGGACCTTCTGCATGCCAAGCAGATGCTCTACCACTGAGCCACAGCCCTTCCCACGACAGCAGCTCCCATGTGACCCCATAAAGACCAACTGCAGCAATCCCAGCATGAGCATCCCTGAGCCAGAGCTCACTCCCTTGGATGTGTGAAGGAGACAGCATGCCAGGAAGCCCTAAGGAAGAGTCACAGACGGAGGGAGGAGATGGGGGCAGGGAGAGGTGTGGAACAAGTCTCATCTCCTCAGAAGCAAACAGAGAGAGGGTTGTAGAATCCCTCAGTCTTTACTGAATAGCAAATTATGATGAGGTCTAATGAATGGGGTTGCCAACTCCCTCTGTGTAGAATGGCTCCCGTGCCTTTGCGAGCTGCTCCCATGGGACATGGGGAGATAGACTGAACTGTCCCTAGCACAACATTCACTTGAGTAGGGAGGCCTTGTTGGTTAGAAGGCTGCTTGAGGCAGGATGCTCCAGAAGCTGAGCTGGAACCATTAACAGATCAGAGTGGTGAGGAATAACACCAGTCATGCTCCCAGGCCTCCCTGTTGAATCACCACCTGCACAGATGCTAAACCGAAGCATGTGCGGCGATGACAAAGAGCACAGATGCTGTGCCTGCTACAGCCATGTGGCAGGATCTGTGGTTCCTCTTCTATGGGGGGGGGGGCTACATTTGCCAAGGGACCACCCTGAGGCACTTGCTGTAGCCATCCAAATGACATTTATTAATCCTGTGGAGAAGTGCTCTGCAACTGAAACTGCTCCATCCATGGCTGCTGCTGCTGAATAGGGTTCCATGCCTGCAAGGCAATCGGTGCTATGATTGCTTAGCCAACTGATCCACAGAGAACAGTGGGGAAGTTGCCAGTCACTCCAAGCCACAGTTTTTCCCCACTGTCCACTTGGGGGAAGGAAAGAAGAAGAAGAAGCAAAAGAAGAAGAAGAAGCAGAAGAAGAAGGCTTCCTCGGGAGGTGGTAAGTTCTCCTTCCCTGGAGGTTTTAAAGAAGAGGTTAGATGGCCATCTGTCAGCAATGCTGATTCTGTGACCTTAGGCAGATGATGAGAGGGAGGGCATCTTGGCTATCTTCTGGTCACTAGGTGTGTGTGGGGGGAGGTAGTTGTGAATTTCCTGCATTGTGCAGGGGTTGGACTTGATGACCCTAGTGGTCCCTTCCAACTCTATGATTCTATGATTCTAAGAAGAGTTGTTGTTTTTACATGCAATAAAGTTAGTTGTTTGTGTTTACAATTTCTCTCTCTCTCTCTCTCTCTCTCTCTCTCTCTCTCTCTCTCTCTCTCTCTCTCTCTCTCTCTCTCTCTGTCTTCACAATTTTATCTTGGGGTTCCCCTACCAAGATCCACCATGGTATTCAGAGGCTACAAGATCTTGAGTTATTCCTTTCTGGAAACCTTTTAAAGCTCATTCCCCCTTCTCTGGGTCTAGTTTGGGTAACACTGTTTAGTCCAGCAGGGAAAATATACAGGGGGAAAATGTTTTGAACAAATCAGTACCTAAGTGTCTGTTTTTCTGATTGTAAAATGGGAAGGTGAGCAATGCTTTTTTCCATTTCTGTTCAAAAAATATACTTGCACTGAAATGTAAAATGCCCGATTTTGACCCAATGTGGGTGTTGCTCAATACATTTCTGAAACCACTATCCCCACATGTGCTCAAAAGTTACTGTCCGTAAGAGTACAGCCAATGAAACTACACAATAACTTTAAGAAACTGTCAGATACTTCCACTCAAATGCAAAACAAAAATTGCATATCAGAAGGAACGATATATTAAAATGACAGAGAGTAGTTGCCTGAGAATTAATTAAAAAGAAAAACATCTGCCATCAATAGTGATGACAAGCAAAAAAAAAATGGTAATGTACTTCCAAAAAAATGTGATCATTAAAATCAACTAAATATAATTTTAATCATCTCATTAGGTAACTCTTGATGGGGAAAAATAGCTGGATTTACAACGCTGCTGAACTCTGTGTTCTTAGAATCATCTTCTGTATTTCACAATTAATTTTCTTGATATTAAAAATACATATGTTTGGAATTAAATGTGTCTTGAAGATTGCTATGAAAATAGTTTCATTAGAACTCATAGTATCTTTTAAAGTGACATTTGGGTTATTAATAGAAGGAGATGGTAAAAGGTATAAGTTTGCCTGTGCAGAAAGACCAAAGGCACACTAATGCACACTAACAGTTTGTGACTATAGTGGCATGTGGCAGCCTTCAGCCGACAACAATTTACTTTGAGTCCTATTTCATAGAATCACAGAATCATGGAGTTGGGAGGGACCACCTTCAAACAGAACTTGCATAGGTCAACAGGCATATAACTGTGGCTATATATATTAAAATATTTTTTATTCATTTTAAATAGTCCTGTAGCTAAGAAACACAGAACTGTTACACAAGAAATTAAGAAGTGCCTGTTGGATCAGACTATTGGTTGATCTAGTCCAGCATCTTCTTTCACCTAGTACTACATGTCCACTAAAGACCCCCAAGTTTCAAGCAAACTGGGTAAAGGGGTCCAATTCTAATGTGTCCCCAGTGACCCTTCTCTTCTTCATTTTCCCCCCTAAGGGGGACAAATCTATACTTTCTCCAGGACAAAGAAGCCAATGCCAAACACACAAAAGCAACTTCTGGCCAAAAGCCTCCAAATGCTAACAGAAACTAAAAGCCCAAGAAAACTAACGTCAAACCATGGAAACCCAACAGAACCACGGACCAATGTGGCAAGATTAACACAACCAATGTCTCTCTTGTCCTGTAAATGCTGCACTCTGCCTAGAGAACAAGTCTAAGGCTGCTCTTGATAGCTATGGTTGCCAACATGTAGACCTTCTGCTTGGTGAGAGGTTCCAGGCAGGACTCAGTTCCCCTTGTAGCCTCTTCACCAGGGCAAGCACTGCTGGAAAAAATGTGGTGGCAATGCAGAAGTTGCTGTGTTCTACACAACTGTCAAACCAGAAGGTGACTAGGCTAGTATGTACTCATCATGCCACCCTCGTGACAAGCATGTACAAGTGATTAAAGGGTTTTAAATAGAAACTAATTGCTATGCAATAATCTTGCGTATGCACGCTAATATTTATAAAATACTTGTTGCTTTGCCTTTATACCAAGCATAAATGCTAAGGGAACAACATGTCTGTCAAATAACTTACTATGAGCACACTGGGGCAAAAAAAAAGAGTTATGGCTCAGTGAGGGGTCTGGAGACCAAGTCCTATGAAGAAAGGTTGAAAGAGCTGGGTATGTTTAGCCTGAAGAGAAGACTGAGAGGGGACATGATAACCATCTTCAAGTACTTGAAGGGCTGTCATGTAGAGGAGGGTGCTGAGTTGTTTTCTGTTGCCCCAGAAGGTCGGACCAGAACCAATGGGTTGAAATTAAATCAAAAGAGTTTCCATCTAGACATTAGGAAGAAATTTCTAACAGTTAGAGCGGTTCCTCAGTGGAACAGGCTTCCTCAGGAGGTGGTAAGTGCTCCTTCCCTGGAGGTTTTTAAGCCAAGACTAGATGGCTATCTGTCAGCTATGCTGATTCTATGACCTTAGGCAGTTCATGAGAGGCAGTTTATGAGAGGAAGGGCATCTTGGTCATCTTCTGGGCATGGAGTAGGGGTCACTGGGTGTGTGTGGAGGAGGTAGTTGTGAAATTCCTGCATTGTGCAGGGGGTTGGACTAGATGACCCTGGCGGTCCCTTCCAACTCCATGATTCTATGATTCTATTACACAAAACCATGGTTTAGTGAACTATGCTTTATGTGATTGGCCAAATATAGCCCCCCCACTCACTAGAATTAATTTCCCCCACTCAATATAATTAGGTTCTGAAACTATGATCTGAAGTTGGTTGGTTAACCACAGTTAGGTCGGTTGTGCATGGGTACTTTCACTCACACTCACCCCAGTCTGTCTCGGTTGTTCTTTGGAGTTATGCATGAGTTTTCCATCCTTTAGAGATGACCTTGCAGCCAGCCCTCACAAATCCCGGGACTTCCCACCCCTCTATTAACCCGATTCTTCTATCTCCCCTGAGCTCAGCCCACTTGAAATCCCCATGCATAAGGCAAAGCACCAGACATGGAAGATTGGGAGAGGGGTGTTTCTCTCACAGAAAGAACTGCAGCCAATTACAAAGCATGTCAAGAGGTGGGGATTTAAATGCTTCCTGCTTCCTGGGGGTTCTTTCTGAGTAGAAGAGAGGAATTTAGAAATGAGGGTTGGGTTTCTTCCCCTCCCCCCACTCCTTTTAGGGAGCTCCTTTTTGTTTTTAAAATGTTTTTGGACCCAGCACTTGGGTTTCTGGGTGTGTGTGTGTTCTAAGCCAATTACAAAGTGGCCTTTCAAGGGACAGGGACTCACAAGCTTCTTGTTTTGAGCTTGGAGACTGCTGGTGCATAGCTTCATGAGAAGAAAGTGTGGGTCTGCGACTCTGCAGATTGGTTTCAGTTCCTCTGCTCCTGTCTAGCTTTCACTTTCCCTGTTCTGGCGTTTATTTGGTGCCTGGCTGCCTGCATTTTGGGGGATTTGATTTGTCCTTCTGAAATTTTTTTCTTGCCTCTACCAGACGCTGAGGCAAAGAGCTGTGTGACGCTCACAAAATCCGTGGGGTGGGGTTGGATATAAGCGAGGGGGAAACCCTGAATTAGAACTCTATCATAGAAACTCACTCTTTACCCCACATCTCCTCAGGGGTACGAAAGGAGAGGGGAAAGGGTTCTTGCCAATATTGATTAAACTATTCTGAGAAAGTAGGATTTTATTGGCTTTGCCTTCCTCTTATTTTAGCTGTCTCTCCTCCCACTTTTTTTTGCCCCTTATTATCTTTGCTTATTTACCTCTTACACTTAAGCCGTTGTAGGCTCCAACTTTTAAATAAGTGCTATTTTAAACAGGGATCTTTTTATCTTTCCTTATCTTATTTTATTTTGTCTTGTTTTAAGCAGCCACACCCTTATTTTAAATTAGCTATATTTAGCTATTTCCAGTAATTCTTAATTACTCCTGTTATTTCTATCACTATCCTTATTCCTACATCTAAAGCTTTTAACTTCTCTTAATATTATTCTAGCCATTTAAATAGCTTTGTTTTTAAATAGCCATACCCTTGTTTTAAACCAGCTACAACTAGTTATCTCTAGTAACTTCTAATTTCCCTTGCTTTTTCTATTTCTATCCCTCTCACCTCTTCTTAGAAATTTAAATAGTTTTATATATCTCTGTATCTTATATTTATATCCACATCAGGCGTACAATTAAACTATAGCCCATTTATTTATTCATTTATCTATTTGTACTCTTGAGCTTTGGTTTTATTGTTTTATTGTGCTCTATATATTCTTATATTTCTACATTTTATTATGGGCCTTGGTCCTACTGTTTTATCGCTGTAAATTTTGAAACTTGAGTACTTTTATATACATATATATATTTATCCTATTTTAACCTTACTTATTTTTTTTTTTAGTAGTATAGATCTCATCATTAATTTTACTAGTAATATTGGCACCCCTCATGTTCTCTAAAATGAGTCGAAAAAGAGGTTTCCCCTCTGATTCTGATACTGAAAACCTCCCTTTTAGTAAGCAAAGCAAGATGGATGATTTTTTTATACCTATTAACACCACTAATAGGTTTAACGTGCTGCAGGACTTGCCTACTGAGTTGTCTTCTAACCCCATTGCCCCTGATGCTCAGGAGAGTACACCATTTAGCCCAAGCTTTGCCTTTACCTCTAAAATATCCTCAAATGTTGGCAACCCCCAAGCTTGCATACAGGAGAACGGAAATACTGACCAGTATGACACCTTAAGTCTGTTAGCCTCGCAGACATTTCTTATTTTCAAAACCCTCCAGAAGATCTATGACAAATTGGATATTTTGGAAATACAACTCTCACGCTTAAACTCCCCTGATCTTGCACCAAAAGGTTCCCATCAGGAAAACAATCTTTCTGCACCTATGCACAGAACCCCACTTTTTCGAAGGCATGGAGTACAAAGGTCCCACTATCCTAATCACCTTACCCTTATCCCTGATAGCTTCAGGATCTCTTTAAGCATACGTTCTTACCAGGGGCGTGTTATAAGCTGGCATGGGAAATGGCGAATTAAAGAGCATTTAGCATTCTTATTGCACTGCCACCCAAGTGATATTGACTTGAAATATTTTGATAGACTCCCAGGATTATTAAGTGAACATCGTCTGTCCCTTACTTTTTATTCCCCCCGTATCCCAGCGCTGATCCTTGAAAATCAGGATCGACTAATGACATTTGGCATTTTCCCCAAAGAATCCTTTCGCACAACAACAATAGCACCTCTGTTCTCATCTAAGATCCCTCCCAAGCCCCTCTTTAAAAAATCAACTAAATTTGCTCCCCAAAACCAGGCTGAGTCTCACAAGGTTGATAAGCCTTTAATAGATCTGTCTCCAACTAGTTTAAAGAATGCCTCCCCAGTTGATTCAAATCTAAAATTCATGTACCGTAAATCAAGCCTACCACCAGATTCTAGATGCTCTCTGCTCCAGCCATGTAACCCGGTTGATGATATACTCGAAATGGAGGATGCAAAACTAATTAGTTCTTTTCGCATTCTCCCAACAAAGGAACAAAACAATATAATAATGAGGCTAGGGAACCTTAAAGATAACCTTACCCAGATTAAGTCAGCACAGGCCCATTTACCCCCTTTTAAATTAAGGGTACCTTCCCTTTCTACTAGAACTGAGCACCAACCAAATTCCAAACACACGGTTGATATGACTCCTGACTTAGTAAGCCAGCCAGCCCAAGAATCTGACCTATTTCAAGGCAATGCCCCGGTTCCTCTGGAACCAACCATAATAGTGTGTCCTCCTACAGCAGATTCTAACTTGCTTAGGGAGATGTCTCCTACAGATCTCCCTGATAAGGACTGACTCTCATCTTGCTGCAAATTTCTCAGCTGGAATGTTGCTGGATGGGCAGCTAAACTTACTGATCCTGATATAGAGTTATTTCTCTCGACGTTTGATATCATCCTTGTTCAGGAAACTTGGGCCACAAATGAGATCTTTCTCCCAGGCTTTACCTCTTTTACCCAAAAAGCAATCAAAGGCTCTGTGGGCCGCCCTCGTGCAGGACTAGCATGCTTTATCTCCACTTCTTTAAGCATAAGCTCAACTGACCTTCTTTTGGCTGAAGAGTTGGTGCTAGCAGTTAGAGTAAATCTGACTTTTTCTTCACTTATTTTATTCTCTGTATATATTCCTCCTGCTAGATCAAGTAATACTGCACGAAACTGGGCCCGTCTGGGAGAACTATTTGATGACATCAAAAACAACCACCCAACTATTCCAATTCTTATGGCTGGTGATTTTAACGCACGAATAGGGCCGGATGATAATACTCTCTTCCAAAATCTTATAGGAAATTTTGATGAATCTTTCCTGAGTTCCCTATGGTATACTAGAACTTCCAGGGACTCGGTAATCAATTCTTCCGGCTTAAGTCTGGCCCAATTCGCTATTCAGAGGAACCTAACAATAGTAAATGGGCGATCACAGATCGACCCTAATGGAGATTTCACTTTTTTTAACCAAAATGGTGCCAGTGTTATCGATTATTTTCTGGTTTCATTAGATCTCTTACCTCTAATCAGTAATATGGAAGTCTGCGATTACATGGGCAGTGACCATCTCCCTATCTCTCTTTCAATCAACCAATTATGTGTTCCACACTTAATACCGTCCTACCATCAAATATTGCACCAATCCCAAAAAGCCCTAGCTCGTGTTTACTGGAGCCCTGAGCTTGATTCCTTGGTGCGTGGCAAAATGCAGCTTTTGGAGGTGACTTCGTTGAAAGCTGCCCTCCTTGAACAAGAGTCTGCAGCTACTGTCTTAAATGCTTTTTTCAGATTAATTGATGTATTTAAACCTCTATTTACTAAAGAAATCACCTCAAGCTTGCACGCTCTATACAAACGAAATTCTTGGTTTAACCGCGAGTGTAGACTACTCAAACGAGCAATAACCAGGAAACATAGAGAATTCAGAAGGAACAACACCATTTCAGCATTGAAGGAATTGTTAACTATTAAAAAGAACTACAAGGACTTGGTAAACTGGAGGAAAAAAGAGGCACTATATAAAAATTGGAGGAGCTTGATTACAGCTATAAACAACAATGATAATTCAACCTTCTGGCGGACTGTGAATTTTTAAGTAATGGCTATGTCAGAGTCCCCGCATGTATCCCGTCTTCGGTCTGGGTAGCTTACTTCAAGACCCTCTTCTCCTACTCTGTGGAAAACCAGGGTCTTATACCTGTAGCACCTTCTATTTTGCTGAATTCCTGGCCAGATGTGTCTCCTAAGGACATTAAACCGATCATTGATCGCCTACACTCAGGCAAAGCCCCAGGTCCTGATCTAATTCCCTACGAACTTTTTAAAGTCAACAGCGAATGGTGGGCCAACATTCTTGCTCCTGTATTCACACAAATTAATGCATCAGGAGCTATTCCAAAATCTTGGAGACATACCATTATCGTTCCAATCTTTAAAAAAGGTCAGCGCTCTGACCCAAGCTGTTATCGTCCAATCAGCCTTTTGTCTTGCTTAGGCAAATTGTATTCCTCCTACTTATTAAAGAGGCTGTTGGACTGGGTTGAGAGTAATGAAATCCTTGGCTGGGAACAGATTGGCTTCAGAAGGGGTTGGTCTGTCATGGACCACTGTTTAGTGCTCTCCCATCTAGCCGAGAAATATTCCTCCCCCCGAAATGGCACCCTTTATGCGGGTTTTATGGATCTTAAGGGAGCTTTTGATACCATCCCGAGGGAGAGGCTATGGTTGAAACTATCACATTCTACTGTGGATAGGAGGTTACTATGGCTTATCCAGCAATTTCATACTGACCTCACAGCTCAGGTTCGCTGTGACAACCAAGGAGAACTAACCGAGCCCTTTGAACTGGCCAAGGGAGTTAGACAAGGTTGCCTCCTTGCTCCTCACTTGTTTAATCTATACCTGAATGATATGGCAACCAATTTCTCAGAGTTTTGCCACCCCCCAAAGCTTGCAAGCTATTCCACCCCGATTCTACTCTATGCTGACGATGCAGTTCTCCTGTCCCGCACAAGAATTGGTTTGAAAAGATCTTTGCAAACTTTTTCTGAGTACTGCTCTAGGGAGGGTCTTAAAATAAGCCATCATAAATCTAAGATCATGATCTTCACTAAGAGGAGAAAAATGCCTCTTTTTCGCTGGGTATTAGATGGCTTTCAGGTTGACCAAGTCAAGGAGTTTGTTTACCTTGGCATTCTGTTTTCCCATAACCTAAATTGGAATGCCCATCAAAAAGCAGTGTCCAACAAAATTAAACCTGGGGTTGGTGCTATTGTCAATTTTTTTCACACCAAAGGTGGCAAATATATTCCAGGGGCTATTCAGGTTTTTAACCTGAAAATTACCCCAATTATCCTCTTTGGTGTTGCCATCTGGATTACAGTCATCAATGAATCTATAGATCGTCCACTGCTTCAGTTCTTACGAAAACTCCTAAATGCCCCTCGATGTGTTGCTGGCGTTACTCTTCGTTCCGAGTTTGGCCAAATGTCACTTGAAGCTAGGGCGTGGTTGGCCGCCTTTAAACTCCACCTTAAACTGTGCTTTAGCACTGAGGGGTTCCTAGCTTCTCTGAAGCATGACCCTTTCAAATCCTCATGGCAAAAAATCTTAGATGAGAAACTGGCGTTGCTGGGCTTCTCGCAGGATATGATATCAGATCTTGGGAAAACTGAAGCTTTTGCCAAAATGAAAAAGCGCATTAAAGAGCTCGATTATAACAGCACTACTTTTCGTGCTCGTCGCGTCTGTTCATCCCAGTTCTTCGGAATACCCCCTCCACGTGGTCTGCCTGCCTATACATATTATCTGACAACTCCTCGTCTCTGTAGAGCTTTTTGCTTGGCTAGATTGAATGCTAACCCTTCTATGGTAATGCAGGGCAGAATTCTGAATACACCATACTCAGACAGGATCTGCCCTTGCTCTTCTGGCTCTATTGACACATTAGCCCATGTCCTTTTGGAATGCCGCTTTTACGAGGAACTTCGATCGCACTATATTTCTCCCCTTTTAATATACAAATCCAATGCCTCTGTGACTGACATTATGCCTTTTTTACTAAGCGACAGGGACCCCAAGGCTCCATTGTCAGTGGCAAGATTTGTTTCAGTCCTTATATCCCTCCAACACTAGATATATGCTGCTCAAGATCAATTGATCAAGGAGCTTCTAAGGGATAAAAGGAAAAGGAAAGGAAAATGTGGGTCCAGCAAGCAATGAACCTCAGATAAAACCATGCATAAGCGACCATAGTCTTACTTATACTTTCACATGACAACTGAGAGTGAACACTCTGGCTTAATCCTGGATTGTTCCCCTGCACTACTCTCACACCACTGCTAGAGAGATGACTGGATGATGTCCATATTTTGAATATTCACAATGTTGTACTTACATCCTTCCTGTAGAGAGTGCCTAAATACTGGGTTTTATATTAAGAAGAGAGTTCACAATCAGAAACCCATAGGACCTGTACTGCATCAACTTGGAATAGGCTCAAGTAGGGCTGTTGAAAATTTTTTTTGGTAAAATTCAGATTCGGCAAAATTCGGCCCGTTTTTATTTAGGAAATGCCGAAGTCCGAGCTCCCTGTTTCGGGTCCGTGCAATTCGGCATGAGGTCCGGAGTTCGGGGGAAAATTTGGCCAAATAAAGCCATTAAAATCACAACCGCATCTTTCCACGGCTCCGGGGGGGGCATTTTTGGGGGTAGAGGTCCCAAACTTTCGGCGTAGCTTCAAAGGACCCTTCTTGCAATAACCCCCAAGTTTTGTAAAGATTGGATCAGCAGGGGCTGAGATATGTGCCCCGAAAGGGGTCCCCCCTCCTTAATGTGCATTTGCAATTAGCAGAGCTTGCCGCCCACTCGAAGCTCCCAGCCCCGACAAACAGCTGAGCTGTGGGGAGCAAGGGCGGGGCAGGTGCGAAGACGTTTGCAAACCACGCAAAGCAACACAACCATGCAAACGATCACGTTTGAAATCATGCAAAGCAGCACCTGATGCCTGGGAGTTTGCAAACCATGGAAAGGGACAGAAGAAGTTTGCAAACCATGCAAAGCAACACGTTTGCAACCATGCAAAGCAACAGGTGATGCCTGGGAGTTTGCAAACCATAGAAAGGGAAAGAGGCATGCTAGCTAAGCATAAGGAGCAGGAGCCAGAGGGGGTGGAATTTCCCCTTTTGCATCGGACTCGGGACCAGGAAAATGCATTCTTTAAGTTACAATTTGAAAACCAGTTTTGAGCAAGCATCAAAATGGACTTAACCGATCTTATGTATGAGGGAAAACCTGAGGACACACAACTGAAGCCCCCCCCCCTCAAACCAGGGAGAGAGAGACTCGAGGGGGCACACACCCCCAGGCAGAACAGGCGAAAGCCCCTTTTGGCTCCCCCCCACAGAAACTGCTCCCTCCCCACACATACACACAGACTCTGCTTTCCCCCCACACATACACACGCACAGGAGAAAAATTATAGATTAAAGCCCCAAAAGGGGTCTTTCTGTGGATGTCTTCTGTTCCATCAGGAGGGACTGGGAGGACTGGATAATGCAATATGATTCCATTTAAGCATGGGAGGTTTTGCCTTGGATTTGCCACTCTCAAGATGCACACAGGATTGGCTGATCCCATTAATCCCATTAGGGAAAAGGGGGGACCCCATATCTCGGGACCCCCTGACCCAATGTTTACAAAACTTGGGGGGTCTTGCAAGAAGTGTCCTTTGAAACTCCACTGAAAGTTTGGGGTCTCTACCCCCAAAAATGTGCCCCCTGCAGCCACGGAAAGGAGCAAATGTGTGCTTTAAATGGAATAAAAATGTACATTAAGGGGAGGATCCCTTTCGGGCCCCATATCTCGGGACCCCCTGACCCAATGTTTACAAAACTTGGGGGGTCTTGCAAGAAGGGTCCTTTGAAGCTCTGCTGAATGTTTGGGGTCTCTACCCCCAAAAATGTGCCCCCTGCAACCACTGCAGCCCTGCAGCTCATGCACTCAATCGCTCAAACTGATTGGCCAGAAGAGGACCCAGCTTGGCCACCGATTGGCTGCAGGAGAATGCTGCTTACTAACTGACGGTTATGCTGCTGCGGCGAACCCCGAATTTGCTGAATTTATTTGCCGAACACCCCGAATTCGCTGAATTCAGCTCCCCGTTTTCCCGCCTTTTTTGAGTTTGGTTCCATCCGAACTAAAAACCGCTGAATCAGGGGAAATTCGGCTGTTTTTCAGTTCAGGACGAAACAATTCAACAGCCCTAGGCTAAAGGCTCACAAGCTTCAGAAGGTTATTTTGCTGTATGATCCCTAGACATACAGGTGTAATAGTAATTTCCAGTATTCTCTCCTTTGGTCACATTCTGAGTGGCGCTGTTCATAGTGTATCAAAGAAACAGGAGATAGTCAACCTGGGATCTAACATTGATGGGAAACGGGGGAAAGGAACAAATTGTCATCATTTACTACTTAACACCAATAGTCCACTTTAGGGTGGAAGTGAAGGAAATAGCGCTGTTGATTCGGGTATTCCCGAACCAAAAAAAACCCGAATTTTGCCTGATTCGGCTGTTTTTTGGTTCGGAAGCAGCTGAACCAAAAAAAGGCAGGAAACCGTCGAATCTGAATCAGGGCGATTCGGCCTGATTCTGCAGATTCGGCAGTTTTCCACCTTCCTAAAAAAGAAAGAAAGAGCTCCTCCTCCCTCCACCCCAGCCACCACACCTGCCACTTTCCGGGGCCTTGCCTTCCCCACCCCCACCCCCACTCTCCTGGGTGCTCCTGGCCCCGGCAGCAGCCAGGATCGCCTTACCTTCCCTGCCCCCCCCACTCTCCCGGGGGCTCCTGGCCCCGGCGGGGGCCAGGACCACCTTGCAGACCTGCTGGCCCCATCAAATAAGCTCCCAAAGCAAGAAGCATGGGCACTTTGAGCATTTATCCTCTCTGTCACAGGTGCCTGCTTCGAGCCACCCATTACTGGCTGATGGTGGGGAGAGCTTGAAGCATTCCTCTCAGAGTGCTTGGGAGCGGGGATCTTTTTAAAGACCCACCCAGCCACCTCCCCGGGAGACCCAGGGACATGGGCGGGCGGCTCTTTAAAAAGATCCACGCTTCCAGGCTTGGGAGCAGGGATCTTTTTAAAGACCCATCCGGCCGCCTCCCCGGGAGACCCAGGGAGACCCCTGGGTGGACCTGTTGGTCATTTATGCATGGGAAGTTTTGACTTGGATTTGCCACTCTCTAGATGCACATTTCCCCCAGCCAGATTCTCAAAACTCTGCATGGGGGCTTATTGTTGAGTTTTGAGAATTTTGGCTGGGGAAAATGTGCATCTAGAGAGTGGAAAATCCAAGGCAAAACCTCCCATTGTTTCTCCTTGCCTATTTATGCATGGGAGGTTTTGTTTTGGATTTGCCACTCTCTAGATGCCCATTTTCCCCAGCCAGATTCTCAAAACTCTGCATGGGGGCTTATTGTTGAGTTTTGAGAATTTGGCTGGGGGAATGTGCATCTAGAGAGTGGCAAATCCAAGGCAAAACCTCCCATGAGTTTTCACTATCTCAATCCCAAACCAGACGACTGCAGCAGCAGCATCCTGCCTGTGTTCCACAGCATTTAATATAACAGGCATATGCCTCTGACCCTGGAGAGAATAGATATGCATCATGACTAGTATTCATTTTGACTAGTAGCCATGGATAGCCCTCTCCTACTTAAGAACACAAGAAAAGCCATGGTGGATCAGACCGAGGCCCATCAAGTCCAGCAGTCTGTTCATACAGTGGCCAACTGGATGCCTCTAGGAAACTCCCAGACAAGATGACTGCAGCAGCATTGTCCTGCCCGTGTTCCAAATTGCTCCTAATATAATAGGCATGCTTATCTGATCCTGGAGAGAATAGGTATGAATCACGACCAGTATCCATTTTAACTAGTAGCCATGAATACCCCTCTCCTCCATGAACATGTCCACTCGCCTCTTAAATCCTTCCAAGTTGGCAGCCATCACCACATCCTGGGGCAGGGAGTCGCACAATTTAACTGTGCATTGTGTGAAGAAATACTTCCTTTTATCAGTTTTGAATCTCTCAGCCTCCAGCTTCAGCAGATGACCCACGTCTTAGTATTATGAGAGAGGGAGAAATGCTTCTCCCTGTCCACTCTCCCTGCACCATGAATAATTTTATAGACCTCTATCCTGTCTCCCTTTAACGGCCTTCTTTCCAAGCTTTCCAATGCTTTGGCATTCCCTCGCCTTCCAGAAAGCTTTCTTTCTAGTCCCCCTGCCCCTCTGTTCCTTCCATTTTGCTGGTGCTGGCTGCTGTGTGTGCTCCTCTTGGGATCCTGAGCTGACCTGCCTGCTGGAATTGGATCTATCTAACTCGATTATAATTCCCTGACTGTGCCTGTCTGCTTCCTGGTGGTCCCTCCCTGGACATGGAAGAGAAGAGATCTGCCTGAGCTGACCTGCCTGCTGGAATTGGATCTATCTAACCGGATTATAATTCCCTGACTGTAACTGCCTGCTTCCTGGTGGTCCCTCTCTGGATGTGGAAGAGAAGAGAAGACATCCATAGTTTGACCCTATCATTTTACTTAATTTGGGGCTTTTCTTTATAACTTTTTTTGGGGGGAGCAGATTCTGCTCTGTATATTTTCTTTGGGTTGGGGTGGGCTTGCCTGTGTGCCCCCCTCCCTCTCACTGTCTGAGGCCTTCCTTCCATGGGGAAAATGTGGGTTTGAATACCTTTGTGGCATGCCTGGTTACTACTGGGTTTCTCTGTCTGTTTGGGGGTAGGGTGTAGGTGGCCAGCTTCCTGCGACCTACTTTGCTGGCTGTGGGGGAGACCTTGAGACTGAGTTAACAGACTGAGGAACTTTGGTGAACTTTGCTTGCTTCCTATTGAAGGCTTGCCTCACCTGTGTGATTCCTGCCTACGGGGGGGGGGGGATCCAGTGTACTTTGGTTAAAGTTGACTTGGGTTCCTAAAGTGTTGCATCGCCTCACCTGTGTGGTTCCTGCCTGCGGGGGGATCCAGCTTATCTGCCTCATGGCAGTGGCTCCCTGGTGTGAAATCAGGCTTCAGTTTTTTTGTTGGGGGCGGGGGCTTCTCCTGTGGTTGGCTTGTCTTAGGTTAGAGTTAGGTTTTGCAGGGGAGGACACTTTTGAATTTGTCGTGGTTGGTTGTGTTGGTTTAGGGTTTAGGGTGAACAGTCTAGAGTTATCAGTGTGGTTGTCCTTGTTGGTAGTTCTGCTTCTAGGTAGCTGCCTTGTTTGTGATGGTGTCTGGTGGTGTTTAACTTTGCACTAGTTGCTAGGTAGGATAGAAGGAAATGGGGTAGGAAAGATGAAGGCGTTGCTTTTTTTTTCCCATGGCTCCTGGGGGGCATTTTTTTAGGTAGAGGTCCCAAACCTTCAGGGTAGCTTGGAGGGACCCTCCTTGCAAGAACCCCCAAGTTTGGTGAGGATTGGGTCAGAAGGTCTGGAGTTATGGGGCCTGGAAGGGGGCATGGGTTTTAATGGAGAAGGGGGTTTCCCCCTTCCAGGCCCCATAACTCCGGACCCCCTGACCCAAACCACACCAAACTTGGGGGTTCTTGCAAGGAGGGTCCCCTCAAGCTACCCTAAAGGTTTGGGACCTCTACCTCAAAAAATGCCCCCCCAAAGCCACGGAAAGCAGCAAATGGCTTTAAATGCCATTTAAATGCCCAAATCGATTCGGGAATACCGAATTTCAGCCTAATCCGAATCGGCATTCCGGAACCAAATCAAAGCCACCTGAACCCGAACCGAATTTTTTTTTTGACAGCCCTAGAAGGAAATGCACATACATATTTTCCACCTTTCCAGGGTTGAGGGGTAGGGACCACTGGAGGTAGGGTCAGGTTTGTAAAACCCTAATTTTCACTGGGATGGAGAAGCTATGGTGGTGATTCTGAGAGTGGTTATGTTGACTGGCAATGCAGTTTGGATACAGAGGTACTGAGTTAAAACTGTGACTGAAAGGAAAGGACCAAGATCATAGAATCATAGAGTTGGAAGGGACCACCAGGGTCATCTAGTCCAACCCCCTGCACAATGCAGGAAATTCACAATCACATTCACAGCTCCCACACCCCCAGTGACCCCTACTCCATGCCCAGAAGATGGCCAAGATACCTTCCTTCTCATGATCTGACTAAAGCCATAGAATCAGCATTGGATGGATAAAGTAAGGTTATGAGCATCCGATCTTTACATTTTTATAGGCCCCAGTGTGTTAGTTTGAATTTCATCCCAAATGCTGGTGTTCACCACCTTCAAAGGGACATTGAGAGGCTGTTTTGAAGTTTGACATTAACTTAAAGATTGAAAATGCCACTTCATTTCTTAAGTGGTAATAATTGTGGATAAAGGTCCTGAAGTAAAATAACCTTAACTTCCTGCATTCCATATCTCTCAGACACACCAATTTTCTTACAACTTTATGGCATTTAAAACATTTTTTTTATTATCCTTTCTTCCCCCATACTTTAAAAAACCTGAGATGTACAGTCTTGTTAAAAATGAGTTAGTAGGAGAGTGAACTTTGTTATATAATTGAAAATGTCATGAATTTTTCAGCTAGATTTGATGCACAATAAACCAGAACAGCTCCTCCAGAGCTTCTGTGTTGCAATCTTTCAGGTCACTGATCTACAAACCAGAGATTCTTTAAGTGTCAAGAACTGGAGTCTGAATAACTTCATAACTATATTAAGGCTATCCTAAATGCATTTACTTCGAAACAAATTCATCTGAAATCACATTGACCATAATATGGAATCCATGTGTTCACTTCAATTTTCCCCTGTCAAAAATGCAAATTTTGACACAGAAATTAAAACTTGCTGGAATTCATTACAATGGTACTACTTCTTCCTTGAGTTTCCTCTGGGAAAGACAGTGCATAAATGTTTAAATAAAGTCAATAATTAATAATATGTACTTCATCTCACAGCACTGTAAATGTTTGTGTTAAAATGATGCTGGTACAACAAAGTATTATACAGTTGTTCCTCAAATTCTGTTTTTGCCACAGGTAGTCAAAAGCTTAGATGTAGAACACAAAGTTCTTAAATTACTACCAGTAAGTGAACTAAGTTAAAAGCAATAATGAGAGCATGAAAGTTCATTAAGAAAAGGCAGTGCAGGGAGACAAGTTAGTTCATACATGATTTTTTTGTTTAAAAACAGAACCTTTTTCAGACCCCCTGCCCCAACACCCTACTTGAAGTTCCTAAGAAAGCTCATAATTTACTTGGTACCTGCCCATTCATGCTGTGAACACTGGGATTTTAATTGCTCACAGAACATAGGGTTGCCAACGTGCAGGTGGGGGCTTTCTCACAGAATTACAACTAATCTTCAGACTACAGAGATCCGTTTCCCTGGAGAAAATAGCAGTTGCTAAATGGTGGACTCTATGCCTTACATCCCTGATGAATTTCCTCCTCTCCCCAAACTCTGTCCTCCCAAAGCTCTGCCCCCACAGTGCAAGAATTTCCCAACCTGGAGTCGGCAACCCTACAGAACAAGGATGTGTTTCTACCCCCCACCCACCCGATCAGTCTGAAACTGAGTAGGAATTCCCTTTTGGGTGAGAGGTACAACTCTAGCATTTTCATCAAAATAAAGGCAGGAGGAGTTATGGACAGAAATGTATTTCACATTTAAACCAAAGAAAACAAGTATTAAACTTATTTGTTGTCACACCTCCACATGGAAGGCACAGACTCAAAGAAGAGTTGAACTAGGGGATATTATGTATTGCATAGTTGAACTGCCACTTTTAATTCTTTACCTCCCAGTTAGTGCAAGTTCCCTAAGAGACTATGCCACAGATTTGCAAGCTTTTGGGCAAACCCACTCAGGCTCAAAGTCCGGAGCAGTGATGCAGGTGCTCCTCCCATGCTTATCTGCATGGCAAATGGTACTGAGAGAGTTCATCTCCCCCTATTCTGGTCAGCGTGCAAAACAGAATTCACTCTCCTGGGTCAGTGAGCCCAGAGTATCTGGTTTGATAATATTTTACTTTGCCAGTAAAAGGCTGGCAATGACAGGTGGGCACACTTTTAAAAGCCCACCTCTTCAACCGGCTAGACATCACATGGCAGAACCTCATAGCCAATAATCTTAATCTCTTTTTTTTAATGGTCCTGTGAACAACTAATGGCTCTCACTCGTATGGCAGAAACTGCTATTCCCAATTATATTTAGTATTAAAGAATCTTCCCCACTTTTTAAAAATGGCATAGAACCCCCACCCCACCCCGGTCAGATTCTGGCTTCTTTTTTCATACCCCTATTAAATATGCACAATAAAAAATGATACATATATTGTGCTGGATATACTTCAATGTACAAATGCTGGAGGTGACCCACAATTCATACCTCTGTCTTGTTTTAATGGCATAGTATGACCTATTTTACATCACACTCTTCAATACTAAAGTCCTTTAAAACTCTGCTGTAGTTGCACAGCTTATAACAAAAGACCCAACTAGCTGTCAGAATAAAATTCTTCATTGTAGGAAAGCATAATCGTTGATACCTAGAGGCGTTTTCAGAAAATAGCTGTCTGCCTTGATAGGGGAGTAGAAATACCTTCTCTCCCATAATTAGACACAGAAGGTGACAGAAAAACCTGTGAGAATCTTATCCACAGGTTAAAATTAAGAGGCAGAGAAAAATGACAGGACAGCTGATGAACGTTTGCCATTGTGAAGTTTAAGCACTTTCAAAATGAATCAGTTGTTGAGCAAGGCCATCCACACAGAAGCACATATGCAGCCATGTTACTACAGCTGTAGTTCTCCCTGCTGCAGAAGCACACTACTGTTTAAATGAAAGAATAACTTGTCTCTTTGGCGCGGGGAATACAACAGTGAAAACAGTCAGTGTACCCCTGGGAACAGGTCCAGGCCTCTCTTTAAAATGCATATTGGTTTAAGGATGCAATCCTAGAAACTTGTGTGTGAAAATTTCGGGGGACAACATAGTCCATTGAGTCTGATATGTGTATTGTAAGGACTTGTGTGACTACTCACAATGCAAGTCATGTTTCTATTTGATTAAGATCAGCATTTCTCTTGTAGGAGAAAAATCTCTGGCTGTGCATGTGGCCCTTCCTTAACATAACTTGTGCAAGGTACCCTAAAACTACAGCAAGTAAGTTAATTGCACCAAGTAAATATCATTCCATCTTACAGAAAAGACAAAAAAAAATACTATAGTGTTCTTAACCCCCATCCTGAAAAATTATAAATAATTAAAAACAAACATAATCAGAATATGTGTCTTTAAAAAATCAGTTTCTTTACTCCGGGAATTGTATTACTGATGGTTAAAATGTGCATGGTTAAAATATTGTTTGTCATCTTATTAATCAAATATTTGTTGTATGAAATAGGACAGTTCTTTCTTTTATCATTAATCATCATATTCCAGAATTAATAGGTGATAATAAAGGCAATGCCTTGCCCATTTTTATTTATTATTTATTTATTTAAAATATTTCTGGCCCACTTTCCCACTCAAATAGGGTTTGCAAGGCAATAAACATTAAAACATCAAGATGCTATAACAGCATTTAAAATATAACTGTATATAAAATATTTAAGCCATTCAATTCAGCATTTATTATTGTTGCTGTTAAGATTTGTATCCTGCCCTCTATCTCAGCTTGGGACAGGTAACAACACAATGTATCCCAAACATAATAAAAGATTGATACATACAAAATAATTAAAATCAACACTACAAAATTAAAACAATTTAAAACAAGAACAAGTGGCACTCAAAAATTTCTTACACCCAGGATCTCGGCCAGCTCAGTGACACTTCCAGGCTCCCTCACTCAGATGATAACCAGCAAGGGGGAAGAGAGGTAGGGGAGGCCACCACTGTTTCAAAAACGTTGCTGCCCTCAACCATAGGCCTGGTGGAACATCTCAGTCTTACAGGCCCTGCAGAACTGTGTGATGTCCTGCAGGACCCTGGCTTCCTCAGAGAGGGAGTTCCACCAGGCCAGCAGGCCAGGGCCAGGGTCAAAAAAGCCCTGGCCCTAGTTGAGGACAGCCGGACATTCGTTTTAAAAGCCATTTTGTTAAAGAGAGAGAGAAGAAAATTAAAGAGATGCAGAAAACTGGATAGCTACAGTGGAGTTAGGAAATACTTGGAGAACTCAAAGTCTCAAAATCAAAGAGGAATATATGAAGGAGACAGGTTTCACAGGAAGTCCATTACCATCAAGCCAGAATTGCCACCTAATGACTTGACACATGATGGTTTATTCACCATATAGGCAGTTAAGATAGTTGTGTGAATAGAGATTCGAGGGCATAGCCTAGATAATTTATACTTTAAGAAATATCCAAGCCTCTGTGCTTGGTGGATTACATCCAGTATGTATGACAGTGGCAGTCTCATGAAAAATATATTTATTTCCTCATGCAGAGTATTTCAACATCTCCTCATGTAAGTAAATTTACTGCATGGCCTGCTTTTACTGGCACTATAGATTCTGGATTTTGATTTCTTTTATAGCTGTCATATTCCTATCACTTGTAGTCATGGTAATTTAAATATAGCGGGAAAGAAGATACATTGTAAGTTGTAGTTATTTATTTATTTCTATAAATTTGGATTATCTCCTCTCCCACAGTATGTAAATTTTCATAAGGAAGCTCATTACAAACTCAGTCTTTAGACCACAAACTACTGCTGACACACAGCCATGCATAGAACATCAGAATTTGCTACAAAGCTTAAAAAATGATATTATGGGGGAGGCCATTTACTTTAAAATAACAATGTCTGAAGTAAAATATACAGCCTCCAAAATGGGTAATTATGAGACTACTTACATCAACCGCAATGGGCTTTTTTTTTCCACACTCAATTTTATTAGATTTTCCTGTTCAGTTTGAACAACACTGTGGTCTCAGGAAAGTTAATGAACTAGCTTTGGTATGTGAATTTAAGTCACAACAACTTGGATATCTTTTGGGAACAGTGTTCAGAAACACACTGCAAAGAAATAGGCTTCTGTGCTCTAGAAATTTACATAATTGTGATGAGAAATTTGAGAACCCTTTGCACAGATCTTTCGGCTTCCCCAAATTTCTTCGGAATTTTATTCTACACGAAAGTTAAGTATAAATTATATTGTGTCCTAAAGCTCCTGTCCTGAACTGGCCCTTTCCACTGTCATCAGTGTCTCAACTAATATTAACAATAATAAGAAAAAGCATATGGAGCATCGATGTAACACTTCATGTGTTCAAAGCACCAGTCATACGCAACAATAACCCAATAATGTTGACGCGCACAGCTGAGCTGGAATGCAGGAGTATACCTGGCAGCAATTCAGTCCACACCAGTACTGCTATGTACAATTTATTTACAGTATTTACACAGTCCAGAATGCAGTTTTCTCCAACAAAATGCTCCGCCATACATCAATACTTCCTCCACCACATATCTGCAGGTATTTCATGGACTTATATATATTTACAGCCATACAGTTGACCAATCACATACATTTGCTGTGTCACTGTGAGTCATCCTGGAAATTCCCTTTTCAGGCCACTCAAGCCGGTTCAGGCTGGCTCAGTCACATGACACTAGCTGTCAACTAGATCAGTCTAATCTATGTCCAAACTGCTGACTAGTCACACATTTTTACATGTTGTCAAATGTAGGATTGACAGATCCCCTCTGGCCACCAGAAGGGGATGGAGGGTAGCATTGCCAGATCCAAGAAGGGAAGGACAGGGACCTCAGAGGGATACAATGCCACAGCGTCCACCCTCCAAAGCATCCATTTTCTCCAGGGGAACTGATCTCTGTAGTCTGGAGATGTAATTCTGGGGGATCCCCAGGCCCCACATAGAGGCTGGCATCTCTACATTAATGTAAATGAGTTTTAGTATTCCCATATTATAATGTGTATGTGGGGTGAGGCGGAGAAGAATTATCTTGCCTAAATCCACCAAATGAGATCATGAGAGAAGCAATATTTGAAGTAGGGACCACTACTATTTGAAGTACGGCATCACTGTATTTATAAGCATACATATAAGAATGAACATGGCTGCTGTGTGCAAATATCTTGCTAAAACCATCAAAATAGGTACGGGGGTAAGGCAATGAGAAATGGTACCAACCTGCCATCTCTTTGCATTTTCAATATTTTCTTCAATCCAATACTTATAGCCTCTTATTGATATATTCTATGGTAACTTTTTAAGGCTCATGTACAAACCATGCTCACATTTCATAGAAACTGAACAGTGCTATTCACTTCAAATAAAATAAACAAGGCATGAAACATTATGTCTAGAAATGTCTAAACATGTGTTCCGTACTGAATAATGGCCAATTTACAAATTAAAATGCTGAACTGTACGGAATATTATGGCACAGTTGAAGAATTCTTTTGATAGTGGCAATCTTGACATATGCTGGTTACCTGGCCTGGGCTTTCTTCCAGAACACTGAAATGATGATTGAGCTTCTGGGAAAATGCCTCTGTTACAAAATGAAGGCTGGCAGCAGTGCTAAATATAGAGTACTTGTTCAAAACTGGAAAGAATGACAGTCTTTTAACAAAAGCACCTGTGGCAGTTAGCCTCTCCTCTGTCACCACCAATACTGAACCCTTAATCTGGCATGCCTGCCAATGGTATTCTTGATCTCCCCATCATTTCCTATTCCATTTTCCCCCATTGTTTTCCCATTGTCTTTTTTTCCTTTTTTTGACATGTGTTATTTCAAATTGTAGTGTATTGCTCTATTGAAATATATCCTTACCACTTCCTTGTGAATTCTGTCACAAACAGATGCCCAGGATAGAAGAATAAAGCCTCTAACACTTATAAAGTGTAAATCGTAAGAATCTTACAGCAACAGCTTTGAGAGCTTTTGCAGAGGGTGAAGGCTATGAAAACCTTCAACATCTGCATGATCGTCACCACGAGAATTTCCAAAATAGAGTGACAGAATTTCAACTAGCCCCTATGCAGGAAGGGGAAGGGCTGTAGCTCAGTGGTAGAGCATCTGCTCTCCATGCAGAAGGTCCTAGGTTCAATCCCCGGCATCTCCAGTTAAAGGGACTAGGCGAGTAGGTGATGTGAAAGGCCTCTGCCTGAGACCTTGGAGAGCCGCTGCCGGTCTGAGTAGACAATACTGACTTTGATGGACCAAGGGTCTGATTCAGTATAACGCAGCTTCATGTGTTCATGTGTATGCAGTCCACACTGCAGAGGCTGGCATCCCAGCAAGCCCTTCCTTAGCCCCTTGCTGTAAGTGGTGCTATTAAGTTGCTCTTGTTTTACATGCACCCAAGAAGTTATTTCAAATGAGAACAGCATCAAGACTGATACAATTAATGGTACTGTAAGGCTTAGGTAGTGGCAGACTGTACTGTTAAAACAATCCTGGACCTCTGATGGTCAGGAAAGGTGTACATAATCAAAAGGATGCCCCGAAGAAGTTGGCGGGGGGACCAGGAGGGATACAGCCCACATAAATGGCCAAGATTTCCTCCCCACCCCTAATGACTGTTGTATCCAGTTATCTGAGGAGGATGCTTATGAGAAAGTTATATGAGAAAGGATGCTTGGCAAGACACTGACATGTTACACAATGTCTGCTGGCATTGTTGGTGATAATTAGGCAGATACCCTGTGCAGACTTGTTCCAGTTTAACTCCATTTATTTCAGTGGACTTAGATAGGAATAACTCTGCACAGGACCACACTGTACGTGTGTTTTGCTTTAATTGTTGTAGATTGAACTGAAAGAGTACAAGTTTTGGTCCTGTTTTAGAGGCAGCTTGCTCATAGATTTACTGATGCGATCTCCATAGTCAAAGAAGTTTGTTACTTTTGTTGTTGTTGTTAAGCATCACAGAAAGTGGCCAATTAATCTGAAATTTTACGTTTTAGTTTAAGAAGGGTGTTGCCATTTTAGTCTATTACAATAAAAATGGGTCTTGAGAAACTTCCATTTTCCTGAAAAAGCAGATTAAGAAAAGTGGGAGTGATACAAAAATCTATATAACTCCTTGATGAAAGACTTGTTGGAAGTAGGACATTAGGACCTTGGATAAAAAAAAGTGGATATGAACTCGGGTGAACTTCTGTGGCTTATGCCCATCGCTTATCAAAACCAATTAATCCAAATGTTAATTAAATTTGATACACCAACACAGTGCTCTAGGAAAAGACAGAAGCAGAACTGGTTTTTAATCTGCCAATTGTCTGTGTAATCAGACTATGTTTGATAGAATGACTGCTGATTTGCATGCATAACCTTGTATGAACCAAACTTTCAGGACATTCCACAAGCCTCGCTCACGCTGAATACCTTCTTTCAGAGCGGTCACTTAACAGATAAAGTAAGAAACACACACATTTAAAACCAGTTAAAATTTAAGCTAATGACCACGATTTTTTTACTTCTGAAATTTTATTTCCTAGAACATGAACACATTTGTAACATTTTAAAAAGTGTAAGTGGAGCACAAAGAAAGAGTTATTTGCATGACCAAAATTCAAAATATAAAGTTTGATGAGTGATTATCTGAAGCAGAAGAATATTCCAAAATGGGTATTTCTTATGATCTTTAAGATATGAAATTTCTCCTGTCATAGAATGACAGAATGTGGGGGGGAGGTGGGAATTGGACCTACTGAATATTGATCTCTTTAGAATTCTTAAATAACATGTGTACTTTTTGGGATATGTTCTTTGAGGGACTAGAATGGATCCAATGACTTCCCTTTATTCAAGGATGCTGATAGAGATGGGAAGAGAATCACATTATTCAAACAACAGATACAGCAATCATTTCAGTATGATCTGAAAACTCCATGTTGGCATATTTCATCCTGTAAGGCAAAGGACCTGCCACATATTCCTTCAGATCAATGATCCATCTTGGTAAATTAATACTGTCTGCTTTAGCACAAATTATTTCAGATCTCGTAGGGAGAAAAGTTTCTTAATCCTGCTGTCTGTAATTCTGGCTAAGAATGTGAGAAAGAAGGAGAAATGGACCAATAATATGCAATGATTGTATTCTAGGGTTGCCAGGTCCCTCTTCACCACCGGCAGGAGGTTTTTGGGGCGGAGCCTGATGAGGGCGGGGTTTGGGGAGGGATTTAGAGTCCAATTGCCAAAGCAGCCATTTTCTCCAGGGGAACCAATCTCTGTCGGCTGGAGATCAGTTGTAATAGCAGGAAATCTCCTGCTAGTACCTGGAGGTTGTCAACCCTGTTGTTTACTCAAGTTTAAGAGAGAAATTGAAACAGTTTAGATGCATTTGAATATACTTTAAAATAGTGAAAATCAAGGCTACAAGAGGGTAAATCTAATTTAGGAGAAAGAAACAAAAAGAGAAGATGAACATTGATATCCTCAAGGCACCTTGTGTGGGATATTTTCTGTTTGTAAGGCTTTAGGGCCTAATGAGGGCTCAAGTAACAGTCCTTCTTTTCCTGCCTGCTGAAGGAAAAGTTACAGGGAAAGGAGAGATGTTGGGGCAGCTAAAAAGTTTACTCATGAACCATGATGAAATCTCAGAGTATAAAATTTTAATTATTTCCAAAATTCATTTATAAATATCTCATGGACTTCCAAAATCCGGCAACATCTCCCATGAGTACAAACATTTTAACTAGATATAAGGCAAAATGGGGAACCAGTGAAGAGAACAGTAAAAATGAGCAATGTGATCATAATGCTGAGCAAGATAAATAAGCAGGTGAATCAGAAAAATATAAAATTCAAAGGTGTGAGAGTGGAAGACCAGAAATCAAGGTGTAATGAAGACAAGGAGTGATTAATGACCAAATGAGATTCCTTTTGCAGTAGAAACAGAAAGAAAGTTATAAATATTAAAAGGGGAACTAATATAGTTTTACAATGCAATCATTCTGGTGAGGAAAAAACAGTCAAGGATGGTTTCAAAATAATCCAGCATACTTGCAGTAGACCAGCAATTGTCCCCCCTCCTTTTTTATTTAGTGAATTATGGTAACTGCATTAGTACCTTAGTGAAAGCACAGCAATGCCACCCAGCTCCAAATATAATTACTTTAGTCCTAAACTCTTTTGGACCCAATGATAATTGCCTCCTCTAACATTAATGGAACAGATAATCTTTTTATTGTATTTGTCTTTAGAAGACTACTTTTTGTGTGTGAGCTAAATGGAACAATTTTTAGTAAAACATTCCTACAAGCTTTTAAAATGGCAATTTCCACAGAACCTCAGGGATATTAGTCCATTAAAAAGCAGGCAGATTGGACTATGCACATTAATGATAGATGAAATGTTTTAGCATTTGCCAATTTATTCTCTGCAACTAGCAAATATATTTAAACAGCAAAAATGTTCTTAATGAGTTCTGTTGAATGTTTGAGTGCCATCCTAGAATATTAATGTAGAAAGAATCAGAACTTTCTACGTTTGCATCAACTCTCTGTCTTTTGGCAGACTGTTATACAAAAGTCAAAGCTAGTCCATTGTGTAGAACACGAACTTCTTCAAAGCATGTTACACTCTTAAATATAACTATATATATTTTAAATTGTATATATATTTTAATCGGGAAGGACAGCCATGAAGGAGCTAGAAAAGATTTTGAAGTATAAGGATGTGTCACTGGCCACCAAGACTAGATTAATTCAGGTTATCGTATTCCCTATTACTATGTATGGGTGTGAACGCTGGACAGTGAAGAAAGCTGATAGGAAGAAATTAGATTCCTTTGAAATGTGGTGTTGGAGGAGAGGGTTACGGATTCCGTGGACTGCCAAAAAAACAAATCAGTGGGTTATAGATCAAATCAAGCCTGAACTGACCCTAGAAGCTAAAATGACTCAACTATGATGACAAGAGTTACTGGAAAAGACAGTCATGCTAGGAAAAGTTGAGGGCAGCAGGAAAAGAGGAAGACCCAACAAGAGATGGATTGACTCAATAAAGGAAGCCACAGCCTTCAATTTGCAAGATCTGAGCAAGGCTGCAGTGTCAAAGATAGGACATTTTGGAGGACTTTCATTCTTAGGGTCGCCATGAAGCGACTTGACGGCACTTAACACACACACACACACACACATATTTTACTGTATATATTTACGGAAACAGTTTCCCTGTTGTGTTACAATGAAGTCAATGTGCAGAAGGTCAGAGCCAAAGGTCTGAATCACCATGTGATGGAAGCAGAAACTGTCCAACAAAAGAGGGCAGAATTGAAGGAGTCAAAAAGGGAGGTCGGTGTCAGGGCTGTGAAATACTGCAAAGAAAAAATGATCACCTATTCAAAGCAAGGGCAGGATACATCTCCCTCACCCTGATTTGGCTTCATGACATCATTACGGAGCCAAATTTGATTGGCTACATGGTACAATCAGGAAATCGATTTGGAATGGGGGGGGGGAATGGTCTGCCTGCTCTGATATGGCTTCTTAATGTAGCCTTCCAGACAAATTCGATTGGCTGAATGGTAAGAGAATATCAAGAACAAGCTGGGTGATTGTGGGCCAGGTTCCCTCCCTCCCCCTGCCCAGCTGCATCACTTAGAAGCAAAGGGCGGATTTAAAAAATGGATTCAAGGTTGACCCAGTGACATCCCAGCACAGAAGAAAAGGTAAAGCGAGGCTTTTCCTGTGGATATTTTCACCCCTTCTCCCCAATTTTTGTGGACAAAAATTTAGGGCAGCTCTTGAAACGTATAGGCCACACTAGTTTTGCTACCTCTCCGTTACTCCAGTTATGGTAGAACCCCTATTCCAGGGCTCCCCAACCTTTTTTGAGCCTGCGGGAACATTTGGTAGGGTTGTGTCAGGTTGCTTGCCAGCTCAGGAGCAGGGAAGGTATTGGTGTTGCTTCCATTTTCACAAATACACACTTGAAATTTAAATTTGCTTTATATGTAATGCTTATTCTCAGCTCATGTTGAGCACCCATCTAATGGCATTGCTGTTGTGTCCACAATTTAAAATTAATGGTATTTCAAAGATATGTGATGTGTTTTGCATATTTACTTTGGAAGGCATTATATTAAACAACTGGCCTGATAGCCATTGTTGGTACATGTTCACAATTCACTAGATAGCTAGAATGATGCATGGCCTAGTCCCATGGTCAGAACACACATTGTTTGAAAATCAGTGCCAGAATGTGTATGTACAAAGCATCACTCTCTCTAATACTCGAGTGTTATGACCATAGAAAAGGCATAAATAGTCCCCTTGTAGGCAAGCTAGGGTTTTCTAAAAACCTGGGGAAATCCTGAGCCATACAGAAAAATATGACTTTTTAAATTCACCAAAAGAAACAGAAAAAAATCTATACATTAATCTAATGAGAACGGAATACGCTAAAGGAGGCACGGATGGTTCAGAACAGTTGAGTTAGTTAAAGTGGAAGGGGCAGAGATTAGCCCATTCAAGGCCTTGAAAAGTTTAGAATACAAATTAACATAGGGGAGTTGAGGAGAGGAGATACAGTGTGATCTCCATATTATTATCATCCCTTCAGTTCCCCACCCCAGACTTTCAATACAGCCTCATTCAGAATTCCTATCCCCACCCCCACATCAAGGCAAGGACTCAAGAAAACAAATTGCACAAACCAAGCAACCATCACAGAAGGAGCACCCCTCCCCCCCAAGTACTTTTTGAATGGGTATTTTGGATGCATTGGGTAGGAAGAAAGCAACATAATTTCATTATGGATTTAGGTGTTCCTTCTCAATGAACTATAGTTCCCAATCAACAGTGCAAAAAAGGCACATGCACAAAATAATACAATTTAAATAAGCTTCAGATGCTTGATTCTGCTCACAATATGCAATCCAATTGCAATTCAAACCGAGCAATTTGCTTTCCTACTAATTATATTACATATGTCCTTGGTGAATTTCATTGAATAGTTATAGCCTAAAGCTGAAGAGTTTTTAGCTCACTTTGAATTTTCTGTCAATCATCCTGAGCTTATCATGCACAGATTCTCTTTTGCACAGTCTTCTCTTTTCCATCAAAGTCATTACAAATATACTGAGCATGGATGAAACCTTCTTGTTGTCACTTCCTACTTTGATTTTGATGCATTCATTACAACTTGGGATCAATGAATCAGACACTTACAGCCCATCCCTGAAAACTTTGGGCGAAAGTTTTCAAGAGGTGACGTGACCTCGCCGCCAGCGTGAGTGCGTGTAATCGCGCGATTACATGCACTTATGCTGGTGGCGAGGCCAGTTTCGCCGGCGGATGAGCACCGCTAGACCACGCCTCGTCCCTCCACCAGCGCGGCCACTCTGTGGCACCGGCCACGGTGTAGAGAGGCCATGCTGGCACAGGGGGGCATTCCAGGGCCGGGCCGGGGGGAGGAACCGCTGGCTAGACAGCTTCCTATCCCGGTTCAGCTGGATATGCCGATGCCGGGAACAGCGGTGCTGCACCTGCTTTTGAGCAGGCGCAGCCTCACTGTTTTCAAAGGGGCTTTTAGCCCTGGTAAAACAAAAAAAGCCGTGAAACGTTTTTTTTTTTTTTTTTAATTTTACGGCGTGCGCGAATCGGCTTAGGAAGAGGCGCCGCTGCACCTCTTCCCCGCCAACTCCACACGCTGTTCTTTCAGGAACGGGCTATTAATCTGCCATGGTAGGAGCTTCAGTTAGCGACTATTTGGTCTAAAAATATTGAAACTTAAATAACTCTGAAAGTAGGTAACAATTGTCTATATAGTCCCAATAAGGTTTTAATGTGATTGCTCAGTATGGACTTGAGTAGTCTGACAGAAATTTTAAAGACTATGTACAGTATTCTTTTAAGAATTTTTAAAAGCTAAAGTTTTAAACTTTATCAACAAATACTTATCTTTTATGGCAGTATATGTGGCAGTACAATTTAAATTTTGTGTACTTCATCAGTCAAAGAGCTCAAACTAGTATGTGAAAATGAGCCCCACCCATCTCTTGTATTAGCTACTTTTCATGTTTTTTCTCCATTCATCTTCCGTTTTCTTAAAGCTTCTTTTTTTTTTTTTACTTTTTCCATGGGTTCCTGTTATCATTCATTTCACCCTTTCCTTATCCACCATGAGCAATCTGCCTGGCTATTAGGTTCCCTTCCTCCCAGGATTTTTCCCCAGTCCACATTAGGGGTATGCATTCAGGTGCAACATTTTCTTGCCCACAGACATCCTCTTAACCTTGAACAACTTCTCACCTACAGCAATACCCTTTCAAACAAGGACACAGACTCTGGGACCAAGGCTTGCAGCAAACCAAGATGCCAACTCTGTCCCCATATCCACTCTGACAACACAATAACTAGACCTAACAGCACCAGCCATACCATGTCAGGTTCATTTGATTTTCATCAAATGTCAGCAACACTCGTCCACTCTTTACATTGGACAAACAGGCCAGTCCCTATGCAAAAGAATAAATGGACATAAATCCAACATTAAAAACCACAGCTCTCAAAAACCAGTGGGAGAAAATTTTAATCTTCCAGGTCATTCCATTGCTGACCTAAGAAACTCCAAGGGAAAATTACAACGATGAACATTGTACAATTGATGAACTTGAGTTCATTCACAAGTTCAGAATAATGGACCCCCCTCCCACTGAATAGGGACATAAGATTCTTATCTCAGTACAAATGCTAATTTTTTGCCCCCAAGCATTTTCCCTCTGCTTTATTCAAGCTGATGGCAATATGCATTGTACCTTTTTATTTACAAGTGTTCTTTACAACACCCCTCCCACCTTCTGAATGGTACATAAAGGCTCAGAGAGATCTCCATTCCTATTTGTGTCTGACAAAGGGAGTTTTGAAGCTTACACTCTGAAAATCTTGTTAATCTCTAAGGTGTTATTGAACTCAAGTCTAACTGTTCTGCTGCAGACCAACATGATGTCAAGGTTGACCCTGCCTTGGTACAGTAACATAACCAATCTTCACCTGGATTTGGTCTTAGTAACTCCCTGAGTAACACTTACCATAAAGCAGAATAAAGCTTTATTGAAGAAACTCAAGAAAAGGTATTAAAATAGGACATATAATTCAGTGGATAAAACAAAAAAGCTACATTGCTGAAACTTATGTTAGATCTTACAGCAGTGATAATGGTCCAGATCATAATACAAATTAATATGTGAGCTAATTAAAACATCAGAGTAGATTACCTTGATGAGTAATCGCCGGTATGGGGGGAAAGGCTGGCTGACATCTGTAGAACAGTCAGAGAACTATAACATGAAAACTTAGGGGGTTACCGCACTTTGTATTCCCAGCGATGTATTAAGAGTTTGAAAATGTTATAAAAAACATCGCTTTAAAAGGGTTTTTGGATACCACGGCTTATAAATGGTTGGAAGTCGTCTTCACAGCTAAAGGGGCCAAACAAAGTGTGAACAGTATTTTTTATAACATTTTCAAACTCTTAATACATCGCTGGGAATACAAGTGGGGTAACAGCCTTAGCTGGAACTAACTAGAAAACTCTTTTAAGATGGCTTTTCTCTTGACAGCTCCCCTCTGAAAGAAGTCTTCTTCAATAACAAAAACATCAAAGGAAGGCTACAGTATGAGGCAACTGAACTGGCATTTACTCAAAGTTTCACACTATCTCCCCTGCTTTGGGTAAGCTGTGACAAGGACTTTTATTTCGCAATAACTGTAATGATTTTTTACAAAACCTGTGACTCCTTCCTATTACAGGTATGCTAAATAGATAGCATAATGTGTGAATGGTCTCTGTATTACTCTTGTTTAGATATTAATTTTATATTATCACATTTCACATGTTACCTCCTGTATTTTATGATCCCTTGACCTGTTGGCCATTAGTGAACACATGAAGCTGCCTTATACTGAATCAGACCCTCGGTCCATCAAAGTCAGTATTGTCTACTCAGATTGGCAGCGGCTCTCCAGGGTCTCAGGTCTTTCACATCACCTACTTGCCTGGTTCCTTTAACTGGAGATGCCAGGGATTGAACCTGGGACCTTCTGCATGCCAAGCAGATGCTCTACAAGCTGAGCCACAGCCCCTCCCCTCCTAAATAAAACCTCCTAAATAAAATGAATACTAACTGACAATTCAATAGAGTCTGAACAAGTGGATTCTTGTTGATGTCGGGATATGCTAGAAAAGAGTTGTGTTGGTCAATAAGGTGCTGCGAGAGCCTTGTTATTTTCCTCTCCTGAATTTATCCCAAATTTGTCCTCAGTTTAATCCCAGACAAACTGACAGCTCTAACTTCTCTCACAAAATTCCCCAAGAATTTAGAATGTGCATAAGCATTCCATGCCACCACACTTCAACAATCTGTTAGAAGCTTTATGTTTTCTGTGCATAGAAATCTGTATAATGCTTTCCTGCCTTAAAAAAAAAATCTGTTTAGCGTTTGAAATAGGAATTACGTACAAATCCAAAACAGAGCCCTAACAGCCAATTTACCCTAGATGAAGCAATTCACCAGAAACAATAGCTCAGTCCAGGCTCTATCCATTAAAGCAAGAAAGCATGGCAAATGTCAGTTTCCAAATCAGCAAAGTTTCTTTAGAACAATCCAAAATTTCAGAGGTGTCAAGCAACATTTAATCACAACAGAGTGATGAACCACTAAGACTTTCTGGCTACAACTCACCCCACTGGGCACTGACGCTTTAATCATCTGTTCAAAGAAATATACAGCTTGTATTTAAGGGGCTGTTAAAATAAGGAACAATAAAAATGTTCTCTTCACTTCTATGTTTGCTTGTAAATTTCACTGAAAGCTAACGCAATGTGCCTGGAGTTTTAAAATGGCGATGTAATGATTGATGTCACGTTAGCTGCATGACTACATAGTGTAGGATCCAAATTGTAGAAGCTGGAAAAAGGGCAAAGATCTATAAGGTCATCTACTTCATCTTCCTGCCAATACAGCATTCTGCCCAGAGCATTTTTTGTGATGCTTTTCCCATTCTCATTTTAAATACTTCTTCATGCCACTTTCCTGAGCTAAAGAAGTGCCTGAACATCTCTCTATTTCACTTTCCTCACATGGTTCTTCGCAAAGCAATCAAGGTTGCCTTCTTATTCACTGCACATGAGAAATTCCCAGTGGACTGAGCCCTTTTAAAATCTGTTCCATAGTCTCTCTTTGTTTCAAAAAAAGATTGCTGACAACATTTAAGCAGCCACACTATGTTTTAGAACATGGCTGCTGTCAGTGCTGACTTGCATATCCTCATCCTTTTCTTCTGAGTTTCATATGACTTTTGAAATACTCACTCTAGTCATGGTGGAACCCTCTGTATGCAGGTGTTTGGCTCTGCATGCAGAGAATTAGAAAGTTTTGAGTGAAAGGTAGGCAAGAACTTCATTTTACATCCTCCTTAAGCCCTTCTCTCTTTGACACTGAACTGGCTGCAGCATATAAACCATTTCTCTTAGGAAAGGTTACTTTGAATTTTCCATCCCTGATAGTTGAAAACACACACACAAAAGTTCTGTTTCAGTTAATATAAGAACATAAGAAAAGCAATGCTGGATCAGACCAAGGCCCACCTGATGCCTCAAGGAAGTGGCCAACCAGATGCCTCTGGGAAGCCCACAAATAAGACAACTGCAGCAGCATCCTGCCTGTGTTCCACAGCACCTAATATAATAGGCATGCTCCTCTGATACCAGAGAGAATAAGTTCTTCTTCTCTTTCTTGCAAATAATACCTGTGGTTATTTTTGTGCAATTGTATCTCCTTGTACCAGATTTCACCCCTAACAGGCACAAATTTTAATTGGAAGTATTCATCAAATTAGTATTATACATTATGTATGTGAGGGTATTGTATTATACATATAAACATGTATGATATGTATAAATTGTTCATAAAACAACATATCTACACAAAACAAACAAATCTACAAAGTCAACAGTGAAAAGCAAAGAACTGCCATCAGTAATAAAAAATATAAATAACTATAAAATAACAAAATGGAGAACACTGACTCATCTCTACATCCTAACTGCATCTAGCACATGAGGCCTCTGTACAGAGTTTTCCCTGTTTCTGTTGAAATATTCTGCATATGGGGGGCTGTCAAAGGATATGCCCAGATAAAGAATTATGATTGTATATATTTGTTGTTTTAAAATATTATCTCATTTGATGAATCCCCACCTCATCTCTAATACAAATATTGCTTCTGAATGTTTTGTACATATAAAAGCCAAATAGATATTTACTTGTGACTAGTGCTACAAAATATTTGTCAATTGGAACTGATGCCATGGAAGATTGTATGTCTGCTGTTCTTGTTATGAATCACTCGAACTTTGGAATGTACAAATATTCCCCTTTTGTTTCCTTTTGTTCTTATATGTCATTATAAACCTTTATTTTGTCTATTTTTGTTACTGATGTTCTCTTTCTTTTACACCGTTTTATACCATCTATATTACACAAAGTTTATAAACAGTTGACTCAAAACAGATATGAATTTCGTAATAATAATTCAATCAGATATTGTGAGTTGTTTTGAATAAAACAGGGAAGTCCCATGCAGACACTGGGATTTTTGAACTGAAATAGTGTATTCATGAAATTCAGTAGCATTCCCATTTTGAAGTCTGATTTTGTTGATAGAGAATTTAGGGGACTTCCTCCTGGATTCATATGGTCAGAATTCTTTTCATGTCTTCAATGAAAGCAAGGTGGATCTGCATCTTCTAACACTGTAAAGTCTCAATTTGATTAAAAGATGACATTAAATTGAATTTCCATTGATCAAAAGTATCTTTTTATTTTATAGATGCCTTCTGTTAAAATTTAACTTTGGGATTAACCTTGACTCCCTGTCATAATGATTTTGCAGCATTTGGTATAAGAAACATGTGGGCTAGAAATAACAAAGGTACATTTGTTTAGAAGAGTTTATTGGGTATAATTAAAGTGGTATATATTTGCTATCATTTGTAAGGTTTGGTTAGTTTGATATTACTGTCCACCATTTTAAAACTTCATTTGGGGAGCCAGCAAGGCCATAATGAGTAAAGGTCTAATGAATGTCCTTTATCTGTCATTCACCAGGAACAAGGCACTATCCCCCCACTACACACTTTTGCCATCATATGAATTTTGAAGTCCATCTTTCCCCACACCATTATTGAGCACTGCAATACTAGCAGTCTGCTTTGGTATGCATCCAATTATCCTCATCATTAATTTGGCTGGCTTGATTCTAAGTAGGTTGTGTCTTTGGGCAACAATAATAAAGCCCAGAGTGAACGTATAAGAATTCAGGGTAAGCACTGTGACACATCTAAAAGATGAAAGAGGTTTTCAAGTCCAATCTCTGCTGTTCAGTTCAAAGAAAAATGAAAGGGACTCAACATATAACTAACAGTGCAATCCTAAACAGAGTTACTCCAGTCTACCTCCATTGAATCAATTGGCTTTGATTAGGGTAAGTCTGCTTAGGATTGCACTGTAAGACTGGTAATTAAGACTGGTTTGGAGTGCTTTCATCCAGCTTCAGATGATGCACCTGCTGCACCCATTCCTGGCTCAACAGGATCTAGCCACAGTAATCCGTGCCTTAGTTACACCTAGACTTGACTATTGGAATGTGCTTTACTTGGGGACACCCTTGAAGAGTGTATGGAGGCAGCAGCTAGTGCAGAATGGTTCAGCCATATTGCTGGTTGGGGCCAGTTACTGGAATCATGTGACCCCCAATATTACAGCAATTATACTAGGTTCTGATCCATTTGGGTTCTGAGCCCAATTCAAGGTGTTGGTTTTGACCTTTAAAGCCCTGCATGGCTTGGGGGCAGGGTAACTGAAGGACCGTTATTTTCTGACACGTTCCTGCCTGGGAATTAAGACCACAGAAAGAAACTCTGTCGAGAGGACCTTTTCAGTGGCATCCCCATGATTATGGAACAACCTCCCTAGGACCGCCTCACCCTTGACCTTAGGAGGCAGCTGAAGATGATGGTTTTATTCAGGACAGCACTTGATTAGTTTAATAAAGTTAACTCCAATTTAACTTGCAATATCATTCTGTGATATTAATAGAAGCTGAAGTTGTTTTAAGCTAGAAGCACAAGATCTAAAAGTAATATCAATATAATTTATTTCAAATGTATGCACCGCATTTACTGCTATATAGATGATGCACAAAGCAGTGTACAATTGTAGCAAAAACATTAAAGCAGACACCTATAACAAAACACTGCAAAAACTATAGTGCAGTTTTCAATCACAAAAACGTGTAAATACTTTGATTTATTCAAGGACTCTATAATTGCACTGACACATATATGGAGCTCCTGCACCTGTGGATTTTATTCACATTAGTGGTAAGTAAGACTCTTTATATATATAGAAGAAAAGTACATGCGGGAGGAACTGCTCTAACCATAGAAGTCAACAGGGAGTAGGGTTGCCAGCCTCCAGATAGTGGCTGGAGATCTCCCGCTATTACAATTGTTCTCCAGCCGATAAAGATTAGTTCACCTGGAGAAAATGGCTGCTTTGGCAATTGGACTCTATGGCATTGAAGTCCCTCCCCCCCCAAACCCCGCCCTCCTCAGGCTCTGCCCCAAAAACCTCCCACGGGTGGTGAAAAGGGACCTGGTAACCCCCACAGGGAGAGTCCATGGACATATGAGAGTTCCATGCATGAATTACAATTTGTTACTCTGATACTCTGGGGGAGCACATATATGTGGCCATGCATACATGCAGGCCCCCTTGGGACCTGAGCCTTTGTATACATAGATTGCAGATAAATCTATTTTCCTATAAAATAATGAGACTATTGTTTTAAAAAGGTTGACTTTTGTGAATTACAAAGGGATAGATGGAACTCAAGATGGAAAAGAAAATTTAAAAGTCAGTTGGCAATCAAAACATTTCGCAAGTCAAAATATTTCAGATATCAACTTTGGGAAGTTTGAATTCAACAATCGCTAAAAATTTTGATGAGCAAGGTGACCACTTATATCTCACTCATGGCTAGTCCATGAGAGAATTGGGCGGATGTGTGCCTGTATCTGACGAACATGAGAGAAGGAAGACTGAAAGAGAAGGAAAGAGGATGAACAACAATGCAAAGAGAAGGCTTGGGGATGAGAGAGAGAGAAAGAGACAGAGTCAGAAAATTATGCTGCTGTGCTGGACCAAAAAAGGACACCAGGAGCAGTGTCAGAGCAATGGGCAGAAGAGTGTGGGGACCTTGGGTCATACTGAGAGAAAATGGGAGAGATTAAGACCTTTGCCAAGTTGCCGGTTCTGTACTGTTCTGCCTGCCCTGACAGTTGCCGGGTACCCCCATGGACAGGGAATGAGGGGGGTCTCCTCCTCCAGTCCACCATGCACAGCACGATGGGTGACAGAGGACACCCTGCACTCACAGGAGAACACCCCATCATGTAGTGCTTGCTGAGGAGGACCCATCAGTTGCTGCTGGCATTGGTAGGAGCTGCAGATAGGTGATGAAGATTAGGCCAGATAGGTGATGAAGATTAAGTTTGAAACCTGACGGGGAGGCTGCAGCACTGATGCCACAGAACTCCCAACTGGACCATCTGGAGACCATGGAGGGAGTCCTCTGTGCCCAACAAGATGCCCTTGGCCCCTTGTCGTGGGTGCGCTTGTATGCGTTCTTTTCTGCTTCAGGTTGTGATTCAACTGGGAGAGCTCCCACTCCAACCACTGTCCTGCCATTTCACCCAGAGCCTTGACCACAGACCGTGCCCACTATCCAGCATATGCAGAAGCCTGACCCCATTGGTAATCCACCTTCATGGAAAACCACACCAGAAGAGTCACCCCTGTTTTCTCTCAAGAGGCGCAGAAGTAGATACAGAGACTCTAGGCTCCGTCGCCCCTGCAACCCGCTTCAATAAAGTATACTGAAAGATCACAACTGTGTTCTTTGACTCTGTCTGGGGAGATGGTTGTTGTTTTGGGGAGCCTTATTGGCATCATAGACATTGGAAAATGCCTGTGGAGTGGATGGAGCTCTTAATCCAAATGATGGTGGACCTTCTGCGAGGACAGACCTTGGGGTTCCAGGCTCTCAGCATGGTTCCAGGCTCTCAGGGACCACAGCATTAAATGCAAACAGTGCCTAGAGCTCCTGATGGGTGCCGGGTGTTATCCGTGCAGCCAAACTGTTGCCTTGGGCACTGAGCAGATGGATGGGAAGGCTCACATCAAGGTTGGGCAGACATGTCCTGCAGTTTGGGGGGACATTGGGAATGGACTTGATGGGTCCTGGCTGGGTGGGAAAGTGGAGTCCCTATGCAGGAAGTTGGGAATGTGTGAAGAGGAAGGAACAGACAGTCAGGAAAGGCATCCTGTTGCCTAAAGCATTCAAAGGCTATTTTTCCGTGATGGGAAGCAAAGCTGGTCAATTTTATGGGGTCTAGAAATATGGAGGGGCCAAGCAGCTCCCAGGAACCTCAGCCCCATTTGGTAGGGTTGCCAGGCTTCGCAACCAGTGGGGGGTTTTTAGGGGCAGAGCCTGAGGAGGCCGGGATTTATGGAGGTCATTGCCAAAGAGGTCATTTTCTCCAGATGAACTGATCTCTACCGGCTGAAGATCAGTTGTAATAGCAGGAGATCTCCAGCTAGTACCTGGAGGTTGGCAACCCTACCCATTTGGGTATGTTAATGAAGAGCCAGAGTGAGATAAAGCCATGGAGAATGGCCTTCATAGGGGCCTGTTTGCAAAAGGGATCAGGGTCGCTCTCATTGTGCGCATCAGGCTTCCAGCTGGCCACTTTAGATAAAATGCCACCCTAACGACAAACCCCCTCCAAATGGGTGGTATGCCAGTTTTCAGCAGCCTCCTTTTCATCCAAGTACCCAGGATCTTGGATCTGCACTGGGTCAAGGGTTGCCAGGTCCCCCCACCGCCACTGTCAGGAGGGTGGGGGATGGGTTGACTGCTTCAGGTTTGGAAACTCCTGGAAATTTGGGGATGGAGCCTAGGGAGGGGAAAGACCTCAGTGGGGGTGTTGCCATAGAGTCCACCCTCTGATTCAGCCACAGTCTCCAGAGGAAGGGGCCTCTGCAGTTTGGAGATGGGCTGCTATCCCAGGGGATCTCCAGGTCCCACTGGGAGACTCCCATCTGTCCCATGGCCTCTCTAAGGGGGCAGGGGGGGCGCAACAATGACTGGCAGCTTATCTGCCTAGCCCCGCCCCTCTCATTCCCTGGGCTGGTTCAGCTGCCTCACTCCTCCCCATTCCTCTGGCCCCGATTGGCTGCTTATCCTCTGTCCATCAGTGCCTTGCCGCTACCCCGTACACTGCAGTGGACAACTACTGCTCCACTTTGGCGCGTCATCATTGTTTAAATCTAATTTTTTTAAACCCTCCATTTGCCCTCTGGCCGCTGCATAACTTTTACCATTGGGAGTAGTTCAACAGCATTGTTGCTGCCCCACGTCCGGCTGTAGCAGCCATCAACCCCCTTAGAATTGTGCTGCACATTCCTATCTCGGAGGGTTTGTTCACACTGTGAATATGTGTGTGTGTGCTGTGACAGTGGAATCAAATTAAATTGCCTTATTTGCTAGCTTCAGAAACTTGTTTCCTAAACCAATGTTTGTTTGGGACAAAATTAACTGGACTTTGATTGCGTTAATATCCCGATTAACTTTTGTTTTAGGAGTGTATATTTACTTACAGAAGTGTTGGGACTCAGGAGATGAGCTTTTGCCCTTATAATTAACTCAGGAAGGAAAATAGTTTGCTCACTTTGAGGTGTTAGTCATTGTCGTAAGAATCCCTTCGTGTCTTCTGTAATATTTGTCCTATGTTGTCACAAAAACAGACCATTTCTTGTGGATGGAATCTGAAATTATCTTAGCAAGTCACGGTTGCTTGCCCTTGGGACAAGCTTTTTGAAAAGGGTACCTGGAGACCTCATTTTGCATTTTAACAAATGTTGGCAATTATTTCCTCTGAGTCTGATCCAGCTGCTTCTTCCCCTTGGTCCTTTGACATCTCTTCTCTGGGTATGAAAGCAAATTGGTGGGAGTGTGTAGCTGTTCCTTTTTCAATTTTCTAGAGGGGCCTGAGGCCCTAGACGAATATAAGGGTGCTAGAGTAACAAGCTTTCTAGCTGAGTTTGATTGTGTAACTATTTTAGACAGGTCAGCTACCAAAATTCATCCAATAAAAGGGTACCGCTTTACGTTCGTTTGTGTTAATAATTTATGTTGAAGTCTGGTTTTGGATTATTTTTAAGAAGTATTTTTGCCTCTGAGAACCCCACACAAGCTTCTGGCTAAAAGCTCATAAATACCTGAAGGTCACTACTGTCCTGTTGTGATAAAAAGCTATTCTGAATCTCAGTAATGAAACTTGCTGCAGTAATTCAGGCTGTGAATGGGCTAGAGCAATCAAAGAAGTAACACTTAAAAATGTATATAGCATACTGAAAGCCCAAGAAGAAGAAGAAATCATTTTCAGTCAAGATGAAAATTTAGAGATTTTGCAATTTCTTATGGATGCCTAATGATTTAGAGATGACACTTTTAAATCAGATTGGGTTTAATGCAACATTTTTGAAGCAAAACAGGAAGGCCAGAATTAAATGTGTGGGAAGCAATCTTGAAAGTGAAGTACCCTATTGTTTCAGATTTCTTACTGACAAAAGCTCCTGAGGAGAAATCAAATATATTGGGGCATGTATTTGATGAAACTGCTGGGACAAGAACATTCAAGCTGAGTAGCCAAATAGGCAGCTAATAGCTATTATCTGTTGTACATTTACAATCCTCCCAGGAACACTGAGGCTGTGATTTTTAAAAAACAAAATCTCCTATGATTAATAATATTCTCCATTCTTGTACCCTTACCTTGCATTGAAATCAAGATAGATGGATCTCTATACCTGTTGTCTACTATATGATGCAGAGCAGTAGTTGCTATGTAGTTGCATTGTAGTTGCTATGTAGTATTTGGTAGTTGCTATGAAAAATTAATCAGAACCATATTACTGCAGTTTGCTCACTCCTGACTGGAAGGATTTAACCACCAGATAGGAACACCTTGCAAAAAATTGAAGAAAGGAAACCAAGGGTTAGTATGTGGGACAGTGTGCCCAGAAATAAAGGAATTTTATAATTTTGAATCAGGGATTTTCGGGGAATTTATCATGATTGCTGGGTTTTGGATAGGACATTACCAGTTCCAAATTCAAATCCGTGTTGGTGTTTTTGGGTACCAGAATGTCAAGATAATTATTTCAATGGAGAACCAGTTCAAGGGTCGGGGGCAGCTGTTTTTAAATATAACTGCAAAAAATTGCACGGAACATAGCTCTCCCTCTATTCTAAAGACCCCTTAAGTTTCAAACAGAATGGACAAAAAAGGGGGACCTGACTAAACAGGTCCCACCGTTGTGGACTTACCGGGCAGGATGCAAGAGAGGGGGAGAAGTCGCTGCCAGGCTGGGCTGCCGCCCGTCACCATCTCGCGAGGCCATGCTTGCCTAGCAGTTTCTCCCCCGCCCTTCCCAGCGGTTGGGCGGCTTCACCCTTCCCTGCTGAGTTTTAAAGTGGCGCAGCCCAGCAGCCATCCTGTTTTGCAGCGGGACAGTGAGGTTTCCCGCCCACCCTCCCTATGTTCTGTAGTTAGGTGTTTGATTTCCTTTTGTCACAGTTTGTTCTGGCAGGTTTTGCATGGGGTCTGATCCAAGAAGGGAAGATGTGCTTTTCCTTCCTGTTTGTGGGGACCCCCATAAGGGGTCTTGGGATGGAGTACAACAGTGATGCCCAGCTTGGGGGCCTGTATTGGGTGCTCCAATCCCAGGTGGTGCTGGCTCCACACAAAGATGCCCGTCCGGTGGGGCCTCCTAAGCGCTACTCCGGTGCTGTGCCCACAGGTGGTTGGGCTGTTTATTGATACTTTCGATATATATATCGGGTTACAGGGTGGTGACCCGATATCTTGGATCCGCCCCCATGGTTTCTGCCAATGCTCCATTCTGTTGTGATCAATAAAACTGTGGCCATTTACTCCCAAAGAGTGTGTGTATGTGTGTTTATTTAACATTACTTCTCCTTTCCCCTTTCCTTGGAGCCGCTTGCCCATGGGTCCACAAAGTGTTTTCACTTTACAGACTCCTGAATCAAATTTCTGTGTAGGCACACTTCTGTCCACTGATTCCTATGGGGGGGGGGGCATGTTGCTGGCCAGCTGCATTTAAAAGAACCTTTCTGCATTTTTTTTTAATATAATCTTGTGTGTGTGTGTTTGTGTGTGCTAAGTGCCGTCAAGTCGCTTCCGACTCACGGCGACCCTATGAATGGAAGTCCTCCAAAATGTCCTCTCTTTGACAGCCTTGCTCAGATCTTGCAAACTGAAGGCTGTGGCTTCCTTAATTGAGTCAATCCATCTCTTGTTCGGTCTTCCTCTTTTCCTGCTGCCCTCAACTTTTCCTAGCAAAAATATAAAATATAATCTTACACTGACTGATTAACAATGTAAAAAATTACATTTCCAGTGAAAACTCTGCAAATTGCATCCTTTCTTGTTGTGGTGCATTGTTTCCTTTCACAAAGTAAAGAAGGCTTCTATGAAGAAGGCCCCCATCCCTACAAACTTTGAGAATAGTTCAATTTTTTCAAAAATTGTGTCTGTGTGATTGCATGTGATAGATCAATCATCCAATTGCTATGAGACACATCTGAGCATCCACTATAGGGGTACATTAATTAGGAATTAGTACTACTGGTATTTAAGGAATTCCTGGAGGAGGAAGAGGCAAAGGGATGATGCATGGGAGTCCAAGAGCTAAACTACATGATATGTTTGTTTCTGAGTTGTCTTTGGGTTCATTACTTTGATCAGAGTCATATATCAGCTCCAAGAATGTCACTTTAAAAGCCACAGAAACTGATTTTGCTGATGAGGGTTGGCACATATGGAGGACAGGGGCCTTGCTTTACCCCCAGCCTTTCCCTGACCCTAAAGAACCCCCAGTGGGAGGTTCACACCCTCCCAAGGCTCCATCCCCAAATCTCCAGAAGAAGGAAAAGAGGAAAGAGTGTGTGGAGGGTGATACAGGGGAAAATGAGGTGCCCCCCCTCCCACAAGTCCTTGAGGATTTCCTACCATGAAAGCTGGCCTGGCCCAGTGGCTGGCACAACACAACTGGGCCATAGTTTTCCTATGTACAAGCTGTTCAGAGGGAGGGAAACGTAAGGCAGAGAGGCAGGTAAAGGTAGGTTGACTGTTGGGTGGAAGGATATAGGGTTACCAACTCCAGGTTAGGAAATACCTGGAGATTTGGGGGGTGGAGCCTGGGAACGGTGGGGTTTGAGGAGGGGAGAGACCTCAGATGGATATGATGCCATAGAGTTCATCCTCCAAAGCAGCCATTTCCTCCATGGGAACTAGGGTTGCCAACCTCCAGGTGGGGGCTGGAGATCACTCAAAATTACAACTTCTTTCCAAATGGCAGAGATCAGTTCCCCTGGAGAAAATGGCTGCTTTGGAGGGTGGACTCTATGTCAGTATACCCTGCTGAGATTGCTTCCCTCACCAAACCTCACCTCCCATGGCTTCATCCCCAAATCTCCAGGAATTTCCCAGCCTGGAGCTGGCAACCCTAACTGGAGTGAAGGAAACGGAGAAAGGAGGGAGTCTATGGAGGCTTTCAGGAAAGAGAAAATACTGCACAGGGGGGAATGTGATGCCTCCTACAAATCCTTTGGTTTCCTTCTCTTATCATATAACTGTTATGCTCTGTTTTGACTTCAAAACGTGATGAAGCCACCTAAACCAGTATTTTTCTCTCGTCAATCATTTTTGTTTTCGTTTTGGCGAATGTAAACCTGAGGAATAGATGCTGATACCTTCCTGCTCAGGGCATGATTAAGTTCTAACATGAGCAACTCAAAACAAATGCATCCTATTATGTTGAAGGGCAATGCAACTGACCAACATAAATGGCAATTCTCCTTGGTGGAAAACAAACAAAAATTTGACAGAGTGTTAATTAATTTTGGAGTGACCATGAGCTGCTAAATGAACACAGGTGGCTGTTTCCTCAAGAGAGCTATTTGTAATAGACTTTAAATTAGCAAGAGGGAAGCATCAGCTTTAAATACTTTTGAAATCTCACAAGTGTGAAAGACTTCATACATCATAACTGAAAATAATGGAAGGTGATTAATAATTGTCCTTTGCCTAAATGAGTTGCCAGATGCATTCACTCTCATGTGTAAAAATAAAATTAATCCAGAAAAACTGAATATCATCCCAGGTGCAAACTTATTCATAGTTAGATGTTAACCCAAGAAAATACATGCAGTGTTACTTTCCCTTTCTAAGTGAGAATTACTTTAATTATTTTTTTTAATTAAGAAATATTCAGATTAGGTCTAAAAGGTTAATATGGATCAGTTGTTCATCTAACAAATTTTATTTTCTTGCATGTGCATCCAGTGAGGATGTAAGGTTAGCAATAAAGCGCTTACTGGCATGCTCCAAAAGTGCCCCCTTCCCTGCTAAATTCCCCTCCCTGTTCTTGGCCAGCCAATTTGGGAGTGTGTTTATCATATTGGAAGATCATGTTGGGGGAATTTCTGATTTCATTAATGTCATATTGTATGCCTGCCCAATATTTCCCCCCCAAATTTCAAGTAAATTGGAAAAACATAAGAATACAAGAAAGGCCTTCTGGATCAGACCAAGGCCCATCAAGTCCAGCAGTCTGTTCACACAGTGGCCAACCAGGTGCCTCTAGGAAGCCACAAGCAAGACTACTGCAGCAGCACCATCCTGCCTGTGTTCCACCACACCCAAAATAATAGGCATGCTCCTCTGATACTACAGAGAATAGGTATGTGATGCGAGAAATTTTAAGTTCGTTGTGTTTGGCTTTTCTCTGCCTGCCTCTTACCAAAGCAAGCCAGAGAATGTAATAAGAAACACAGACCATGTACTTAGGACAGTCTCAGATCACACACACATAGCAGTAAAACATATAGGTTTATTGAATTACAAAGGTTGTAAGGCAAAGAGAAGAATAATACTTCTTATTACCAACACCCCACATAGAGACAGATACACAGACAGACAGATAATCAGAGCTGCTCCGGGTCATTCCAAAAGAGAGACAGTGGTCTCTCCCTGGGAAGGACAAAGGACTGGACAACTGGACCAGCCTTTTATAGCCTGAACTGTGAGAGAGGGTCTCAAATGGCCCCCTCCTTCCAAATATTCCAGGAGATGAGTTTTCACAAATCATGACTACAAGTTGTTTTGGAAATATCCTGTTCTTCAAACAAGTTACTCAGTTTCAGACTGCTTGCATATCTGTCAGTCCGTGTACCAAAAACAATTCTCCCTGTGTAGGCAGACAATTTGCAGCCGGTCTAAAATGACCTTTTCTGTTTCTAAACATAATTTTAAGCACATAATGTGTTTGGTTCATTAACTCCTAGCAATGCAATTTCCTATACCCCTTTTAAGGTCAGGGGTCTAGTTGAGGCTGGGGTCAATTAAAAGTCAGGTCTTCATATGGCTTCTAAGCTACAGATTAATAACGTACAGATCAATAAAATTGGTTCTTCTTAACCCAAACCAATGTTTAATATAAAATAATAAAAGAATTCTCACCACAGTATGCAGCATGACTAGTATCCATCAAAAAGCAGTGTCCAACAAAATTAAACCTGGGGTTGGTGCTATTGTCAATTTTTTTCACACCAAAGGTGGCAAATATATTCCAGGGGCTATTCAGGTTTTTAACCTGAAAATTACCCCAATTATCCTCTTTGGTGTTGCCATCTGGATTACAGTCATCAATGAATCTATAGATCGTCCACTGCTTCAGTTCTTACGAAAACTCCTAAATGCCCCTCGATGTGTTGCTGGCGTTACTCTTCGTTCCGAGTTTGACCAAATGTCACTTGAAGCTAGGGCGTGGTTGGCCACCTTTAAACTACACCTTAAACTGTGCTTTAGCACTGAAGGGTTCCTAGCTTCTCTGAAGCATGACTCTTTCAAATCCTCATGGCAAAAAATCCTAGATGAGAAACTGGCGTTGCTGGGCTTCTCGCAGGATATGTTATCAGATCTTGGGAAAACTGAAGCTTTTGCCAAAATGAAAAAGCGCATTAAAGAGCTCGATTATAACAGCACTACTTTTCGTGCTCGTCGCGTCTGTTCATCCCAGTTCTTCGGAATACCCCCTCCACGTGGTCTGCCTGCCTATACATATTATCTGACAACTCCTCGTCTCTGTAGAGCTTTTTGCTTGGCTAGATTGAATGCTAACCCTTCTATGGTAATGCAGGGCAGAATTCTGAATACACCATACTCAGACAGGATCTGCCCTTGCTCTTCTGGTTCTATTGACACATTAGCCCATGCTCTTTTGGAATGCCGCTTTTACGAGGAACTTCGATCGCACTATATTTCCCCCCTTTTAATATACAAATCCAATGTCTCTGTGACTGACATAATGCCTTTTTTACTAAGCGACAGGGACCCCAAGGCTACATTGTCAGTGGCAAGATTTGTTTCAGTCCTTATATCTCTCCAACACTAGATATATGCTGCTCAAGATCAATTGATCAAGGAGCTTCTAAGGGATAAAAGGAAAGGAGTATCCATTCTCACTAATAGCCATGAATACCCCTCTCCTCCATGAATATGTCCACTCCCCTCTTAAAGCCCTCCAAGCTGGCAGCCATCACCACATCCTGGGGCAGGGAGTTCCACAATTTAACTATGTGTGTGTGAAAAAATACTTCCTTTTATCTGTTTTGAATCTCTCACCCTCCAGCTTTAGCAGATGACCCCGTGTTCTAGTATTATGGGAGAGGGAGAAAAACCTCTCCCTGTGCACTCTCTCCAAAGCATGCATAATTTTATAGACCTCTATCATGTCTCCCCTCAGCCGCCTTCTTTCCAAGCTAAACAGCCCTAAGTGTCTTAACCGCTCCCCATAGGACAGTTGCTCTAGTCCCCTAATCATTTTGGTTGCTCTTTTCTGCATCTTCTCAAGCTCTGTAATATCCTTTTTTTGGTGTGGTGACCAGAACTGTACACAGTATTCCAAGTGTGGTCTCACTTGGATGTGGTCTCACATATCTCCCAATATGTGAAGTTGAGATTTTTTTGCCCCAATATGCATCACGAAAAAGGGGACCAATTTTACAGCTCCTTGAAGAAGGTGCCCCCAGCCACCCTTGTCCCGATTCAGGAAAAACTGATTTCTTGGAGCAGCTATTTTTAACTAAATGATCCCCCCAAAAAGCACAAGACCTTTAATGGCATAACTGCAATCCTCAATAAAACTGTCTTCAACTGCCTCCTGAAGATCAATAATGATGGGGCCAGGTGTACCCACCTGGGGAGGTTGTTCCATAATTATGGGGCAGCCTCAGAAAAGGCCCTCTCATGTACCCACTGAACAACTGTCTTTAACTAGTGGGGCAGTTAGGAGGGCATCTTCCTACTGCGATCTTAATGCATGGGAGAAGGATGATTCTTCAGAGAAGCTGCATCCCTTGTCTATTGGCATCTAATACTCCAAGCTTTGTCCTCTATTCTACTCTATCCAAGTCTAAATGAGAGTAGCCATCATCTAATACAAATTTAAAATATATTCCTCTAATTCTGAACAGAATATCCTACATTAGCACCTTCCTCAAAATTTATTTTATTTATGTTATTTATATCTCATCTTTCTCACTGTGGCTCAAGGCAGATTACACAGTGTAAATCAACAGGATGGGATATCCAATAAGCAATATAGTAGAATTAGTGTTGCAGAAATCTGAAACCAAGCAGAAATGGGAACAAGTCATTCCCAATAATTCATCCTTGACTTCAGCTTAGAAATTGCAGAGGCTCCAAGGTTGGGAAAGTGAACATGTATAGAACCATTCAAGGCTGAGGGAAAGTGTCAAATTTGATGTGTACAGCTGAGGGTTGATTTGTCATATGTATGATACTGGGTTTGCCAGGTCCCTCTTTGCAACCAGCAGGAGGTTTTTAGGGCAGAGCTTGAGGAGGGGAGGGTTTGGGGGAGGGGAGGGATTTCAATGCCATACAGTCCAATTGCCAAAACAGCCATTTTCTCCAGGTGAAGCGATCTCTATCTGCTGGAGATCAGTTGTAATAGCAGGAGATCTCCAGCTACTACCTGGAGGTTGGCAACCCCAATGATATCTGGATGTTTCTCTGTATATGCAGATAGCTGCTCTGGGTACATGATTTACACCAGAAAAAAATGGCATGGTATCTTGTCCCCCAATCCATATGACTTCCTCTCAGATTCCTTGTCTAACAAGTTACTGTTCTAACACAGAAAAAGGGGGTAGTTAAGTAATGAACTACATTGCATGTTTACTTCCCGCCTCACTTTTGACAACAGTGGCTATATCTAATAGCTTCTTCAGCACCAGGCCAGAGACATTGTCTAAAATTATATGAAAGAACCTATGCTTTTATCCAGAAACCTTTTTCTTTAGAATTTGCGTCAGCTATATGGTGATAAAGATGACATAGTTTTGTCCAAGGGGAAGAGTGCCCCCCGCCAAAAAAAATCCTAATTTTTTATGACCTAAAAAGTTGATGGCATCTGTAAAATAAATTCTGTTGCTGATTGGTTAGACAATTTTGAGGCAAGTGACTTCACAACATGAATTTTCAAATGGGTAGATTTGCTTAGCCTTTATTTGCATAAGTAAACTTGCACATTCAGCTTTTATACATCAGTCAGGGCAGGAAAATGATGAGAAGTAAAATATGCTAATATGATTTTGCCCCTTAAGTAATATTAAAAACATGAACTAAAGTTTATTCATTACATCTGTGGTACTTCGCAATGGAAGAGTTGCATGGTCCACAAATTCAAAGAGTTTAGATTAAATTGTGTCCTAAGAAATATTTGAGAGATCAGAGGCTTTTAAAATAAATGAAGTCTGACATAATTAATCTTTGGCTGCCAAAGGTTATTTCAAAGAGTATTGAAATGTTCTTTCACCTTCCTACAGGCTAAGGAAATGTCATGATTTCCCTTGACACTGTTAGTTTCCACCTAGCAGTGAAACTGAAACTGTAGCATTCCTATAGACTTCAAGAACATCTTGAAGACAAGTTCATCTTGACCTTGGTTGTTGATGTACCCGTTTAGGTCATCTTTGCCAGTGGCTGTCTACTTGCATTGTACCATCCTGTCAAGAAGTAGCCTACAGAACTGTGACAATAAAGTTGTCTTCACGTATCTTTTCAGAAGCATGGATAAATTCATCATTTCATACAGAACTTTTGGGAAATATTTCTGATAACATTAATAATGAATGTCTTCCACTACAAAAGTGTCAGGTAATTTTTGGTTTCTTTTGCAATTATACCACTTCAAGCTGTTACAAGCTGTTACTTGTCTTATTCTTGTGATTATTGCCCCATACAACTAGATACACAATGACTGAAAAACTTTTTCATAGTTCTCTCTCTCTCATCCAAATAGTGGACTACTGATTGACAAAAGGTTTTTTTCTAGCAGTAGTTCCAAAAAAATATTTTAAACTGATTTGCAACACAAATATTGACACATACTTCTTAATATATAGTAGATTAAAGTACAAATACCTTTAAGGTAATTCTCTGCCGGCCTTGCTTCTAACTGGATTAACACCTGGTATAGGTGAGAATAAGATGTATGCAGGGATGCTCTAACACACATAGGTTAGGCCAGGGGTGTCAAACTCAATTGTTACAATGGCCAGATATGACATAAATGTCACTTGGTCAGGCTGGGCCTTGAGAGTAGGGGGTTGCCTTGGCTAGCTCGTGGACTGGATAAGAGCTTTCAAGGAGGTGGATCCGGCCCGTGGGCCTTATGTTTGACATCCCTGGGTTAGGCGCATGTCCTATTAACCACTTCTGACAAAGAAGCTGATTTTTCAGTTATTAGTTTGACTACCTGTTTGTGGCTAATTGGCAGGTTGCTTCACTAACTATGCAGTACAACACAATTGGCTTTCTGTTCTCTCATGTTCTCATCCATCCCAATGGAGTTCTATTTCTCCTCATCCTTGTTGAATGCCTACTCCACTCAGCAGGCAATTTGTTTAATAGATCAGTCACAAATCATATAAATAACTCATAAACGAATTTAATAAAATCCTATCCTTCAATGTTCATCTAAATAGTCCCTAGTGATGGCAATGGTTAACAATCAGTTTGAATCTGCGGTGTCCTGCTGTTCTTGCACATGTGCAGTTTTGCAAAAAACCTGTTAGGCAGACATTTGCGGCTGTCCAACATAAGCTGAAGAAACTGGATAATTCGCTCACGTCTGATTGACACCTTTGAACAAAGTAAATTTGACTGTCAAACATGTTAGTAGCTAAATTCATAGCGTCCTTAGATATATGGGATAGTCAGGCTCATGAGACCTGGGCATTACATACCTTTAATGCTGAGGGGAAAAATTCACCTCCTGCTATATAAAAATATTTTACAGCTGTCCTCCCGACTTTCAAGGCAGTGTTCCAAAGGACCTGATTCATGAAAGATTCTATATTGAGTCTGGAATGGACCATATTGCTGGCATTCCTAGGGATACATACGTATAGATTAGTATTCATAATCTTGCCAGCCCTATTCATTTTATTAGCCCTGCTCATATTTTTGAAATTAGAAATGTCTCTGAACTTTATGAAACTGCAATCTATAACTCCAAAGTACTTGTTGTTGAAATTAATGGCACAGTTCCCATTCACTGTCATAGGATCAGAGTAGGGCTCAGTGACTTTCTCCTTTTCACCCCAAATAAATATAAATGTAGATCAGGCATAATTCATTTACAGCTGATCTCATTGGAGAGACAAATGAAACACTGCTGAAAATGAAGGTATTAACTTTCAATAGATCTTCATTGAATACTTTTTCCATAGAAATCTTTCTCTTGAGATAGCCATTTTATCAGCAAGGGATAGAGGCATATTAATAGATTTTCTGTTTGTATACTGCAGTAATAGGAAATTTAATTAAAACCTTGGCTAATAAAAGTGCAGGGCAGCCAGGAACAATAGCCATAAAATTGCAGTTAACTTTTAATCAGATGATAGATCAAGGATATAAATGAAAAGTATGCCTTAAATAATAATAAAATGAAATGACTTTGTATATATCATCTCCCAAATGACACTCCTGTGTTTTTCTTGATACTTTTTACATAATCAGAGAAGCGTGTTTTTTTTTACATAATTAGCCTGTGAGTCAAAGTTGCAACCTAACACTGGAGTGACAGCAAGACAAAATAGTGCTGTACCATCCTTGAACTCCACAAGTAGGTAAAATTGCCCTGTTAGAGCCCTAATATGCCTTGACAAGCTCAGAAGCTGATGACTGTGAGGTGAAAGAGGAATGGTTTCCCTCAGGTACCCAAAGAGAATATCTAACCTGTCATTCAAATTCAGGACTTTTCCATTCTTTTTCCTCATGGTGTCCAAGCAAAACTTCTAAAACAGGCGTTTCCTTCATAGATGTATTAGATTTTATGATTCATGATCTGTTGTAGTTCTATCCAATGATTTGAGCCACTTTTCTTTTTGTATCACTGGTGGTGTGGAGGTGACCCAACTATGTCCATATGTTGGAAGGAAAGTCCATCCGACCAGCCTGTACACTTGCTTTAAGTCTTTCTCCCTTTCCTCCACATTCTATTTATATAAGGTGTAATAAAGATTCTTATTTGTTCAAATGAGCAAAGAAAATAGGTACGATTCCTACACATCAAGTAATCCTCAAAGGAAGTTGAAGAGCAAGGCCCAGGAATACAGGAATTAGAATGAGATGGTAGCATTGTGAACAGGTATAGCAGACTGTATGATATCAAACTGCTCCACCAAGTAAAAAACTGCAGGTAAACAAAACAAACAAATATATAGACAGATTAGGGAGAAGGATTCTATCCTCTCTTGTGCCTTCCTTTGCTAATTTTTAGGGTTGCACATTTTGCTCCCCAATACATTTTTTTTAAAAAATGAAATGAAATGAAAAGGTTTATGTCATTAGTTAAGAGAAATGAAAAGGGGAGGGGGAACGAATGAATGAATGCCCATTCATCCTGCTCCATTATGCTCTCATCTATCCTGCTCCTCATCTTTTCCTCTCCTCGACATTCAACTTCCCCTCCCCCCATAGTGTTGCAGGCTAGGGCTGTTGATACTGAGCATGTATTTGAGCTTGGTTTTAATAGTTTTAATGATGTGTTATTGCTTGGTGTTAATGGTTTCTCAGACATGTTTTATTGTATATGTTTTAATCTGTTCGCTGCCCTAATGAGGGCATACATTTTGTAAATAAATAAATAACCCTGGACAAGAATTGGTTAGATTCTAAGTAGATATGGCAAGAATAGTGCAGGTGTCTAGTGCATAGGCAGCACTAATTGGCAAACGCCCTAAGGCAGTGATGGCGAACCTCTTAGAGACCGAGTGCCCAAACTGCAACCCAAAACCCACTTATTTATCGCCGAGTGCCAATGCGCACCACGGCAACATGGCACAGCCCTAGGCCAGTGGTCGGCAAACTCATTAGTCAACAGAGCCAAATATCAACAGTACAATGATTGAGATTTCTTTTGAGAGCCAAATTTCTTAAACTTAAACAATATAGGTAGGTACACTGAATAAAACTCTAGAAGTTATACTTGCGCACGATTGCAGCAAGATAAACAACACTGGGAGAGGTTGGCACAAACCTTATTACTCCGCATATTACTCCAGAAGAGTGTTTCCTTTATGTGCATTTTTGCCTGACAAGTCTACCCAGGATGAGTGACCGCCCATGCCAAATTCCATGGCAACCGTGAGATGTTTCCACTTATGAAGGACTTTTACGGTCTACTCTGTTTTTCGAGTATTGGATGTGGAGTTCTTAAACTATTTATAGAGTAATTTTTGTTGTTGTACATGTTATGTGATATTGTGTGAATGTGTCTCCTGACTTTCCATTGTATATAATTTTTCACCTATTGAGGTTTGCACTTGTTGTTTATAACATAATTGCATTTTTGTAGCATGTTGTGAGCCTGGTTACTGTTTGTTTGTGTCAACCACCTGGAGGTTGGCAACTTTATGTGTGGGCATCTTATCTTCTCCAGAAGCCTCTGGTCCCACTACCTCTCCCAGTGCTGTTTATCTGGCTGCAATCTTGCCTCTCCTTTTCCAGTCTTCTCCCTTTTTCTCCCATTCACCTTTTACACGTTCTGCTTGTCTGCCCTCTCCAGCCCTCCTTCTATCATTAGCCTCCCTCTTCAAGCCCTGCCGTATACTATTCGGTCAAAATAAACTGCAGCTACTATAATGGCAGCTGTTATCAAGTAGTGTACTTTAGTGCTGTTTGAATGCTTCTCTGAATTATGTCATGTGACAATAACTAAGACAGCTGACTAGTAAAAATCGTGGCTTGAATCCAGCTTTGAGGTATTGTATATTGAATCAAGATTTTCTAGGAGTAGAAAGAAAGACCATGAAAATCTTTAGGTAGATCAGATTATTTCAACTGAACTGGGGGAAAGTTGCACTTAGAAAATGGATTCATTTAGCATTGTGTCCATTTGATAATTTTTCTGAGACTGAACGGAAGTCTGCAATCTATTTTATAGGACAGGTACTAATCATTTAAGTACAAAGATACAAAGAGAGTTTAATACAGTCCAAGACCAGCATAAAAACATACCAGATATACATACATAACATAACACATATAAAAGTGCATAAAGTGTGAGCCCCTATAACATCTTACAATCTCTCACTCATAAAAGCCGTTAAGCACTTAATTAAAAATATTCCATGTTTGGAATTAGTATAAATATAAATATAAAATCGCTCAACCATTAAGTTCGACCCATGCACGCCTGGTCCTCATTGCTTGCCACCCAAATTTGGCCACTTTAAAAGTTATCTCCATATCTTTGTCCGAGAGCATGTTAGAAAGACTAAAGGCTCTGGATCGCCCTGGGAGGTCCGATAATACAGAAAGAATGGCTTCTCGTATCTTGTTGTAAATTTTGCATTCAAACACAACGTGCTCGAGGGTCTCAGTACTCCCATCAGGGCAGGGGCATAATCGTCCTGCATTCAACATTTCTGAAAAGGTCAATTTCATTTCCTTCTATTTATTAGGAAAAAGTGGGGGGGTTGGAATTACAAGCATATTCTTTTACTTCAGTGCATTAACTATTAAGCAATTGCCAAAGAATTTGTCTGTGGTGGCCACTACAACACCTAGTTCCACAACTGAGATTTATTTTTGGACCACAGTCTCTGTGGCCAGATGATATATGCTGCTCTTCTTACAGACTGTGTATTATTAGTCAACAACCAAATACTTCCATGAGTCCCATTCACCCCCAAGATAGAAGTAAAGTAATTTCAGCCTTTATAAACAATTATTTTAATATTCTTAATCTTTTTCTAGTTATCATAAATATTCATAATTCAAGTGTGGTAGATTTCCATTCTGCATGAATTTAAATTCTCTTTCTAGTCTTGCAAACCTTCAGGGTATTACAGAAGAACAGTTATGACAATATCTCTGTTTGACATTGTTCACAGACAGATATGAGATTACTGGATGAAAGTGGTAATAATAAATACATTATACACAATATGATCACCTGTAGTTTATGTCTCTGGGGTCATGTTCTGATAACAGAGAACTGACAGTTTTTACAGTCCATATGGAGTTTAATAACCATTGCTGGCATACTTAACTACTATTGATAATCCCATAAATAGAGGTCTCTGTGCAACACAATGGCTTCAAAAAAGGTATTAAATTATTAGAGATAATTAGTGTTTAAGCAATTGAATTAATTTGATTAAAATTGTATTTTTGGCATTTATCTATCTCAATAAACGACATAAATAAAAATAGCAGATTAAATCATGACATTTTAGCATGAACAGCAGCAGTAGTCTAAGTTCAAGAAATTCACTCTGTTGAATTGATGTAGCTTTTTGTCCCATTAAACAGCCTACACAGTAGTTTGTGACACCATATTCAGATGCCTCTACAGCTTTCCCTTACAATTTACTGTCTCTCCATTATTTATGAAACAGCAGGACTGCTGCAGTAAAGACTGACTGGAAGCATACACAAGCATTCTGTAAATTGACTTTTGGAGGACAGTGAATCCAACTGATTCCACTTCAAAAATTATATTAATATCAAAGAGACCAAACTTTTCTTCAAAGTTTTTTATAAGCCCTTTCTATTAAAGAGCTTATGTTACCAATTCTATTGTGAACTTGTAGACTAAGCTTTCCATACAGATGTTAGTGGGTAGAACTTTAAATTCCATTTGTACACAGGAGAGCTGAATTGAAGGTCTAACAGAGTTGGTTCAAGAGCTATAGGGGAATAAATTGTTGTTGGTTGGAGACACTACTAATCATATCTGGGACAACAATTATTACTTCGCTCCATGAACATTTGTGGGGGGGATCTTTTTTGAGAGTCAGACATCATTGACTAACTTTTCCAGTTGGGTAAAATCTATACTCAGATTATCTGCTTAATCATTCTTTCTTATCAATCTTACTCCTACTACCTGGAAGAACACAACCAGACAATAAAATGCCAGAATAACTCAGCTTTCCCAAAGATCAGAAAGCTTTGCCCCGCTCCTTACCAAGAGCTGTTTTGGCCCACCTTTCTCCAGCTAAGGACTCAAGGCAAGTTACAATTACAATAAAACCATATCCAAAAATATATCGATTTCATGGAATGGAATGTAAATTCATTCACTGGATTGCCTTAGACACAATGTTGACTGAAATATATTAATGTCTTGCCATCATCATCACCACAAAATAGGCCCAAAATGTGGTTGAACATGAGCTCACACAATATTTTTTTCGCTTACACTTCAATCCTCTCCTCACCCAGTTCCCAACTTCAGTAAAACAAAAAGCCAATTAGGCTATATTGGGTTGCAGAAAGTTTCTAGGAGCCAACTTAGAAAAAAAAAACACTTACAATCTGAGTGAGACTCTGAAGATATCCAATTATTTTTATACAGTTATAATGTCTCTGCATATGTGTAAAGTGCCGTCAAGTCACAGCTTGAAAACCCACGTAGGGTTTCCAAGGCAAGAGACGTTCGGAGGTGGTTTGCTAATGCCTGCCTCCGCATCATGCCTCCTGGTACTCCATGGATGTCTCCCATCCAAATACTTGCCAGGGTCGAGGCTGAAAGTGTGTGACTGGCCCAAGGTCATCCAGCAAGTTTCCATGGCAGAGTGAGGATTCGAATGGAAGAAAAAAGGAAGGGAATAAAACCCAACCTAAAAACAAAAGCTGGGTACCCAAGGTTGGGTGAAAGGAAAATATATATAAGTCTATGTATAAATACTGAAAGTATAATTTATTAGAAGCTCTATATAAAAGTTAAAATTATTTAAAAGCATTAAAAAAGCACAATGGCATTTCCTGAGATTGATAACCATAACCACATACCAAACGCGTTTCGGCCTATGTGGCCTTCATCAGTGGTTAATTAAAACCCTTTGTAAACCTGCACACATTTACAGAAATACATTAATGAATACAAATACAAACAGTTCAAACCCAACCAGACATGTGTATATGTTGTAAATTCTATTCTCAATTACTCAAACATTTGGTATAATAGGTTCTTGTTGTAATACTGGTTAGTATAAACATCTCAAATACTATGTGTGCAGGTATCAACCTAGTAAAGCAGGGGATTCGAACCTGGGTTTCCCAGATCCTAGTCTAACACTTAGACACTACACCATGCTGGCTCTCCTAGCTATCATGTCTAGCACACATAAAATCCATTCAAAGAATTAAAACGAAAATCCTAATGTAAAATAAGATATCTCTGTTATTGATTTTAAATGTATTTTAAAGAAATGAAAGCTATGTGCTAATCTGTATATCAAAGAAGGGAAACAAAAGTGGTCTTAAGTGTCAACCCTTTACTCCTTTCTTCAAAACAAATTCACAGAAGCATTTGAAAAATTGAAAGAAAATCAATTTAAACTAAATGTAGCTTTTAGAAATGGCAATACCCTCTTCCTGCTTCTGCAGCATCGACATAAACACACACACACACACCAAGATCATAAAAGACTGTCAGAACCTTCTCCTTGCTTGAAAACCACAGAAAAGATTTTCTGAGAGACACAAAACATCAGGTGTCAAAAGGCTTAAACAAAAGCGTAACTGCAGTAATAAAATACAATCCAGTTCTGAGTTTTTCGGGGTCTGACTGGAAGTGTAAAGACATGTCTCTGAAAACACAAGTAATGAAACTATGAAAAGTATGCCAATAGCAAGTTGCACATCTCCAGTTTGTCTTACAGTTGGCATCATGAGTTAGGCAATGGCCAAGATGGGGCAAAGTGCCTTGTGTGTCAATTCAACACAATGGGCCTCAATTTGTTAAGCCCAGAAATCAAATTTATATCTAGAATCTTTTTATTTTATGTTACATTTATTTATTTATTATTTTTAAATATTCAGCCAAGCTTTCTGCCATTCATGTCATTTTTTTTCTGTTTAGGAGATTCTTAGTCAGATAAAACTGTGTAATAATGTGTAATAAAAAAGTATAATAATGATGACAATAGATTCATTCTACTTCTACACCATTTCTCAAGTAGTTTTTCTGTAGGAGACAACCTTAAGTGCCAGTATGACCAAACAACAGTGGAGACAACACCTGTGTAAGGAAAGCCAGGAACATGTCCAGAGGAGGGCAACAAAGATGGTGAGGGGTCTGGAGACCAAGTCCTGTGAGAAAAGGTTAAAGGAGCTGGGTATGTTTAGCCTGAAGAGGAGAAGACTGAGAGGGGATATGATAACCATGTTCAAGTACTTGAAGGGTTGTCATATAGAGGAGGGTGTCGAGTTGTTTTCTGTTGCCCCAGAAGGGCGGACCAGAACCAACGGGTTGAAATTAAATCAAAAGAGTTTCCATTAAACATTAGGAAGAACTTTCTAACAGTTAGAGAGGTTCCTCAGTGGAACAGGCTTCCTCGGGAGGTGGTAGGTGCTCCTTCCCTGGAGGTTTTTAAGCAGAGGCTAGATGGCCATCTGTCAGCAATGCTGATTCTATGACCTTAGGCAGATCATGAGAGCCTATCTTGGGCATAAGAAGAGCTGAGGGAAAGCAGTGTGAGAGTGCACATGTGCAAAGTACTTGTAATAGGATCCAAATGCTTCCATGAATGAACACTGAGTGAGTCTACACATCCAAATTGGGAAAGCTACAATAGGCATAGAATAGTACAGGAACATAATCACTATGCAACATAAATGCACATGTTCATACACACACACACACACACACGGCTTGTGCATATATATCAATATACCCAAACCAAAAATAAACCTGAAATTAGCCGTTTGGGCAATATTCAGGTAGACCGAATACCCAAAGCCGAATACGCAATTCCTGAAAAAGCCAAATAATCATTCGGCTTTTTTGGGTTTGGCTATTCGCCTTTGTTCAGATGCATGGCTCTGTGCTTTCTCCCATTTTTCTATCTTTGACTGGTTTTGCTAGGGCCCTAACATCACCATTCAGTGGGTTAATCTGGATCAAGCATAAGGGTTATTTAAAAGATGGGGCTCACCCAGTCCCATCTGGAGGGATATACCCTTCAACTAAAAAGAACCAGCTTCAACAGCTACTCACATCACCAGGCTTCCGAAGGAGACTTTCTCACCCTTGCAGATGAGCAGTATCCTTCAGAACAGCCCCCATGGTCAAGACTTTGTCTGGCTCTGATATCACCCCCCTTCCTGAAAACCTGCTCTCAAACTGAAGGTTGCCTCAAGTAGAGGCTTCGCTTCCCGGCACTTTGACCATCTCTTGAAATAAGATTTTTTATGACTATACTAAAAGACTGTTCACAGGATGTCATTTGCCACCAAAATAATTTTTTCCATGCCTTATTTTTCGAGCATTTAAGCTCTTTTCTTCAGTTTGGAAGCTAATTTGCATGGACATCATGCTATGCGCCTCAGATACGAAGGGAGCCCCAGACTTTGAGGTTTCAGCCTGCCAATTGTCTCTTCTCGCCAGTCCTCAGCAACACTGAACTTCTGAACCTGAAAACCGATGGACAGCTCCGCTCACAAATGCCTGGAGGATGGGGGCAACCACTTTGCTGGCCCAGAAAATTGGACCCCTTGCCCCAAAGTTCACCAAAGCTCGGTGACCATCTAAGGAGAGTCCCTTGCAGCCACACTGCAAATTTGGTGACTGCCTCCAAAAATGCCCCACAGGAGCTCAGAAAAAATCCCCATAGAGTATAATGGACCAATTTTGTATTTTTTTTGCTAAACCCAGAAATAAAGCCGAAATACCCCTTTACCGGTATGGGTATTCCCAGCATTGCAGTTAAACCGGACAACACTTGTATTTGATTTAAATTTATTTTTGTACTTGATATTAACTGTTTTCTTGTTGAATCTGATTTTATTGTGTCTACTTGATTGTAATGGTCTTTGGCTATACAATAATTCTGTACCATACCATACCAGTATGGGTATTAGGCTTATTCCGGGTTTACCGGAAAAAATCAGGACCAATTAACTTTAACCCGAAATTAACCAATTTTTTTTTTTGCACGACCCTAACACACACACGTGTGTGTGTGTAAAGTGCTTTCAAGTCACAGCCAACTTATGGTGACCCCTTTTTGGGGGTTTCATGGTAAGAGACTAACAGAGGTGGTTTGCCAGTGCCTTCCTCTGTACAGCAACCGTCTCCCACCCAAATACTAACCAGGGCTGACCCTGCTTAGCTTCTGAGATCTGACGAGATCAGGCTAGTCTGGGCCATCCAGGTCAGGGAACACACACATACCCCATCAAAATTGAAACAGCTCTTTTTATTTTCAGTGTTCAATACACAACAAAGACACAGATGAGAGGCAGGGATTTGGAAAGCAGAACAAGTATGTGTGTGACTAGAGCATCTGCCATCTAATTTTGAACATTTAAAAAAACAATGTTTCACAATTTGTCCTCCAATCCTACCTCCCTATCACCAGCTACTGGATATAGGCACTCATGAAAGGTACAGTAATCAGAGCTTTCAATTAAAGTTATAGGAGGATGGTTTTTTCTTCAGAAAAGTTACTTTTCAATCAGAGGCCTTTTATGTATGGCTGTTTCCCTCACAGTCACACCCACACCCTAACTACTTTGAGGCTTTCACCTCTGATGGTTGGAAAATGCATGCATAATCAAAACAAAGCCCTAAAATAGTTGTGGGGGGCAGGTGACTGCGAGGAAAACAGCCATATATTAAATGCCCAAGTTAGGTTTTTCCACATAGGGATGGGCTTGTGTGGTTTCCCTGTTGCTGCTGCTGCTGCTGAAGACCAGCAGCAATGGGCCTTTCACATGACAGCTTTCCCTGCATTTCCCCTGCTTCAGCAGCCATTCATCTTCCACCATGCCACTGATAGATAGGAGGTCTATGTAGCGGTCCTTTTGGTTCTATTAAATACCTTTAAACTATAACTCATATATCTCTACCTTTGGAAGGAAATTATTTTGCAAACAGCTATTCTTGCAGGCTAAAAAATGGCGGCAGGGCCTTTTCAGGTACTTTTCAGGTTTTTAAAAAATTCGGCATATTGATATACACACCCCTAGAAATCTCCCTTGCTAGATTTCTCTTGGTCTGTCAGTGTCATTCCCCAATTGGCAAAGCCCTGGGGCAGGTATGCATATATCTTTGGTAACTGATTTACAATGAATTGCATTAAATTAAAGCTGCAGTTTTGTCTTCTGAATACTGGCTCTCTGCTCTGGTCTCTTTTTCTCTTCTAGTTAATCTGAGGCTTGATAATAGGCACCCTGTGTTGAACTGATGGGATTTTGGAGGAAGACTTGATCGCTCTTCCTTTGATTCTTTTATTGAAGCCCACAAACAAGATGACTGCAGCAGCATCCTGACTCTGTTCCACAGCATCTAATATAATAGGCATGCTCCTCTGATACTAGAGGTATGCATTATCACTAGTATTCATTTTGACTAGCAGCCATGGGTAGCCCTATCCTCCATGAGCATGTCCACTCCCCTCTTAAAGCCTTCCAAGTTGGCAGCAATCACCACATCCTGGGGCAGGGAGTTCCACAATTTAACTATGCGTTGTGTGAAGAAATCCTTTCATCTGTTTTGAATCTCTCACCCTCCAGCTTCAGCAGATGACCCCGCATTCTAGTATTATGAGAGAGGGAGAAAAGCTTCTCCTTGTCCATGCTCTCTATACCATGCATATTTTATAGACCTCTATCTTGTCTCCCCTTAACTTCCTTCTTTCCAAGCTAAACAGCCCAAAGCTTGTTAACCGCTCCTCACAGAGCAGTTGCTCTAGTCCCCCAATCATTCTGGTTGCTCTTTTATGGACCTTCTCAAACTCTGCAATATCCTTTTTAAAGGTGTGGTGACCAGCACTGTACACAGTATTTCAAGTGTGGTCTCACCATAAGTTTGTTTAAGGGCAGTATGATAGCAGCAGTTTTATTCTCAATTCCTTGTCTAATTATGGCCAGCATGGAATTTGCCTTTTTCACAGTAGCCACACACTGGGTTGACATCTTCATCGAGCTATCCACTACCACCTCAAGATCCCTTCTTGGTCTGTCACTGCCATCTCAGATCCCATCAGTGTATATGTGAACTTGGGAATTTTTTCCCCAATATGCATCGCTTTACACTTGCTCACATTGAATCTCATTTGCCATTTTAATGCCCATTCCTCCAGTTTGAGGAGATCCTTTTGGAGTTCTTCACAGTCTGATTTTGTTTTAACCACTCTAAATAATTTGTTGTCATCTGCAAACCTGTCCACCTTGCTGTTCACCCCCAACTCCAAGTCACTGATGAACAGGTTGAAAAGCACCAGTCCCAACACAGATCCCTGAGGGACCCCACTGCTCACATCCCTCCATTGTGAGAACTGACCATGGATTCCTACTCTTTGCTTCCTATTTTTCAGCCAGCTCTCAATCCATAAGAGGACTTGTCCTCTTATCCCATGACTATGAAGTTTATTTAGCAGTGTTTGGTAGGGGACTTTGTCAACAGCCTTTTGGAAGTCCAAATACATAATGTCCACAGGCTCATTCCTGCCAATATGCTCACTGACACTTTAAAATCAGCAACTGACTGTTGTTATGGTCTATTGGGTTCTCTAAATTTCCCTTTTGTTGTGGATCTCCAGGTTGTTATCATCATCACCATTCATCTATATATCTAATAGTGAAAGTATGACCCCATCTATGGATATCTAAATCCACTTATTGAGGCCACTCTGCCAGCTATTGGAAATTGCATTGGAAAGTTGTCCGTTTAACCCATAGTGGACTTGTGCAGTGGGATTAGAATACAGAATCTCAATAAGAGCCAACAGTCTCTTGTCAATAAGTGTTAATTTTAACTTGTGCCACAATTGGGCATGGGGTACAGTATCAGAAGCCGCCTTCAAATCCATGAAGGTAGCAGCAAGGAATCTACCTTCTCTGGTAACGGCTGTGACTGTGGGGTGGCCGGGAGCCAGCCTGAGGTAAGGTAGGGCAGACAGAGCCCTCAAGAGACCCATGCAGAGGCAAGATGGTGAGGTGCCAGAGTCTGGCTCAGCCCTTAAAAGGTGAGGCAGATACTGGAGCTCAGCCTAGCCAAGCTCTTCTCTAGATGAAGTAGATGGTGGCACCAGAGACAAGCCCTGCGTTTGGCAAGGCAGATGAGGGTGCCCGACCTAGCTGAGCCATGTACAAGGTGAGGCAGATGGTCCCACCTAGATCTACTGAGCCCTTTGTAAGGTGAGGCAGAGAGGGCACCTGACCTGCTCGAGCCTTGTATGAGGCAAGGCAGACGGTAGCACCCAGATGAACCCTATGCAAGGCAGAGGGCAGTGCCTGACTTGGCCCAGTCAAATCCTGTGCAAGCTGAGGGAGGTGCCCAGCTGAGATGCAGGAGGTAGTTCCCAGACCACACAAGATGAGGGAAGCAGTGCCTGTCCTGCCCTAGACCTGCCTGAGGCAAGCAAAGCAGAACTCAGCCAATAGCTTAGGCAGACTGCCTCTTCCTGCCTCCTTCCAACCCCCTTTGGGAGGGAGGGTCAGACACACTTCCTCTTCCTCTGTCCCTCCCTCCTTTGGGGATGAGGCCAGGGTGGGCTGAGGGAAGGGACCTTTTCCCAGGGCTTTCACTCCCAGTCCACCCTTGCTCATAGGGTTGTTCTGAGAATAAAATGGAGGAGAGGAGAATGAAGGAAGATGTTCTTAGTCCACAAGGTGGGCTATAAATGAAGTAATTAAATAATAACTATAGTTGAAGATGGATGTGCAGATAAAAGTTGTGTGGGTGGGAAGAAGGAAGCACAGAAGGTTGAGGATATGGAGGTTGTCAGGTGTAGGGAAAAGCAAGATAGTGTGGGGAAGTTGAGACAGGGGAAATGGGTGCCTTTGCAAGTCCTTGCAGGTTCCCCACTGTGCAATTGGGCCCATCCTGGCAACCAGTACCACACAACTGGACCATAGTTTTCCCAAGAGTGCCAGGGGTATGGAAAGGCAGAAAACTGGAGATGGGGAGAAGATAAAGGTAGGCTAGCAGGTGGATGGGAAGGAGATAAGGAGGCAGGAAAGGGGAGAGGCGATGGGGGGCTTTTAAGGAAGGGAAAGAAGAAATAGTAGGACAGAGGGAAATTTACCCTATAAGTTTTTGTGGGTTCCTACCTGTAACGTTATAAATCTAAAACAATATACAAATTGCTGATTTTTAAAGCATCCAGTAATAAGAGAGAAAAGACCACTATGCGAGACTGGGGCAGGGTAAATAGGAATATGGGGTGATACTGAGAAGATTTGGACTGTCCATTGCACATGAGTGTTATACAGGCTTTTCTGTGATTTCCCCCCAAAACTATTGTGTACCATCTTTCCCAAGACTTTAACTAAAGTACCATAGTGTCGAGGAAAAGTGGGGGGAATGCTTCTCAACAGCACTCAAGCCAGGGCAAACTTCCTGCCTGCAAGTGACCTTACTGTTAAGTTGTTTCAAAGTGATTAAAGTTGCTTCTAATCAACCTCCCGTTGCCAATGTGTTTGCAGATGCATTCACAGCAGCAGTCCCCCTCACCGCTGAAGAATTTTTTAAAAAGCAATTGCTGTGCTTGTTTGCAGGGTCTGCATCAAGAAAAATCAAGGAAGGGGGTGCCTGCCTGCCTGTCTGCCTGGAGGGAGACTGTTCCATCAAGGGCAGAGTTGTCACCACCTGTCCCTCCCCTCCCGGAAACTGCCTTCTAGATGAAGGGAAGGAAATGACTGCCTGCCGGCTTGGGAAGAAACTAATAAAGGGGAGAGATGTTGCCACCTACTCTGCCTTATGAACTAACTTGTTAATGGCAAGAAGTAATTGTGGAATTGGCTTAATCTGCAAGTCTGTGAAATTTGATTATCTTTTGTATATTTTATGCATTTTAAACTGCTTTGGGTCCATATTGCATGGAGGAAAACAGGTTTAAAGTGTCCTACTTAAATAAATGAATGTTGGTGGTGTGGGTGCAGCTTGAAAAAAATTAATATCTTCCCAGCATCGCTAAGTGCAAATGTGTTTTGACTGCCATTTTTCCAAAAAGATTGTAACAAACCAGATTTTGGCAAAGACTGCAGCAAAGTGGGGGGGGGGGATATGGAAGCAGGATGAATAGATTATAGCATCATGTGGATACTGTGTTGCAATACAGGAGCCAAACACTCTTGTGGAAGCAACTTAATTCAATGTTCAGAAGAACTTAGTTCCAGCTCCCTAATTATAAGTATTGCGATTCATCTTGCTGACAAAGTGCGGCATGGCTTATTTTCTGAATTCCAGATACAGTTGGGCAACCATGATGTTTTCTAGACACAAATAACTTCTCTGTCATCAGGGAAGAGGGCTTTCATCCACCACTTTAGATGAATCATTTTGAGTTGTCATATAGAGCTATGCATGAAATGGAATCTGAAGAGCGACTTTAAAATGTGGAAGTGTTTTTATCTTAGCTAACATGCTAGGGAACAGGGGTGACAAAATGGTTAATGCATTTCTCATCTGGGTGGGAAGTTTAGTCAAATGAAACAAAGGTGTGACTGATGAGCAATTATACCTTTTACCTTTTTTAAAGAGTTGATTAACTACATTGAAACATTTTTCGTTACTTCATTTGTCCCCATTCTATTCTACATATCTCATAATTATGTTGCCATAAGTCCAATATTTATACAGGAGATGCGTATCTACTGCGATCTGAATATTTGGTTCATATTGTGGCTGCTACCAAATGTTCAAAAGATGAGGGTTGGGTAAATGCTTTCCCATGAAGCAAAAGGATAACTCCCAAGTCTGCCAGCATCAAACCATTTTCCATGGAGTAGCTGTAAATACTTTGAAGTAAATAGTGCTGAAAATTGCAACCTGAAGGACCACTGAAATTGATGTACAACTTTAGTAAGCTACAGCAGCAAGCACCCATGTAGGGGTTTCTAATTATTGTCAGCAATAACATGCACCTTACAAAGCTCTTTGTATTACCCAACACAACTGGTTATGCAGGTACTTACCTCCCTAAAGTGCTCATGTAAATGCAATAGAACTTCGTGACATGACAATAGTCTCCTGCTGCAGGATAAATGCCAGAAGAAGCTGAGACGTTTATGAAGAAAGAAACAACATGAAGCCAGTCCTGTTATTTTCTAAGTGGGAGATGATTATCTGTTCTTATAACAAACAATGCCAGTAGATTTATTTACATTTCACCAACTGATTTAAAGCTGATAATGTGACAAGACTGGGTGATGGGAAAAATACAAAGGACTGACTGCTTTTATTGATACTGATGCAGAACACCAACAGATGAAGCTTGCTTTGCCAGTGTATCTGGTGTAAACTCTCAGTAAAATATTCACAGCTAGTATATTTTATAAAATCTATACAGACTGGAAACCATAAATGAGCTGGGGAGATGGGTAAAAATAACCCTCTACCTTGTTCTTGTGCCACTGAGACAGAAGCACTACTGGGGGGAGAGAAAGATGGGAAACGAATTCAACTAGTTTCCCCCTCCTCCCAGCCTACATGGCTTTTTGTATATATGGATTCTTTTATCTCCAGCACCTGCTTTTTGGGCGTTTCAGGAGACTGTTGGGAAAAGGAGAAGATCCATGTTCTCAAGAGTTGTTGTTTTTTTCTATTATCCAACCTATTGGTTCTTTTCATGTTTCCTGAGAGAAAAGTGTGGCAAATGCAATACAATAGCTAAATCAGCACTTACTAAACTGCTTGAAAATGAATGGCATATTCAGAAGGCCAAAAACTATTGCAGGATGTTGCATACCTAAAGACATAAGACAAAATCATGCTTGATCACTTGCTAGATCAGCTCATGTCCTGCTTGTCAGCTGTGTGTAGGGAATGGCTTTTTCAGCAAGCTGTTTGAATGTGCCCTATTTATAGCATTATACTACTTTCTCATGTGATTTGACTCTTTTTGCTACCGTTGCTGCTTTCACCATGACTGAATTTTAAAAGAAACTTTGAACCTGCATCACCCAGATCCTACTCCAAAACTCCAACTACTACACCACACTGGCTTTTGTGGGGTGACTGCTATTGACCAATAGCCAGGTTCAAATCCCTCCTCGGCCATGGAAGTTCACTAGTGACCTGGTAACCTAAGGATATGGGAGCTGCCCAATGGACAGAAACAGGAATTAGCGTGGTGATTGAGGTGCTCTCTGAATGTTCTTGAAGGTTCCCCACCACACCTGGCCCAGTTGCTGGCCTCATGCAGCTTCTCCAGAGTTTTCCTGGGAAGAGGCTGCCAGGGGAAGAAAAAGTGGGAAAGCTGAAGACTGATGGCAGAAAAAGGTAGGTTGGCAGATGGATGGGAAGAAGAAGAGAAGGAAGCAAGGAAAGCTGAACATACGAGAGTTGCCAGAAGGAAAGAAGATATAGTGCGAGGAGGTAAATACAGGGGAAATTGAGGTTCCCCACAGTGCAACTGGGCCCAGCCTGGCAGGCACTATGCAACTTAGCCCAGCCTTGCAGCTGGCACGGCTCAACTGTAAAGCAACTAAAAAGGGAAGAACAAAGAAATGCAACGTAAAAGTCAGGGGAAACCAAAGGGGTTGAGCTAAACACTGTCTAATATAGCAACCAATAAATCTAGTTTTATTATATATTTTGCACAATTGTATTTAAAAACACAGGCTTCCTAAAAAGCACAAACATAGTTACAAATTTAACCAACACATAACAGTTGATGTTAGTATATAAAATGATCAAAAACTGACCAGACATGTTTCAGCCTTTTTTACAGGCCTTCCTCAGGGGTCATACATACACAATTTTACAATACATATCCTGACATATACATTGTACAAGGTAATACACACACACACACACACACACATTGTACAAGGATATATATATATATATATATATATATATATATATATATATATATATATATATATATATATATATATATATATGGCTTTTATTCTGTGTGGCTTTATGTTAAAATAGTTTGTCCATGTGCCTTAAAACATGGCTCACCTTGTATATGGTGTCCAGCATTTCAGGGTGTGTATAAAATCAACAAACGTGGAGAACAGAATGGTAGGTTGGTTTGTGGTTGGGAAGGAGAGAAGGAAGCAGGAAAAAAGGAAAGACGATGGGGGTTTTAGGGGAGGGAAAGAAGAAATAGTAGGGCGGGGAAAATGAGATCCCTCCCACAAGTCCTTGCAGCCCCCTCCCCTTGTAACAATCTATTGATTTCATGTCAGCGGCAATCATCTCAGTCTAGCTCCTTTAAAACATTCTATTTATTTATTATATTGATTTAAAACATTTATTAGCCCCCTTTCTACCTTGCAGCACTCAAGACAGCTTACAATATCAACAATGCTAAATGTTCAAAAGTGTTTCAGTTCACATGCGATGGGGATCAGCGCCATTTCAGTCCTTTCTCCTCTCTGCCATTCTGTTGCAAAGGACAGCATGGAATATTGGAGAGGAAGACAAGAACTAGCGGCTGGCACTGAGATCAGAATCATGTTAAATGCTCCAAGCAGACAGGAAGAGCAGAGGAAATGTAACTTAAACGAAGCTTGGAGTGTCTTTTGTTTTTCAAGTGGGGGAGGGGGGTCACTATGCCCTCCCATGTTTTAGGGCACATCACTCTTCAGGTTTTTGCAAAACACACTAAAGCAACGTTTTTACACGGGTAAAAAACTATGTTCTCACCAAGCATTTTCCTAGAAACTAACCATCCCCAAAACACTTTATCCTCCACTTTTACATTGTTCCATTTATTTAGAAGCACTTTTTCTAGGCTGTTTCACATTTTGCATGATTTTATTTGTCACAACTGTCAGGGGGTGTGAGATGATGAGTGGGCTGTCCAATCTCTTCTTCTGGCTTGGATCACATGCCTCATAGTACACCAGTCGCAGTGCAGAGACAACTGTCTCCTTAGGTTGTCTTCTTATTACTAGTTTTGCTGTCTGCTGACTGAGTCTGGTTAATGAGCCCTGACACTACACTTACACAAGTAAAGCATGTCCACTTCTAGGCTTAAGGTACATTGGTTAGTCCTTTCCTTATCGGTCATTCATTCATGTACAAATCTGTATTTTCAGCAGTCATTCACTGCTTAGTTTTATCCTCCACTTTTACATTGTTCCATTTATTTAGAAGCACTTTTTCTTGACTAGGCTGTTTCACATTTTGCATGATTTTATTTGCTATGCTAAGGTAATTATGGAAGTAGCTTTCCCATCTAGATTTAATATTCATCGTTCTATCCAGCATTTCCTGTTTTTTGTCTCTCACAAGGTCTCTCAGTCATTCCCTTTTCCATTCCAGATGGTGCATCATCTGGTCTCCCTTTTTGTATCTCTAGTTATCTTCTATCTATCTTCTCTAATGCTCAAGCTTTCACTTTTGTAACTGAACTTTAGCTTCTCTGCTAGCTAGTATGTATGAATATATTATATGTTGCATTCCATTAAATTTCACAAGCTAGAATACAAAGGAGTTTGAAGCTTGGCTCATCTCAAAATTGTTCCCAAAAACGCTCTCCAGCATAGTAAAATGAAAAACAAGTAGAAATTCTTTGTGACAGCTCATAAAACTTTTTTTATATATACAGGTGGAAAAGTCCAGAGGGCATATAGCTGGTTTTTCACTGTTGATAGTTCTAAAATGAACTTGTAAGTTATAGAACCCTAACCAGGATGGCCCAGGCTAACCTGATCTGGTCACATCTTGGAAGCCAAGCAGGGTTGGCCTTGTAGTACTTAGATGGGAGACCACCAAGAAGTCCAGGGTTCCTACACAGAGGCATGCAATAGCAAACCACTTCTCTTTGTTTCCTGATTGGTGGGCCCCCTTTTGGCAAGTGTGTGTTCTTCTGAACTCTTTCCTATTGGCTGGAAGCAAAGTATTGTTGTTCCGATATATAAAAAGGGTGACAAACAGGATGCCAACAACTACCACCCCATTAGCCTGTTAGATATCACTGCCAAACTGTACAATACATTCTTACTGAGAAAACTGGAAGATTGAGAGTTAGCTAATCAGGTCATCGCCCCAGAACAAGCTGGCTTTAGGAAAGGCCAAAGCACCATCAACCAGTGCCTGATACTACAGCATCTTGCCACAGGCTGCATAAAAATTTCCACTGTACACCTCTATGCCGCTTTCATTAATCTTGCTGCTACTTTTGATTCAGCTGTCAGAGAAGGGCTTGGGTATAAATTGTCAAGCACCAATATTGACAAATGCCTTCTGCTTCTAAGGGAACTTCACAGCAACTTATCTTCTAACATAAGAGTTGGAATCACAGGTTCCCTTACACATAGCATTGCTGTAGTTAGAGGTGTGAAACAGGGCTGTGTTTTAGGCCCCCTTCCTTTCAATCTTTATATTAATAACATCATGAAGAGGCTCTCTGGTGCTGACATTTTCCCTCCTCGCCCTGGCTCGCAGAAAATATCTGCCCTTCTGTACGCTGACGATATAGTCTTGTTGTCCATAACCCATATTGGGCTGAGAAGGTTGTCATCTAAACTGAGTGACTATGGGAAAGAAAAAACTGCTAACTATCAATTATTCTAAGACCAAGGTGATGATTTTTGGGAAACGGCAGTGTATTTCAGATGGTCCATAGATAATTTCCCAGTATATCAATGCCAGACCTTAAATACCTGGGAATCACACTCAGCGACACATTTTCTTGGAAGGGCCACCTAGAAATCATAAAAGCAACAGACCTCCAGACAATGGGTGCCATCCTAAAAAATTAGCATACTAAAGGGGGCTTTCTGATAGATCCAGCAATAAAGCTATTCCAGAGCAAGGTGACTGCGCATCTTTTATGTGGTGTTGAGGTATGGGGAGGGAATGATGCTCTCGTAGCTAATCTGGAGAAAATCCAAAATCACTTTTTGAAAAAGATTTTAGCTCTACCCCCAAACACCCCAGCTGCCTTATTATGAACGGAATTAGGTCTTCCTTCCCTGCGGGCACGTGCTCATAAAGCCCTGTTTAACTACTGGCACAAACTGAAGAGAGCCCCAGCAAGCCATCTCTCAAGCATTTACTTATACTATAAGCCTAAACGATCCTGCATGGTCAACTAAATATAATAAAATCTTTCAATAATACAATCTACCAGATGCTGTTTGTGTGACTTCCTAGGCTGCCTTCAACTGTAGGGCCCAGATATCTAGATGTGATACAGAACTTGATTGGCAAGTCATACTAGCCTCTAAATGTTCATTGTGGTTCAAATTAATTAAAGTAGATGATTCTAGGGCACAATACTTGTCTAAGATCACATGTTTATTTTTAATTTACAAACAGCCTTCACATCTACCCAACATGATATGGATTGACTCTCTAAAGGAAGCCACGGTCCTCAGTTTGCAAGACCTTAGCAAGGCTATTAATAATAGAATATTTTGGAGGACATTAATTCATAGGGTCACTATTAGTCAGAAGTGACCTGACAGCACTCAACACACACACATCCCTACCCATTAAATATCTTATTTTCCATTCAATTGGATGAAAATTATTTATTGGCTTTAATTGGGCAAGATGACTTCACATGGATCATTAGTTCCCTAAGTGGTTGAATACTTGACTTGCTTCTGGCTGTGCAAGTTGATTAGAATTTACACTACCAAATAGTGAGGGAAAGCACTGAAGACTTATTTTTCATGTCCTGTCTACATTTACCTGCCACGTGCACCTAGAACATGCCCAGAAAAAAGTCTGAAATGTATAGGATTTTACCCCAAAAGACCTTTATCATCCATGTGCTGTGAGTTTTTCAAAAACTGCTGTGAGTTTTTCAAAATAGCAGGTGTACAAACTTTAAAAAAGGAATGGTTCAGGCTCCATTTTCACTAATCTAGATGCTAAAGAGATTATCAGAGAGCTTTTTACAATGCTCTGAACACTAGCCAAGATCTACAGCATCTAGTGTGTATGCAGGGGCTTGCCAATTCTGTACCACAGTTCTCCAGCGATGCATTGGAACATATCAGAATGCCTCTGGAAGGTTTAGATGCTCCACAACAATTTAGATACGCTTGTTTAATAAAATATTTATTTTTAAAAAAGAACAAACTTAAACTTTTTTAAAAGAACAAATTTAAAATTTGACTTCAAATGAATATTCACAAGCTGTTATTAAACTGAGCTTTCATGGTGAGCAATTAGCAAATTGGATTGTAGGACTTTTCCATCTGTGAATGAATGTGCAGCCTTTAAAGGGAAAAAAAGTGATGTGCTGTTTCTGCAATATGATTTCAATCAACATAATTGTCAACAAGTCTTCATTTTTGTTTCTCTTTCTCTCTCTTCTCTATCTTTAATTGACACTCGCTTTTCTTCCTGGTTTTATATGAACCACTAGAACAAGTTTTGGCCCATTAGCAAAGCAAAGGCAGAAAAGTGACCAGGAACACTAACCACATCATACTGGCTGAGGAAAATAGCCATTTCATAGAATTATGTATTCTACTAAAGATGGCATTTCACCCACATTTCCATTAGCCACAAATAGGTCAGACTGTGCCAGTAATTAGAACTCTTGTAATTACCAGCAAAAGTTCAAATCACTGGTTAGATTAAGACTGACCTCACATACATCCTATGACTGCCTGTAACCAACACCCCTTCCATTTTCTTATTTGGAAATATTCCCAGAACTTACCAGCTCCACTTCTAGTCAGAAGATATACCTGGCTCTAGGGCTGTCAAAAAAAAAAAAAATTCAGTACAGTTCGGATTCGGCCGAATTTGGCCCTTGTGGGTTCGGTACATGCCGAAGTCCGAACTCCCCCACTTCGGATCCATTCAATTCAGCCGGAATTCAAAGTTCGGAAAAAAATTCGGCCAAATATTGCCAGTTAAAGTCCAAACAATGAGTCCCAGGCGGCGGCTGCGGGGGGAGGGGCATATTTTGAGTGGGACGTCCAAAACTTTCATCATTGCTTATTTTGACCCTAAATGAAAGGAACGCCAATTTTGGTAACGATGGGTTCCCAGGGAGGCGAGATATGGAACCGGGAACCCCCCCCCCATTGCCCATCGCAAAGCATAGAATAGACCGTCCGTGACTCGGCTGCATTTTCAAGTTAGAACAAATGATGCAATGCAACACATTGGACTCAGAGAGCCCACACACGCAATTCACATACTGCATCCCGGGGTGAGGCGCGAAAGATAAGCATCGCACGACTAAAAGTGGTTGAAGGGAAATACATTGGCCCCCCTTCCTTTTTTCTGTGTGTTTTCTCCCGTCTATATCTTCCACTTTGAGTTTTGGCCGCTGACTGGCGGCTTTTGGCAAGCCCCAGTTGCAAAGATTGGAGGGGGTCGGGGGCGAAAGTAACGCTGGATTCACGACCATTACACGCGACTTCCCCTGCCTTTCAGAATGAGGTCCGTGGTTGCCTAAGCCGTTTGATGGAGAAGATGGATCACAGGCTGCAAGCGCTGTGCTCCAGCTCGCTGTCCACGTTACGGACAGCCTAACTGAGTGAAGAAGCTGCCCGCCCCAAGTGGTGGTGGGGGCTTCGGAAACATCACTGTAAGGTGATGCCCCCCCCGCAAAAGACGGACGTCCGACTCAAAGCCCAACCTTCTTTTTAAATCAGAAAACCAGGTACCATTCGCTTAGGTGAAAGCAACCTTGTTTGACAGCTGTCAAATCGCCGGCCGCGGTCAGAGACCGAGCGCTCCCGGCCGTGAAATTGACATGTGCCAAACCCTCTGGTCCAGACCGGTGTTCATAACAGTTCTGTCTGTGGCGACTGGCGAGGCAGAAGTACCCTACACCTCCCCAAGGAGTTGCAGTAGCAGAATAATGTTAGACCGTGAACAATTCTCCTTGTGGCGGGGTGAAACGGAAGCTCAGCCAGGCCAGCTGTCAGTCACTAACCCCAGCGCCCCAATCTCTGAGAAACGGTTTTGGTAAAGGAAGAAGGGGAGAACGGAAAACTTTGCTCCCCCACCTCCCTCTCCCTCTCCCCCTCCCCCTCTGAGGAAGTGTTTTCTCAGTGTGCTTTAGACTTTCAAATCTCCCTCCCGGCAACTCCCATCATTCCCCATCCCCACCCCAACACGCCGCGCGTAGCTCCGCCCCAGCACTGGTCCTCGTGCAAGAACATGGCGGCGAGAGCAAGACGCGCCCTGCAGTGGAGGGGCGTTGAGGTGGAGGAGATGCTGAGGATCATTGTTCGACGTGGGCTGGCCTTTAAGGTGACCATCAGCGACCTCCCCCAACGCCCCTTCTTTACGAGGGTGGCGCGACTTCTCTCTCGCGCGGGATACGTGCGGAGGAGCGCGGCCGCCTGTTACAGAAAGTTCAACCTCCTCTACAACTCCCTCCTGAGATACGAGATGGAGGGGGGGAAAGACCACCCCTCTACGACCGGCTGGTGGAGGTTCGCGATGCGTCCCACGCGGAGATGGACGTTCGTGTGGGTGAGTCAATCGCTTTACATAGATCTTTTGTTTTGAAGTGATGGGCTTGTTTGGTTGGCCTAATGACACATTGGGGAACATCACCGCACATTTACACAGTTAAATGGGAACATCTGGTCCTGCCTCAGGCTTTAATTCCAACTTCAGGTGACCTTGTAGTTCCAGGTTGAGTCACTCTCCCTTCTCAGTTTTGGATTTGCATTTGAAAGCCCTTTGACATATCCCGGGGTGTAAGCTTTCAAGAGTCCAAGCTCCCACCCTCAGACCAAGGGGATCTCAAGACATGACACTCTGTAAATCGGGTTGGTCTTCAAGTTCAAGGTGCTTATGGAATGCAATTGAATGACCTCGCCCTCCTTCATTCTCCCTTTCAGGGCACTTTCTTTTGTGGAATTCCCAACTCTAACTTCCCCTTCTCTGCATTCTGGTGAACCTCAGTCACCTTTGCAAAACCACGGTTAGGGTTGCCATGTGCAGATGAGGGTTTCCCTGGAGAATTAGGGGTGGAGCATGAGGAGGGTGGGGTTTGGGGTGGATGGGCATTCCTAGGGTTAAGGTGCCATTGAGAAGACCTTTCACAGTTGCTGTTTTCAAAGTGTGCTGGAGATCCAATGTGATATCTCCAGCTACCGCCTTGAAGATGGATAACCCAAGCACTCTTCAAACCAGACCCTGCGCCCTCACACCTCCTGCCCACTTGCCATCCCTGTGTCACCTTCTCATCCCAACCTCAACTCTGCACAGGAGATTCTATCATGTTCCTACCTCCTTGTATTCCTAAGCATCAGATTCACAGGCACTCAAGCAGCGCCGTGAAGGGAGGACAATTTCATATTCTTCCCATCGTGGTAGCTGGCCAATGATGCAAGGAATTAACTGGTTTTATTTTTGCCCCCGCATCATGGACAGAGAAGGTCCAAGCTTCTCCTCCCAGCTTCATCCAAGCCTTGTGGAATAATTTTCTGAAAGTTACCACTTACTGGTTTTTGTGCTGCATGCATGTCGAATCGTTGATTATTGTGTCAGATGAGCTCTGGTCTTCCTGATAACCTAGAAAGATTTGGTTTCTCCCTTCTGAAATTATTGCACTCTCCAAGTGAGTGCATGGTATGAACCGAAGAAGGTGAATGTGTCAAAACAGTGCTTTGTATCATGGGCCAGGTATGAGGACACCACAGGGAAGCATATAAAAGAGTTATTAATTTTTATTCAGGCGGCATCACATTCCTGGCCAATTTTAGTGCACAAGGCGGGGTACAATGTTTCCCTCAACTTGGGATCTCTCGCATTTAATGCCCCTTCTCATATCATGAGCATTTGCCCGTCATCGCAGAGTGTTGATCTCCTGACCCGGGATGCAGAAATCATACCCTTAATGGAAAGTTTGGCATTTTGAGGGGTGGGTGGGGTCTCAATTGGGACGGCCACTTAATTTCCCTCCCCTTACCACTGCTCCCCCAGTGTTGTGAAGTGTTGATTGTGTTGATTGTCTCTGCCCAAAATGTTCCCTGCTTGGAGCGACGATTTAATGAACCGGCATGCTTCCAGAGCGCATCATAATGATTGAATCAAGATCAAAGGATTCAGCAGGGTAAGACTAACCAACCTGCTGAACTTTCCAATGAGAATGCCACATCACTAAACAGTTTGAGCCAAAGTCTGGAATTGGATAAATTAACAGGGGTTGCAAGCCACCATTACAACTCGTCAACGCGGGCAGCAGCACAACGCTAACTCACACATCCAGAGAGGAAGTCAAAGAGTGGCACTGAGTGCAATTTCTGGGTGGCCTTGCGTTATTGTAACCATGCTCCTTCTCTCTCTCCGTCTCCCCACAGAGGCGGAAAACCGAATGGCCATGGCGGGGCGCCAGGGCATTCATCAGTGGCTCCACGAGCGGTGAGTATGGAGGTTACGCTGGGTAGAACCGTTATAGGAAATGTTGCCATCCCCCTGTTTGCCATCATTTCACATACCTTAAAGGCCCACTTTCTGTGCCCCTTTCCATCTCCCTCCGACCCTCCCGCGGCTTTAAATACACAGTGTGTGTCTCGGACTGTGTCCTGCCCTGCAGTTAGCGGAGACACAGCGAGCCTATGAGCGTCTGCCCACACAGCATGCTTCCCCCTACATGTCGCAATGTCATAATCTGGTCTTTACGTCAATTGAAAGTATTGATCCATTTACAAGGCCAAGAGTACAGTAGCACCTTAGAGCCTTACAAAAAAAAGTGATGGGAGGGTATGAGCTCTCGTGAGCCACTGCTCACTTCTTCTGATAAGACGGTGAGCCGTGGCTCACCAAAGCTCATGCCCTCCCATCACTTATTTCTGTAAGGCTTAAAGGTGCTACTGGACTATTGCCCTTTTTGACTGCCACCAGAACACTAACGCGGCTGCCCCCTGTGAATAATCTCACTGAACAAGTTTTTCCTCTTACAGAGACCATGGCCATGGGACAGATTGCGAACTATGGGAGGTGGTGGGAGAACTGCGTGCCTCCGGTGAGTCCTTTCAGTGATTTGACCTATCTTTCTAGATTACGAGGGACCACAATTGAAGCCCACATTGCTTAACCCACTTAGAAGAGGCCAGGCTACCACTATCTGTGTTCTCTTCTCCAAATCTCAAATCCCCCCCCCTCACCCTCACATGACCTGCAACAGAAGCATAGCTCAACAGTTGATCCTGTACGCTTTCAAAGGTTTCTATTTCTAAGAAAATTTTAAGCTACATGGCGAGCTTTGACCTGAGGAGCGCTGGGATTTTGGTGGCAGCTCAGGTCAGCCAACGCGTTGCCCACAGAGGGATTGAGACTGGCATTGCTTCCCGAACCGAATTGACAGCCCTACCTGGCTCAACCTCTCGCCCTCTTTTCATTTGCCAAGCCTGTAAAGAAAATAATCTATTTTGTTATTGATGCAAATTTCTTGCCCTATAACTGGAGCCAATATCTGTTTCTCTTCTCTTTCCCCCTTTGAATTACTTTGAATAATTTGCTGCATGGACTCTTGGATGCCTGCCTTGAAAACTGAACCTTCGTCTTGACTGCTATGCACAGTTACCCTCTACTTCTTTGACCTCTTGCCTCCTCTCCTAAGTAGATTACAATATATGGGTGCTTGCATGATCTGCATCCTTTAAAAGCTTTTTAGTGCTAGCCATGACAATGAATGCTTGATATTGATTTGACTCCTCACTAGGTCTCTAGCCCATATCGTTGTATTATTTTCCCCAGTAAACTTTGCTTCTGATTTTACTCTACATCATCAATAGTTTCACATCATCAATTGATTCCTTTTAACCAGTTGGCTGGATCATTGCCCAGATGGAGTTGTGGAACCCAAACCGGCAATTCCTTTTGTGCAATAGTGAGAGACAGAGAAATTTCTTCCTCAGGCAACGTTACTTCTTTTTATTTAATAAAATGTTTAAACTCCACAATCAGATGTGTAAACTTGGGGGTGGGGCAGCAGGGATCAAGTCTCACTGGGATTTCACACTGGTGGCAACTTCCCCACTGGGTTGCTAACCTCTTCTTTATTTCTTTTATGGCAGCTGTATTGAAGGGAATGTCAGCTTTATTACTTTAGTGTGACAGATGAATCTCGCTGGTTTAGAAAGTGAATAGAGACAAGTGTTGGAATTTGTTCATGCCTCTGGAATTTCTTGCCCTGACCTGGATGGCCCAGACTAGCCTGATCTCCTTAGATCTCAGGAGTTAAGCAGGGTTGGTCCTGGTTAGTACTTGCATGGGAGAAAAACCAGGAATACCAGGGTCTCTATGGAGAGGAAGGCAATGGCAAACCACCTCTGTTAGTCTCTTGTCTTGAAAACCCTACTGGGGTGCCGTATGGAATTTTGTTGCTTTATTGCCTCTTGCCCAGGGAAGCTAGATGTACTTTGAGAGAGGGATTATAGACAGCCGTGTTGGCCCATGCAGAATCCAAAGCAAGAATTGAGGTCCATATTGGTACCAACCAAAATGACACAAAACATTGTGCATGTTTTGGAGCTTGTTAGGATCTCTGTTGGGCCAGATGTCACAATTCAAAAAAAAAAACTTAAGGAGGAAAATACGATTTTTCAGGTCGGGATCAGTCTGAAGAAGTGAACTATGGTACACAGTGCCTCTACTGAAATAAATGTTAGTCTTTATGGTGCCACTGAACTTTTGTTCTATCAAGATCATCTGACAAAAATTTACTGGTGGTCCCTGGCCCTAAGAGCGTGCAACTGTCCTTGACAAGAGCCAGGGCTTTTTTGGCCCTGGCTCCAGCCTGGTGGAATGCTCTGCCTGGTAACATTAGGGTCCTGCGGGATCTGAAAGTTTTCCGCAGGGCCTGCAAGACAGAGCTTTTCCACCAGGCCTACAATTGAGGACAGCCGCCTATATTTGCTCATATTATTTACACAATCTACTGGCCTCCCCCCCTTTCCCCCTTAGTGGGAACAACAAAAGCAAAGGGTTACCACCTGTACGGTCCCCTACAGCTTTTAGATTTGTGCACCATAATTTTAGGGGTTTTTAGAATTTTATTGATTGTTTGATTATGGATTTTAATTTATATTTATATTGTATATTGTTATATTTTTTAAATGATGTTACCTGCCCTAAGTCGGCTTGCTGAGGAGGGCGGGTTATAAGAGAAAGAAAGAAAGAAAGAAAGAAAGAAAGAAAGAAAGAAAGAAAGAAAGAAAGAAAGAAAGAAAGAAAGAGAAAGAAAGAAAGAAAGAAAGAAAGAAAGAAAGAAAGAAAGAAAGAAAGAAAGAAAGAAAGAAAGAAAGAAAGAAAGAAAGAAAGAAAGAAAGTCCAGGCTGCTGGAAGGGAGAGTTCTGGTGAACATGATAGCTCACGCACAGTGGTGTGTCCTTAGGCTGGTACTAATAAAGGGAATGGTGTGGCTTTTGTTTCTTGTTCTGTGGCTGCTTGCAACTTTTTTTCCCCTCATGCCGTTCCCAGCTCTTTTGTGCAAAAGGCAGTGAATCAATTAAATTCCATACTCACAGAAAGTCTCCAGATCATATTGATGCTGGATGCGAACCTCACCTAAAATATTCTACAAGAAAATATAGCAGTAGCAGTTTACATGGTTGCCTACGTAGAGAATTATACTTTATAGATTTATGATGAGAATCACACCAAATCTCTTTCTGCCTCAGTTCCTCCACTTTGTTATTGCGTAATTTCTGTATTTTTCCATATAAGAATTCCCCAGATTATTTCCAGCTGAAGACACAGGCTTTGATTCATGAAAACTCATGTTGAAATAAATGTTCGTAGCCTTTAAGGTGCCACTGGACTTTTATTTTGTTACACCAGACTAGCAGGGCTATCCATCTTGTTAACATAGGACTTACTATATTTGTTCCTTCATCCTGTACCTCAAAAATGTCATTCATAGGATAAAGACTTTTCTGCAATCAACCATGGTACAAGTCAGGTTCAATCATACAGCTATTGTACCCAGAGATAATACGGCAGATGGGTTGTTCAAGAGAATGTGAATTAGAATAAATACTTTCAGTGCTGAATAATCCTAGCAATGTATGCATAGACTGCATTTGTTCTAATTAATAGTTCAGTTAGCTGTGATATATTTATTGTTAAATTATGTAATGAAGAGCTGTTTGGCATAATTTGTTTTTGAACTGCCTTTTTGGATCTTGGCTTTTGGCACCACTCTCTTCCAGATTGGCCAACACCCCTTTTGAGGTTTGCTCCTGCCCCCTCTTAGAAATTAAGAAGTCTATTACCCTGGCCAAAAATTGAAAGGTTTCCTGAAGAAGAGTGAAGAAAGTAGAATATTCCTTGGTGTGCAACAGATGCTTAGACCTGGCAATCTGGCCCCTGTATTGTAGGTTATGCTGTGGAGATGATTGTAAATAAGCAACGACAGTGTTATAGTAGGTCTATTCATCTCTGCAATGGTATCTCACAATGGGGCTATGCAGAGTAAGACATTTGGAAACAGCATCTTACATATTTAATTACATAAAATCAATCATTTTCAAAGACTTAAATCACCATTCTATTCTATGCTGTGGCACCGAACTACACATACTCGGAATTCATAACAAAGACCAATGAGGATGTAGCAGGAAACATTTTTGAAAGATCCCCAAGTGCTGCAGCTGCTACTCTATAGCTAGATGACTTATACAGAGATCACACAGTCAAGACAGAAAGGATTGTGAATAAAATCTATTCTCAGATTCTTGGTTGCACAGGGAGGAAAAAAAACAGCTGTAAGAGTGCTGCCCTTCCCTGACAGGGTGACCAGTGACCCTCTTGGCAACTGTCAGCATCGCACTACAATGTGAACACAAATTCAGACAATTCAGTAAACAAGATGATGAAAACTTGAGAGGACACATTAAAGACTGAGTGCCTAATGCTTTGATCACAGGTCACAACCTTCTAGAATTCAGTGCCCTGAGAAACTGACAGTGCATTCTAAGGTGCGCCGGCGGCTGCGCCCAAAGGCCTTTAGAGGCCGGCGATGGCCTACTCCGGCGCAAGGGCCGACAGCGCCAGCATCCGGGTGGTGCACACTGGCGTTTGTGGCCCCAGCACTGGTCTTTAGCCACTGGCATGGCAGCGCCGGGCCCGAACATCGATGGAGCCTGCTGCCGGCTTCCGGATCCGGCAAAGGCCTCTGCGGCATCCCGGGAGGCATTCCCAGGGTGTAACAGCATCCCGGGAGGCATTCCTGGGGTGTTACGGCACCGGCTGGGGGCAGGGCCGCAATTAGGCAGCCTCCTGAGCCCTTACGGCTCGGGAACACCCCCTTTTTGGGGGCCGAGATATGGCACCTTTTTTGGTACCGGGCGGAGGCAGTGCCGCTGCGTTGCCTCCTCAGCCCGGTGTAGGCATTCCAGTTAGGAATGCGCTGTGAAGCTCTAACATTTTGTTTAATGCATAAGTCCCATTGAAGGCAAGGTTATTGTCAGATAATCAATGTAAAGCTTGCATCCTAAGCAGGGAGACCAGATCTTATTCAGCGGGAGACCACCCACTCCCCCTTCTCATTGCCTGCCACTCTGCTGAAGGTCATCAGGAGGAATGTATTTTAAATACTATGCCAGAAGTGTGATGTCACTTCTGGTGAATACCTGGAAGTGACATCACTTCACCAGTATGACAATGAGGTGATGCTGTAAGATTTAGGTAAATCTTAGAGCATTACCTTCATGTCACACTGTTGATGTGGCATCACTTCCAGTGAATACTGGAAGTGATATTGTGCCACTAGCGCAGCACCATTTTCCCTGTTCCCACCTCCCTGCTAGCAAGACTAATCCTAAAATAATACAATGGGGATGAAAAATATATTCTGCAAAAACTGAGTATAATGCTGGAAAGTAATGGTTTAGGATTTTAAACTCTTAGGTGAATGCATTTAAGAGCTATCCTGAAAATAAAAAAAAACCATTCCATTCCATAGCTTCCAGATTCTTCTAAATATCTATGAACCTTATCTCCTCAGCTATTAGTGTCCTAATTTCTGACAGAAAGTCCACTTGAAATGATATGACTACCTTAATAAGCAGCTCTTTCATATACTTAAATGTTATTTCCACTTTCTCATCCCATTCCCTTCCCTTTATCACTACAGAACCAATCAGTATGAAAAATATAAAAAGAAGAAAAAGATAACCATCCATATACCTTTGAGAGTGAAAAACCAAACTTAGCTGCCAAAACATGTACAACAGAATAGAAAGTTTAGAATAAAAAATGAAGGCATAGAGTGGGAGAAATACAAGCATCAGTGAAGACAATTGATCTAAAAGAACTTTGAAGACAAAATAGTTATTGCCACAAAGCCAATCCCATAAATCCTAGAGCCAAGCCCAAAAGAAAACAGTTTACAAATTAACAGTTGACAAATTAACAATTGACAAAGGCCCGAGAGAACAAACATACTTTTTGATTGGTGCCACAAGATTAAGGCCTAAGGCCAGGCTGTAAACTGCTTAGGACAGCAACTACAGTCCATGGTGGCACAGAGCTACACTTGGATCTGGATCTGGATCTGTTGGATCTGGAGCTATGCTGCCATAGTGCCTCCTCAGTAAAAGCACTGATGTGGCTGCAGTAATGCAGGGAGTAGGAAAAAAAGGATGCGGCAATCCTGGTGGCCAGGGGCAGTCCACAAGGTCTAAAGATGAAGCTGTGGCTACTGGGCCAGGTGACCACTGGGACAAAAACAGAAACAAAGGAAGGGTGTGGCCCGGGACACCAATGGAGGGGCAAAGCTGGCTACTACACACAGCACCTATGCTAGGGGAAGATACCTTGTTAGGGCTGAGGGCTGATTGGGGCCAGGAATCTGGAAGGCAGGGGGTTAAGCAGGCAGGGCGAGGGTTGAGCAGTCATTGGTCCAGGTCCTTATTATGGTTGTGATAAGGAGTTGAGAGGCAGCCAGGAAGTGATGGGATGCAGAAATGGTGTGCTGAGAGTATGCTTGTGGACATTTTCTTTTTAATAAATGCTTTATAACTTTTGATACTGGTATTGGCTCTGTGTAGCACATAGATCTCCACCGGCTTGGACACACTAATTTAAAAGGACCTCCAGGTGGAAGGGAAGGTGCAGTCAGATGGCAAGTGGCTACTCCCCCAGCAGTGCGCAAGGTAGAAAGCTGTCCCCATGATAACCAAACAATAGATAGCAGGAGGCCCGGAGGCAAACCCTCAGAACTTGGAAGGGAAGCAATTCCAGTGGGCAATTCCTACAAAGGTCAGGTGGCCTCAGCAGTTGAACAGAGACAGAAAAACTCCTCCAGGTGTGGGGGAAATCTTGGAGAGCACAGTGGAATAGGGCCTGCAGGTCAGAGCAAGACAGTTCCAACACAATAGGCATAAATACAAATACTCCCAGTGAATTAAAAATGTCTTGCACCTGGCCGGCCACATCTGTATACTGCCTCAGCGCTGTATAGGCTACTGGTCAGCAACCAAACCAATCCAAGCACACTTAATGTCCTTGCTGGATTTATACAATGCTTATCTTAGAAAAAAACTCAGGAGATTTTGGTGACGGGAACTCTAGACCAAGGGCACTATTCACAAAAAAAGCACTTGGCACAGTCAAGGATGAGAAGGGAATGGCTGCAGCATATTGTTAAGACTGGTCTACTCAGAATCCTTCCAGATAGTCCACCTCAATATATAAGTGCTGAATTGGATTTCAGTCTTTCTGAGGATGCAAGAACAATGCACCCCACAATAGTAAGCAAGGAAACAGAGTCCTTAACTCAAACACCAACTGCTGCAAATGCCCCCCACTTCACGTACACATAAAACATGTACCTAATATGTATTGTCTCAATAATTCTTCCTCCCTCATCTTCCTGCCAACTGTCTTGTTCTAACCTGGCAAGTTGCTGTCTGTCAGTGCAGCTTTCAAAAGCACAGGAGTCTTGCTAGAGCAAGAGAGCTGGCAGCTCCATTCATCTGATTTGCTTTCAGAACCTCATTCCTGAAGCTGTTCCATACATGCTGAGATTGTTTCATGCTCACCAGTAACCTCAGCTGTCTTTTTCAACATGGAACTCACACTAGCCCTGGTCATGTGTTATAGTGAATGTATGTATATACTGCCTGTATGTGTGTACATCTCTTTGCAAGAAAGAGCCAACACATTTTATGGATGAAACCGGAGACCAGTACCTGGATAGATGTGAGGTTTATATATGTTCCACAGTACATGTGTTGACTATACCATGAGAATTATTCAACATACATGCAAAGGATAATTAAGTGTACACAGGCTTCCTCGGGAGGTGGTAAACTCTCCTTACCTGGAGGTTTTTAATAAGAGGTTAGATGGCCATCTCTCAGCAATGCTGATTCTGTGACCTTAGCCAGATGATGAGAGAGAGGGCATCTTGGCCATCTTCTGGTCACTAGGTGTGTGTGTGGGGGGGAGGTAGTTGTGCATTTCCTGCATTGTGCAGGGGGTTGGACTTGATGACCCTGGTGGTCCCTTCCAACTCTATGTTTCTATGATTCTGTGATTTCTACACTGCACATGGATTGTACATGCACTCACTGTAACTTGTGAACAGGGCTACTGGGAAGGGGGACTTGAGCCCATGCTTGGCCAGAGGATAGATTCTGCTATACAAGGTGCAGGGGTGGCTGCATGATATGGTTGGAGTTGCAAGGCTTCCTTCCCTGTGTGTTCATCTGCCCAAAGAGAATGTTTTTGCAGGTATGAATTTGACCTCCCCCCCATCTCTGAATATTAGGGATATGGTTGTTAGAGGGCTCGTACTGAGCATTCTACCATCCTTCATACAACAGAAGGTGCTCCGTTGTCTTTGTTCCTTTCTTTGAGTTTTGTGGGTTGGTGGGGGAGGATAATATTTGGGAGGAGGTGGGCTGCATAGCAATGGTTGGCAGCTTTCTCTTAAAGGTGTCATAGGGGCATTGTCAGCATGCCACTTCATGATTTCAGAAGTGAGTGATGTCACTATCAACTTTAAGCTGGATTTATTAAGAATCTGAGCTAATACCTGGCTGCATCTCTAATTTTAGTAGTAATGCAACAACAGTGCATAGATTTCTAAAGGAAATGCTGCTGTTATTCACAAATATATTAGCTTGCTCCTACTTATTGACCTCTTTCCGGGAGTGGGGGCTTTGATAACAGTCTTGAACAATAATATGTCTGCAAAGTGTGCAGGACTCATATACTATTCTATGTATTTATTTACTTCATGTATTTATTTACTTCATTTATAGACTGCCTTTCTCAGATTACACTCTGTAAAACCATGCAATCAAAAATCATGCAGCTGGAGACATTCAATAATGCAATGGGACTAACTATTAGAACACTTACAATAATTAGAAACAATTCAAAAAGTATCAGATATTGTAAATAAATGCAAAACAGAAATTATAAAAATTTGAATATAACACAGTAGGATCATGGTAATACATACAACTAACAGTGTAATATATACATGAGAAGTATCCTACAGATTTGTACTTTAGCCTGGTAGCATAAGAAGTTAGGTTTCGTGAGACATTTTATTATTTAATCATCCACTGTACAATTTAAATTGGAAATGACCAAGAAAGCACATAGAAAGCACCAAAAGGTGCTTACCAGCTCACTAGCGGTTAGTGTATCTTTTAGTTAAATGAGAGCAATCAGCATTAGATCAAGGCTGGCCATTCTCTGTGGTTAATGTTGTGGCCATGTGACTATGAGTTCTTCTCTAGGTTGGATTGTCAGTCATGCCAGAGAAGAGGCCCTCCCTACCCTGATACTCTTTTCCCTTTCGCAAACATCCCTAGTAGCAAGGCCCAGGCAATGATAGGTCTCTTTGGCAACCTCTGCTTTCCTCCCTTTCCTCCTTCGATATCTCCAGTTCCTAGCAAGCTGGAACATAGTTTTTCAGGTTACGTATAGGCTCTGGTCATCTCTAAAAGTGGATTCAGGGATCCTTGTACATAGGATGGTGCTCTTCAATAGAGAGGTCTTATTGCTGCCTCTCTGCTACTACTGCAGCTGTTAAGTAAGTATGGGAAAAGAAAGGATGGCAGGGTTCATAGATAATGTGGGAGAAAGCAGAGAGACTGGAAAAATGTATTCAAATTGTATTCAAAACCCAACCCACTCCTGATAGCATCACCAAGAGCATGACCAGCGCTGACCTATCAACTAGGCAGACTTTGGTGATCACCTAGGACACCAGAGGTGGAGAGGCACCAATCAGCCCTATCAACCCCACTCCTCACTGCTCCCCACTTGGCCTCACCAGTTTTGCCCCAGAAGTATCCCCAGTCCCAGTGGGGGACCAGTGGGGAGTCTAATCTCTCCTTCCATCCCTCAGTTGGGAAGGCACAGGCCTTCTTCTTCTTCCTCACTTCCCTGACCAAGAGCCAGCATGGTGTAGTGGTTAAGAGTGGTGGACTCTAATCTAGAGAACCGGGTTTGATTCCCCACTCCTCCCCATGAGCAGTGGACTCTAATCTGGTGGACCATGTTTGTTTCCTCACTCCTCCACATGAAGACTTCTGGGTGGCCTTGGACTTAGGGTTGCCAGGTCCTTTTCACCACTGGTGGGAGGTTTTGGGGGAAGAGCCTGAGGAGGACAGGGTTTGGGGAGGGGAAGGACTTCAATGCCATAGAGTCTAATTGCCAAAGTGGCCATTTTCTCCAGGTGAACTGATCTCTATCAGCTGGAGATCAGTTGTAATAGCAGGAGATCTCCAGCTAATACCTGGATGTTGGCAACCCTACTTGGGCTAGTCAAAGTTCTCTCCAAACTCTCTCAGCCCCACCTACCTCACAAGGTGTCTGTTGTGGGAAGGGGAGGGGAAGGTGATTGTAAGACCCTTTGAGACTCCTTAAAAGTAGAGGAAAGCAGGGTATAAAAACCAACTCTTCTTCTTAAGGAGTTCGACAGAGGTTTCTCACCACAATGCAGGCAGGGGCAATCTTCCCACTTCCTTGCAGCCAGGTGAAGGAAAGAAGGGTGGGTGTCACCTTGCCCAACCACACCCCACCTTTCTCTTTATCTCACCCCACTGCTGGGGGATGAAGAGAGAGGGTAGCAGGTTATCACTGCAATATGGAGGGTGAGGATGGTAGAAGCCATCTCCCATGTCCCTGTGGCCCAGCAGAGGATTGGGGTGAGGCGGGCAGGTGCTGTCTCTCTGCCTTCCTGCAGTGAGGAGGACTTGGGCATCCTAGCCTAATGCACCCAAAGTTCTTGGGCCAGCCCTGAGTATGACTCGTTTTTCAAATTCATGGGAGAGCACAAGCTGTTTTGAATTTCTGAGGGAAATTGCTCACTATGCTGAACCCGCTTACAAACAAAGCTGGCAGTTGTTTGATCATCACTAATCACAGACATTTCTTATGTTTCTGTTACATATGCTCCATTTCCCCAAATGGTAAGAAATTCTGTGGGTAACACTGTAGCATGGTTTGTTTCCTTAGGAAACAAAAGCACTGGAGATTTATACTGCTTCTCTGAGTAAAAAGGTAAAGGTCCCCTGTGCAAGCACCGGGTCATTACTGACCCATGGAGTGACGTCACATCCTGACGTTTACTAGGCAGACTTTGTTCACGGGATGGTTTGCCAGTGCCTTCCCCAGTCGTCTTCCCTTTGGTACTCATTTGACTGACCTCGGAAGGATGGAAGGCTGAGTCAACCTTGAGCCGGCTACCTGAAACCAACTTCCGTTGGGATTGAACTCAGTTCGTGAGCAGCGCTTGGACTGCAATACAGAAGCTTACCGCTCTGCGCCACGGGGCTCTTACTGCTTCTCTACTATTTGCTTCATTTACAGTTATACATGTGGAGGCACTCATACAAGGCAAAAGATTTGCTACCCACATCAGAGAGAGTGAGAGATCCTGCACACTCAGGGTCCACATTACAACATGAGGACCTTGTAGCACATTTGCAATGGGTGTTTAGCCTGTATTCTGATTGCGCATGGGAGAGAGGCTAAAGTGGAAGGCAAAAATCTCCCATCACGCATGTAATACAAAGTCCTTGTGTTGTTCCCCCAAAAACATGAGGACTTCATAATATGTTGATGGAGCCTCAGGGTGCTTCAGCCAACCCACTTCAGCCCCGGTCTGCTTCTCTCTCTAAGGAGTCAACTAGACATAATGGTATCCCTGAGTCCACCTCAGAGACTCCTCTGCCATTTTAGGGATGAAATGTCCTCTGTTAACAAACATCATGGGGGCCTGATCCTGATTGTGGTGCAGAAGGCCATGAAATGCTCCTGTCCCCTCCCCTCCACAAACACACACCATTTGCAAGAGGCCAATAGCATTTGGAAACAGAGGGCATTTGGAAACACAGGGCACTGCATCCTTGAAATAGTGGAGGCATCGCTGTGGTAGACTTGGGAATGCTATCACATTTAATTAAGCCCTTATTCTTTCAGAATCTAAACTTTACTTTTTTAGTATATGTGTCCCCTCTTCTAATTCATGTTACCTCTTCTAATTCATGACTGATATCTGTCCAGAGCATTCCTGACACTTAAGGCCCATTGAGGAGATATCTGTAATTATTAAAACAGTTTAACCCCCCCTTTCTGTCTTGTAAGATAGACTACTCAAAAGTAATCAGAATCAATGTCCACAATATCATTATTATAGGAATCACAGTTGAATTTCCGTTTTCTCAAATACAACCCAAACATCATTAAGTAACAGTTTCAAATAACCCCTTGTGGTTTTAGCCCAATGTTTACTAAGGTATTCCCATGCCTATATTTCAGAGATATGCTATGACCACTCCCACATTTAGGACTAAAATAGAAGAGACCCTGGGAGATCTTTAATCTGATCTTTGAAGTGTCTTTCTAAGCTGAATGACAGCTGTGTGCAGCCTGATTCTGATTGGAACCATGCAGAAAGGAGCTTAATGTTTCCACTCCAAAATTGTTTTGCACACTGAAAGCAACTCTCCTGATGTTGTTACAGACCTTTAAAGAAAAGAGACTGGCAAACAATTGATTTTTTTTTCTTTAAAGAGCTTGTAACAGCATTCAGGTGGGGAGCTATTTTCAATTTGTGAAAGCATGCAATGGTGAAAGGGTTAAACATTTCTCTTCTCCCCAGATGGTGCCGATCTGAATTTTCCCCCTCAAAGCTTTCATTTGGCTTCAAAAGATGGACAAATATCTCCATCATATCTAGTTTGGACTTAATCAGTTGTAGCTCAAGAAGCTCAAACACTTACCAGTTTGGATGACCAGCTGTTCGTCAGAAATGCGGGGGGAAAGCGAAGTGACCTCTGCTGGTCAGAAACAACATGCATAATCAAAACAATGACCCGAAGTTGTTGGAGGGGTAATGGCGAGGCAAACAGCCATGCATAAAAGGTCTATAACAAAATCCAGAAGCAGCAGTAGCATGCAAAAGGGGAGAAGAGCCACTGAGCAGAAATCCCCAAGATTCTTAGGAAAAAACAGTAATAGGAATTACCTTATCAGCTCTTCCTGTCCTCAGGGTCAGAAGTGGATCAATTATGCCAAGTGCCCAATGGACCAGCTTTTTATATTCATATTAAGCAGACAATGAGTAATGAATGCATTTAAAATTATCCCTAAACATGCTCATGCACAGATCTATAGCTAACAAAAGTTCTGATTTATGGTAGGGTTAAAACTAATTAGATGCTGGGGGATTCAAGATGAGAGCTTCCCGGCAATCATATAGGGCAACTGCAGCCACTTGAGGCCATGATTGGGATCAAATGTATGAAGCTGGGACATTTTCACACTGACTCAGTTTTGATAACATAAGCCGTTAACGCATGACCAATTTGGTCTGCTTCTCCCCCCCCCCAATGTAGCGGTTTTCCAGTGGTCACACGCACGCTGTCCCCGCTCTGCGGATCAAATCTACCACGAGCGTGATTTACTTGCGTGTTTTCCAAATCTACCACGAGCGTGATTTACTTGCGTGTTTTCCAAGACCTGTCTTATCGTGAAATACAGATCCCAATCGAGATAAATCCGGTTGTTTCGTCATGCGTGAGCTTCCGGGTCGATATTCCATTAGTCCTTGCCGCCCAAGACTGCGTGTGTGCGTGCATGCCAGCGTGTGCGTGTGTGTGATAATCACCCGGCCAAACGCAACCGGGAGTGATTTTTTTATTATTATTAGCGCCTGGCCGCCCTAAAGAGGGTGTGTGTGTGTGTGAAATTCCCCGCCAGATGCGACCGGATAACTAGAGGGCCAAAGAGAGGAGGGGGGGCTCCTCCGGTAGATCAGCCACCTGCTGACACCAGGCCCCGTGTACGCCTCGCGCCGAGGCCATGCCTCTCCCTCACAGGCTCGCTCCCCTCAGTGGCTCAAAACCACCCCTCCCCAGCCAGGAAAGCGAGTGGGCGATGCCGGTAAGCCTGACGAGACGGCCCAAGCGTCTGCTCGCCTCTCGCGGCTCCCGCCGAGCTGCCGTTCAGCTGGCCGGCGGACTCAGCGTTCCCCACTCTAGTCACCCCTGCCCTGAGCTTCCGAGCCTCCTGCTGCCTCAAAAACGGAGACAGCGGAGCTGCGGGCCAGAGAGCTCTGCTTTTTGCTGCAGAGCAGGAGGGCAGGAGAAAAACTAACGTCCTGAAGTGAGTTGCGTTGGTATACCGGCATATCATTCTAGGGGGGAGGGGGGAAAAAGGAAGACGCCAAGCACGCACAATCGCGTGACTGTGGCGTAATGACGTCGGTAGCGACGGAGCACTCCCCAAATATCCCACGTTATCCCATGTCCCAAACGCATGGAGCATCGGGTGGTGCACATCGTGTGGGATGGGAGACGGACGTGCATTCACTTTTATGATCCCAGATTAAAATAGTGTGAGATGAGAGAGAGATTAACTGGTGACATCTTGCCCATGCATTAATGGCCTAAGACTCTCTCACTGATCTGATATTAGCCATTAAAGGGAAAAAATATAGGCATCCTGTATTTGGCTATCCCCCACTTTAGGGTGTTAATAATGTCATTGGAATCGTGTTTTATTAATAAAATCATGGGAGACTGAAGGGATTAATTCCTTTTACCCATGTGATGTGGCCTAAACTGAATTGGAGTCCATCCCTTTACACCCACAATCAAGGGCAGATTGAGTGAGAGAAACTGCTCTAGAAAAGGGCCCTGCCTCTAGCCCACCTCTGCCCCACTCCCCCAAAGAAAGAAAGGAGTGCCTGAAAAGTCAGCCCTAAGCAGGAGATGGGCCCATCCCATGCTGGATGAGGTAAGCTTGGACAGGCTTTGCTGCAGGGAGGCTGAGTGGGCAAGGCTGAACCAGGAGGGCACATCCCACTGTGAATCCCTCTTTCCCTGTGCCTCCAGCTCATGCCTGCTCCTATTTTTAGACTAGGGTGGCCTTGGTGGGTGGGGGTGGCACCCTGGTTTAGGTGGATACAGTGGGGGGGGCAGCCCCCAAGCCATTGGTCCACCAGGTCTTAATGGCCAGTGCGCCCCTGCCTGGAATTGTCTTTTTAAAATTGCTGAGAAGATCAAGGCAACTAATAACTGTCAAAGAGGGAAGAAGACACCTTTCTCTGATATTTCACCATAAAAAGCTAAATGGTGGCTGCCCCGGCAAGTGTGTGGACAATGTGGTATCCTAAGAGGTCTTGCCTTGTTAGGAAAAGTGTGTTTTAGTTGACTTCTACCAGCAATACACTGTGTGGTGAGCCAATTGTAAGATTGATACTTTTCCTTTTCAAATAATAATGACCATTCTTGTTGAAATAAAATACACAGGCTCATTTCTGTTAAATCAGCTTTTTTGTTTGCTGTTTTAGAAGCTTTGCTTGTGGAATGTTAATGACCTGCTTTCCTATTCAAAACAGGAGGTTCAAGAAATCACACTGAACTGCTCATGTAGTAATTTTTTTGGTAGCATTACATTGATTCCTTTATTCATCCTTAACACTGATGTCTTTCCCTTTTTAATTTTTATTTTGGCTAATGTGCTTTAGAATAAAAGGTCTCATAATTTACTGAAACGATGTCCAAGCCACTTGCAGTTTTAGGTCTACTAGGAATATCTTGTCTTTGTTTTCAGTAATGCTGGTATTATTTTTCAGGCATTTCATACCTAACGATTAGCATTAGTTTAGCTTTCCCATATAATAATTAGAAAGCCACATCATTTACACGGGATCAACACAAATATAAATTATTTTAGAACTATGCTTTCCCTGTTTCACCATTAATAGAATTGCGTACCAAGTTTTTCTTAAACCTTCAGTATCTGGTAACAAGGTATTGAAAAACATTTAGAAGTCACTGTGAAAACCATGCTATTGTATACATGAAAGTTCTTCTGCCACCCATCCTCACTCTTTCTCCCCATCACGGTTTACAATTTATGTTCTTACTACATCTTGTGGGCAAAAGCAATTCTGGAGGTTCCCAGAAGAAAATGTCAGGTGAGAAAAAACATCCCTCTTAGCTCTGCCAGTCATCAGACCTGCAACTTTGACTAGATTTAATAGAATCAGAGTTGGAAGGGATCACCAGGGTCATCTAGTCCAACCCCCTGGACAATGCAGGAAATTCACAACTACCTCTCCGCCTCACACCCCCAGTGACCCCTATTCCATGCCCAGAAGATGGCCAAGATGCCGTCCCTCTCATAATCTGCCTAAGGTCATAGAATCAGCATTGCTGACAGATGGCCATCTAGCCTCTGCTTAGAAATCTCCAGGGAAGGAGAGCTCACCACCTCCCAAGGTAGCCTGTTCCACCGAGGAAATGCTCTAACTGTTAGAAAGTTCTTCCTAATGTTTAAACAGAAACTCTTTTGATTTTAGTTCAACCCATTGGTTCTCAATTTTGATGTGTTGGCCCGTGATTGGTCATTCGACCATATTAATAAACTTGACTTGAACCCATTGGTTCTGGTCCGACCTCCTTGGGCAACAGAAAACAACTTGGCACCATCCTCTATATGACAGCCCTTCAAATACTTGAAGATGGTTATCATATCACTTCTCAGTCTTCTTCTCTTCAGGCTAAACATACCCAGCTCCTTCAACCTTTCCTCATAGGACTTGGTCTCCAGACCTCTCACCATCTTTGTTGCCCTCCTCTGGACACATTCCAGCTTGTCTACATCCTTCTTAAATTGTGGTGCCCAAAACTGAACACAATACTCTAGGTGAGGTCCAACCAGAGCAGAGTAAAGTGATACCATCACTTCGCGTGATCTGGACAGTATACTTCTGTTGATACAGCCCAAGATCGCATTTGCCTTTTCAGCTACCTGTGTTTGCTGCCAGCTGATTAATTCCAGACTCAGCAACCATTACATATGAGAGTACTGAGCACAGCCATTATCTGTAGGATCAAACAAAATACTTAAGAAATCAATTAGAGTTATTTAGCCAAGTGTAGGTACTCTTGGCTAACTCTGCAAAAGCAAGCTAATCCTCCTCTGTAAGGTTATCAAGCTTGCCACTTCACAAATCACCTCTGAGAAAACATTTCTTTTTTCGCTAACTATAAAATAAGTAGAATGACTCTAAATACTGGATTCTGTGTTAACTTTTTCTTGCTTTCTTGGCCTCTGTGCCTGCCCTGCAGTTGCACTCTTCAATACTGCCAGATGAGCATCCAGATTTCATTTCTTTTCCTTCATAAAGAGCTCATTTGCCTCTGCCTTATCACTGCTTTCAGAAAAAATAAACAGTCAAGAAAAACAACCTTAAGTTAGTTGAAAGTAAATAGGACATAGGAAAATATTATCTCTGCATTTTTCTCATTGAAAATGTGGGCAATGAAAATAATGAGATTACAGAGTTATTTCAGGATGTGCATTTTATAATCAAAATGTGCTTAATCCTCTTTTGCTACTTCAAATCACAGTACTAGAAATCCTTTTAGACTTTTCCATACGACTAGCATGATAACTATATATTTGCATATGGTTTACATCTGAATTAAATAAGCATCGCATTCACACAGAGAAACTTTAAATAGAATAAATGTTAAACTGCCAAGCCTAGAGGGATATTCTTTGTGTTTCTCAAAAAAAATAACTTCTACTAATGCATCATCTCTAGGAAACATATATTATATTCCTATTCATTCTGGAAGTAGTTCCAATGTTGTATCCAATACTAATAGTGCAATCCTAAGCAAGTCTACTAAGAATCTTACTGAAGTCTGCTCAGTAGGGCTTACTCCTAGGAAAGTGTTCTTAGGATAGCACTGTAAATCTGTTTTAAATCCAAATTGCTATGTCCACTTTCCCTTGGAATAAGATTTATCCTTCACTAATGCAAGCAGTTAACCCATTGAGTGGTCAAATATTCCTCTCTGCAATTATATGAAATCATACATTTAAATATGTTGCAGATCATTAACATCTCAGCTAATTTGGCTATATACTCTGCAACTGGAAACTATGAGAAGTCTTCCACAAAACATTGTTACTTCGATCATTCATTTTTCTTATTGTATCAGAGTGAGGTTAGGGAAAGTGTAAAGGAATTCTGCCACTGCTCCTCATACTATAAATGGCTTCTGAGAATTGTAAAGGAGATTCTCATCCCTTGCAAGGACCCCATTAGAGCTGATGTTAATAGTTACTGACATAAGAACAGGGGTGAATCAGCTCTTCAGCAAACAGAGTTATAAGAGCATTGATGGGGGATGAATGTATAGCTCATCAGTTGTTCTACCACCCTGGCCTGGCCTCCTTCAACATTATAAATATTTTGCTCTTCTTTGGAATAGTTGAAATATGTTAATATCCTCCATAACATTCTAGTGTCAAGATATGATATTAATTTAGCTTTCTCCCATTTGCCTTCCATTTTATACCTATTTATCGTCCTCAAAAATCTCTGGAACTCATACACTGATCATTCCAAAATGAACATCAATCTCCAAACATGGATTTATTTGAACTGTTTTTGAGGTTTGAATGAAGGGTTGCCAGGTCCTAACAGCAGGGGAGGGGAGAGTTACCTGATCCAGGTTAGGAACTCATGGAAATTTGGCTCCCGGGCCTGGGGAGGACAGGGATGTAAATGGGGTACAAGGCCATAGAGTTCACCCTCCAAAGCATCCATTTTCTCCAGGGGAATGAATCTCTGTAGTCTGGAGATGAGCTGTAATTACAGGAGATCCCTGGGTCCCACCTTGAGGCTGGCATCCCTATTTGAATGTAGTACTTGCCCTAATATTAACTGAATATTACTATACTGAATCAGATAGTAGTAGCTCTTCAGGTTTTTCCAAGTACCTAACATTTATTTATTTAAGAGCCCCGTGGCGCAGAGTGTTAAGCTGCAGTACTGCAGTCAAAAGCTCTGCTCACGACCTGAGTTCGATCCCGATGGAAGTTGGTTTCAGGTAGCCGGCTCAAGGTTGACTCAGCCTTCCATCCTTCCAAGGTCAGTGAAATAAGTACCCAGCTTGCTGGGGGTAAAGGGAAGATGACTGGGGAAGGCACTGGCAAACCACCCCGCAAACAAAGTCTGCCTTGGAAATGCCGGGATGTGACGTCACCCCATGGGTCAGGAATGACCTGGTGCTTGCACAGGGGACCTTTACCTTTACCTTTTTAACATTTATTTACTTAATTAATTTGTTAAAATATATCAGGGCTGTTTAATCATCCATTTGGCTTGAATACTACTCAAAGATAGCAAAGTGAGCTGAACATTTGACACATTGTTCAGCTGCATCCAAAGAACTTGGATGCATTTGATTGCAAAAGGTGACTAATTATGGGTGATTGTGTACTGCTTTTTCTGTAGCTAACTCCCTCTGTTCCAAATTGTTAAAGGGTACATTGTTATGAGGTATCCGGCTGGCTCCTTCACTGCAATCATTCTGGAGGTAGCAGATGACCATCCTTTTCACTAGGCTTTTAGTACAGACAGATGAGATGGGTCAAAATCTGAAATTTTACTGTTCATGTCTGTTGATGCTATATTTGTATTGTGTATTTATGACTTTTGTTTTTACACATTTATTTTTACTGTTTTATAGCAGTGGTTGTGATTTTGATGGGTTGTAAACTGCTTTGACAATGTTTATAGTTATAAGCAGTATAGAAGTCCAAATAAGTAAAACAGGTTTCATTCTTCAATTAATCTATTGGAAGCAACTGGTTCAAAATTTCTTCTGTGCCTCATCATGTTAACTGATGGTTGCAAACTAAAGTAACTACTGTACGTATCACTTTTCGTCCACAATGGCTTTCTCTTATGCCTGATGCAAAGTACAGTCTGCTAATGTAGAGAAAACTTATTTTTATGTAGCAAAAATTCCAGATTACAAGCTTAAATCTCAGATTTTCTGTATCTCAAGCAACAAAACTCTTACTAATATACAGGGGTGATAAACTGAAAGATGGAATCAGCTATGGTCACAGATAAGCCACTGGTCTTATTGGTCCATTAGTTTTGCTCAGCATGATCTTAACATAAAAGAAAACAGGGAAATCTTTAAGTAGATAAGAACACAAGGTAGATACAGGAGGTGCATTCCAGTAGTTCACAGTGCAGTTTAAAGATGATGTTTACAGGCATGAAAAAACTTACTATGTAATGTTGCATATGACCAATATTTCATATAAACTGGAAATTAAGCTGTTAAAAGTACAGTGTTAGTTTGCTGGAGTTCTATTACCTGGAGTAGGGAGGAGGGCCTGCAATAGTGTGTTACTATAGCGTGCATGCTGAGATTGCATACATAAGAATGTCACATAGGTAGTATCTTCTTGCCTATCAGTGTCCCATTTAAATTGGGTCTAAAAATACAAGGGGGAAAACACAAGAAAACAAGCCCTTTCAAGTTATGACTATCCCTTGGCCACAACCTTGTTCCAGCATTCTTCATAGTATTCCATGCACAGAGTATTTAGACTATGTATGCTAAAACAGCAAGATCTTGATTGTTTCAAATGTTCCTGGACAAATACTAAAATGCATAATCAGTTGTCACCGGAATACAAATGGAATAATTATTAGAAGTGACTTGTACTTGGAGAAGCAGGACAACGGAAAGGAAATCATGGTTGGAAGATAATCCATTTATCCAGAAAGTTAGAGCATCTCTTAGCTATTGCTCTGTTACAGCCCCCCCCCCTTTTTTGAGCCTCAGGAAAATGTCAGTTTGAGGTAATCTTGAATGTTAGGACTCATTATAAAAGAATGAGACCAGATTGAGTAGGTGAACCTTTGCCTGCATTGACCTGTCTTAAACTGGTACTTTAAAATAAAATAAAATGATTGGGTCTAGAGATTTTTGCCTTCCAATTGCTTATTCCATTTAAAGGTAAAGGTCCCCTGTGCAAGCACCAGGTCATTCCTGACCCATGAGGTGACGTCACATCCTGATGTTTACTAGGCAGACTTTGTTTGTGAAGTGGTTTGCCAGTGCCTTCCGCAGTCATCTTCCCTTTACCTCCAGCCAGCTGGGTACTCATTTTACCGACCTCAGAAGGATGGAAGGCTGAGTCAACCTTGAGCCGGCTACCTGAAATCAACTTCCGTCGGGATTGAACTCAGGTCATGAGCAGAGCTTGGACTGCAGTACTGCAGCTTACCACTCTGCGCCATTTACCTAGTGATATATCACACTGGCCCATAGCAATATTTAATAAGGCTCAAGCCTTTACATTCAAGCTACTCGTCTTCATGTCTTGAAAAAGAGAGTGCTTATTTCCATTGTTAAAAATTCTTAGACAATTCTGCAATCAGATCTTTTCAACACTATTGTATTTTTTCCCTTCGGGAATATAAGGGACGGTAAACCACTGCTATTTTCATTCTGCTGACAATATAAAAAGTATCTTCTTACATTTAATTCAGAGAGCACTTCATCTTTTATACATGCTTTCTGTTGTGAACTGCTTCACTGTACCCATATGTATGGCTGATTTTTATGATTTGGCCAAAAAGCTCTTCATTTATATCCATTTTATTTCCTAATAACTACCCAGGAAAAGAAAACTTAGAGTGGTATCATTTGAAAGCAGATAAACTGGAAATGATTTGTAGAAAACTCACTTAGTTTAATGTGACAGGGAACCATAATGAGGCAATTCTTATTCACTATCAAGACTTCCAAATGTTTCTGCAGAGATCTTAGGAAATGAACATAAAGAAAGCTTTAAGACCTCAACTGTTCAGATGGAATTACTGGAGAATTTATTGAAAAACTGAAAGTTTTCTATACTTCAATATGAAATGTTATATTTTTAATATTAATTTGTGTTAGTGATGATCAGGAAGTCTTCAGTGTAGAGTACCAAATTTCTCAAATCATTTTCTCACTGATAACAGAATTATAGTTTTATTGCCTAGTTAAGTGCATTAAAATCTGTGTGCATTGAAATGAACAATAATAACAGTAGATTTGTGGCACGCATAACTCATCAGGAAATAAAGGTAGGAGTCGCAAAATTGGCCATTCATCTCAGGATGATCATGGGAATTGCAGTGCCACACATGAAGGGAATCAGAACATCCTGACCCATTTTATCTCCCAAAACCTCCACACAGGAACATCAGTCCTGGTCTGTCCCCCCCCCCCCCGAAGGTATAGTTGTCTCCTGCAGGCCTAATTTATCAGAAAATAAAGCTAGGCATTTGAAAACTGGCTACCAAGCTCAGGGTGATGATTGGAGTTGCAGTGCACAAAATGAAGGGAACTGGAACATCCTGGCCCAGATTATCTTCAGAAGCACCATCCTCCAGTGCTATTTGGAATGGAAGTTGTCTGTGGCAGCCCTAACGCACTAGAAAATAAAGCTAGGGTTTAAAAACTGGCCACCAGCTTCAGAATGATTGTGGCAGTTGCAGTACCCATACTTAAATGAATTGGAACTAGAGTAGCCAGACCTTCTGCCGTGCTGGAAGATACAGCTGTTGGGAAAAAAATTCTGAAAAATTCAAATCCGGCAAAATTCGGCCCGTTTTTATTCGGGAAATGCCAAAGTCCAAACTCCCCCGATTCGGATCCGTGGAATTCGGCATGCAATTCGGAGTTCACAAATAACTTCACACACACACACACACAGAATCTCCCCCCCCCCCCACATACACACACACAGGAAAAAAGTTATAGAGAAAAGCCCCAAAATGGGTCATACTGTGGATGTCTTCTTCTCTTCCATCAGGAGCAGGGACTGGGAGTCAGGACTCAGGAGTAATCCAATACGATTCTACCAGACTCACACACACAGACTCTTTCTGGCCATTTATGCACGGGAGGTTTTGCTTTGCATTTGCTGCTCTCTAGATGCACATTAAGGATTGCCTGCTCCCATTCATTCCAATGGGCAGATGGGGGGGGGACTGCATATCTCGGGACCCCCTGACCCAATCTTCACAAAACTTGGGGGTTCTTGCAAGAAGGGTCCCCTCAAGCTACACTGAAAGTTTGGGACCTCTACCTCCAAACATGCCCCCCAGAGCTGTGGAAAGCTGTGAATGTGCACACACACACACACACACACCCCACCCACGGGGATCTCTCTCACACACGAACAGACACTCCCGGTCTCTCTTTCTCTCCCTGGGCCGCGCAGCAGCTGTGGTCATACACTCATCCATGACTGATTGGCCAGAAGAAGACCCAGCTTGGCCACCAATTGGCAGCGGGAGAATGCTGCTTTGGGGGCGCAGAACTTGTACGAATTTATCCGGCATCCGTCCGAACTCGCCAAGTTCGGTTCGTCGTTTTCCCGCATTTTTTGACTTTGGTTCTATCCAAAGTAGAAACCCCCGAATCAGGGAAAATTCTGCTGTTTTTCTTGTCGGATGGAACCGAATCGACAGCCCTAGTGGAAGACCTCCCTCCCGCAACCTTCATTGCCCATTGCCACTCAGAGTAGAGGCAGGAGAAAAAAATTAAAACCTGTTAGTGTTGTGAGTACCATGACATCACTTCTTGGGAAAACTCAGCAGTGATGCCATGTCGCTGTAGGAATCACTGGAAATTCTATAGTTTAACATAGTTTTTTTAATGATTCCTAGAGCGATGTGACATCACTTCTGGGTTTTCCTGGAAGGGATATCACAGCGTACACAACACTGGCACCCTCAAGTATCCACCCCCAAATCCTGCCAGTTGGCAGTAATGGTTGACAATCCTAATTGGAACATTCCTGCCTGGGTTATCTCCAGAAGGCCAAGTCATGCTATTTGCAATGGAAGTTAAGGCTGTAGCAGGCATAACTCATCAGAAAATAAAGCTAGGCTTTTCAAAACTGGTCACCTCCTTCAGGAAGATTGTGGAAGTTGCAGTACCAAGAATAAAGACAATTGGGACATCATGTCCTGGTATCTCCCCCACTGTTTTCAGTAGAAGCTAAAGTTATCTATTTGTAGTAGGTATAACTCGTTAAAAAATAAAGCTACAAGTCTCAAATTTGGAAACCAGCTTCAGCATGATGATGGAACTTGCAGTACCAAAAATGAAGGGAATCAGAATATCCTGGCCAATGTTATCTAAAGAAACCCAGCCAATCCCATGCCGTTTGCAATTTAAACTAATGTTTTTTGTTCATGGCAGGCATAACACATCAGAAAACAAAGTAAGGCCAGTATTGAAAACTGGACAGCCTCTTCAGGATTATGATGAGTCTTCCAGTGACAATAATGAAGGGAATCAGAACATTGTGGCACTGAGCAGCTTCAGAACACCCCTCTTCTAATGGTGTCGAGTTGTTTTCTGTTGCCCCAGGTCGGACCAGAACTAATGGGTTGAAATTAAATCAAAAGAGTTTCCATCTAGACATTAGGAAGAATTTTCTAACAGTTATAGAAGTTCCTCAGTGGAACAGACTTCCTCGGGAGGTGGTAAGTGCTCATTCCCTGGAGGTTTTTAAGCAGAGGCTAGATGGCCATTTGTCAGCAATGCTGATTCCATGAGCTTAGGCAGTTTATGAGAGGGATGGCATCTTGGCCATCTTCTGGGCATGGAGTAGGGGTCACTGGGGGTATGTGGGGGAGGTAGTTGTGAATCTCCTGCGTTGTGCAGAGGATTGGACTAGATGACCCTGGTGGTCCCTTCCAACTCTATGATTCTATGCAATGAAAGCAAAGCTTTTCTCACATGAAGCCAGGAATGGCAGGCAGCAGAGACAGGTAGGGTGGGAAATACTGCCTCTGTTACAAAAAGGGGGGTGTTAATAACTTCTCTGACCTATCAGAATGAGTGTGATATAGTAGTTAAAATGGCAGATAAGGACTGAGGTTTGAATCCCACCTGTGCCATAGATGCTTGCTTAGTGACCTTGGGCCACTCACACATTCTCAGTCTATCAAACCTCAGAGAGTTGTTGTAAGGATAAAATGGAGGACAGGCTAACAATGTATGCCTCTTTGAGTCCCCATTGGGGAGAAAGGCAGAGACTGATGTTTGTTACATATCTAATTTTGACTACAGTTCACAAACAGGAGAATTACAGGCACTAAAGGCAAAAGACAATCATGCTAGGAAAAGTTGAAGGCAGCAGTAAAAGATGAAGACCCAACAAGAGTTGGATGGACTCTATAAAGGAAGCCATGGCCCTCAATTTGCAACACCTGAGCAAGGCTGTTAAGGATAGGACATTTTGGAGATAGGGTTGCCAGGTCCCTCTTCGCAACCAGCGGGAGGTTTTTGGGGTGGAGCATAAGGAGGGTGGGGTTTGGGGAGGGGAGGGACTTCAATGCCATAGAGTCCAATTGCCAAAGCGGCTATTTTCTCCAGGTGAACTGATCTCTGTCAGCTGGAGATCAGTTGTAATAGCAGGAGATCTCCAGCTTGAACCTGGTGGTTGGCAGCCCTATTTGGAGTACATTGATTCATAGGGTCACCATGAGTTGGACGAGACTTGATGGCACTTAACACACACACAAAGGCAGAGAGTAGTTTGTCCTGTCCCACAAAGACGGTTTGGTTGACTGAAAGGGTAGCAGCCAATAGGGAAGCGTGGCTGTCCAAGTTGTATACTAGCTGCACCTCCCCCAAACACGCTTTTGCTGTTAGCTGCTGACTCACCTGCTCTCCCTTTTGTCATCACAGGATTAGCCGTTCGCCGTTCAGAACAAGCAGGATTATTTTGGGTTCCTCCAAATTGGCTGCCGGGGGGGTGTTTTTTCACCTGCTTCATGATATCATGGTGGAGGTTGGTTAAATAGGCATGGTCATTGGCAGGGATTGGGCAAGCGGATTGGCAAGCACTCTGAGGCAGTGGTGGAAGGAGTGTCCACAGTGCCGGATTTATGTATAAGCTAAACAAGCTATAGCTTAGGGCCCCACTCTCTTGGGGCCCCCCAAAAAATTTAAAGGGAAAAAAACTGGATGTACATTTCCAAAATATAAGATAAAAAACAAATAAAATAAAACCTACATACAGCAACAGTGTTTTGTGTTGTGTAGGCTCCTATGATGTAAGTAATGGGCCCCGCCTGCTAGCCTGCTCCCTAAAATATCACTGGTTATCTTAATTGTATTTCAGTTCAACAATTACTTTGAAAAAATACATATTTTGTTATGTGCAAATGGCTTTAGATACCTATTAGGTCCATAAATTACCATATAGCATATATTCAACACAAAAACAGCGACAATTTGTTGTTGACAAAGGACAGCTGGACATATAAAGGGCCCCATTACCTTCAATAGCTTAGGGCCTCATCAAACCTAAATCCGGCCCTGAATGTCCGGAACACCTCATCACTGGCTTTGCGTTGGGTTGCAGCTGGGAAGGAGCAGCACTTGATGCTGAGCAACATCTTTCCGAACATGGTAGTAGTTGCGCGGCACATGAAGTGAGAGGGCTAGGCACCTCTTGGCACATTGTGTGCAGGTAGGGTTGCCAACCTCCAGGCGATCTCCTGCTATTACAACTGATTTCCAGACGATAGAGATCAGTTCCCCAGGAGAAAATGGCCACTTTGGCAATTGGACAATATGGCATTGAAGTCCCTCCCCTCCCCAAACCCCGCCTCCTCACTCAGGCTCCACCCCAAAAAAACCCTGCCAATGGCGAAGAGGAATCTATGTGCAGGCAATGATAAACAAAGCTGGTCGATGATGCTGGCTGTGTTTGGAGTCAAAGTGGGTCTGCCAATAAAGGCAGCCGCAGGCAGGCTGCCTAGCAGAGCCCACCTATTGAAATGTGTCAGCATATTCAATTATGATGCAGATCAGTTTAAATAATTAAATAAACTAGTTAAACGCAAGCTGTTGCCTTTGTCTTCATTGAAAGGTGCCTGGGGCAAAGGATCATCGCACTTGCTGTTGCTTCATCCGACACTGCTGCAGCTCTTTCAGCAGGAGGCAAAATGGCTCCTTCAGCATTCAGACCACCATTACATATCACAAGTGCAAGTGAACTACATGGTAGGCTGGTTTTTTAGAGCAGAAAAAGACAGCAGGAGGGCACTTAAACATTTCACCACCCTTGGTTTTTCCAGTCCAAATTGCTCCACAGTTTCTCCACTGCACAGTTCTAAATATGAATTTGATATGTTCCATCTTGTGGCTCCTCAAAGATAGAGCATAATCAGATCTTCCCAGGCAAAACATAATTTTCTATAGTTTTGCGGTTAAGAAAGGCTAGGCAAGCTGGAGTCTCTTGGGTGTAAGTAGTTTAGCAGGATGAGCCCATAGAAGCAATAGGAAGAGCCCATTGGACAGGGCCAGGACATCCTCAGAGAGGCCTTGTAAAAATCTAGTTCTCTGTAATCTTCAAAATGAAGCGAAGTGCAGCCAGAGCTTATCACAAAACACTGAATTATATACATGTTCTGAGAGGGCAGTCAGACTAAGCAATGATTGAGACCACAAATAAATCAGAAGCTTCTTTTTTGTCCTGTGTGACTGCAGCAAATCAATAATTACTTAAAATGCAAAAGAGGTCTGTCAGCCGGAGGCCACTAATTTCATATGGCTGCCTCCCTCCCTTCTCTGAATTTTAGAATTATTTTACAACTGCTTCTCTTTGGAAGAAGTAGTTTTTGCATTCATTTATATGGAAATCACTTGGCCCTTTGTAAATGGCTTATGTTAACAAGTAATTACAGATTGCATGAACTGGTTTAGAAACCTCTGAACATGGTTTTAGCTACTTTTAATGGGCCTTTTTGGAGACCTGTCAATTATTGCCAGAGAAGGAGAGCTCTCTCAACATTCACCTGAACACATTTACAACACCCAGACAGCATGGGCTCAGGTGAGATCAGTTGTGCATTTTTCTTATGGTGAAAAATCAGGCAGTAACATTATTTCAGGATTGACTTAACTGCACTATGAAATATCCCTAGAATGCTTCCGGTTTAGGAAAGAGGATAGTGGTAGAAAAAATGGAAGATATGTAGATTGAAAATTCTGCAAAAAGGGCAGGATGCAGGAACTCCAATATCATCGAGATGGTCTCTGTTATCCATACAAAATTCGAAGGGATTTGGGGGGGACAGAAAGAAAGATCTATCTGACCTTCTGTATTCCCTTAAAAGCTGACAGATATCTCAGTAAAGCTATTCAGATATTCCAGGCTTCTGGTGAAATGGCCTCACAACCTCATGCAACTATGGCATAAACAAAGAAATAAAAATGAGTACTAGATGCAGATAGATGGCAAAAGATCACAAAGGCTCAAATGTCCCAAATTAGTTTCTATCTGCACAGGTTTTAAATTGAGAGTTTTCCTTGCAACAAATAAAATAGGCCATGGACAAGAAAAAAAAATAAACTGCAGAGAATATAAGGCCCAGGACAGGTAATTTGGTGTTACGTTTTCTCCCAGCCTTTTGTCATTTTTATGACAGAACTATCTTTGAATGCCAGGAAAAGGATGACATTTCTGATTTTAAACTCACAAAGTGATTCAAGACTAAAAGCTATCTAGATCCTATGAAGAATGGTTGATGTCTTGAGAGAGAGGACTCAGTGGATCAGTACAGAGTTTGAGACATGGAAATATGATTGAATATAGGGACTGCCACTGAAATTCTATAAATGGAAATTGAAGGGTGGCTTGAGGGTAGGGTTGCCAGCCTCCAGGTGGGGGCTAGAGATCACCCGGAATTACAACTGATCTCCAGACTACACAGATGTATTTATTACTTATTTATTTAAAACATTTATTCCACTTCTCATGGAGAAAATGGCTGCTTTGGAAGGTAGAGTGCATGGTGTTATACCCTACCAAGGTCTCTCCCCTCCCTAAACTCTACTCTTTCAGGCTCCACCCTTATATCTCCAGGTATTTCCGAACCCAGAGTTGACAATCCTACTTGAAGGGCAAAGTTCTGAAAAGCAATGGAGAAGAAGAAGGATTGCACAGATCAAGTGAAGCATGCACACATTTACACATGCATATACCTAGTTCATATTTTATTTAATTTGCTTAGCAGAAGACACTAGGGTTGCCAGTAGGGCTGTCGATTCAGTTCGGCCCGAACTGAAAGACAGCCGAATTTCCCCTGATTCGGCGGTTTTTAGTTCGGGACGAACCAAATTCAAAAATGGCGGGAAAACGGGGGAGCCGAATTCAGCGAGTTCGGGAGTTCACAAATAAATTCGGCAAATTCGGGGCGTCAGTAAGCAGCATAACCGTCAGTAAGCAGCATTCTCCTCCTCCGGCCAATCAGTGGCCAAGCTGGGTGGTCATCTGGCCAATCGGTCAGGATTGAGTACTGGAGGAATCAGCTACTGCGCGGCCAGGCCGGGGAGAGAGAGTGAGAGAAATCCTCATGGGGGGGTGCTTGTGCACATTCGCTCCTTTCCATGGCTGCAGGGGGCACATTTTTGGGGGTAGAGACCCCAAACTTTCAGAGGAGCTTCAGACGAGCCTTCTTAAGAGACCCCCCCAAGTTTTGTAAACATTGGGTCAGGGCCCCCCGAGATATGGGCTCCACCTATTTTCCCTCCCCCCTTTTCCATTTCCATGGCTGCAGGGGGTGCTTTTTTGGGGGTGCAGCCCCCAAACTTTCAGCATAGCTTCAGACAAGCCTTCTTAAGAGACCCCCAAAGTTTTGTAAAGATGGGGGCAGAAATATGGGCTCCCCCCTTTTCTCTTTCCGTGGCTGCAGGGAGTGCATTTTTGGGGGTGCAGCCCCCAAACATTCAGCATAGCTTCAGACAAGCCTTCTTAAGAGACCCCCCAAGTTTTGTAAACATTGGGTCAGGGGGTCCCGACATATGGGCTTTCCCCTTTTCCCTATTGGGATGAATGGATCACCCGATCTTGTATGCATCTCCAGAGCGGCAAATCCAAGGCAAATCATATTGGATTACCCACTCCTCCCAGCCCCTCCTGATGGAACAGAAGACAGCCACAGTAAGACCCCTTTGGGTGCTTTAATCTATAATTTTTCTCCTGTGTGTGTATGTGGGGAGGGAGCAGTTTCTGTGGGTGGGGGGGAAGCCAAAGGGGGCTTTTTCCCATTCTGCATGGGGTGTGTGTGCCCCCTCGAGTCTCTCTCTCCCTGGTTTGAGGGGGGGCTTCAGTTGTGTGTCCTCAGGTTTTCCCTCATTCATACGACGGTTAGGTCTATTTTGATGCTTGCTCAAAACTGGTTTTCAAATGGTGACTTAAAGAATGCATTTGCCTGGTCCCGAGTCCCATGCAAAAGGGGAAATTCCACCCCCTCCTGCTCATTATGCATAGCTAGCTGCCTCTGTCCCTTTCCATGGTTTGCAAACTCCCAGGTGTCAGGTGTTGCTTTGCATGTTTGCAAAGGTGTTGCTTTGCAGTTGTGTTGCTTTGCAAACTTCTTAGCACCTGCCCCGCCCTTTGCATGTTTGCAAAGGTGTTGCTTTGCAGTTGTGTTGCTTTGCAGTGTTGCTTTGCAGTTGTGTTGCTTTGCAAACTTCTTCGCACCTGCCCCGCCCTTTGCATGTTTGCAAAGGTGTTGCTTTGCAGTTGTGTTGCTTTGCAGTGTTGCTTTGCGAACCTGCCAAATTTATTCTGCAATCGCCCCAAATTCAACAATTTTGTTTTCCCGCCTTTTTTCAGTTTGGTTCCATCTGAATTGAAAACCCCCAAATCGGGGAAAATTCAGCTGTTTGTTCGGTTCGGACAAACCGAATCGACAGCCCTATGCCAGACATTCACCCTAGTGGTAAAGTCAAGTGCATGGCAGAATACAAACAAGAGTCTCATGAACATGAGTGTCTGCTAGGGTTGCCTACCTCTAGGTGGTGGCTGAAGATCTCCTGGGATTACAGCTGATCGCTAGGTGACAGAGATCAGTTCACCTGGAGAACCGAACCTGCCTTTTCCCGCCTTTAAAGAGCCACCACCCACTTTCCCAGGAGTCCTGGGAAACTGGGCAGTGTGTCTTTAAACTGCTCCGGGCTGCCTGGGCAGGCAGCACAGAGCAGTTTGGAAACCAGGCGGGGGTCTTTAAACTGCTCCACCCTGCCTGCCCAGGCAGCCCAGAGCAGTTTAAACCCCCCGCCCGGTTTCCTAGGAGTCCCAGGAAACAGGGGTCTTTAAACTCCCTACCTAGGCTCCCAGGATGTCTTGCCCAGCCCGGCCCCAACGGCGACCTGCAGGAGTGGGGGAAGGAGCCCCCAACCCCCACTTACCAGGGAAGGGGTCCGGAGAGGCGGCAGATGAAGGACAGTCAGAGCTGCTGCCCCGCGGCTGGGCAAGCATGCCAGAAGCCTGCCGGGCCACGCCCGACAGGCAGGGCGCAGCAGCAACCTCAGCCCCCCCCCCCGCGGTCCCCTGGCCCGTCTTCCGCCCATCAGCTGGTTGTCTGGCCAGGCGGGGGGGGGGGTTAAACTGCTCCGCACTGCCTGGGCAGGCAACGCGGAGCAGTTTAAAGACCCTCCCGCCTGGTTTCCAAACTGCTCCATGCTGCCTGGGCAGGCAGCATGGAGCAGTTTAACCCCCCCTGGCTTCCCCGGACTCCCGGGAAATGGGGGGGGTCTTTAAACTGCCCGATGACCAGCTGGCAGCTCCACCCATCAGCTGGTCATCGGGCAGTTTAAAGACCCCTGCCCGGTTTCCTGGGACTCCCCGCACACTTGCCTGGCTCTGACCATCCTCCGTTTGCCACCTCTCCGGACCCCTTCCCTGGTAAGTGGGGGTTGGGGGGCTCCTTCCCCCACTCCCGCGGGTCACCGTAGGGGCCAGGGCTGGGCAAGATGTCCCGGGAGCCTAGGTAGGGAGTTTAAAGACAGCCCTGGTTTCCTGGGAGTCCCGGGAAACTGGGCGGGGGGGTCTTTAAACTGAATTTGTTTGGGAATGCCAAATTTCCCGCCGAATTCGGCATTCCCAAACAGGGGGGTTCGGAATTCGGCCAAACCGGACCCAAGTCAGGCCAGGTTCGGCCAAATCCAAACCATACCGAATTTTTTTTTCAATAGTCCTAGTCTGCCACAATTATGAAGTACAAAACCTGCAGAAGGAGTGGGGCAGAAACCTAGTATAGCCTATTGGATCATTGAAGTACATTTTGCTTAACACTGAAGTGTGGGACCGAAACCTTTTTAGTGTTTTATGGTGGCTCACTGACTGCACATACTTCAAACACCATCCAGTTGCAGACTGTCCAGGATTTCTTTCCTTTGGAGTGATAATATGGCTGAAGATTTATGCTACTAACTCCAACAGAAATACTCTAGAGCAGTGAGCTGCAGTTCAGAGAAGGAACTTGTTAACTTTCTACCAGCATGGGAAAATATGCAATTTTTTTTTCTATTTATTAGTATTTTTGCTAACACGAAGCCCAGTTAAAATGCATTAGAATATACCCAGGAAGCCCTTGCCTTCAGGCCACCTGTTTGCTAACTGAGAATAAATGAGATTAGCAAATAAAACACTGTGTAAAATTACACATGAGCCCAGATGGGTGACACAAGAGCTTAGATCTGTTGCATCAGTGGCGGACCTACATTTTTTGGGGCCCTGAAGCTTGAACTTCGTAATCAGCAACAATAGGGCATCGTCCAACAGGGTCCAAAGGGCCTTGCTACTCTTGCAAGGACCTTGAGGCCAAAATGGTGGAGAACAGGGGGGTGGGGTGGAGTTCTTGAAAATGGGCAAAATAAAACTACAGAACCATTAAGCCGTGCACCAACGAAGGATTTGAGGATCCAGCTGCCAAAATGTAGGCTGTGAATAGATTCTGGCGAGCTCAGTGTGCCCTTACAGCAGGGGATTCAAGCCCCCGAGAAAATTTTGAAATTTGACCACAGGGACATTTTCAGGCCATATGAAATGGGTATTTGAGCATATTCTAAAGTCAATATTAAGTACTTCAACCCATTGGCTTATGAAACATTCACTAAAAAATTCCATCGATTTTGTTGAGAAATTCACTCATTAAAAAAAGTTACTTTAGGGGGCCCCTCCAGGATTAGTGGCCCTGAAGCTTAAGCTTCATTAGTTTCACAGTAGATCCACCTCTGTGTTGCGTACAGCAGGCTCTCACCTCTCAGGATTTTATATATATATGTGGTCTGCAGTCTCATCATATTGGCCTTTTATGCATGGCTGTTCCTTTTACTGTCACCTCTCCGACGACTTCGGGTCTTTGTTTTGATTATGCATGCCATTTCCGACCATCAGAAGTTGCCTTGCTCTCCCCCTGCATTTTCAAATTTGAGATAAAACAGTTCCCTCAAAATGTGGGCAAACTACAGGGAAACACAAGGGAAGAGCGAGGCGACCTCTGACGGTCGGAAACAGCATGCATAATCAGAACAAAACAAAAAGACCCAAAATTATCGGTGGGGTGACACAGCCATGCATAAAAGACCATCCTGTATTTTCCAACTTGTTTTTACTCCCATTGCACCACCACCATCATCACAATTACACTGTTGAATGTTGTAGGGAAATTGGTTGCTTTGCTACTGGGATCTCGCCATTCACAGTGATTCTGGGAAAAGATCTGACACTAATAGTGAAAATCTACTGCAAACATTTCATTATTTACATAAAGCATCACCATATATTCAAATAGCCAACTGTGTCCCAATCAGTGGATACTTAAGTCCACAGATTGGGGCCAGATAGAGAGCAGAAAGATTTTCCTTCAATTTCGCTGCTCTCCACCTGGGTTTGCAGAAAAATCTAAAATGTATCCAAATTAGATTGTTCGGTTTAATACCCCTAATAAAATCTCTGTGCTTCTGCAAAACCACCACCATCAGCCCCATGGCTTCTCAACTGCCTCTTGAGCCAGTAGTGCTGCAGGCAGAAGGAACCAGCACTACAAGCCCTGTCATTGCTGCCTGTCCATCAATAAGGCAGTGGTGCTGGGGGGCAATGGTGTTGGTGCTGAAAGTGGTTGGGGGAGGAGGAACCACCACCACCATGCAGTTGCTGACTCTTTAGCAGTGTTGTAGTGGTGCTGTGTGGTCAGGGGAACCTCTGCTGCCCTGCTGCCAGAAGAGAATCTGCCCCTGTCATGGGACCTGCCCCAATCCTACTGGAGTACTCACCATATGTCCACTGATGGGGGAGAGAAAGAAAAACACAGTAATGGAGTAGGGGAGCTACCATCCTCAGCCAAAATAAATCTTTGTGTTTCTGTGAATAAAAACATAACTGAAGTGATAAATACTGTGTAACTAAGTAGAGATATGAAGCAACTAATCATAGGCCATTAACGCATAACCGATTTGTCTGGGGAAACTCCCGGGCATGCAGCGAATTGTCCTTGTCAACACGTATGGCCATCTCTGGCTTGCGCGTTCGATGCGGCCCATCCCAGACTTTCTCCGAGTTTGTAGGTTGCTGTGATATTGCGACTTAAAACTGAAGCCCCGCTACAAATCGGAGAGCTTGCTCGTGCGCACAGCTTCCGGGTCGTATCCCCGCCGCTTCCGCCCACCTCCTCGCTGCTGGAAGAGTGCACAGCCATCGATGCAGTGGCCACCTGTGAGGGAGGAGGAGGAGGAGGCAGAGAGAGAGAGAGAGACCCCCACCTGCTGTGCCTGGGGGATGGCAGGACAAAGGCTACTGCTTTGCCAGTCCCCGGCAGCAGCAGCCTCGGCTCGCTGCCAGCCTCCCCTCTCCTCCACCCGGGGACGGCAAGGTGGAGGAGAGAAGAGCAGCGGCGGCTCCTACTGAGCGCTCCTTTGTGCCATGCGTTTGATTTCCCGCTTTAAAAAAGCGTGCACCTTTACCGGCGCAAAGGAGCCATGCATTAATGGCCATAGAGTCATAGATACATGGGACTCTAAAAGTCATGGAGGCAATGTAGACTGATATCAGGCAGAAAGGTAGGATTCTTTACATCATCATGACATGCATTAGTATATAATCAAAATATCCAGCCTTTCATTGTTATGTTACAAGCAAAAAAAGAGGTGGGAGGGAGAGACCAAGGTAACCAGAGAGAAAGAGTGATGGGGTGGAAGAGAGAGAAAGAGAGGGAGAGAGAGATGAGTGACAATACTCATGGGGAGGGAGGGAGAACATGAGTGACAGTAGGCATGGAGAGAGGGAGAAAGTGTGAGAGAAAGTGACAGTATGCATTGGGGGACAAAAAGAGCAAGAAATGCATAAAGGAGGAAGCAAAAATAGGGGGTGAGTGGGATGGCTTCTCCCACAAGGAGATAAAGAAATAGGAAAAGGGGAGAAGATGGAGCTTTCAGTTAAAAGAAAGAGGACATAGTAGTGAAGGGGAAAATATAGGGTTGTCAGGTCCTACCTGCCTGCTGGCAGGAGCTTCTTATGTGCGTTAATGCAGGGAACTGTTCACTCCCCAAAAGTGCCAGCATTGTGCAGGATGCTCTAGCAATTCCCTAGAGTTTTTGAGGAGAGTCCTAGAACGTCACTGGCACTTTTGAGATAAACCTGGAAGTGTTGGCATTGGGCCACCCACGCACTGTGCACCCAGATTGCCACTCCCTACTTCTGCCCACTGTCCAGCTGAGGGGTGACAGGCAGACCAGTGGGTGAGTTGGCGGGCTATTGCCTTCCATCACTGGGCAGCTGAGAACCCTGGGGAAATGAGATGCCCCCCACAAGTCCTTGCAAGTCCCCCACTTGTAGCATTATATCTTTATTAATATATTGTTGGTTATTTAAATCCACCAGGAATTTTTTCACTAAATTCCACAACATTGCTTGCAGCCATCTTCAACAGCATACAACATGTATTCATAATGGCAGGCACAGTCAGAATTCATTCTCTACTTCTACCCCATAGCATTTACTATTGCCAAAAAATGCAGATTACTATTAAAAGACTGATTTGCCTCATCCGTTTCAAGATCTTCTGCTGCCAGGATATCAGAAAAAGGCTTGGAAAGAAAGTAGGAGAGGAAGATCAAGTCACTTTCACATCTGCTTTCCCGCATCTGCTGTAACTCACTCTCTTAAAAAAAAAGCAAGTTCCTGGAGTGGAGAAAACACATTTCACTGAAGGAGAGACGTGTGATTTTGTACTGTACTATAAATATTACAGAAGAAATATGAATAGAGGAACCACAAGTCCTTTGGTTTCACTTCCCTTCTGTTTCTTAACATATGAAATAATCCTAAATTTTTATTTTCATATATCTCCTTTGACCCATAAACAATTCCTTTAGCTCCTCATATCCCAATCTACTGTATTTTCTAAGTGTAAATTCAGTAACTACCTTTTCAAATGTGCTGGCAAAAAAGAAGCAGAATAATTTATAATTTTAAAATGTTTTTTTTTCTTGACTGGGATCTGGGAATTATTATTTTTGACTTCTTCTTTCAGAAGCCATTCAGATTCTGTCATCTGAATTTATATTGAATTTGTGGGAAAGTCCTTTGGATGAGATCTTAAGAAAACATGTGATTAAAACAGTATCAGTGAGTATGTTCAATGAACTAGCACTTATCTCCTGCCGCATATAAAGAACAGGAAGGTTCAGTAGGACTGGAAAAAAGATAAGCCCAAGCAATATTGCTGGAGATTTAAAACACACACATACCCCACCATTACTAAAACCAGATAAAATCAGTCACATTGAAGAGCTGTGGGGGAAAGATAATTCAAGGATATGTATATGCTGAACCCAAGAAGGATTATCATCATAAAGGCAAAAAAGTACTGTAAGTATTAAGACTTAAAGATGACAGCTAAATGCTAGTCTCTAGGAAAGGGGCAATCAGATGCGTAAATGACAAATTACAAATCAGAAACACAACCACATGTCCAGTCCTAAGGGCATAACTTGTCCTTGATCTGCAAATAGAACATAACTTTTCATAGAGCTTCAAGATGATAATAGAGCTGGTAATATGTAGAGTCATTAGTGCAGATGGTAGATCTTGGGAAAACACATCCAGCAAGCAAATTTGCTCATTAATGACAATAATAATAGTAATGATTGTTCACGGCATTGCTTGAGTTTTGGTAGTTTAGGTAGAAAACTTAGAACCGTTTCCAGTATTAAGAAAATTGCTGTTTTTCACAATTAAATAAGGATAGAAACATTGAGTTAATTTTATATATTTGCACATATGAAGTTGTCTTCAAGGGACAGCCCAAGAATTTGGGGCAATGTAAGATAGGGTGCCCAAGCCTTCTCCACACACCCTCCTTGTCCCCCCACCCCACAGCAAGAAACCACTTCTGGCCCTTCTCACACCCTTGCCATGGTCAGGCACGGCAGCAAAACATGTTGCAAGTCCTTAGCTACCTAACTGGAAGAAGTGGTTAAAAAGGCCAGGAGAGGGAGACTATGGCCATTTTTGCATGGTAATTATAGCAGCAAGTTCCAGGCTGAAGTGCCCCGCATATTTTTTTGAATTTTGCATGCTGAACCTGCTTTGCATTACAAAAGAGCCCATTTAATGCGACCTTTGGTGTTTGCCGCAAAGAATCTCCCTTAAGGAACCATGCAAAACAACAGAGGCACGTCAGCTATGCATATGCGAATGGCTATACAAACAGGAAGAAAGGAGCAGGCGAGTGGGGGGAGTGGAACTTCTCATTTTGCCTCGGGACCGTGAAAAGGCATTTTTAAAGTCGCATTTTAAAAAAGAGCTTTGAGCGAGCATTTAAATTGACTATGCAAAAATGGCCTATGGAACTGTGTAGGCGTCTCTGGAAAAAGGAGGGGATTGTTGTGAGAGATAAACTGATGGAGGAACAGAGAGCTAGACTTGTAGGAGAAGGGCAACAGTTGTCACTGGGGTGAGAAGAAACTAGGAAGGAGAGCAAGAAGTCATCATAGCCTGAACAGCAAGCATTGACTTGGTGCCATAGTGGTGGAAGGCAGCTTTGGAAATGAAGCTGAACCTAAAATGCCAGTCTAAAATTAATCTTTTATAGCTTCTGTTTGTAGCTTTTGGGTAGGGGGTGCCATAAATAGGGTTGCCAGGTCCCTCTTTGCCACCGGCAGGAGATTTTTGGGGCGGAGTCTGAGGAGGGCGGGGTTTGGGGAACGGAGGGACTTCAATGCCATAGAGTTCAATTGCCAAAGCGGCCATTTTTCTCCAGATGATCTGATCTCTATCGGTTGGAGATCAGTTGTATTAGCAGGAGATCTCCTGCTACTACCTGGCAGTTGGCAACCCTAGCCATAAAACATGTTGTGATGTTGGGGTTATGATGGAAGCTATGCTTATTTCACAAAGACATGGTCCTTTGGGGGGTCAATCAAGAGCGGTCCTTGATTTCTATCTGACGGGTGGGCATTGTTTCAAAGATTTGTTACGAATTCTGGGATATTTGCTGATTGCTCACAAGCAACAGTCCTTCTGTAATTTTGGAATCTCAGGCAATATCATGGAGTTACAAGACAATCCTCTAGGCTAGATTGCTTCATTTCTCACAAAACCCAAATAGCCATATTGTGCAATTGCATTTCATTCCATTTCACTTCGTCATGGATTACTGAGCTGGTTAAAATGGAATTTCTCCTATACTCTTGTGTATTGTATGGCCCTGAGCATATACAGGTTCAGGTAACAGTCATGACATAGTTATCAGCTGTTTGGAGGCCAATTCATTGTTATTAATAAATTAAATCTTTTGGCTAAGATCAAGTGTAGTGTGGTTATTAAACAGCCATGAATTGTGTAGTCTCATAAATAGTCTCCTTTGGGAATAGAGTATACAAGAGAAAAATAGTCCTGAAGACATATCAGCATTACTTGTGAGCCTGGCACATTGGGGATTTGGTAATTTCTTCTCCTGAAATTGCTACAAGATCTTCTGTGACTACTCATCTCAAGTTAAACCTGCTTCAGCAGGTGCCATGCTGTTCTTTTACAAATCAGAGCGAAATTCATAATGTATTAAATTTCATCCGATATAATGGAAATCTTTGTTTGTGTAGGCTGGGGTTGCTATTTTAGGTTTTCAGCAGGAAGATCAATGAGATAGCGTCGAAATCTGTTTTATATAACAAGTCTCGAAGCAACACACCTTACATCTGGTTAAATGCCACAAAACCGTTCCTTATTTAAGGGCAGCTAATAGTTCAGAAGGCGTTTTCACAGTGGAAAAGATAAATGATTATTTTTTTCAAAAGGCCACTTCACAGTGTAGTTGGAATGCTTCCAAAGAACACGCCAGTATTCCAGACATTTCAGTACTTTTAAAAACATTTACCACACAATGGTACCAAGACAACTTTATCTATTGGGCTATGAGTGCAGGGTGCTGCTTCAGCTTCTCCCATGCATAGACCCCCAGTACAGTGACGAAGCCGTTTTCGTTATAGTATGTTTATGAGTGGTCATTAAGGTTAAATATAAAAATAGTATGCAGATTTCAACTCCTTCATCCCTTTCCCTTTCCTGGAGTGATTTGCACTGGCATCTTCTTTCAACACTATCAGAATACATTTATTGGTTTTTTCCCTTTATTAAGAGTGGTTGGGTGGGCAAGTAAAAAGTATGTAGTAATTATTTACAGCTAAGGGGGGGCAAAGCTCTGCTCTATAAGGAATACAGTATTACACACTCAAGTTTACAGAAATGACAGGCTATTTCTGATGGAGAGAAAGACGGATGGATTTTATTTGGAACTGTCGCGGTTCGGGCCGTTAAGTGCCTACACTCTTAGAAAGGACCCCTTCCTGAGAAGGGATATGTTATCTTATTCAGCGAGACACCACTAGACCGGAATCAACGGTTCCTAGAAACTTATCGCTCCTAGGACATCTCTTGAACACGCCAATAAATTTATAATAATGGACAAGAGTAGAAGTATATAAAAAACACATTTTATTTACATTATACAATATATGCTTTTTGGGTGCAAAGCCTTAAAATATCATATAAGGATAGACATCATTAGTCTTAAACATGTTTATGTAGCAAGTAATCATTCACATTCTCTATGCCTCCATAAAGGAGTATCTTAATCAGAATATACTCATAAAGTATCCTTAGTGCAATGCACCTTCATTCAGAATATAAGGTTACAGAAATCCTGTCAAAATATGGTTAATTCTTTGGAGAAAGATTTGGTTAGAAGCATCCTAACTTAAATCATTCAAAACATCATAACATTTCTGTACAGAAGACACACTATACCTTGCTGTGTCATCTGTATCATCTGGAGTCCTTTAAGAGTCTAAGCTCTATGAGAACATATGAAGTTATCCCAGAGCATCTGTATTTGCTAAGTCTTGAATCCTTTAAAGACTTTTATTAATATTCTTAACTGATCATCATTAATATCAGGCATTTTCTATGTACATGCTATGCATGCTCTTTCTAGTTTTAGACAGCAATGCTGAATATATAAATACTATGTGTTAGCTTAAAGCTGTTTACAGTCTCTTTGACTGTGCCAATCTGTGTATGTGCATTGTGCATATCTCACAGAGTACAGAGAGTCTCCTTTCCCTTCTCTGGTCTCTCGCTCTGAGGAGGTTCAGAAGTCCCTCTGTTAAGTAGAGGACATTCTGACACAATCTCAGAGGTCTAGCTATTAGCCCTGTATTCAGGATGCTTCTTAGCATTGGTAAGCCAAATAGGCTTAGTTTGTAAGAATCCATAAATCTGATGGACTCTCAGTGTTCCAATACATGGAAAGATCACTGCACTTAGATTCCTATTCAAAGAATAGGAATTCTAAGGGTCTCTATCCTCTTCTAGGAATAGAGCAGTCTCACAAGAAGACTGTAAGTAAGATATGTTGAAATATCCAGATCTTGATACTTCAAGATATCTCTGAGAACTGCTGTCCACGCAAGGACAGAGTTTCAATGTTTTACATCTCAAGCCTTTTGAGATGGAGAAGTGTCATTCCAGACAGCTGCAGTCTGTCAGTCATAACACTCTAAAGTGCCAGCTGTTCTGCAGCTGTATTTATGCTGTTTCTAGACCCATTAAGAGTGTTCCTTTATCCCCTCTTCCTTATCCTTCAAAAGGGTACCTTTATTCTCTCTTATCAGATACCAGGAGCTTAGTGGCATCTGCTCCTGTCCTCTGATATCTTATTGTCCAAATATGGACATCCTTCCCTTTCATTCCTCTGTGCCTAAAGTATAAACCCTCATTTCTGAGTTACATGATCACGTTACATATTTAATTTCTATACCATCCTCTTCGTTAGGACTATACGCATTAAATGAGACTACTTAGAAATCTGTAGCACAACGTTTAACCATATAACTCATGAAACACAATTATAGCTGACATTGTCACTTGCAAAGTGTCATTGTTTACATTTGGCTGTATAGCCTTCAGAAGGCAAGAAAGCATATTACTCTTATCTTAAGAGAACTGTAATGCCTCAATAGCACAATTTCAGCTATTGAGACCTTGAAAAGGCCTTTGAGATTCTGACATCAGACAGCTGAGTCAGAAAGGTGACTTTTGCACACTTTATGGACAAAGTGCTTAACGCTGCCCCTTCAAGGGAAGGTGCTCAGCTCTGCCCCTTCAAGGACAAATCAGGGTAACTTTAGTAGTTAGCTTTGATAGAGCTAACCTTGAGCTAGCCTGTCAGCATGACACAGAGCTAGCCTGTCAGCATGACACAGACTTTCATTATACATTACACAATCCTCTATAGTGGCTCAGTTTGCATGATGTGTTTAAGCTCTATATGGAATTAATTCTGCACATGTTCACAAGATACCATGATCATGTCAGAGACTGCTACAGAACTGCTCACTAAACCTGGGACACTCACAATGCAATCCTATGCAGAGTGACTCTACGCAGAGTAACACAAAGTAACTCTGCATTGTCAGTCTCTTGAAATATTGTTAGCTTCTCTTTCAGGATTTTTGTCTCAATGCCCGCACAAGTTTCTAACATGCTATTTCTCGGAGGTAACTTTACATGCCTATCGTAGGATACCTAACTTAATTCTGCCTCTCAATAGATGTAGAACTCTAGCCACCTAACTCTATTGCTGTCTGAGCCCTATCTACTTAGCTCTGTCAATGGCTGAACCCTATCTGCTTAGCTGTATCAGTGCCTGAGCCCTGGGGAATTTTGCCATTGTTGTCTATTTTTCCACTTGCTCTCCCGCTCCCTTCTGTTTCTCTGACAAATCCACAGCCTTTAACTGGCTGGAAACTCTAGAGATTTGCACACACAGCAGGGAATCAGGGACACATAGAGGGCAAAACTAGAAGCTGACTGTTACAAGGGTCTATTTCACTGAAAGCTCTCTTCACAGAGGAATCCATTCCCTACATAATTATTGATTTCCACAGAAAGACCTCTCTTTTGCAAGACTTTAATTACATAAAGTCATCATGTATCAGTCTAATGAGTCCTACATCTTAGCTGATGGTCTGAATTTTTTATATTTGCAGTCTTATATTTGCAGGTTTTTAAAGAACAGTTACTATTTTATTCACAGGAGTGCCTTGGGCAGGTGAGGAAACTAAGGGATGGTAGCAGGTCTGATGAAGAACTACTTGGATGTTTGCAGAGAAATGGCAAAGGAAGCATGAGTGGCCTGGACTTTTTATCCTATGTATCAGCCAAAAGGAGAAGATACACATATTGCCCACAAGGGGATGCATATTCTGTTGCTGCTCTGTGAGTAAGGATGTGGGCTTGGATATTTCAGGTCCAAACATATAGCAGAAAAATACCTTACTGGTATTTTTTTTAGTTGTATTTGATTATCCAGAAGAGATCTGGGACTTTTCGGGATAGAAGAAGAAGAGTTGGTTTTTATATGCCGTCCTTCGCTACCTTTTAAGGATAATCAACTTGGCTTACAATCTCCTTCCCTTCCTCTCCCCACAACAGACATCTTGTGAGATAGGTGGGGCTCAGAGGTTCGGAGAGAACTGTGACTAGCCCAAGGTCACCCAGCTGGCTTCATGTGTAGGAGTGGGAAGATCAAAATATTTAAATATTTTATCAAATCTAGTGTTTTCTATAGCTGCACCTGAGTAACCACTGTCATATAGACAGTAGAAAAGAGCAAGAGTCCAGTAGCACCTTAAAGACTAATAAAATTTCTGGCAGGGTATGAGCTTTCAGGAGTCACAGCTCACTTCTTCAGATATATAATATAGTATATAGATAGTATATCTAGTATATCTAGATCATATATCTAGATAGCCAGTTGTTCCAGGTTTCTTTCTAATTTTCTCCCTTTCTGTATTTTCTTCCTTACCATACTCCTTGACCTCTGGCTCCCTAAACAATAATGAGAAGACATTCACATACTTCCCTCACAAAATTTTCATTTCAAGAGGTGATCCTCAGGGACAACGAATGCTTCCCATAGGGGTAGTGCTTCAGAGGGACTGACTGATGCCCTGTCTTTGTCATCAGGGTTGCTAACAGGCCAGGTATCCCCATCAGAGGTTGTTTGGACCCAGATATTGGAACATCCTGTTCTAGACACCCTCACCTGACTTCTCTGGAACGGCTGGCTGCTGTGGAGGCCGATTGAATTGGCCTCAAGGTGGGCATAGCCAATAGCCTCCCAAAGGCCCAGCCACCCATTCAATACCATGAAGACTGGCACCCCTATCAGCATAGTCAGGGTTATGGGTGGATGAAGATGTATGTAGTCCATTCACTGGATGGCTGCTTAGCCTAAGTGTGGCCAAATGCAGATGCACCAGGCCCTGACTTCCCAGACGATGCAGCAATTCTGCTTCCAGATCCTGTAGATGCCAGCTAAGACTCCACAGCCACAGGCCCAGATGACTCCAACACTTCTGACTCTGCAGCGCCAACTGCCACCACCATCAGGTCAGACTCCAGCGCAGTTACCTTAATGAGTGCTTAGCCGTGCATCTGGAATATTTGTGAAGCTTTGGAGCCACACCTGCTGTTTGTCCAGTGGAAACCCAAGGCCAGCCATTCCAAAACCACAATCAGCACAATTCAGTCAGTGACAGACTTTTCCTTTTTATCAGAAGACAGCTTGATAGCAGGCCGCTTAGGAGGTTGCCACTTGGCCAAGCCCCTCCCTTTTTCTATTGGGCTTTCTTTGGAGCCATGAACCTGGAAAAAGACTTAGGTAAAGGTAAAGGTCCCCTGTGCAAGCACCAGGTCATTCCTGACCCATGGGGTGACGTCACATCCCGACGTTTCCAAGGCAGACTTTGTTTGCGGGGTGGTTTGCCAGTGCCTTCCCCAGTCATCTTCCCTTTACCCCCAGCAAGCTGGGTACTCATTTCACCGACCTCGGAAGGATGGAAGGCTGAGTCGACCTTGAGCCGGCTACCTGAAACCAACTTCCGTTGGGATCGAACTCAGGTCGTGAGCAGAGCTTTTGACTGCAGTACTGCAGCTTAACACTCTGCGCCACGGGGCTCCTTAGTTGGCAATAAAAGTGAACACCTGGAGCAAGCTACTGTTATAAGTAATAGCTTTCCCCAAACATTGCAAAAAAAGTCCTGTATTTTTTTTTTTAAACTGCACCTCAAGCAGAAGACTTTTATATCAAATACTCCCTGTTCCAATAAAATCAATGGGCAAAAGCCCAAGGCAAAAAATAATAATTATAAAACTGCAAAGATGTGTTCCCTGTTCACTATTTTTTTTAAAAAATCTTTTATTTTAAGTTATCTATTTACTTATTGTTTTTAAAAATCCTTTTTTAAAACTGAAAAATAAAGGAGGGGAAAGGGGATAATTAAAGCCCTAAAGCCCCCCCCCCAAAGTTAAGCACAGCACAAAATAGCCACCATGCTCAATAGAGCTACACTAAAAATAGCCGCCACACTGAACAGAGCCGCACTCAAAATTACTGCCTTGTCCCTTCGAGGCCCTACTCAAAATGGCCACAGATGAGAAGGCATGAAATGGCAACCTGGAGCCACATTTCCAAGCCTTGTCCAGCACAAGCTGCTCAAAATGCCAGATAAAAGGAAAGGGGGGGCATGGAAAAGCTGCTGGGTGGGACAAAGTGAGCCAAGACAAACAGGGGGGAAGAGGGGGGGTTCCTCTGTACCAAGAAATTCCCTCTCACATCCTATTAGAGAATCTGTACTAAACAATTGTCAAGGCTTTGCCTGTGCAAAACAGATTAACAGAAGAGTTCTGCATTATTTATCTTATTAAAGATTTACAACCTTTAATCATACAGAAGTGTAGGGAGTAGGATTCCGTTCTCTGAACTATTAACCAGAAAACCAGACAGAACAGCTGTAGAAACTTTTATCTTTTGAGAAAAGAAAAGATTCTTTTTATCGAGCAAGACAGAAAAAATATAGGCTTGAAAAAGTTAACCCTACGATTACTGTAATGGTAACTGCTAGAACGATCAAAGTTCCTAGAATTGCTTAATAATATTATAGCAAGTAATAGTTTTTAAAAGCAAATCAGCTTTTTGTCTCACTGCTTTTAGGGATTATAAAAAAAAAAGTTACCCAAGAATTTCACCCAGATATATCACCTATTCTTCTTCTGAGACTTCCAGCCAGAGAAATCTGATTTGCTTGTCACAGGATTTGCTTAGTCACTTCATCCCCACCCCCAACCCCTGAAATAGTCCCTCATAGGGAATAAAGCTGACAATTTTCAGATTTTTTTTTTAAATGCTGAAACGTTATTGGGGGACTTGAATAACCTGGAGTACCATTATTTATGCCATTCCCAAAACCTGAATCTGAAAAAATACCTAACTTTTTCAGGTGCTCATTTCTAAATGGGAGGCCATGTTTTTTCCATGGTTTTGTGAGTATTGGACACATGGGGAAATGTGTCTCATACTTCCTTCTTTTCTTTCTTAATTGCCTGCAATATTTGAAACATTTATACTCACCTGTTAGCCAGTGACTTCCAGGGTGACTTACAATACAATAATACCAAGCGAAAACAAATCAAATGAATACTCAATAATATGAATAGCGTTGGAGAGGCAAAAGCATGTTTAACTAATGTACTAAGGCAAGACGTGTTTAGCCCATTTGAACTCTATGGAAAGCTGTAATCTACAGAACCTATTGAATGTTTCTCATGTTGTTGGGCTCCCCCTCTGCCTGTAATTTTTTATGTCCTCAAGACCTTTCTGCGGCTGGAAAGGACTACAGTCAGTTGATGCTTTTTGCAAATACTGTTGTTGCAGTAAGCTTTATTAAAAGCAACTCTGCATGTGTGGATTGGATTATTTCCTCAAACTGTGCTAAGAAATAGCAACTGGCAATTAAAATCTGAGAAATGCAGCAAGATCATTACACACACACACACACACACAAGGGTTGCCATCTCCAGGTTGGGAAAATCCTGGATATTTGGAGTACGAGCCTGTGGAGAGAAGAGTTTGGGGACAGAATGGAACTCAGCAGAGATATCATGCCATAGAGTCCACCTGCCAAAGGTGTCATTTTATCCAAGAGAACTGATCTCTATAGTCTGGAGATACGTTGTAATTCTGGGTAAACGTCAAGCCCCAGTTGGAGTTGGCAATCCTAATATTTACACACACAGAGGACCATTTCACAATCGAGGTTAAGAAAGTCCTCTGAGAATAGTAGCAGGCCCAGGATACTAAACCTGAATTCTGAAGTAGGGGCTAGGACATAAGCACATTTTTCAGATAAATGTTTCATGTTTTGCTCTAATGATTTTCTTACATAATCTGGTTACTCGCTCATTAAAACCAAAGAGCATAATTTTGCAAAAACATTTTAAAAGTGATCTATTACTTTGGGTTCAGTTTTTTTCCCATAATTGTAATTGGTCTGTGCTACGGCAAGTAAGCGTAGCCTATTCTTGCCTTTTTCGTCATGGTCAGTTGTTTCTATTTCTCCTCCTCTTGGCTTGAGCACTGCCAAAAACTCTCCCATAGCTCTAGGCCTTCTCTCCTTCAAGCAGAGACTGAGCAGAAGAGAAGTAGCCATCTTTCCATTTTATCTCATTTGAAGGCCAGCCCAAGTACCAGGCATGTACTGGGACCCAAAAGTGTAGTAGTGGAGGCTATAGGCTGGAAGGACAGTTCAGGCAGGGACATGAAGTGACAATGTTCTGTGTGTGTGTATAAAGTGCCATCAAGTTGCAGCCAACATTCAGCAATCCCCATAGGGTTTGAAGGCAAGAGACTAACAGAGGTGGTTTGCCATTGCCTTCCTCTGTATAGCAACCTTGGAATTATTTGGTGGTGTCCCATCCAAATTCTAACAAGGACTGACCCTGTTTAACTTCCAAGATCTGATGAGATCAAGCCATTCTGGGGCATCCAGGTAAGGGCGAAATTGTTCTACTTAGTCATATTAACATTGTTTTATGATCTGATTTTCACCATCTCTCTAATCCCCTTTATAGCCATTTGTGCTGGTGGTCTTCAATACATCTATGGGTAGTGAATTCCACAATGTAATCACTCACTGAATACAGATAAGAACATAAGAAATAACATAAAGCTGTGTAATATCAATACAGATTAATAGCATGCCTCTAGTGATAAGCTTCGAGGCAAGTACTGAAGGCACTTCAGAGCTCGCACTTCTATTAGCAACCTGCTGGGTTCCAACATGTAATTAGTTAATAGCAATAAGAACTTTAATGGGGTAAGTGAACTAGGAAGCTTCAACTAAGAATGGGTGGGAAGTAATAACTGTGTTCCAAGGGGTGAGTCTTTAACTAGTCTTTTCATGCTGCTGGTAAAAAGTAGGGATGAGCTGGTTGCAGGCCCTTGTTCCCAGGGCTCTCTCTAAATGCAGTCAATAAACAAAAGTCTTTTATGTATGGATGTTTCCCTCACCGTCATGTTACATCAAAGAGGGGTCCATTCTCCACCAAATCTGTTACGTGAAATAGAGGGGTCTCCTTTTATTGGGGAAAATTAGCTGGAGAGTGGTAGAGCTTTGCAAGAGGTTGGCATGGGGAATCTTTGAACCAAATTTTACGGGGATGAGTGCATCAGTGGAAAAGGTTCCCAATAAAGACTTTTATGAATTGTAAGGGTTTTATGAAAAACAGTCAAATTCATTTACGCATCCACAGAAACCAAACAAATCCTGACACACAGAACTAATAAAGCAAAGGTAGGAAGGGGTGGACATAAGGATTAGAGTTTCCCAGGGGAAAGCATTTTTACTATACCGGGAAGCAAGGTCCAGACAGAGGCAGCTGCATGGAGACAAGTAACTACCAGTGCTAGCTGCAAGAAAAGGAAGACTGTACATGCAAGTACAGTGGCTCATGTTATGGATCCGGGAAAAACGCTAGCAATTTGCTACGGCAAATGGGTATATAAAAGGAGATAAAAGGAGACCCCTTTTATCTCTGGCTATACAGCAGTGTTCCATCCCTGAACACTTCCTCCAGTCCTAAACACCTTGCCTGGTGTGTCAGGGTAGCCTAGGTCTGCCAGGATGCTGCAACAGTCACCTCTCCGACAACTTTGGGTCTTTTTTTGGTTTATCCATGCTGTTTGCAACTGTCAGAGGTCGCCTCGCTCTCCCCCTGCATTTCCCCATGTTTTGCCGACGTTTTGAGGGACCGCTTTTATCTTGAATTTGAAAATGTGGGCAAACCATGGGGAAATGCAGGGGGAGAGCGAGGCAACCTCTGACATGGCATGCATAATCCAAAGACAGACCCAAAGTCAACGGTAGGATTGTCAGGTACCTCTTTGCCACTAGTGAAAGGTTTTGGAGTGGAGCCTAAGGAGGTGGGGTTTGGAAAGGGGAGGGACTTCAATGCCATAGAGTCCAATTGCCAAAATGGTCATTTTCTCCAGGTGAACTGATCTCGATCTGCTGGAGATCAGTTGTAATAGCAGGAGATCTCCAGCCACCACCTGGAGGTTGGCAACCCTAGTCATCGGAGGGGTGATGGCGAGTGAAACAACCATGCATAAAAGACCAAAGTCTCTATCTTCTGCTTCAGTCAGATAGCAGGAATCTAAGAAATTCTTTGCTCCAACTTCTATTTTCATTGTTGGCCACTTGGCACTCACAGGCCTGTTCCTGGCTGTAATTCTCCTTCAGACCTCTAGTTTCACTTATATGTCCATTTTTCTCCCCTCTAAAAAAGACAATGGTTGCTATGTCATTATCAGGATGCTGGGAGATGTAGTCCCTCAGAAATTCTTTACAGCTAATTTAGCTGTCTATTCAAACAATTGCTCACTGAGCAGAGTGGTGGTGCAGCAAGGATGGGGGCAGGAATAAAACTCCATTGGGCTCTGTGAGAATGCATACGGACAAAAATCTGACTCTGTTGAACTGTTAGGAACAAATAAATTGAAGCAACTTGCTGGGCCCTGTGTTGTTCAACATCTTTATAAATGATTTGGATGAAGGAATAGAGGGAAGGCTTATTAAATTTGCAGATAATACTAAATTGGGAGGGGTAGCTAATACAGTAGAAAACAGAGCCAGGATACAGGATGATCTTGATAGGCTGGAGAATTGGGCTAGGACTAATAAAATGCATTTCAACAAAGACAAATGTAAAGTTCTGCATTTAGGTAGGAAAAATCAAATGCTAATTATAGGATGGGGGAGACTTGTCTTAGCAGTAGTGTGTGTGTAAAGGATCTTGGGGTCTTAGTAGACCAAACACTGAACATGAGTCAGTAGTGTGATGCGGTAGCTAAAATGGCAAATGCAGTCTTGGGCTGCATCAACAGAAGTATAGTGTCCAGATCACGCGAAGTGATGGTATCGCTTTACTCCGCTCTGGTTAGAACTCAACTAGAGTACTGCGTTCAGTTTTGGGCACCACAATTTAAAAAAGATGAAGACAATCTGGAACGTGTCCAGAGGAGGGCAACAAAGATGGTGAGGGGTCTGAAGACCAAGTCCTATAAGGAAAGGTTGAAGGAGCTGGGTATGTTTAGCCTGAAGAGGAGAAGACTGAGAGGGGATATGATAACCATGTTCAAGTACTTGAGGGGCTGTCATATTGAGGATGGTGCCGAGTTGTTTTCTGTTGCCCAGGAAGGTCAGACCAGAACCAACGGGTTGAAATTAAATCAAGAGAGTTTCCATCTAGACATTAGGAAGAATTTTCTAACAGTTAGAGCGGTTCCTCAGTGGAACAGGCTTCCTTGGGAGGTGGTAAGCGCTCCTTCCCTGGAGGTTTTTAAGAAGAGGTTAGATGGCCATCTGTCAGCAATGCTGATTCTGTGACCTTAGGCAGATGATGAGAGGGAGGGCATCTTGGCCATCTAGGTTTGGGGGGAGGTAGTTGTGAATTTCCTGCATTGTGCAGGGGGTTGGACATAATGACCCTGGTGGTCCCTTCCAACTCTGATTCTATGATTCTAAGTATATTTTTCACTTAGGTACTGCAATAGCAGGCAGTGGTCAGTTGTAGATTTACCTTCTCTAAAGCCCGCTTGCTTGTTCTGGCACTATCACATCTTCGTGCTCCAGCCAAATAAGGAATTTATTCAGTAAATGTCTGGAGTAGAGTTTACTAACGATACTTAAAAGGCTAATAGGCTTATAGTCAGTTACTAAGGTAAATTTACAATATGATCTCTAGTGTCTCTTCCTTTTTTGAACCCAGCTTGAATATTAGGCATTTCTAATTCCATGAATGGTAACAGTCTTTGTTGTAAGATTTTGAGCATCACTTTACTTGCATGAGAAATTAATGTGATAGTCTGATAGTTGCTGCAATCTTTGACGTCTTCTTTTTTGAACTGGAATGTAAATTGACCGTTTCCAGTCTGTGGCACATTGTGTCCCTGCATTAGAATAATTTATTTCTTTATGCAGTAGCTATAACCACAGGGAGAACCAGCATGGTATAGTGGTTAAGGTGTTAGACTAGGTCCTGGGAAAACCATGCCTGAATCCCTGCTCATGCCATGGAAGCTTGCTGGGTGATCTTGAGCCAGTCACAAACTCTCAGCCCTGACCCTGGCTAGTATTTTGAAGGGAGACTTCCAAGGAATACTAGAGTCATGATGCAGAAGCAGGCAATGGCAAACCACCTACAAAGGTCTCTTGCCTTGAAAACCCTACAGGGTCACCATGTCAGCTGTGGCTTGATGGCTAGTGTTGCCAGGTCCCTCTTCGCAACTGGCAGGAGGTTTTTGGGGTGAAGCCTGAAGGGGCGGGGTTTGGGGAGGGGAGGGACTTCAATTCCACAGAGTCCAAAAGCCAAAGCAGCCCTTTTCTCCAGGTGAACTGATCTCTATCGGCTGGAAATCAGTTGTAATAGCAGATCTCCAGCAAGCACCTGGAGGTTGGCAACCCTACTTGATGGCAAAAATAATAATAACCACAATCGTTTTTAAACCTCATCAATGACAAATGCCTAGTTTCAGCATTTTAAAATCCTTCTGATAAGTGTATTTGAGGGAAAACAAACACATATAGATAATGATTGTTTCACTTTCAATTATTTTTTCACATGTCACTCTCTTAGATATCCAAATTGTCAATGAAAAAAATATCAATGGGCCCTCTCAATCAAAGTTTCCATCAATTCAATCATTGCTATTTTAATTTCAACTTGTCTGTTTATATACTGCCAACATTTTCACAGGTACAATGTTGAGGATAGCTAAAAATTGCTATGCCAGACATCAAGGGCCTGTTTGCACAGAGCTCCACGTGGAACAAGGCTATAGTGATGAGGGAGTCAGGTGGAATCATTTGACTCTCTGCCTTTGAAAATCAAATAGGACCCATCTCTCCATCCAGTCTCACATATCTGAGAGACAGAGTTTCTCCTCAACTAGTATCCCCATTCAGTTCAACTTCGAGGGGGGCATTTCTGCATATGTATCACCCTTGTCCATTTCTAACTATTCTCTGCACTGAATAAATGGAAATGTTTTTATTGCTTGGGAGCTGGGTACATACACAGGGAACCATTGGACTCGGGTGATAGCCTGTTATTTTTGTCCCCTGACATGATGCTGTTCCAAGTGATGATTACATAATTATGTACAATTATTCATCAAAAAAGTGAAAGAGAGGAGGAAAGCATTCTTTGATTGACATGCTCTAGCTAAGTGCTTTACCAGATATGAGTGACATCCATGAGTCACTTAATGCTATTATTAACATAAGTGATAGATACATTTAATCTTCCAAGGCTATAAAAATCTTTTTCCAATTTCAATTAATTAAAGGTTGTTGTTGTATTGGTTTCATGAGTCAAATATCAGCCAGAGATTATTAAGAAATGCATTTTTTAATACATACAAACAAGTTACAGTTGCTCATTTGGGCAACTAAACCAGGGGTACCCAACATGGTGCCTGTGGGTGCCATGGCACCCACCAACACTTCCCTGGTGCCCTTGATGAAGATAATCCAGGGAAATGTCACATCCTTCTTCAGAGACGTGGACCCCGTCATTTCTGTACAGGAGCAACATATCATGGCAGATAGAAGGATGGGAGATACCTACCACTCTCTTTTACAACACCCCCTTTCTGATGACCATATTGGCATAACCCTGAGCCTTATCAATAGCTTTAGATTTGAAAACGCCCCTCCTGACACACCTCTGAAGGAACTCCACCAGACCAACAACACTCCAGGGCAGTAATTCCTGATCCTCTTTAAGTCCCTAATTGATCTTATTACCAGTACAGTGCCCTTGATTTGCACCAAATCATTTCCTCCTAAATGCAGCACTAAAATCTCAGGATGACTGCCCTTTCTCAAATCCTGGTAGAGAGAGGGCAGGAACTGGCCCCATAATATCCCCCATTTGCCCCACCACTGGACACTCACAACAGGGGGAAGGCCCAGCTGAGTCCTGCAGGTGCTGACTTTGGCCCTTCTGTTTGCCCAGAACCCAATAGTGTGGCCTAGGATGAGAACCATGACTGGGTTGTGAGATAAGCCCGCACCTGTAAGAAATAAATCACATGTGTTATTGAATGTAGCACTGCTTTCACCAGGATTATGCAGGTGACAGCCCAGAACTTTATAAATGATTTGGATGAAGGAATAGAGGGGCTGCCTATTAAATTTGCAGATGATACTAAATTGGGAGGGGTAGCTAATACAGTAGAAGACAGAGCCAGGATACAGGATGATCTTGACAGGCTGGAGAATTGGTCTAAAACCAATAAAATGCATTTCAACAGAGATAAATGTAAAGTTCTGCATTTAGGTAGGAAAAATCAAATGCATAATTATAGGATGAGGGAGACTTGTCTTAGCAGTGGTGTGTGCGGAAAGGATCTGGGGGTCTTAGTAGACCAAAAACTGAACTTGAGTCAGCAGTGTGATGCGGTAGCTAAAAAGGCAAATGCGATCTTGGGCTGCATTAACAGAAGTATAGTGTCAAGGTCACGTGAAGTGATGGTATTGCTTTACTCTGCTCTGGTTAGACCTCACCTAGAGTATTGTGTTCAGTTTCGGGCACCACAATTTAAGAAAGATGTAGATATGCTGGAACGTGTCCAGAGGAGGGCAACAAAGACGGTGAGGGGTCTGGAGACCAAGTCCTATGAGGAAAGGTTGAAAGAGCTGGGTATGTTTAGCCTGAAAAGGAGAAGACTGAGGGGGGATATGATAACCATCTCCAAGTACTTGAAGGGCTGTCATATAGAGGATGGTGCCGAGTTGTTTTCTGTTCCCCCAAAAGGTCGGACCCGAACCAACAGGTTAAAATTAAGTCAGAAGAGTTTCCATCTAGACATTAGGAAGAATTTTCTAACAGTTAGAGTGGTTCCTCAGTGGAACAGGCTTCCTTGGGAGGTGGTAAGCTCTCCTTCCCTGGTGGTTTTTAAGCAGAGGCTAGATGGCCATCAGTCAGCAATGGTGTAGTGTTTAAGAACGGTGGTTTGGAGTGGTGGAGTCTGATCTGGAGAACCGGGTTTGATTCCCCACTCCTCCACATGAGTGGTGGACGCTAATCTGGTGAACTGGATTTGTTTCCCCACTCCTACACATAAAGCCAGCTGGGTGACCTTGGGCAAGTCATTCTCTCTGAGCCTCACCTACCTCACAGGGTGTCTGTTGTGGGGAGGGGAAGGGAAGGTAATTGTAAGCCAGTTTGATTCTCCTTAAGTGGCAGAGAAGGTCGGCATATAAAAACCAACTCTTCTTCTTCAATGCTGATTCTATGAACGTAGGCAGCTCATGAGAGGGAGGGCATCTTGGCCATCTTCTGGGCACGGGGTGTGTGGTGGGGAGGTAGTTGTGAATTTCCTGCATTGTGCAGAGGGTTGGATTAGATGACCCTGGTGGTCCCTTTCAACTCTATGATTCTATGATACTGCATCAGCAGCCTATCATAGCCATGCTGAAACAAGCACCTAGGGTCAACACTCCTTGCCACCAAATACAGTCCCAAAGCCTTGACAGGGCATAGCTGGGGATCCCCTGTGGTCTTCAGCCCCACAGAATGCCCCTTTCTCTTCTGGTCTGTCTTGGACCATCAGATTAGTAGCTTCACCTCACTGGATGAGCTTCAGGTCTGACCCCTGCAACACCTGTTGGGACATGTACTAATAAAATTCAGCTAAAAACTCACCAATCTGCAGAGCAGCATAAAAAGCCACCAAGGCAGCTGCTTGGAAAAGAAGCACCTCGCTGTGAATCTGCTGTAATCTGCTGTGAATCTCCCATTGTATTTTACCCATGATGCTGAAGTTTCTCCACAAGGAATGCACGCCTAATGGTGTCTTGACGTTGGTGTGTGTGGTGTGTGACCTACCCTTGTCTTTCTTTATCAATGCAATTTTCTATCAATACTAATTAATTTGTTTTTATCTTGAAAAAAGAATGTTAACTAGTTTCCGTAAAAAATGTTGAGTTAAAATTCTAAAGGCAACAGCCTTTGTTTTCATCCCACGTACTCAATACCCAAGCAGAAAAGCTTGAATATGTTCAAGACAATAGTAATGATAACCTGTGCTAACAGCCTAGACCTGCATGCTACTTAAGTTCCATTAATACAAGCTGCTAAAGATGCATGTGATTGCTGTGCTGAACCTTGATCTCAGATAATGTTTCTTTTCTCTCAAAGTGAATTCATTATTCTCTACTTATCACTGTCTTTTCAGCTAACAAAAATAAGTGAGGAGAGTCAAGGAAACCTTGCATGGTATATAGACCAATGGTTAATATAATTTTGGCTACAGTCAAGATGTCTAATTCTCAATGTGGCCTAATCTGTGGATGCTTAATGCTGGACATGGGAGTTATTAATAGACTAGACAAATCTTTCCGGGAACCTGAAAAAACGCCTTCCACAGTGTCCATTGTAGGGGTTGCTAGGCAAACAGAACAGTACTGCCTGACTTCAAGATTTGGTTTCTATCATTAAAATGCAAGAGGGAAGGCCCCTTTCAGGGCTGTTTTGGCTTTTGAGCAATTGGGGCCAGGCCTGGCAGGAACCACTGGGTGATTTGGTTCCACACAATTTGCATGACTCACCCAGACCTGGCTGCTTGCTACTGTTTAACAGCAGCAACCCACAAAAGCCAGTGTGTAGTGGTTAGAGTTTCAGACTAGAATCTGGGAGACCCAGATTCAAATCCCCATGCTGTCCTGGAAGCCCACTGGGTGACTTTGGGCAAGTTACACATTCTTAGATGACCTGCCTCCCAGAGTTGTTGTGAGGATAAAACAAAGGAGAGCAGAATAATGTAAGCTGCTTTTGGTTCCCTTTATGGAATTTATGAAATGAATAATAAATATAGTTGAATATGGGGGAGGCAGAAATATAGGTTGGCGGATGGAATGGGAGGATGCAGGAAATAGTCGCCAGGGAGAAAAAGTAAATTGTGTGGGTAGGGATACAGCGTAATGTGAAGTGCCTTCTACAAGTCTCTGCAGGTTCACCACCGCACAATTGGCCGCCCCAGCAGCCGTCACTGCACAACTGGGCCTGGCCCAGAAGCTAGCACTGTACAGCTGGGCCACACCTTCAACAGATAGAAGCTACTAGGGGGAAGCAAGGAAGGAAACCTGAAGACAAGGTATGTGGGAAGGAGATAATGAAGCAGTAAAAGAGGAGAGACTATGGGGGCATTGGGAAAGAGGAAATAGTGTGTGTGGGGGGGGGAATAAGCTCCCCTGACAGTACCTTATGGGACCCCATTTGTTATATCACTCAGATTGATATAAAAGAGGAAGCTAAAAGCTATGATAACCTGGGACCCAAAGATTGGTTCAGCAAATTGGCTGTCATAGAGACACAGTTCTGAGTGACTGCTTCATAAACACTTATTTTCAATGCTTTGTCTCAAGAATAACACACAGAAACCTGAGCTAGCCATGTTCTGCATGAATTTATGTAATACAGGCATCTGGTAGGATCGTTTCCATTTTGGCAATATTCAGGTTTTGGGACAACCAAATAACAAAACCTGGGAATCTCCCTGAAGTTGAATAGGTGATTCCCAAAAAAGCCGAATTGTTATTCAGCTATTCTGGGTTTCGGCTATTCACCTTTGCTCAGAAGCATAGCTCTGTGCTTTCTCCCATTTTTCTGTTGTTGACTGGTTTTGTTAGGGCCCCATAGTTGGGAGGTAGGGGTCGTGTAATCAGAGCCAACTTGGTCTGACCAAACTGTACATCACCATTCAGTGGGTTAATCTGGATCAGGATAGTCTGTATAAGGGTAATTAAAAAGATGGGGCTCACCCAAACCTGCCCTCCAACTAAAAAACACCAGCTTCAACGGCTGCTGAACAGGCTCCATTCTGAAGAAGACTACTCACCTGCATGGATGAGCAATCTCCTTCACAAGAGCTCCCTTGGTCATGACTTTGGCTGGCTCCGATATCACCACCACCATCCCTGAAAACCTGCTCTCAAACTGAAGGTTGCCCTGAGTATTCACTTCATTTCCCTGCACTGTAACCATCTCTTGAAATCAGATTTTTGTTGACAATAATAAAGGTCTGTTCACAGGAATAAATGTTTTCCGTGCCTTATTATTCTTGCATTTGAGCCGTTTCCCTCAGTTTGGAAGATAATTTGCATGGACATCATGCTATGCACCCCAGATACGAAGGGAGTCCCCAGACTTTGAGGCACCAGCCTGCCAATCAGATCTTTACTTCAGTCTTCAGCAATGCTGAACTTCTGAACCTGAAAACCAATGGACAGCTCGGCTCACAAATGCCTGGAGGATGGGGACGACCCCTTTGCAGGCCCATAAAATTGGACCCCCTGTCCCAATATTCACCAAACTTTGGTGTCTGACTAAGGAGAGTTCCTTCCAGCTACGCTGCAAATTTGGTGACTCTACCTCCCAAAATGCCCCCACAGGAGCTTTGGGAAAAATCCCCATAGACTATAATGGACCTGCATTTTTTTGTTAAACCTGGAAATAAAGCCGAAATACCCCTTTACCAGTATGGGAATTATTCTGGGTTTACTGGGTGGGAAGGAATAAGGCCCAATAAACCCAAACCCAGAATTTACCGACCTTTTTTTTTTTTTTTTTTTTTTTTTTTGCACGACCCTAGTTTGGACATGGTTATTGTTATAGTTCTGACTAGGATGGAAATATTTCTAGAACAGAAATTATCTATGTCTTGGGCCTCTTGCCAAAATATTATATGAAGAAGTCTCACAGTGAAATCCTACACAGAATGCCAGTTTCAGCCCATTGGCTCTGCATAGGATTGTACTGTTAGTGTAACCTTTTGATGCTTGCAGGCCATGATATGTTAGTCTCCCATGTTCCATTGCTTCCAGTGCAGTGAGAAGGCAACATCACACCACCTACCTCAGCATATCATAGGCCTTTAGCATGATTTTGGTATGTGTTCAATCTATATTAGGCTTCTGTATCTCTTGCTATATCATTCATTGACCACACCCCATGCTCATAGCTTTATGCATGCTCAGGATAGGGATGTTAACAAAGGGTTTGGAAATTCCTGGGAAAAGGCAGTTGGACACTGGGGGGGTCTGGGTTTGGGGAGGGGAAGGACCTCAGCAGGTATAATGCCACAGAGACCACCCTCCAAAGCACCCATTTTCTCTAGGGACCTGATCTCTGCAGTCTGGAGATCACTTGTAATTCTGAGTGGTTGGTAACCCTAGCTCAGGATGTCTTGTCGAATTCATCCTCCATTCTGGGAAAACTTTTTGCATTGTAATTCTGGTCAGCTTTAAATATAAAAGCTCTGCAGTAATTATTATTCCACTCTGCAGGAAACCACAAAATCTTAATCATATTTGCATCATGATCTTAAGCATTCCTACACAGGTCCTACTGAGTTCAACGGTTCCTATTCCTAAGTAAATTCATGTGGGATCTCAGCCTTTGCAAAGCTCTGAAATCGCAACAAAGATCATACTCCACTGTCTAAACTATGCATGAAAGCAAAACAAGGGGCTTAATCTTGCAAACATTGTACTACAACCCTCCCCCTATAAAATGGTTTAAACTAGGTTTTATTAAATAGCTGATCATCCTCATGAATGTCACTAAATTTTATGATGGGCTGCAACATCTTAGGTCATTCCACCCTGGCCCCAAACTTGGCTGGCATCAAACCAGGTTTGATTAGACTAGGTAAAGGTAAAGGTCCCCTGTGCAAGCACCGCTGGGTACTCATTTTACCGACCTCGGAAGGATGGAAGGCTGAGTGAACCTTGAGCCGGCTACCTGAAGCCAACTTTCGTTGGGATCGAACTCAGGTTGTGAGCAGAGCTTGGACTGCAGTACTGAAGCTTACCACTCTGCGCCATGGGACTCCTTCTTGATTAGACTAACCTGCACATTAAGTGTGCCAAGAGCAGCCAAGCCTCCTCTTCCTCCCAAGTGTTCCACTCAGACCACGATGGAGTAGATTGACATGACTCAGCACCAAGGATATTTCCTCTCTAATTCACCCCATTGTACAAAGAACAATGGGCTGTTTCAGGAATTGAGCTTTATCCTTTGATGCCTCAAGACACTTACCAAGTCACCCTACCTATGTAGGGCAACCTGCCTATTCCTGCCATCACTACTTATGGCCTAACCAGTTCACAGACCAGGCCTATTGACACCACCTCCTGAAAGCCACATGAAACAGATGAAAAATGATCCCCTGAAAGGCCAGTTATAAGTGACCCAAGAATTCCTGATCAGCCCCAGTGGCAACAAGCTAATCCCATTTTGACCCAATGGGAAAGTGGGAGGGTCAGCAGCAGGCAGCAGATGCCTACACTATAAGGTACTCTTTTAAGGTATTCCATCTAGCTGCATATTCCATCTTCTCATAGGCTGGATTTCTATCCAGTTTTGCGATGGCATATTGTGCCTTAGTCTCATGGGGGGGGGGGGGGAAGAGCCTTGCCCAACGGCACCCAGGAATGAAAAATTCTTTTTTAAAAAAAGATCTGGTGAAGACATGGATGGAGATTTTAGTACTTGCTTTAGTAAGTGTGCATGTAGATTTTTAGCCTTTGATCTTCTAAAACAACTTGTGCCACAGATTGTATTCACAGGAGGAAGTGAGTTACATTTAAAATAATTAGGCATGCATTATTACACAGAGCAGCAATTAAAGATGCTTTATTTTAATGTCTTGCCTGCTTTCATTAATTGGTAGAAAATAAGACATATTTTATATTAGAACTGTCATTGTGTTGTTCTTGACCATTAAGCTTTATGTTTGCACTCAAAATGTTAACTTCAGAAAAGTGAGTAGCATGTGTCAAATTACTGAAAGCACTCTAAAACTATCATTAGCTTCACTACCTATAATTATTTGTATTATGATAACTTTCAGATGCACTGACACCCACAAATCTGATTTAATAACTTCCTGGTATACAGCATGGAATACCAAAAGAGCAGAAACTTTGTTTTGGAATCCTACTCAGCTCTTGGTTAAAGCTAAGCATTGGCTAGATAACAAAAATGGGGGATACTTATGAAATCTTCCTCTGATATCTGGGTCTATCACCCAACAAAAGACTAATCTGGATTGCAAAAGGGTCTTTAAATTACGGCGCTCACCCAGTCCCGTCTGGAGGATATACCCTTCAACTAAAAGCACCAGCTTCAACAGCTGCTGATAGGGCTTCTGAAGAAGACTCCCTCACCCACGTGGATGAGCAGTCTCCTTCAGAAGAACTGCCTTGGTTGAGACTTGGGTTGGCTCCAATATCACCCCCCTCTTATGAAAACCTGCTCTCAAACTGACGGTTGCCCTGAGTAGTAGCTTTGTTTACCCGCACAGTGACCATCTCTCGAAATCAGATTTTTGATGACTATATTAAAGGAGTGTTCACAGGATGTCATTTGCCACCAAAAGAAATGTTTTCTGAGCCAGAGTGGTGTAGTTGTTAAGAATGGTGATTTGGAGCAGTGGACTCTAATCTGGAGAACCAGGTTTGATTCCCCACTCTTCCACATGCGCGGCAGATGCTAATCTGGTGAACTGGGTTGGTTTCCCCACTCCTACACATGAAGCCAGCTGGGTGACCTTGGGCTAGTCACAGCTCTCTTAGAGCTCTCTCAGCCCCACCTACCTCACAGGGTGTCTGTTGTGGGGAGGGGAAGGGAAGGTGATTTTAAGCCGGTTTAAGTGGTACAGAAAATATGCATATAAAAACCAACTATTATTATTATTATTATTTTCTTGCATTCAAGGCTATTTTACCTCAAAAAACACCCCACCCCAGAGCCTCAAAAATAAGTTTCATAGACTATAATGGAACTGAATTTTTTTCAGGAAACCCAGAAATAAAGCCGAATATCCTGTTATCTGTGTGGGTATTTGGCTTATTTTGGCTTTCCCATGGAAAAACGGGGTAAATAAACCTGAACCCGACATTTAATGGATTTTTTTTTTTTGCACACCCATCTTTCAATACATCTGTTAGACTGGGAATTGCTGTCCATCATTTCCGTGTTAGTTTAGAGAGTAACTCTGTCTCAGATCCCGGAAATTATATATATATAATGACTAGTTTTTTTTGAGGGGGGGGGGCATTAATAGTTTATATCTAGTGATATCATTAATTAATCCCAGCTTTTCACAACACTGCAAAGTCACTGCAAAAAACCTAAAAAATCTGCATGCAAATTCTGGCATCGTCAACATATATCCATGGTGCTAATATTTGCATAGTGCTAATACCCTTGACATTGCGTTGGTAAAAATCTTCCTTCAAATCAGGTGAGAAAGATTTTTCACCAAGTCCATTTACTCCACAGCCTCTCTGATAGCTTTTTGATGATTAGGACGGTCTAGTCAGACTTTTACCAAACAAAATTCAAATTGAACAACATTCATTCATAAATGTAAAAAATACATTTCCCATATCAACCTACCCACTCACTCCGGTCATCTTTGGAGGCTCTGCTTTAGTTGCCCCCATCAACTGAGGGTAGACAGGTGGCAACCCAAGAAGGGGTCTTCTCCATTTTGGCACCAAAAAATTTAGAACTCCCTCTCCAGGAAGCTTTTTATTTCACCAGCAGGCGTAGACTTTTTGGGTTTGTCTAGCATACCCCCAATAACAGATATTGGCCCTCCGTCTATTGCTATTTGTTTATGTATTTTAATTGTATTTTATATTTCAACTGTATTTTAATTGTTTAATTTTTTAAAAAAATATTCATCACCTTGTGGACCCTGATTGGGTAAAGGCAGCATTAAAATGCTGTAAATAAATAAATACTTGAAATGCACACAAAATTATTTCTTTCATTTGTGGGAAGCTTTCCTGTTTGATGGTTAAAGTGATGTCCATCTGGACTGGTTTCCTACAAAGCAGGAGCGGCAGACAGGAGGAAGAGAGACTTAGCATCAGAAATATAGGCAGGACAGAGGACAGTGCTATCTTATTCACTCTATATGTAGCTATAGCTCCTGGGGCTGTGTGCTTGCTAAGCAGGTAGGTGAAAGGCTGTGCTTGTATCTGCAGGGTAGATAGGGTTGCCAACCTCCAGGTATTATCTGGGGATCACCTGGAGAAAATGGCCGCTTTGGCAATTGGACTCTATGGCATTGAAGTCGCTCCCCTTCCCACACCCCGCCCTCCTCAGGCTCCGCCTCAAAAACCTCCCTCTGGTTGCAGAGAGGAACCTGTCAACCCTAAGGGTAGATGTGGGACAGAGGCTTTGGTTTCTGTTTCCCTGCATGAAGTATCAGCCATTCCACATGCCCAGGAAGGACAGGAAAAAAAAGCTTTGTTCGTATGAGTTGGCAGGCAGGGCTATGGAAACTGCAGGAAGATAGCAAATACCTAAACTCCTCATGCCCACTACAAAACAACAAATGGCCTGGGAGAGACACTTTGAGGCAATTTCTTCACATCACAAATGGTTATAGAAAATGGCTTTAGACTTGCATAATTGGCAGTAACTTTCTATGGTCGTTTATGCATGGGTACTTTCACTCACGTTCACTCCCAGTCTGTCTCGGTTATTCATGGGTTTTCCCTCCATTAGAGATGACCTCTCTGCCAGCCCTCACAATTCCCAGGACTTCCCATCCCTCTATTAACCCGATTCTTCCCTCTCCCCTGAGCTCAGCCTGCTTGAAATCCCCATGTATAAGGCAAAGTGCAGGGCACAGAAGCTTGGTTTCTTTCACAGCAAGTAGACAGCCAATTACAAAGCATCATGTCAAGGAGCGGGGATTCAAATGTTTCCTGCTTCCTCAGAGTTCTGTCTGAGCAGAAGGCTTTTAGAAATGCAGGTTGGATTTCTCCCCCACCCCCAATTCCTTTCAAATAGCTCCGGGGTATTTTTTGTGTGTGCTTAAAATGCTCTTAAAATGCTTTTTTATGCGGCAATTGGGTTTCGCGGGGGACTTTTTGCTCAATACAGCCAATTACAAAGCAGCATTTCAAGGGACAGGGATTCAAATACTTCCTGATTTGAGCTTGGAGACTGCTGGTGCATAGACTCCCAACAGGAAAGTGTGGGTCCAGCAAGCAATGAACCTCAAGTAAAACTCCCATTCATAAGCAACCTATGACTAATTTAATGGAAGTATTGACTTTATTTTACACAGGTGTGTGTTATCTGCAGAAAAAAAGAAAGCCTCAGTCATCTCTACAGCAGCTTACTCCATCATCTTGATTTCCTTTTCATATTAATTTCTGCTTGGACTGTATCTCCTCTCAAATCCAAAGCACTGTCTTTCAAATTTTTATTGCTTCAAGAAAGACATGCAATATTAGTTTATCACAAAATCAGTAGCTATTCAGATTTATATATGCGTGGAGGATATTTCTGTACCTAGGCAAGTTTTTCTTCATTAGCACTGTCATATTCTACAATACTCACTTAGGACGTATCTTGACGGAAAAATTATTTTACTTGCAAGAAAAAGTTATGGGCCATAACTTCCTGACTATCACAACTGGGAAAATGGCATTTCTTTGAGCTTGTACACGTTTTCTCACATGGTCACATTTAAGGATAGCAGTTGTTTTTTAAACTTTATATATTTATATTAAGCACTAAATCCCGTAGTCTTTTTTGTAATATTCTATTTACATAATGTTTGTAAAATACCAATTTGCAGTGGAAAAAAATGTGAACCAGAATTGTTTCAAAATGTAATTTACATAATACATGCAAATATTTAAGTTCTGCATGGTTAGACCAGCACCTTCAGCATAAATGTTTACTTTGGAATGTCAACATTAGATATTCACAATTCCCTGCTCTTAAGCTCTGAGTTTATGTGTTCATAATATTATCAGTATTTAAATCTCTTTTCCATTTTCAATATTAGATTAAGTAGGACATTATGTTTTCAGCTACTTATGGGAAGATAAATGAGATTTGCATATAAATAGCTCAGTGCATTATGAACTGTTTCCAACTATAACTGAAATCCCCATATAATTATTCCTTTTTTTAGAGGAACATCTTTTGCAAGCAGCAATAAGTGTGTGTATTTATGTTGTAGGACCAAATATATAATGGGTGGGGGGGGACATGGATTGCAAAAAGGTTAACAACCATTGGCAAGTTGTAAAAGCTAGGTCTGTCCGCCATTCCTCCAAGAAAGCACTATTTCAAGTATGCAGTTATCCATTTCTAACAAATGAATCCGTTTCCTGGAGTTACTTACCACTTATCTGCTTTCTGTCTCTAGTGCAGTTGTCAGGTCTAATGCTATGACAACCCCTGAAAGGCCAGCTGGTTCAAAATGGTGGCAAATTGGAGGTGGAGTCAGCACATGAAGTCGTTTCCGGCAAAAACTGGAAGTGAAGGGGCGGGGATTCAAATACGTCCTGCTCTAGTATTTGCTCTCTAGTATTTGTCAAAATACTCTATGGTTCAACCACAGAGTCTTTGCGAATCCTAGAGCTTGCCCTGATGTCATGATGTCACATCTGGTTTTCTCCAGAAGCGACATTGCGCCCTGGTGTGATGCCAGTGCACCTGTGCGCCACACATCTCTCAAGGTCTCAGGCCTTTGCTACAAATCAGGTCAGGTCTGTGCTAGGAGACAGGCCTTTTGCTTCTGTTGCATCTGTCTGGAAATTGCAGCCCAGGAGCTAGCTGGCTTCCTGTCAAGGCCGGCAGCTGGCTCCTTGTCGAGGTTAGGTTCTCATGCCTGCCTTTGTGTTTTGACTTGAAGCCTCGGAGAGAGAATCCTTATCTGGTTGCTATCGTTTCACTGTGTCTTGCTTTTTGCCCCAAAATCCTTTTCTCTTTGTATCCTACCTGCACTGACTCCATTAGATCCCTTCTCTGCCCAAGAGGCAGTCATCTTCTGTAGATCTGTCTTTTGCTCTTAATAAATTAGCATGCTTAAGGAACACCTGCCTGAAGATGTTTGGTTTATGGGATGCTAGGCACAGACCCCTGAGCTGACACAAGCATTTCAAGCTGTGGCCTGGCAACTCTAGTCCAGCAGTGATTCTACCACTTCCTCATAAAATTATCTGTGGATAGTGATGTTGAAAATCTCCTCAGGCACTCTCCTGTTCCTCTGCCTTTCCCTTGCAGAATGTATAAAGGAGTTTTCTGGATTTCTTCTTGTGCTGATTTTGAGCTGCAAAATGAAATCAGCAGCACAATGGTCCCAGAACAGTTAAGACTGTTTTTCACTGGTGTCCTAGTTGCAGAAAAAGCTAAAATTGAAGCAACCTCAGTATATCAGGACCTGTGGGAACAGAATCACTTGATGGACACTTACGATTTAGATAGAATAAGGACTATAATAATTTATTTATATGGTCACTGACCAGAAAAAACAAACATAGAATAAGGAGAGTGTTACAGATACCATGGACTGCCAAAAAAAAAAAAAAATCAGTGTGTTATAGATTCCCTTCCTTTGGCAGCTTCAACCTGGGAACATTAAAGCCCAGCTATACAGTTCTACATGGTGAGCTACGCAATGCTGGATGCCAGAAATGGCCCAGTTGCTCAGTGGCTGACACCAGGACCAGTTGCATGATACCAGATGCTGAGTCAGGCCAAGTTACATAGTGCTGGATTTAGGGTTGCCAGGTCCCTCCTGGCAACTGGTGGGAGCTTCATGAGGCTGGGGGCAGCAATTCACGCGCCCAGCACAATGACATCACTGCTGGGTTTACCTGGAAGCACCAACATCTCACCAGGATGCTCGAACACTCTCCTCCAAAAACTCTATGGTTTATTTATTTATTTATGGTTTCCATAGTGTTTTGGGGGGGAGTGCTAGAGTGTCCCCAGCACAATGTCGGCGCTTCCGGGTAAACTTGGAAGTGATGTCATCACACGGGGTGAGCAGATTGCTCCTCCCTTCAGCTGGCCTGCTTTCACTGGCCCAACCAGCTGAGGTTGGTAGGCAATTGCCCATCATTACCAGGAAGTTGGAAACCCTAGCTGGATGCCAAGCTGGAGTCTGAAATTCTAACCACGACACCAAACTGGTTTAGCTGGGAAATCTGCTGTCGAACAGTAGGAAGCTGCTGGGCCTGGGTGAATGAGGGAAGTTGCATGGTATCGAGTTGCTTGGTGGTTGCTGGCGCACCTGGCTCTGATGAATCCTCCTTCACCCTGCATTTTACTGAAAGAAACTGAGGTTTGAAGACTGGCAATACTGTCGTGGTTGCCTAGCAATGACCACTGAGGGCATTCATTTTTTTAAAGCTGAAGGCACTGCTATGTATTTATTTATGTATTTATTTATTGGATTTCAGATTTTCCTGCAAACCTGGAGCTTTTTTCAGGATTGTAGGAAGGTCTGTCTTGTTTGTTCATCCCTCCAATCTCCAGATTGAAGTACCTACAGATTTGGCCACATTGAGAATTAGATCTATTGATATATTTTCTATTCTTTCCAAAACAATACTGTTTCTCCCTTGCCTTCATTTTCTTTCCATTCCCACAGGTGAATTTTTCATTCAAGCAGTGTCCTAATGATACGCTCCATCAGCTGCTACAGTATTTCCTTTGTGACTTCTCAGACACACACACAGATTGCCTTCTTCAGCACAATCAAAACGCAGCTGCTAAGGTCATCTCACTTGTCTGTCAATTTGATCATCTCATCCTACTGTTTCAAGTCCTCCTGTGGCTTATTCTTCCAACGCACCTGACCTTCTTGTTAATGTTTTTAAAGCATGTTTCACTGTTTTTAAAAGCTTTACAATGACTTCTGACCTCACAAATCTGCCACTGATTCCAGCCATGTCTACCTGTTTATCAGTATCTCATACAATCACTTTGGGTAGTGGCTAAGTTTCAATAGCTGACATCTCTGAGCTGGTGCACAAAGCCTTTAAGCTATCCACCTTACGTCCTGCATTTGAAAACTGATTTTACCCTCCTACATAAAGTGAATTGAGGTGACAAATATATAAAGCTGTGCTTTCCCACATAAAGGTTGCTTATTTTAGAAACTATATGCCTTTAAATGATTACCACCTTGAAAATATTTTTCGGTCTTTCTAGCACATTGGACTTGTTTCCACAAATAGTATATTTAACAGTATATTTCTTCAAGATAAAAATACTTAATAATAGAAAGACAGTGGAAATGCTTTCATAAACAACCTACATGCCCCTTCTGAACATATCTGGGTATCAGCTGTTTACAATACTGCAAGTGAACTTGTCAAGCTGTGAAATGTACTGGAATTTTTCATTCACAATAACAGCGTATCTTTATGCACAAGTAAACACAGGGCATTGCATTTAAAAGAGAAGAATGGCTGACATCAGCTGTGAGGGTCATATTTTATTCAGAGGCAAAGGGTTTGACGAATTATATCCAAGAATAAAGGAATCTTGTAAACAATATCAGAAAGACATTCATGTCAAGCTCATACTGAAATTTATTTTAAATACTGTCTCATTATAGCAAGCAGGTAAAACCCCTCAAACTATAACTGAAGCAATGCAAAATTGTGACCTGTACAATATAATACTTCAGTGGAAATAATTTTATTTTAAATAGTACTATATTTGAAGAGTACATAATCTCCATATTCACATAGTGTCATACAACAGTGGCAAGAATATAAAAGTACATTCCCAGCAGCAGCAACAGCAGGCTATATGTATAATGCTGCACACTCACCAAACTGTTTGGCACCATTGATACCTGACAGGGGAAGGAAAAGGACCTGGGTTCAGACCCATGGAACCAATACAAAAGGAAAGTAGTGTTGTCAAAACTGCCAGCAGCAACCATCTAGGCAGCATTGTACATGTGGTCCCAAATCCAGCATAGGACAGATCATGTGCAGCTTCATACAGGTTACATGGGAAAACATTCCACAGAGAACTATGATATTAAAAAAAATCTTGGAGAAAATATGCCCCAAGACAAGCAGCCCATTCCTAAAGAGAATAGGCAGCAGGTGGCAGATAGGCGGCAGGCAGAGATGACACAGCTGTGCCATCTCCAGAGCAGCTTGCTGCCAGCACAGCAAGCCAAAAAATAAAGAAAAAAAGCATTTTGGGAGAAAAAACTCTGGGAACCCCCCCCCCATAGAGTTCCACAGGGCTGCGCCATGATTTTGCAGGCGTAACTCGATGCCTGCAAAATGGCTCCTTTCCACCCCAAAAGGGTTTAGGAAACTTCCTAAACACAGCAACTCCCGAAGGAATCCCCCGGGAATGTCCCCCGGCATGTCGGCGCAAGCACTCACATGGGACATACACCTCTGGGAAGGCAGCATGGGCGCAGGGGGTTCATGCTGCTCCCCGGCGCCCCAGGACCGATGTAAGTCACCCTGCACCAGCATCCATGCCAGTTTTAATGGTGCAAGTTGCATGGACGCGGTCGTAGGGGTCATGCCGGTTCCTGTGTGGCTCTGCCCCCCTTCAGGATTGCAAGTTAATATCAACATTCTTTTAAAAAATTAAAATCTTCTGCTATCAAGCCATAGCAGTCAATCATTGAATATTAAGTACTTTGACATTTCATCATCACTCTCTTATTCCACTAAATAAATATTAGAGATGTAAATCAGCAAAACAATATAATAGAGTTACAGCCTCTGAAGTCTGTTGAAGTCAGTAAATTTAGGAGGCTGTAACTCTGCATAAAACTCCAGAGCACCATGGATCACACTTTCCCTCCTTACTTTTTACTGATACAGTTACAGGCCCAATCTCTATAATTAAAATCGATATATACCAGAGGGATTTTTTAGATTTAGCTTAGATTTTTTTAAACATCCCCAAATCTCTCTTTAGCAGCTTAAATTGCCACGTGACCCTCAGAGTTTTCACTTAGCAGATGACAAAGTATTGTAATGCTTGCAGATGAAGCATGAACCCAAGCAGCTATCTTACCTGACATTTGGAGTCAATGAGTTTCTCTAAGTAAATTAAATTTTAAAAAAATGACCTCAACGTTCCAGGACTGACAGCAAAACTAGAAGTTACATGACAGATATGTGTTACAGGCTTCTGAATTTTATTTCAATTAAAAAATTGGCACAAATGGCAGTCAATTAGAAAAAGAGGGACCGGTGGATCTAGTACACTTTTTTTCCCCTCTCCAGCTGTTTTTGCATTCACAATCTCCTTCTTTGTTGATTATTTGCCATGTAAGAGAGGGGAGTAGTTTTCCTTCAAAAATGTAAGAGTAGGGAAGTCAATTTTGTTCAAAAAAAAGAGCTAATTTTCTTGTCTGTCTGTCACTTCTCCAATTAAATCTGCAACCTCCTATGACTTTATTTTTAATAAAATGTAGAGACTTAAATGATGGTCAGGAAATTTCTAATTATTTCCTGACTTTTCTATGCTTGTCAAGAAATTTTGGATGCTATTTCCTTACTCTTCCAGAGGTTTGTTGTGTGTTTTTTTTAAATGGCATGTACCTTTACTGTGGCATTATTTGCAAGGAATAAAAACATAAGTGCATTGACAAAAAATGAAAATAATATAATTTTCCCAATGGAACAGCAAGACTGATTTAACTTATGCAAAAACAGAGATTCATTTTTTCTAGTCATGTAAAAAAACTGTGCCCAGTTATAAAAGCAACTTAGGCTGACAGCTTTCCTCCCTGCTAGCCAACTGCTAATTGCACAGTTCTTAGAACTAAGTGCTACCTAATTTGCTGAGCTTGGAGTCTCTTTACTATCTTTTTTGAAATCATCTTCAAAGATGAAGTTATGGAGCTTGTTAACTAATCACTCCCCATTATCTTAATGTACAAGCTTTTTAAATTAGTCGCACCCAAGAGTTCAAGGTCAGAAAAACACATTGTGAAGACTTTCTTTTAGTAAAATTTCCATTTAAAATTAAAAAGGGTGCAAGCAAGTTCTAGAAAGAAAAGTTGTGTCATACCTTTTATCAAGGAACCTCAAATGTTGAGCTGAAAGCAATAACATCTATAACAAAATAATTATATTTATTATATAATGTACATAATAAGTTTGTTAAAAACGCAGGGCCTGAAATACAGGCTACATATAAAAAAAAATCAGTATAAAATGTTACAAAGATCTCAAACAGAGTTGATTATACACTCATTATAAATGGCCAATACAAGGCCAGGTGTGTCTTGACCAATATTCCACAAGATAAGGCCCTGGAGGTACTTTTGGGGGGGGGTGTTGGGGGGGGAGATAAACACCCCATCCCCCAACATCCTTTCTTTGTCACATTGCGGAGTTACTATTATTTTCAATGTATAATCCATCCCTCCCCATGCCTAAAGAAAAACAATACCAACTCCAAGAATTGTTTTTGGGTGAAAATGCATGGTCATTGTAACCTCCTTTATTCCCTGTTTCAGCCAGGATTCAGTCAGGAACAAATGCATGTTCGGTGAAACGCATGCATTCAATCCTGGATGAAACAGGGAATAAAGGAGGCTAAAGCGACCATGCGTTTTTGGCCTTTGTTGCAAATTTCAGGCACAGCTATGGGGTGCAAATTTGCACCAGAATTGCCAACTGGTTCATGGACAGATTGGAGAACAAATACATGCTCCAAGATCTATAGGAAATATATTATCTTTTTCAAAAGATTCCTAGATATCTTCATGATTTGGGAGGGAACCAAGGAATCTCTTATTAATTTTGGCTAGTTCATCAATACCATACATAGCACAATTAAATTTGAAATTACCTTTGATAAATCTAAAGTACATTTTCTGGATATGGAAATCAGAAGAATTGGGGTTGCCTTGCAGACAGATGTCTATAGAAAGCCCACAGATGCTAATTCCTATTTAGCGTATTCTCAATTATTAAGATTAAAAAGGAATTGCATTGCAGATATTGACTTTTATAGAAAGGCTGAGATACCGCGGAACCAACTTCAGGATGGGGTTGCTTTTCAAGAATATTAAACTGAGCATGGTTCAGGGTCAACAACATACCAAGGACAACTTTGCTTACCCCCAAGATCAAAGTACCGATAGAATGATCATTTTTTCTGACATACGATACCACATATAAACCAGCAATTATAGTAAAACATTGGCACCTCTTGTCTAACATCCCAAGGTGCCCAAATCCTCTCCTTTTTACAGTGAAAAGAGTGAAAAATCTCCCAGACAGGCTAGTGAGCAGCAGACTGCCAGAGATAATAGATAATATAACTGGAAGGGAAAGCATCGTACCAAAAGCCTTTTTTGAATGTGGCCACTGCAGAATCAAAAAGAACATTTCAGAACTCATGCAATACCAAGTCTTGTTATATAAACTCATTTGACAACTAATTCCAAGAGGGTGATTTATGTTATTTAGGGTCCCTGTAATTTGATATACTTTACTGGCTGAGTTTTTTCCCCTTCCCCTCTTTTTTGTTGTTAAATATCTTTCATCAAAACTAACCAAAACATCATAAAATGTAGTGCAAAGAGATTTGTGGTTGGACCTAATGAAAGGTATGACACAAGTTTTGTTTTTGTTTTTTGAATTTATTTGTGGACCACCATAGTTAACGCTATCTACATTGGGAAATACTAAGTTTAGCCATCAAAGAAGCTGATGGTTAAACTGGTTTAAAATGGATCTTCAACTGGTAATTTGTTTACGGAATCTGCTTGTCTTCTGTGCTCAGGATATTACCCTTTGGCTTTCATTGATCTAGTGCAATATATAAGGGTCACCTGTATTTAATTTAGTTATAGAGAAGCATTTGGCTAATTGGTAGCTTTCATATTCACAAAGGGAGAATGTCTTTGTCCCAGTAACTTAATTTTGTCTTGCACATTAAAATGAACCCAGTATAGCACAAATTGTTTTCCATTTTAAGGACTTTAACTGTAGACTTTGGGCTTGCCACCACGCCTGTTACCAGTTCTCCTCTCCCACTTTTTGTACTGAATATCCAGCCTGATGAAGAGTTCTACAGAACTAGAAAACGTGTGTATTGTTTTGTAATTATGCGATTAGCATGACTTCGTTCCCCCCCCACACACACAATTTAAAAGTAATATATTTTGTCTTTTGCATAGAGATTAAGAGACAAAAAAGCATTTCCATTCCTCCATTTTTCATTCCACAAATATTTTTTATCATTGTGAATTTGCCATGAGCTAAGGTTTCTAGAGTGGTAAGCTGCAGTACTGCAGTCAAAAGTTCTGCTCACAACCTGAGTTCGATCCTGTCGGGAGTCAGTTTCAGGTAGCCAGCTCAAGGTTGACTCAGTGCCTTCAATCCTTCCAAGGTTGGTAAAATGAGTCCCCAGCTTGCTGGGGGTAAAGTGTAGATGACTGGGGAAGGCACTGGCAAACCACCCTGTAAACATATTCTGCCTAGTAAACGTGACGTCACCCCATGGGTCAGGAATGACCTGGTGATTGCACAGGGGACTATCTTTACCTTTATACAAATAAGTCACAACCAATCAGGAACATGGGACAAAAACTCCAATGAAATGAACAGGTTTAGGACTCTCTGAAATCTATAGCTGCCTATTTCTGGTGCAATCACAATGAAACTCCTGGTGATGCTGTTTGTATTCTGTGTTTCCATGGAAGTATAGTCAATGCAAATAAAGTTGTTGTTGGTAGAGAATTCAACATATTGGGAACCTTAGCTTTTAAAAGGTTTGTAATTCCTATTGCTGTGAAGATGTATCTGTTGAAATGTCAAGAACCAGGATGAATATGATTTTAAGTGGGGCTTCAGTGTCCTTGCCCTGTCGAGAAAAACCAGAATGCAATATATACAATTACACCTCATAACTTTTTCCATTATACACCCCAAAGAGCTTTGTGTTCTTCTTCTGACAATCTCCTGGTTATCCCTGGCCCAAAGGCCGGATGTCAACCAGGGCCACGGCTTTTTCAGCTGTGCCCTCTGCCTGGTGGAACTCTCTGTCCAAGGAGACCTGGGTCCTGATGGATATTTCTCAGTTCTGGAGGGCCTGTAAGACAGAGATGTTCCACTAGGCCTATGGTTGAGGGCATTCATGGTTTTACATCTATGACATTCTATCTACTGGCCTGAATTTTTGAGCTTACCTCTTTCTTCCATCTCTCTCCTTCCTAGCCTCCCTTTTTTGTTTTAACTAGGCTGGATTTTTGACAATTCTCCCCATGCTGTTGGACTAAGAATTAATGCATCTACAGTTGAGGGCTGACTGACCAGCAGGTGCCATATTATAAATGTTGTTTTTTTTTTTTTTTGCATTTTAACATACTAATTCTGTGTTTTGTGTTCTATATTATTATTGTATTGATCATGTTTTACCCTGTTGTAAACTGCCCTGAGCCCTGCTTTGGCAGGGGGAGGGCAGCGTATAAATTAGTTGTACTAGTAGTAGTATTACTACTACTACCACCACCACTACCACCATCACCAGAGGTCTAATATGAAAGAAGCTGATAGGACCTTCTGAGTACTATAAGTAGGATTGCCAAGTCCTTCTTTGTGACCAGTGGGAGATTTTTTGGCCAAAGCCTGAGGAGGGCAGGGTCTGGGGAGGAGAGGGCTGTCAATGCCATAGAGTCCAATTGCCAAAGTAGCCATTTTCTCCAGGTGAACTGATCTCTATCAGCTGGAAATCAGTTGTAATAGGAGGAGATCTCCAGCTAGTACCTGGAGGCTGGCAACCCTACCTATAACTGCTTACATGTTGCCTGATCCAGGAAGTACCTAGGCACTTCATATATGGTCCTTTCTAATTTCTCTTTCCCCCTGCCCCCACCGGGGACACAGCCTACTATTTCTGAGACCACTAATAATGTTCCTGTGCCCCACTGGCACAAAATAGCATATGAACTAAAATAATGCAGGGGTCCATTTTTGTGCTTTCTGGCCCATTAGTGAAGGTGCCCTAATAGTGCCCTTGTTTTTGGTTGTGCAAAGTTGTGTTTCCAGAACATACTTTTATTTCTTGAATTTAAAAATCTCTCAAATCCCTGAAATAAATATTTAGTGTATACATTCCACAAGCTCTAACAGGATTGAAAACCAGGCCCTGGTATGATAGGCATCAAACCAGAGACAAAACTTTCTCTAAAGAAGCTGTGATAAAATATTGACATGTATTTATTTAGCTAGTTTATTTATAGCTACCTTTCTCACTGAGACTCAAGGTGAATGACAAAGTAAAGAAAAAGAAAAAAATGTAAGCATACAACATAAGGCATCAAATGAACAATGCAATGGGACTAGGGATGCAAACATTCAAAGACAGTCAAGCAACAGTGAGAACAGCAGAATTCCTAGGTCAAGATGTTGTATGAGCAATGCAAAATATGCCCTGACCAAGATGGCCCAGGATAGCCCAATGTCTCCAATCTCAAAAGCTAAGCAGGGTCAGCCCTGGTTAGTATTTGGATGGGAGACCACCAAGGAATACTAGGGTCACTACGCAAAGTCAGGCAATGGAAAACTACCTCTGAATATCTCTTGGCTTGAAAACCCTACAGAGTCACTATAAGTCAGTTGCAACTTGAGGGCAAAAAATAATGCAGAATGTAGGGTTACAAGGTATACACAATGCAGTATAAACAAGGCAATACTCACAATAATAGATGATAACAACAATAATCATTGCAATGAACAAAATGCCAATGCAACCAAACTTTACATATAGTATTCAGTCTACATTGGTTGGTATATTTGTGTTAAATTAGATACAATTGTGTGTCAGTCTGTAGTAACGTTTAAATTTTAAAAAGAGATATTCCAAATATGAAGTTTGCAAGCGTGTCACAATCACTGAACTGGAAGTTCTTTCCTAATCCCAAATGAATAAGGGTTGGTTATTCCTCCTCAGCTTTAAGAAAAAGCAGCTGCACTTAACATAGTTTCTGCCAATTATTAGAGCTACCCTATGTCACTTCTTGATTTTTATCGGAAGTGACATAGCTGGTGCCTCAAGCCCCACCATTTCCCTGCCCACAACCTCCCACTGCAAAGAAAATATGGGCCAAGATTACATCCAGTGTATGATTTACTCAGATTCTAACCTTTAAACTGCTAGATACATTAGGATGAGATTCTATGTAAATAATTGGTGAGAGTCTATGAAAATAGTTAATTTTATAACAGCGATTTTATCTGGTTTGCTCTGCTTCTAAATGGCCGGTGGGCCATAATATAGACTTACTGGCTGACTGACTTTTTGCTCAAGGCTATAGTTGTTTGAGCAGGAATAGAATAGAATAGAATAGAATAGAATAGAATAGAATAGAATAGAATAGAATAGAATAGAATAGAATAGAATAGAATGACTACTGGTAATATTAGGAAATATTTGTATTCGGCAAATTATTGTGGCATTTGGCCATCTGGACAAGAAAATCAGGGAAGAGGAAGAGAAGAGAGAGTTAGATGGGTAACTGAAAGGGATATTTCCCAGTCATCAATCAGAGTTCCTTCTAATAAACAGGATTGTGCTGCTAGGTCTGTGTTAAGGTTCAACTGGCCTCAGACTGTGGACTAGCCCTATGGACTAGCCAGCAGTGGTCTCCCTTCCTGGTTTCTCATCAGCCAGAGCTTACAATGTTTTGCTTTATTTTTAGTAGGTACCCTATACAGTCTCAAGAACTCTGTACCCCCATCTCTTCCTTTTATGCAGTCTTCCCTTAGCTATACATCCCTCAGGGAGTTGGTTTAGCTCTCCCTAGCTGTTGTAGCTGTTTGCTCTCCTCAGCTTTGCTGTCAGAGCAATCTTGCCGTCCTCTCCTTGGCCTCCCAGCCTCATCTGCTACTTTCCACAGCTGTGAGCTGCCTCTTGCCTTCGAGTTGGCCACTGCCCTCTCAGTCCTTTTCTTGGCAGCTGCTTCTGAAGCCTCCAGCCACTCCTGTCTTGCTTCTGTTTGTGCGTCTTCAGCTGCCTCTTGTCTCTCTCCTGATGCTGTTTCCCTGGCTGCTATCTCACCTCTCCTTTGCCAGCCTCCTCCCTGTTTCTCCCACTCTCCTGTTAAACTCCATGCTTGTCTGCCCTTTCCCCACCCTCCTGCTGTTGGTAGTCTACCTCTTCTGGCCCGGGCTTGTTTACTTCTGACTGGGCTGCCGGAAGCTGCCAAATGCTGTTCGGAGCTTGTGGGGTGAGCAGTCTGCTACACACCCCTTCCCTTAAGTCCCATCTGCTACAGTCTGTTTTATCCTAATTAGGGATGCCACAAATAGCATGGTGAATATGTGAGCGGGAAATTTTTATGCCCAATTTGAAGGGTGCCCTTGCCAAAAGTGATATGCAGTCTAGTCTTTATTTTATAAAAAATTATTTATTGATTAACCTTAGATCTCCTATGAAATCCTGAGTAACAGCCCGGAACAAAGGGCTGCACAAGTGGTTATAGTAATCATGACATCATCAGTATTAGCATACAGCCAATAATGCATTGATTACATTGAGCCAATAAACAGAAAACTCCATGTCATTCCCATTATTCGGGCTACATATTCCGGGTTGGAGATAGCAACCAATTATCATACTTCAAAGGGAAGGAGAGAGCCCTTTGCTCTGAGGTGCTCTTTGATCGTGTTAAGATAACACTTTGAGGATGAATTGTTCCAGCCAGACCTCTACAAATGCAGACAACTTGGCACCTTAAAGAGATTAAAGCTTCTCTAGTGCTGTCAGGAAAATATAGTGCAAAGAGCACTAGGGCAATAAATTACTTAGGTCAGAGATTTAGGGCACAGTTCATCCTTTGGAACTAGAGTTTATTTAATTCACTAAAGAAATCTAAATTAAAGAAACAAATACAAGAAAAAAAATTCCCTTCATGTGTTCCGCTGCCCTGAACACAGGGGAGCTGACCACCCAATCTGTTGAGCTCCCAACTCAAGTAGCTGCTGAACAGAAACTGCCTCCCAGCCATCTTGCTGAGGGCCAACGTAAATGGAATGGCATCCCTGGGTCTGACTCGGGAACACTGCCACCATTTTAAAGCCTAATGTAGGTGAGTAAAAAAAGGCTGTGAAAGCCCAATCCTGACTGGGCCCACAGCGTGGCAGGACCAGGTGATCTTGTCCGTCCCCCCCATGCCTTTTCAAGTGCTGAAACAGCAACGCCCCTCCACAGCTTTTTGGGACTTAAAGAGCTGCAGGGGGAATGAGCACCTCACCCCCCCACTCTGCAGGCACAATAAGGATTAGGCCCTGGAAGCATTTTCAAATTGCCTCTGTTAGTAGGGTTGCCAACCTCCAGGTAGTAGCAAAGAACAGTTAACCGGTGCTGGATACTATGTAAATTACAACCCAAACAACCCAAACCCAAACAGCACCAAGACTCCTACTATAAACAGGAATTTTACTGACTTAAAGCAAACTCAACACCGGAATCCAAGAATAAGTATACAAAAATCAATATGCAAATAAGAACATGCTAAGGTTACATCACCATGAAGGATATAATTTTCCAAGCATAGTCCAAACAAAAAGGAAAAAGAAATTCACTCAGGAAAGGTTACATCACCCCAATAAATCCACGGAATGTTAATCCAAAGGGTCCACAGGAAACTAATCCAAGATGAAAGACCAACAGAAAGAAAAAGCCAATGGCTGCTTGGGAGCAGTGTCACTTCACCAAATTCCACAAGTCCATAAATCACTGGTTGCAAGCAAAACAAAAATGATGAGATGACACTTCTAGATTAGTGGTCGTTTCGCGAGAATAGCTTCTTCAGTCAGTCTTGCTTTTAATTAGGGCATTAATGCCTCTGAAAAAAATCATAAGAACATACATGTACATACAATTCATAAATAAATTTACAAGCCGAGAGTCAAGTTGTGTTCTTACCAATATAAGTGGCCCATAGGGCGGCTCTCCTTCCTGCTGGGAGGTTAATTGCTAAGGTTTGCTAAACTGTTTAAATCCATTAGGCTGAAAACACAGCTGTCTGTGGTTGTTAGAGCTTAAAGTTACAGAAAGCACGCCAAATCAAAATCATGTAACTTTGAGTTTGCTTTAAGTCAGTAAAATTCCTGTTTATAGTAGGAGTCTTGGTGCTGTCTTATTTGGGTTGTAATTTACATAGTATCCAGCACCGGTTAACTGTTCTTTGCTATAGTCTATTCATTAACCATGGCTCAGAAGCTTACGCTATTTAGTTATACTAGTTCTGATTAGGACAGAATATTTAAAATGCTCCCCAAGAAACAAACGAATGTGAAAACTAATGACAAGGATATGTCCAAACTTTGGAACATTTTAAAAAAGAGTGTTAGAGCTGAATTGCAAGCAGTAACGTTATCTGAATATATTGATAGTGACATCATTCCACGTGGGCAGCACATACAGAAATCACCTGCATTATATAAAAATGATAAAGACTTTAACGACAAATGGATGTCTATTTTAAACAAATGTTCAGTGGACCTTATGATGTTGGTAATTGAACGGTCTCTTAAAGAAACAGAATCCTCTAAAGAGGAAGCTGAGACCCTCAAAACGGAACTTAAATCCACCATCTCTGAAGAAACTTTTGAAAACCAATTCAGTCAGCTAGAGAATTATTTGTCCAAATATGCTGCTGATATTGAGGTTTACAAAGCTCGTAAGTTTAAAAGAGATCAGGAAGACTATGCTCTCAACAGAGTATATTTCTGGCATGGCTAGAATGCACAACGCAACTCGAGAAATAGGGGAGCATACAGAGGGTCTGATTCGGAGGCTTCCTCCGCTGAAAGGGGCGATTCCAGTATTTCTAGCGGAGGTTCCTTTGATTCCTCCTATTATCTCCGCCCCAATTGACGGGATTTTTCCTTCACCCCCAACCCCAGAGGGGTCTGTGACGGAAGCAACAACAAAAAAAAAACCAACATCTTAGTGAACCTTTCTTCCAAGCTCTTATCTGCAGAGGAAGAACGGGTGCTCAATTTGGGGTTAGGATTCGTCCCCACCCCCCATTACTCAGCTTTCCAAACTAGGGTTGACTTATTCAAATTTTTTAGAACCATCAAACTCAAAGAGTTTTTTCAGGGACAAACTAGCGTTATTCGCAAATTTCTGCCTAAGTCATCCTTCATTCCAAAAAATCCAAGTTATTTTATTAACACTTACCAATCTTTGGTACTCAGGGATTTGGATAAGCTGGAGAAGCGCAGAGCTTGGAGAAATATAGGTAATTCCAATCTATCCCAAACTGATCTTGACGTCATTAAATCCCTTGCTGAAGATCCTAATATCACTATCAGGCCCGCTGATAAGGGCAGGGCTATTGTCATTATGAATTCTGAAAAGTATGAAAATTTAAGACAACTACAGAATAGGAGATATTATAAGAAGATCCTGTCTGATCCTAGCAGCAGAATTTCCAAGGGTTCCTATCTTTTACTCTTTACCGAAGATCCATAAAACCTTGATTGATCCTCCCGGAAGACCCATCATTTTGGCGATCGGTAGCCTTCTTGAACCCTTATCTAAATATATTGACTCATTTCTTCAACCCATGAGCAAATTAACACCCTCTTACATCAGAGATACCGGGGAGTTCATTCAAAAGATAGAAAACACAACTATACCCTCTGAAGCAGTATTTGTGACCCTCGATGTGGCTGCGTTATACACTAATATCCCATTGCAAGAACCAAGAAGAATCATTCAGGATAGATTGGATTCTAGAGCATGCTTGCAACCACCCACACATTTTTTGTTGTCCCTGGTCGACATTTTGTTTGAAAACAATTTCTTTAGGTATAAAGACGACTTTGACATTCAAGTGCAAGGAGTCGCTATGGGCACGGCATGCGCCCCATCCATAGCTAATTTGTACATGATTTGTTTTGAAGAAACATTCTTGTGGAATCACCCTTTATTTCAGAATCATGTTTTGTCATATTTTAGATTTATTGATGATTTGTATTTTGTGATTGACTCTGCTCCGAATTTTACCACCTTCCTATCTTGGATTAATTCTTTAGATGAAAACCTGAAGTTTACAGGAACTTGTAATAACACGGCCATCTCGTTCTTAGATGTGACAGTCTTTAGGACCTTGGAGAATACCATCACAGTAAAGCCCTTCCAGAAACCGACTGACATAGGAGCGGGACTACATTTCAAGTCGCACCATCCTTAACATTTGAAATTAAATCTCCCATTTAGTCAACTGTTGAGATATAAACGCAATTTGACCTTTGATACGGATTTTTTAAATTCTGTACATAGTTTTCGTCAGAAACTGCACTCAAGGGGCTATAATGACTTAGTGATCCGTGACGGCTACTAATCGTCGCGACTTATTCACTAGTAAGAAGGACGAAACAGACCCTTCCCCTAGAATATGCGCTTCGTTGGTTTACCCACCTGACTAACGATATACAACAAATATTGAGAAGACACTGGCACATTCTACACAGTGTGCCTGGATGCCAACAATTGCCCCTCTTTGGGCTAAGAAAGACCTGTTCACTCAGAAACATGCTGGTAAAAACAGATGAACTGAAAGCCAAATCAAGGGTTAAAACCCGCGGCCATCACAAATGCGGCACATGCACATTCTGTGCATTCAGACTTCTTGTGAAGGAAGTGAGTTCTTCTGCTTTTAATTTCAAATATCAGTTGAATTTTTTCAGTAACTGTGTGACATCCAAGGTCGTGTACCCAATCGCGTGCCCGTGTTTTTTGCTTTACATTGGATCGACCACGAGACAATTGAAATTAAGAATAGGCGAGCACAGGGCGGGCATTCGCAATAAAATTATGGACGCCCCTTTAACTGGACATTTTCTTGAAAAAGGGCATTCTGAAAATGATATTAAATTCTTTGTTCTCTGGAAATATCAACAACGGCCCTATCAGGTGGAAGATGTTAATCAAATATTACCCAGACAAGAAACAAAACTCATTTTTTATTTAAAACTTTGGCCCATGCTGGCCTCAACAATTATTTTGATTTGGCGTGCTTTCTGTAACTTTAAGCTCTAACAACCACAGACAGCTGTGTTTTCAGCCTAATGGATTTAAACAGTTTAGCAAACCTTAGCAATTAACCTCCCAGGAGGGAGAGCCGCCCTATGGGTAAGAACACAACTTGACTCTCAGCTTGTAAATTTATTTATGAATTGTATGTACATGTATGTTCTTATGATTTTTTTCAGAGGCATTAATGCCCTAATTAAAAGCAAGACTGACTGAAGAAGCTATTCTCACGAAATGACCACTAATCTAGAAGTGTCATCTCATCATTTTTGTTTTGCTTGCAACCAGTGATTTATGGACTTGTGGAATTTCGTGAAGTGACACTGCTTCCAAGCAGCCATTGGCTTTTTCTTTCTGTTGGACTTTCGTCTTGGATTAGTTTCCTGTGGACCCTTTGGATTAACATTCCGTGGACTTATTGGGGTGATGTAACCTTTCCTGAGTGAATTTCTTTTTCCTTTTTGTTTGGACTATGCTTGGAAAATTATATCCTTCATGGTGATGTAACCTTATCATGTTCTTATTTGCATATTTATTTTTGTATACTTATTCTTGGATTCCAGTGTTGAGTTTGCTTTAAGTCAGTAAAATTCCTGTTTATAGTTGGAGTCTTGGCGCTGTCTTGTTTGCGTTGTAACCTCTAGGTAGTAGCTGGAGATCTCCTGCTATTGCTACTGATCTACAGCCGATAGAGATCAGTTCCCCTCCCCAAACCCCACCCTCCTCAGGCTCCACCCCAAAAATATCCCACCGGTGGTGAAGAGGGACCTGGCAACCCTATGTGTTAGGCTTTAAAAAGATGGTGACATCCCCAGGTCATACCTGGAGATGGCTTCATGTCTAGTTTGGCCCTTGCAAGGGACCCAGCAAGAAGTTTGGAAGTGGAGGTCCAAAGGTGACTTTCAACTGACATCAGCTAAGCTTCTCCATCTGTTCTCCACCCCCACCTCCAAAGCTTCTCTCTCACTGTTCCAGCATGACTGGAACACAGAAAGAAGCTTGGGGTGGAGAGAGCAGAAGTGATTGGCCAGTTTTCCCCTCCACCTTAAACTGCCTGCTTGGGTTGTAGAGAAAATTACTTTGCTGTGTACACAGCAAAAGTTTCTTAGCAGAAAATCAGAAGGTGACTCCTTGCTGATCCCTCATCAGTTGGCAGTCAGGTTCTGATGGCCACAAGTAGATTATTACTGTGAAAGGATGCAAACAGATTGCAAACAGCCTGTCGATTAATCGGTTGCCTGAGTGCCGCTGGCAAACAGAATGTGAGCTAAGCCAGCAGGCATTCAAGCATCTCTAACACTAATCACATTGCTGATTCACATGGTGTGACTGTATGTAACTAGAGGATCTTTTTGCATGCTATTTTGTTCTTTCCAGTACTGTGCCTTCCAAGCAAAGGGGCAAACCTTTTGGCATACAGCATGGCAGCACTGCAAACTGAACGGGGTATTAGAGGCAATTGCCACAGTTGCCGTTCTGCTTAGACACCAGGCACTGTCTAATTTGCAGTCTTTTCTTAATAACACATCAATAATCATTGTAATCAATAACACATCAGAGAGATGAATATAGGACTATGCCCGACAAGATATGACGGATCAGTGATGAGATACTGATATTTCTCAGTCAACATTTATGCATGGGAGGTTTTGTTCTGGATTTTCCACTCTCTAGATACACATTTTCCCCATACGAATTCTCAAAACTTGGTATGGGGGCTTATTTTTGAGTTTTGAGATGGGGAAAAGGTGAATCTAGAGAGCAGCAAATGCAAGGCAAAACTTCCCATTCATAAATGGCCACTAGTGTCTAATTTTCTTTCCCACTTATCTGGATTGTGGCAAGTTAAAGAATGGCTGTTGAGAAATGTCAGTTGAGGATATTAAAGGTAAGGCAGTGCCTGATAGCCAGCACAGAAACTTCACCACGGGTACAGTAGTGCTTTTGGTCAACATCTGCCAATAAGATTTTGAGAGACTTCTGCTCCAGGAACAGTTTTTTTTTAAATCAGCCGACACAGTGAGGGGTGCCAGCTCTGGGTTGGGAAATATCTGGAGATATTGGGGGTGGAGCCTGAAGAGTGTTGGAGGATGGACTTTGATGCCATAGAGTCCAATTGGCAAAGCAGCCATTTTCTCCAGGGGAACTGATCTGTCTCTTGGAGATCAGTTATAATAGCGGGAGATCTCCAGCCACCACCTGGAGGTTGGCAACCCTACAACACAGCCCATAAATCCAAACATGCCTGTACATAGAATCTTCAGTGAAAAAACACAGGAACCAATGTCTCAGTCAGGTTAACAGAGCAAGGGTGAAGTCTACAATTAGGTGGAAGGTTTTTGTATCTTCCTGACAGGAGTGCAGATGGTAGCTGTTAAATCTAGCCAGCATAAACACATGGCGATATCTTGGAACTGTTAATATACCGTATATACCCGTGTATAAGCCGACCCGCGTATAAGCCGAGGTGCCTAATTTCTCCCCAAAAATGGGGAAAAATTAGGCACCCGCGTATAAGCCGAGGGTCGGCTTATAACCCCTCCCCCCCGCAGACTTACCTGACGGGCTCCTGGGAGCAAGCGGTGCGGCCCTGGTGGCGGCGGTGGTGCACCCGGCAGGGGCTGGGGCAGCCTCCCTGCAGTTGCAGGAGGCCGCCCCAGGCCCCAGGATGCGGAGGCGCGGCCGGGCAGGGGCCGGGGCAGCCTCTGCGCAGCCGCAGGAGGCTGCTCCCGGCCCCAGGAAGCGGCGGCGCGGCCGGGCGGGGGCCGGGGCAGCCTCTGCGCAGCCGCAGGAGGCCGCTCCCAGCCCCAGGAAGCGGCGGCGCGGCCGGGCGGGGGCCGGGGCAGCCTCCGCGCAGCTGCAGGAGGCCGCTCCCGGAGGCAGGAAACGACGCGGGCCCAGCGGCGGCGGCAAGTTCCCTCCTCCCTCCCTCCTCCTCCCTCCCCCCTCTACCATATTGACCTGCGTATAAGCCGAGGCCGGCTTTTTCAGCCCTTTTTTTGGGCTGAAAAACTCGGCTTGTACGCGAGTATATACGGTAGATAGGTAACTTGCATATTGATGTGGGATCATTGGAGCCAAGTTAAATAATAGGGGGAGAGCATTTACCAGTAGTTAAATTTTCACTTTGGATTATTTATAATGATACTAACTTTTTCCATTCAGGTTCTGAGTACTTTATATCTGAATGCAGATCTCCAAATTAATGGGGGAATTCTGATCTTTATACGCTTTTGATTATCTATAGTAATTCTGTATCAGTGACTCTTTCTCCTTGTTATCTGTTTGTTCCGAAACAGTGAAGACAAGGATGAACTATGTTAGGTCTACCTTCTTATCTAAATTGAATTCAGAGAGGCATAAATAATGTTATTGTTAATTCAAGAATGGGTCTATGAGAACTGAGCAAATCTGCATTTAATATTCACACACTCCCATCCATATGTATATTTGTGTGTTTTAATGCAAAGGAAAACTCACATGAAAAGAAAAGAAAAATGTCGGATGGGCTACATCAACATTTTGTCTTCCAGAGTATACATTTTGTACGAGAGTTACCACCTGAGTGGGGCTAGGAAAAGGACTCAAGTTAGTGGGTGGAGTAAGGAACAATCCTAAACAGGTTCATTCAGAAGTAAGTCCCTTTCTAATGAATGGGGCTTATTCCCAGGAAAATGGTTTTAGGATCTCAGCCATAGACACTAGCTGAAGAAGAGTAACTATCAAAAAGCTTTTCACTTGTTCAGTGTGCTGACAGCTGTGATGGGTTAAACCTGTACTAGCATTCTAATGTGGAATTGAGGAGATGCGTAGAGAGATGGGTTGAAAGCAAATCCCACAGCCAAACAATTTTTCTGCTGCCCATTATATCTGTCCTGCCTGACCAGAGCCAGTGGAACCATCTATGGAGGAAGTGTATCATAGAATCATAGAGTTAGAAGGGTACATACAGGCCATCTAGTCCAACCCCCTGCTCAATGCAGGATCAGCCTAGAGCATCCCTGGCTAGTGTTTGTCCAGCCTCTGCTTAAAGACTGCCAGTGAGGGGGAGCTCACCACCTCCCTAGGTAGCTGATTCCACAGTCGAACAACTCTTACTGTAAAGAAAAATTTCCTGATATCCTGCCAGTACCTATCTGCCCACAATTTAAACCCATTATATAAGTGTATATTGCAATGCAGCACATGTGAAATGATAAGCTGGGTTGACTTCAACAACTTGAGCCCTCAGCGCATATTTATGTTCACTATGTGGAAAGGATGTGGCTTTTAAAAAAGATTAGCATGACTTTGTTTTTTAAAATATCAGTCAACTGATCTCAAAGTCTGGCATTAAAAAATACTGAAAAGTGGCTGAGGCCCAAAAATACAATTAGTGGACAACTCTATGCAAGTCCCATATTCTGCTCGAGATTGATTTGATCTCTTTATGGACAGGAAGGAATAAGAGTAAGCCCTGCAGAAGTCCTTGTGGCTTGCCTGAATCACAGCACAATCCTAAGGAGAGTTACACCCTTCTAAATCCATTGAAATAAAAGGGCTTAGAAGGGTGTCCCTTTATGTTTAGGACTGCACTGTAATGACATGCTGAATTTACTCAGAAAAACTTCAAGCAGAAGCCCACTAAGATACTGCAGATGATTTTCAATAATAATCCAAAGTGGGATTTATAAACTGTATATTATTCATTCATGGGTTAAAAAAACCACTCTTTTTGTGTTGTTTTTAATTTGAAGTTTTCACTGGGCAAAATTTGCATATGTTAAATATGTAATGCTGTCAGGGGAATTCAGATCTGCTGAATGGGAGAACATTGTATTGTTCATTTCTGATGCACTGTAAACTTTTTACCCTTCTCAACATCATCTTTGTTTTTTAAAAAAATAACAAACATTGTGCAAAACATGAGGCAGTTTAGCTCAATGATACAGTCATTAGTGCTGCATAATCTGATTCATTTGATGTTTTAATAATACAAAACATGGTTCCTGTTTTATTACATTGCTGTTAATGCAGATATGACACACTTACAAAAGATTTACTATATTGCTATTTGCATACAGTCTTCTTTAATAGTCTGGAAAACTCACTGCTCTTTGAACATTTCACTTCACATCTGAATGTTCCACAATGAACAAAGACTGCCATCTTCTGTTTTAACTGCAGGACACATATATCCACAAGAGAATTCATAGGATAAAATATGGCTTGTTGGCTGGTACTTATCCTCAATGTGTCCTTTAGAGGGTTCTCTACTTTTTCCATTTCCCCCCCTGAAAAATATGAAGAAGAAAAATCGATATTAATACAATCCCCCAACAAAACTTAACCTGTTTTTGTTGTGTTGTGTGAGAAACAATGTCAATTCAGTTGACTGTTCTGAAAATATAGTCCTCAAAAACCTTTTTACAGGGAGTAACTTCCATTTTTCATCAACATATAATGTTCCATTCATAGAAAAAAATAAAGCAAATAGAGCAAGTTGGTTCTTCTATTTTCTGGATCCAAAAACACAAGAAATAGTTCACAGAATCTTACATCTTGGCAGAAGTCAAATCTATAAATCACACACAGCAGATGAGACAGTGAACCTGTTTCTACAATGTAGCTCCTTAAGTAGGGAATCACTTGATTGAATTCTGTTTCATAACTATACAGAGAAAATTGGTATATCAAGGGAGATCAGTGATCAGGGAAAAGGACAAGTTGCTTCCATACCACCAAAATGAAAACATAAGACATGGAGGTTGCCGTTACTATAGAACACAACTTTACTATATACATGAAACTATAACCATCAAATGATTAAACTCCACCCAATTGTCAGTGCAGGTATTCTTTCTTGGTAATATTTTCCAGCAACTTGCCTTTCTCAAGCAAGTCTTCCCTCACTCCAGGCTTTGGAAAAATGCTCAGATTGTTCTACATGTGTGTTAAAGTACATAAAAGGTGTCCTGTCAGCATCACTCACACAACCACCATTAAGTTGTGGTGACAATGAGATTTTCAGACTCCCAGGGATGGGTTCTCACCCAAGTCTCCAAGAACTGTTAATCTGCACAAAGCTGATTTTGATAAACATCCTTTTACCGTACTGATGCTTTGGGATACTTACCAGATGTTCCTTATTTTCCAGTCCCTTAAACCCACACTGCACTGAGAAATTGGGACTTAATTAAATACGAATGTATGATTAATCTAAACTACCGGTTTCTTTTCCAAACCCCCAGTACAAAGGAGGCAACAACAACAACTCTACACACTCTAGCTCATATATCCACTTTGAGCTAAGAACAAAAAAAAAAATCCTTAGCCCTCTATTGGCATCTAGCTAAACTCATGACTAAAAACCTTGGGGGATGAGAGCCAGCATGGTGTGGTGGTTAAGAGCAGTGGTTTGGAGCGGTGGACTCTAATCTGGAGAACCGGGTTTGATTCCCTACTCCTCCACATGAGCGGCGGAGGCTAATCTGGTGATCTGGATTTGTTTCCCCACTCCTACACACAAAGCCAGTTGGGTGACTTTGGGGAAGTCACAGCTCTGTTAGAGCTCTCTCAGCCCTACCTAGAGGAAGGGAAGGGGATTGAGTCTCCCTTAAGTGGTAGAGAAAGTCAGCATATAAAAAACAACTCTTCTTCTTCTTCCTTCTCTAAGGAGAAAGGAGGTACAGCTCACTTTATGGGTGGAAAGAATGGGGCAAGTGTCGTTCTCCATTCTTCTATTGGATGGAGACAATCATTCTTCAACCCACATGATGCATACCAGTAACAAATTTCTCATTGAGACTGGAACTAAAGTAATTAGATTCTGAGCATGCATCAACAATGTTCACTGGCCTCTGCTGCCTGGCTGGATGAATTCCAACAACAGAGATTCAAAAACAGAACATCAACTTAAAATACATGTTGTTATTAATTATGAGTAGAATAAACTTTCCTGGTTGCTCAGAATAATAAAGCAAACATTATGAGCAGTAAGTTAAAAAGTTATATTATGAATGATTTGCAAACTTCATCTGCATCACTAATTATGAGAAGACTTTATGCTAATTTACTAAATTTGGAAACTTAATTATAGATAATGAAGTGCTAAAATTTGGAAATAACTGTCCCCAAAATTATCTTTGTACTTCATTTTTACATTAGCATTAAGCCAACCAAATCTCGCTGCAATAGCTACAGTTGTTAGTAACAGCAGACATAGATTGATGGAAAACTGACTGCATTGTCTCATAATTCTATAATTGCTGCACTGTACAAGAATGTTGTGAGTTTTATGGGTCTATTTTATTTTGTAATAGGCTTAGACAAGGCAGCTTTTATGGTGTAATAGGACACCTTTTCAAACTTTACTTATAACAGCAAGAGGATCGGGGGTCACATGGATTTCCCCCATTGCTAGACTCCATGTCAATATCTCTAATCCTCAATATGACTAAATCTATGAAGCTTACATTCTGAGACTGGAACCATGAACAGACAAGACAGATTTTTTTACAAACTTGAAAAATGTTGTAGATTTGTAGAAAATCTGACATCTAAAAATGCATTGGGTGGTTAACCCTCAAAAATTATAGAGGCACACCTGTAGCTTTGAGCAACTAATGCCCTCAGTGGCTGTTGCTAGGCAACCACAACAATATTCACAGCCTTCGTCTTGGTTGTATCACTAAAAGGCAGGGGAGTGGGCAGGGCCCTTCCAGAGCAGTTTTGGCCTTTGAATGAGGACTCAACAGCAAACACCAGGTGACATCCATGATTCTTCCAGGTCTGGCTGCTAGCTACTGTTCAAAAGTAGCCACCCCACAAAAAACCAGTGTGTGTAGAGGTTAGTTTCAGACTAGGATTTGGAAGACCCAGGTTTGAATTCCCATTCTGCAATGGAAGCTCACTGGGTGATTTTGGGCCAGTCACACAATCTAACTTACGTCACAGGCTTGTGGTGAGGATAAAATGGAGGAGAGGAGAATTATGTAAGCTGCTTTGGTTCCTCATTGGGGAGAAAAGTGAGGTGTATATGAAGTAAATAAATAATAAATATAGCTGTAAATGGGAGACATGTAAAAGTTAGGTTGGTTGTTGTTATTATCCTTAAAACAACCATTTAAAGTAGGTAAGAACTATTATCCCTTCATATAAGATTGGAAGCAAGGGACTGAGACAAAGAGTAGCTTGTTAAAGGCCACATAACTGAAGAAGTTTTGAAGGAAGGGACCTCATAGCTCAGTCATAGAATCATAGAAGGGACCACACAGGCCATCTAGTCCAACTCCCTGTTCAATGCAGGATCAGCTTAAAGCATCCCTGACAAGTGTTTGTCCAGCTGCTGCTTGGAGACTGTCAGTGAGGGGGAGCTCATCACCTCCCTAGGCAGCTGATTCCATTGCTGAACCACTCTCACTGTAAAAAAAAAAATCCTAATATCCAGCTGGTTCCTTTCTGCCCATAATTTATACCCATTTGTGCAAGCCCTATTCTCTGCTGCCAACAGGAACAGCTCTCTGCCCTGCTCTAAGTGACATCCCTTCAAATACTTAAAAAGAGCAATCACGTCCCCACTCAATCTCCTCTTTTCCAGACTGAACATTACCAAATCACTCAGCCTTTCCTTGTAGGGCTTGGTCTCCTGGACCCTGATCATCCTTGTTACTCTCCTCTGTACCCACTCAATTCTATCCACACCCTTTTTGAAGTGAGGTTTTTAGAATTCCACATGGTACTGCAGCAGTGGCCTGACCAATGCATTGTATAGTGGGACTATGACATCTTCAATTTGGAAGTTATGCCTCTGTTGATACACCCGAAAACTGCATTAGCCTTTTTTGCTGCTGCACCGCATTGACTTCTCATATTCAGCTTACAATCCACCCATACCCTTAGATCTTGTTCACACACAGTGCTACCCAAAAGTATATCCCCCACGCAATATGCGTGCTTCTATTCAAATGTAGAGCTCTGCACTTATCCTTGTTGGATTGCATCTTGTTCACATCTGTCCACTTTTCCAGCGTGTTCAGATCTTGTTGAATTTTACATCTTCCGGGGTAGTTGCTACTCCTCCCAATGTGGCATCATCTGCACATTTAATGAGTCATCCCTCCACACCCTCATCGAGATCATTTATAAAAATATTGAAAAGTACCAGGCCCAGAACTGAACACTGTGGCACCCCACTGGACACCTCCCTCCAATAAGATGAAATGCCATTGACAATTGCTCTTTGGTGCAGTTCTCCAACCAGTTCCCTATCCACCTAGCTATCCTAGAGTCTAGTCTGCAGCACAGTAGCATACCCATCAAAATCTGTCTTTACTGAACTCAGGGTAAACAACATTGATGGCATTCCCACAAACCAGTAAGCTCATCACTCGATCAAAGAAGGAAACAAGGTTGGTCTGGCAGGACCTGTTGGGGACAAATCCATGCTAGTGTGAGAGCGAAGGGTAACAGGTCCACCCAGTCGTCCTGATGGTAATTGACATAACATCGGAGGTAGCACTCGACCACGGCATTCACCCGTTCGGTTTGGCCATCAGTTTGCGGGTGGTAGGCAGACGAGAGACCCTGTTCCCCCACCCCCATAAGCTTCAGGAAGGCCCGCCAGAATTTGGCAACGAACTGGGCCCCTCTGTCGGAGAGGACCTTCCTAGGGATCGAGTGAAGCCTGAGGACATGGGTGACAAACATTTTGGCCAACCCCTGCGCCGACGGGAGTCCAGCGCAGGGGACAAAGTGGACCTGCTTGGAGAAGAGGTCTGTAACAACCCACAGTACGGTTTTGCCCCTGCTGGGGGGTAGATCGGTGACGAAATCCATGGCGATCACTTCCCATGGCCGGGTGGGGATCTCCAGGGGTTTCAGAAGCCCTGGGGTTTTGCCCCCCCTGTTTTTGGCAGTGGCGCCAAAACTGCGAACGTACAATTCTACATCCCCTCTCATGCCCGGCCACCAGAACTGCCGCCGTACCAAATGCAACGTCTTGACAAACCCAAAGTGACCGGCCAGCTTGGCTCCGTGGACCAGTCCCAAAACCTCCTTGCGAAGAGAGGCTGGGACATAGAGTTTCCCTTCCTGCACCCACCAGGACTCTTGCTGTTCCATACCGGAAGGGAGCGTCTGCTGCTCCGCTTCCTGTAGGGACGCTTCCCGGAGGCGTTGCTGGAAAGCCTCCGGGATTCCCTTGAGCGAGGGACCACTGGGGTGGCGGGTTTGAGACCGGGTGGAGACCGCCAAACCCGGGATCTCTCCCCTTTGCTCAGGAGTGAATAGAGAGTCCACAGGACGGTCAAAATCGTTGCGGTACTGGGGCAGTCGGGATAGAGCATCCGCTAGGGCGTTTTCCTTGCCGGGTACGTGTTTGAGGGTGAACCGAAATTTGGCAAAGAATTGGGCCCAACGTATTTGCTTGGCGTTGAGCTTTCTAGCCCCTTTGAGAGCCTCCAGATTCTTGTGATCAGTACACACTTCAAACGGGAATTCTGCCCCTCTAGAAAATGCCTCCACACAGTGAGGGCGTGCTTAACTGCCGCGGCTTCTTTCTCCCAGATGGCCCAGTTGATTTCGGACTGGGTAAACTTCTTGGAGAAATAGGCGCATGGCTTTAAAGCGCCACTTTCGTCCCGCTGCAGGAGGGCCCCTCCCATAGCTACATCGGATGCGTCCACCTGGACCACAAACGGTTTGGTGCAGTCCGGGTGGGCCAGGACCGGTTCGGACGAGAAGAGTAGCTTCAAGTCCTCAAAAGCCTGTTGGCAGGGAGGGGACCACTGCAGTCGGGCCGAAGGCAAGGCGGCATTGGCACCCTTTCCCTTAGTGCGCAGAAGGGAAGTGAGAGGAAGAGCCACTTGCGCAAAGTTGGGAATGAAATTGCGGTAGAAGTTGGCGAACCCCAGGAACTGCTGCAGTTGCTTGCGCGTAGTAGGGGGTTCCCAATCTCGCACAGCCTGAACCTTTCCGGGGTCCATTTCCAACCCCTGGTGGGAGATTTCATAGCCTAGAAAGGTAATGGAAGGCTGGTGGAATTCACACTTAGACACTTTGGCATATAACTTGTGGTCCCGTAACCGCTGGAGGACCTCCCGCACCAGCCGGACATGCTCTTCCATGGTTTCAGAATAAATGAGTATATCGTCCAAAAATACCACCACCCCCCGAAACAACAAATCATGTAACACTTCATTGATTAACTGCATGAACACACTCGGAGCCCCAGAAAGTCCGAACGGCATGACTAAGTACTCAAACATGCCAAAACAGCTCGAAAAAGCCGTTTTTGGTTCGTCCCCCTCTTTTATGCGGATGCGGTGATAGGCTTCCACTAAATCCAGTTTGGTGAAAATCCGGCCCTCCTTCAATTGTGCTAGCAGGTCTGGAATGAGAGGGAGGGGGTAAGCGTTAGACTGCGTGACAGCGTTGAGCCTCCGAAAGTCAATACACAGTCTTAAGTCTCCCGTTTTCTTTTTGACAAAAAAGGCGGGGGCGGAGTACGGAGCTTTGGAGGGGCGGATGAAGCCCCTCGCCAAGTTAGTGTCCAAATAGTCCCGCAACACTGCCTTTTCACTGGGGCTCATGGGGTACACCTTTCCCTTGGATAACTTGCCGTCTCCAACTATTTCAATCGCACAGTCGGTCTCCCGGTGCGGTGGCAGTTCGTCACACTCCCGCACATCAAACACATCCGAATATTGGGAGTATTCCGAGGGCAGGTTGGGGGTATGGGAAACGGGTCCTGGGGAACCCACTAGGGCGGCCGCCGGGGTCCCGGTCATGCGGTCCCTGTCATGCATGGCGCAGGGATCCTCTGGGAAGGTAAGGGTCCGCTTGACCCAATCAATGGAAGGGTTGTGGCCCCGTAGCCAGTTCATTCCCAGCACTACAGGGGCAACTATGGGGGCAATGGTAAAGTACAGCTGTTCCCAATGCTCCCCTACAGTCATGACTATCGCGGTAGTCCGGTGAGTGACAGGCCCCTTTTTAAAGTCACTCCCGTCCATCTGGGAGAAGCGGAGGGGACCCGGGAGGCGCTTGCGGCGGACTTGCAATTTCTGGGCCGCCTCCTCACTAATCAACGTGCGGGCGCACCCCGAGTCCACGAGCGCGGGGAGTTCTAAAACTGGACCCCCCGTGGGTAGTGAGAGGTGAACCCGAATATAAACATTATCTTCCTGGGCGCTTACCATCGGTGGAGCTCCTTGCACAAGGGACGGTGCGGTCTGCTGAGGAGCCCCCCTTACAGCAGACCGACGGCGTTTTTTGCCAGCACATCCCACTCTTCCTCCTCGCTGGACGAGGGGGACGAGGTATTTGTAATCCGTGACTCGGCAGAGTCAGAGGTTGCACTGGCAATCCGGGGTCCCGATGGACCGGTCGAACTGGCGATCCCATCCAGGGCGTGCGCGTGTAGTGCCGAGGGAGTGCTCCGTCGTCCTGGAGCGTTGCTTTGGCGTCGCGGCTGACCCTCTGCGGGGGCTTTCTCTGGTTCGCTCGGGACGGGGCGAATGGAAGCCGGGCGTCCGGAGCGGGATGGGCATTGGGAGGCGAAGTGACCCTTTCCTCCACAAACCAGGCACACCCCTGCCTCGAAGCGCTTGCGGCGCTCCGCTGGCGTGGGGCCGCCGCCACCTGGGGTGCGAGGGTCACGGATCCCACTTGCCTTGTCTCCTCTCGGTTTAAAGTCGCGGCCGGATCGTTGCTTGGACAAGTTTAGGAGCTGCTTCCTATTTTCGATATCGGCGGCGTGACGCACCCAACCCTCAACGTCAGGGGGGTTACCTTGCATAAAGGCCCAATGCTGCAGGTCCGGGTTTAGGCCCTCCCTGAACAACTGCACCCGGGTAGCCTCGCTCCAGTCCAGAATCCGACTCGATAAGGACTGGAACTCGCTCGCATACTGCGCCACCGACTTGGTCCCTTGGCGCAGTTGCATCAGAGCGGCTTTGGCCCGCTCCCCCAGATTCGGGTCCTCAAACCGGTTACGGAGTGCGATCATAAAGTCATCCAAACTCCGTAGCACAGGGGAGCGGAGCTCGTACTGTAACACCATCCACGCGGCCGCTTCGCCTTGCAGGAGGGAGGCCACATACTGGACCTGGGACTCCTCGGAGGTAAAGGTCCGGCCCTGCTCCCGCATAAAAATGTCCACTTGGACCATGAAAAAGGTCAACTGGTCCCCCGACCCATCATACGTGATCTTCAGGTCCCGGCGGGCCGGGGTGCTGGGAGGAGGCGCGGGGGGAGCCGCCGGTGTCCCATCCGGAGGGTTACCCGGCGGGGGCTGTACCTTCAGCGCGTCCATGGCCGCGGCCATCTCCTCCATCACAAGTTGCATGGCATCTATGCGCTCCACCATCGCTTGGCGTTCCTCCTGCCACTGTCTCCGCTCCTCATCCATCAGAGCGTCCCGACGGGCGGGGTCGTCCTCGAACCCCGTACCAGTTAAGGCCAAGCGGCGGTGCTTTGCCTCAGTCCGGGAAAGCGACCAACCTTTCGGCGAATCCAGCCAAGTGTTAAAGGTGGTCTTGGGACGTGTGCCCGGCCCCGGGCCCGGGCGGAGCGCACCTGGCACCTTCTGGTCCGGTCTGTCCTTCGGGGCCGGCTTGTCCGGTGCACCGCTTCCGTCCGGCGAGGCCGGAGGGGTAGTTTTGTCCTCGTCGCCTGACATGGCTGTCCCGTAGGGTACAGATGCAGAACGAAGAGGCAAGGACTCGCAACTTAATGTGAGAGTCCCCAACCTAGCTGGGCAAACTTCGCCAAATCAATTGCTCAGACTTGGATGCAGAAACAAAGGATTTATTGAAGGCTTCAGGTAGAGAAGACAGGCTCATGGATACAAAGTTGCGAGTGACTAGCATATCGGGGTTACAGTATTTATCTACTACAGGGCACGAAGGTTCACACGCATGGGAGGCATGGGAGGTTACAAGGCAAACCGGTGCAGCATAAAACATCAAACAGTCCTAGAGAGACAGTGAGGGCTATCTGCATTTCAAGGCCGGACTCGGCCCGAGGGAGTGAAGGCAGAAAGCACAGCAGGGGAGGAGAGGTGGCACCTGGGCAAGAAGGACGAGGCGGGGGACTCAGGAAGATACACAGAGGTGCGAACTGCTTGTACGAGTTCAAAGGGGTAGAGATAGAAACAGATAAGAGCCAAAACCAGATGGCCCTCACAGCTAGCTTGGCTGGATCACCAAGTTGTCTGTGATGGGCAAAGGGCTAATCTCTAAGAGAAGCTGAGAGACAGGGAGTGGGTAGAGCTAAGGAGCTCGCTCTCTGAGTTCTGAGAGAATGAAAGGATTCTGACTTTGGTAACCTGCGTGTGTAGAAGCTGTGATTGACTCTGAGAACCTGAGGGTTCAGTTTGGCCTAAACTGGTGAAAAACAAATCCTGTGGGGTGACAGGAAGAGATTGGGAGGAAAAGGGCCCTTTCTCAGATCACTAAGAGAGAATAAGCTCCAGGAAGGAGATATTCCAAATACAGGGTGTTGCTTGGGGATTACTGCCACTGGAGTGGGGTCGTTCTATAGTGAGAAAAGGAAGAGAGATTCAAGGAGGAATCTCCATACTTCTGGCTTCTCTGGAAAAGAGAGGTTGGATGATCTCTACCTTTCCTGATAGCTAGGTGGCAGAGTCAGAATTGTAACATCAATAAGAAGAGTTTGTAAATTGAACTGAAATTGTGAACTGAAACTAAGACCTGTAATTCTGTACCATCTAAGATTATGCCTTCTCTGAAGTAACACATAAACTTAGCTCTAATTCTATGTTCTTTGCTATATATAACTTTCCCTCCAAAATCCTTCCCTTGTACCTTGTCCAATAAATTTCTGTTTCTCATTTGTTAACCTGAAGAAGCCTCCGGTGACTAATTTTCAGTTCTGAGGTAAAATAAGTAAGGGGGACTAGGAAGGAGTAAAATTAAAATTCCAAATAACCATTCTTGCAAAAGATCAAGCAGTCCTTTTCTCTCCCTCAGCACAATTGGGGAGACAGGAGGGGGATCATCATATTTTCCTTCAGATACTCACAGATTGACCCCATTAAAATCTGCTCCAGTATCTTCCTTGGGACAGAGGTCAGACTGACTGGCCTGTAGTTTCCTGGGTCATCCCTCCTCCCTTTTTTGAAGATTGGGATATCATTTACCCTCTTCTAGTCTTGTGGCACATCTCCCATCCTCTAAGAGCTCTTGAAGGTGATGTACAAGGGCTCTGCAAGCTCTTCAGAAAGTTCTTCAAGCATTCTCGGCTGCTTACCATCTGGACCAGGAGATTCATACACATCTGGTGCAGCAAGGTGCCTCTCAACAACCTCTCTGTCCATGTCAACCAGTAGCCCGGCCACTGTGCCTTGCCTACTACCATCTCTAGATGAGCCTGTTGTTTTTCAGGGAGGAAACTGAGGTAAAACAGTCACTGAGCCCTATTGCTTTCCCTTTGTCCTCTGTCAGAGTTTCTCCATTTTTACCCAACAGTGAGCCTATCAGCTCTTTTACCTTGTGTTTGCTCCTCACATATCTGAAGAAACATTTCTCATTGTAGTGAGCCTCACTGGCCAGGCTTAGCTGACTCTGAGATTTGGCCTTTCTGATGGCTGACCTACAGTGCCTAGCAACCCTCAGATACTCTTCTGTAGAGGTATGTCGTTGCCTCCATTTCTTGAACATTTCCTTTATCTTCCTTAGCTCATGATGGAGTTCTTTGTTCATCCACATTGCCTTCTTTGACCCCCTACCATATTTCTGTCTTAGCCATTCTGCTTCATAAGGATAATGTAAAGAAGTTCTGCCAGCCTCTAGCACTACTGCTAAGTAAGAGCAGTTCCCCATTGCACTATTTGGTCTCAGGGCCAAGCACATTTAAAACAATATACCCCCATGTATAAAGAAAAGTGTTACTCCCAGAAGAGTCTTCCAACACTATAACTGAACTTGTTTCCCCCAACTTCATAGTTGGCTTATTTTCCAGGCCTTTGCTATTTTGCTACTTCACTGAATCCCTTACTTTGGACCCCCAGTTTCTTAGTTTCAGTTTGGATTTTTCTTTCACCCTGGACCAGCTTCCCTTCTGCACCAGATTACAGCCCTGTGGACCCTTTTCCCTATTCACCCCAATCAGGCATCAACTAAGGGTAGAAAGGATAGGACTGTGTTACCCTATAGCAATGTTGTTCCATGAATTTGTTTTTTTCCTGCCTTTCATCTTCATAGCCTTGTATCTTGTTAGGGCAGTAAAGATTATTTGTTTTTGAGACTCTCTCCCCCTCCCCCTGTTTTTCCTTCTTAATCAGAGTTCTGTGCCAGTCTGGGACCCAGGTATACACCAGTCTGTTCAATCCCAAAAATATTAATCCCAGTGACACAGTCTGACTTCACGAGTATACAGGATACTTTGCACATTGTGGGCCTGAATTGGATTACAATAGACAAAACATTTAAATCTTCTATGTTAAATATAATCCATATCAGTGCTCACATCCTGGTAATTACAGGTGTAACTACACAGATGCTGAAAATGTTAAGCAATAGATGGACTAAAAGGGTGTAAGACCTCTCAGATTTTAGATGTACTTTTTAAGAAGAAGCACTTAGAATTAATATATAAGGAAACTCTCCTGAAATCTAAATATATAATTAGACATGTCTGTGTCTGAGTGGTTCCTTCTCCCTGCAGTCAGTGCATTGTTCATGCTGTTAACATTCAGTCATTCATTGTGAATTGCTTAACATTGACTGAGCTCCATTAGAGGTTGTCAGCTGGTGATAAAAGATAGTGTTCTGTCAAGGCCAGTGGTGATTTAACTTGGCTATTGGATTTCAAGATTCAACTCTGTACGAACAGGCTGGCAAGGCTACTCTTGAGACATTGGCAACAACATCAACACTGTTCTCCAAGGTCAAAACTGACCTCTTAATCTATGGGGAACAAGAAAATGATAAATGTCTTCAGCCATTCTACAACATGTAAGGTGTTAGCAGAGACTAAAGATCTAAATGATAAAAGAAACCTGGGCTCTCATTCTTGATATATATCTTGGCAGAATTAGAGCAGTATCAGAAGTCTTGATGCAAGCTTATGGAGAAGTTCCTAAAGTACCTGTATACTTTGTGGGCCCTATACTGCTAAGATTCTGAAGTACAAAATATTGACATAGTTAAGTTCATATTTTGACTTCAACTATAGTATATACAATGTCAAGACTGTAAGGAACTGGTCCTTGAAATGCAGTTTTTAATCCTATGAAAAGTTATTCCAGTCTCAGTCTATTAAAATCAACTCTATATTGTAAGTGCTATGTTATTATCAGCAAGTATCAAATAAAAGTAGTTGCAAGTATGTCTTATTGTCTAATTTGCTGTAATCATTACAGAATTAAAACTAAGGCTTCACCCTAATTATTTCATAAACTCCAATGTTTTTAGTAACTAGCAGCAATCGATGTGGTCTCCAGTGCTTGCCTTTATTTGAGTAACATACCTTGGTTTAATTGCAAAGATATTAATACAATTAATTTTAAAATTATTTTCAATTGTTTTCGAAAATACACTTAACTGAGGAACCACTACTGTGCTATGAATATCTCAGTTGTCAAGGAAACCTGGCTTCATGTTGCTTTGGAAACTAGATTCTGATAACAAGCCAATAGAAGTAGCTGCATTTCATGGAATAATCAAGATCAAGCTTTAACATGGTTTATGTAGTTGTTGTTATTTCCCCTCCAAGAGGATTAATATATTATTAAATACCACTCATATTCTAAATTGTACAAGCACTGGAAAATGTTTAGAATGGAAGTAGATGTAAAGGGAGGGAGGCAGAAATTTTTCATAAGTTTTCATATGTTAAGCATTGTAGATAATCGAACTGTCTGGTAGCACTCACATTAGGAAGTCTACGGTAAACCAGAATCAATCTAGTGAGTTCTCCACTCCTGGACAATAGGACTTTGAAAGAGTAAAGTTGTGTTTAGACAGTATAAAATAATGTTTACCTTTTATGTTAGTAAAATGTAAGATACATGTTGCTTCTTCGCATCCATGAGGACAAAGCTCATTTTCTGGCAATGATGAGATATAACAGCACAGACATATTACAATGGTAGAGTCTGGATAGAAATAATGTATAATCAGAATCAATGATTTTATAGCCATTGTCAGAATGCCCAAGAACAATAACATCTGGAAATGAAGGAGTCTTGTATGTAGCATCAGCAACACAAGATCTGTGATGTCTTCTAACACAAAATTTTGTAGAGAACCAAATGTTAACTTTATGATATATCTACTTCCTTCTCCCTCAGTACATGGCTAAACTTTCATGATTATGTGAATATATCAAATTTATATTTAAATCCTGCTGTTTCTTCTGGGTCCTTACCGCAGCTTTTATGTACCATTTCCCAACAAGTGATGTTCAAATATGGCTTTAACCTTCTTTCATTCTGTTATTTCTACATTTGTCCATAATTTTATTTATTTACTTACTTTATTTGTAGCCCACTTTCTCACTGAGACTCAAGGTGGACTATCAGTTTTCTAGAACCATAAGTGATCCTTAGCACTGTTGCTTGGGATGTTTCCCATGACCCTTCATCTCTCACGCCTCCTGCACTTCTAATACCAATGAAATTGATTAGCAGTAGCTTCGGGGGGGGAGAGGAAGTTCATATTCACACACTTAAGCAGTAATGGTGTCAAATATTGAAAATATGGCTGGGACTGAAAAGCAAAATTCAAGACTACCTTCTTCAAGTTTATTATCAAGATCAGAACCTGCTTTTGAAGTGGTGTTATTCCATGCCATCACTACCCACCAGCAGCCCAACATTTCCCTAAACTTATCCTTTCAAGGAGCATTCACCTAAACTTTCTGTTTCAAGAAGCTTCACAGCAAGATACAGGCCAAACTAAGGTTGCCAAACCCTCACTGAGTAAGATCCACACCCCAACCCCCTTCCCCCACTGGTTGGTGGGGGGTAGCAACCCTAGGCCAAATACTTTCATGAGCCTGCAGAGGTGCATCCCTTAATGCAGAAAACCATTTAAGACTACATGTAGCATGTTTTTCTGCCAGAAGAGTAAGTTCGGGAAACTCAGTGCATTTTTAAATTCAAAATAAAGGGATTTATATTGGCTTGAAAGTTTAGATTACAAATAGATTACATAATTGGAAGCAGAAGATGGAGAAGCTCTATTCTTTCTGCTAAAACAAGACCAGGAGCCAATTGCGGTAGAAATCATGAATTGTTAATATCAAAAATCAAGATAAAGCTTGTTACGATATGGACTGTTTGTATCCCGGACTGGTCATGGCAACCCCAGTCAATGCATGCCCCCGCCTCTCCAGAGCAAGTGGCAAGCCAAAAGCTGCCTGGAGAGGAGCGCTCTGTCATCCCGCGAGCAGGCAGTCAAGGAGCGGAGGCCAGGTCACCCTCCCGTGAACCAGAGGGAGTCCACCGCTTGCAGTGCCCCCGTTCCAGTGGAAGCCATATCGCAGGGAGCTGACAGCACGCAATCACCGGCAGCGCTTCCCCCCCCCCCCCAGAGCTGATCGGACTTAATCAGCTAAGCATTAAGAGACGTTAACAACCATTCTTCCAGCTATGCAAAGGAATGTCTTCCCGGACATTGTGATGTGCAGCCTGTGTATGAGCAACAAAGCCCATCAACGAGAGATTCCTGATTCCCCCAGGGTTGCGCAAACCAATGGAGACAGTATAGTCTACCAAATTATCATACTTCCCCACCCCGGCAGCTGATAGTTAATCCTTTTGTCACCTTTTGTTTAGTTTGGGAATCGCGAGGGTAATCCCATCACCCTCCCCCTCGGAAAATAGTATAACTTGGATCCCCGAGATCCATAGGACACCCTTAGGTCTTCCCTCAGCTTCCTTGCCGTCACTCTGCTAGTTGGACTTTGCGTAGCCCGCTCCTCCTCTCACCCCCCCGGGACACCCGCTATTCTGCCCTTTTACCCCAGTGTCCACAGAACTTGGGACATCTCTTCAGGACAGTTACCGTATCGCCCATCATCACCTCCTGCCACATTGGTGACCGGCACTTTCCTCCTCCCTTTTTGCTCCTAGGATCTGTATGTGCTTGTGTATATTACTTTTGTACGCTTGTGAACATAATTAATTGACTAAGTAAAAATCTGTAAACTAACTCCATTGATGCCTTCGTCTTTCCTATTGAATCTTGGATTGGACTCCCATAAACGTTGGTTAAACGATCCCAGGTTATGCCCACAGCCGGTTATAGAACGCTAATTTCCCCATATTATTCATAACCGAGCAATTAGGCTAACAAGCTGAACAAAAATACGAGAACATTCATAGCACTAAAATACAATCTAAGCAACATTCCTGAAGATTTTAAAGACAATATAAAGAACAGATTTGCATTACTGAGTTCAAGTGAATGTAAACCAGAAGAACTATGGGTGGAAACTAGTGATATTAGCAATGAAGAATGTGCAAAGAGTATTCCTGTAGCCCAAAGAAATGAAAAGCCTCCATGGATGGCTTAAAATTGCCAAAGATGGACAAGAAGCAAAAGTAAAAGGTGACAGAAACAGAATCAAAAGTCTAAGTGCAGCATTCCAGTGACTTGCACATAGAGACAAAGAGAACTATTATAATAATCAGTGTAAAGAAATAGAAGAGAACAACAAAAAAGGAAAAAAAGAGATCTGTTCCACAAGATCTAAGAAATCAAAGGGAAGTTTAAAGCACGGTTAGGCATGCTGAATGATCAACATGGAAATATATTAATTGAACAGGACAAAATAAAGAAAAAGTGGGAACAATACACTGAAGAACTATGCAGAAGAGTTGAAAGGATAACAGATTCCTTCCAAAATGAATCTTTTGAACAAGAACCTACAGTTTTAGAAAGTCAAGTGAAAGCTGCACTGAGAGCAAGGGGGAGAATTGCTCCATCATCAACCAAAAGGAAGACTGCAGCCAAGAAATCAGAAGGAGATTGAGACTGGGAAGGGCAGCCATGAAGAAGCTAGAAAATATTCTTAAGTCTAAGGATCTGTCAGTGGCAACCAAGATCAAGTTAATTCATGCCATTGTATTCCCTATTGCTATGTATGGGTGTGAAAGCTGGACAATGAAGAAAGCTAATAGGAAGAAAGTAGATTCCTTTGAAATGTAGTGTTGGAGGAGAGTGTTACGGATACCCTGGACTGCCAAACACACACACACACACACACACACACACACACACACACACACAAAACAAAAACAAATCAGTGGGTTATAAATCAAATCAAGCCTGAACTGACCCTAGAAGCTAAAATGACTAAACTGAGGCTATCATACTTTGGTCACATTATGAGAAGACAAGAGTCACTGGAAAAGACAATCATGCTAGGAAAAGTTGAAGGCAGCAGGAAAAGAGGAAGACCCAACAAGAGATGGGTTGGCTCTATAAAGGAAGCCACAGCCCTCAATTTGCAAGACCTGAGCAAGGCTGTTGAAGATAAGACTTTTGGAAGACACTGATTCATAGGGTCGCCATGAGTTGGAAGTGACTTGATGGTACTTAACACACACACACACATATTGGCTTCAAATTGTTTAATATTATAAATATAATATAAATGAAATTGATGAAAAAAAAATTAAATATCTTGATTTCTGTAGGGAACTGAGGATGTAAGGAAGACAGTGCCAAACTCAAACGAATTAACATTTTTCCTTGTGAATCTGTTTGTTTTGCCTACAGCTGTCTTTCTCCCAGCAGGAGTCACTATTATCCAAAGCTATGCTTCCTTTTTTTCCAACAGTCGTTTTATAATATATATTTGCAAATATTTTTGAAGTCCACGTTCGATAAAACTTCAAAGAAGCCATTCTGTGCCAAAGGAAAGAAAGTGTATGTAGAAGAAAAACATCTCCTACAAAAAGGTTTGTTACTAGCTAAAAGCAGAAAGAGGCCATGCTCCAACTGAATGTATAACTTCCAAAATTGCTTTAAGGTAAGAGTTGTAGAAGACTACAACAGAACTAGTTCTTGAAAGTAAGTTTCATCAAGTCCTGTGGTTTTATAAATAAATTATGGAGAATTTTTAAAATAATATTTTGGCTAGGTGTGGTTTGCTGGCTTCTATTGAAGAACAATAACAGCCCATTACTGAGGTTGGGGGCCAAATGAGCATAGGAGGTGGCATGACCCTTGCACCGGCATCCATGCCACTTGTGCCATGCAAACTGGCATGGACACCGGCGTAGGGGCACTTACGCTGGCCCCCATGGACTGCCATGGCAGCGCAGCCCTAGGACACCGGTGCTGCCTACTGCCAGCATCCTCCCAGTGCAAGTCCTCATGCTGGCATCGTGCGAGGCATTTCCAGGGCATTCTGGGGGGCGGAGCTGTCATTAGGCAGCTTCCTAACCCCTTTCAGGCTGGGAACGCTCCCTTATGCTATAGTGTTCCCAAACCACCTTTTTGGTTGCGCAGCCTCATTGTTTCCTATGGGAACTTTCCTCCCACTTTCTGATTTTTTTACTAGAAAATCCTTTTTTTTTTTTTTTTTTTGCTTGCTGCAGCGATGTCCCCAGCCGCTTCTTGTTTCAGGAATGGATTGTCATATACAATAATGAAAATGGTTGAGTGGATTTTCTATGTTCTGCTTTATAGTTCTGTTGTTCATTGTGACTTGTGTTCCACTCCACTTTGATTTCATTTTGACAGAGAATTTCTAAAATTAAAATTAAAAAATTTATTGCTTTTTCTTCAGATCATTTTTTTCTTCTGTCTGGATTAATGATGTCACAAAAGCGCCTGTGTGTATAGTGATGAAACCAGAGCAAAAAGGAATCATGGTGCAATGATGTAACCGTAATGTCAAGATTGCTTTTTGTGCTGGTGTGACCAGTGTGTGCAAGACTACCCAGATGGAAAGTAGACACAAATGGAACTGAATTGCAGAAAATTATGTATGGACAGCACTGTGTACAAAGTCCAGAGACTGAAAGAAGAAGAAAAATAGCAGATAGCTAAGGCACAAATATCACAAAACCAGATAATCTGGACTCTCTAGGACAGTGATGGAGAACCTTTTAGAGACCGAGTGCCCAAACTGCAACCCAAAACCCACTTATTTATCACCAAGTGCCAATACGGCAATTTAACCTGAATACTGAGATTTTTATTTAGAAAAACAACTCATACATTCACATATTTTGCGTTAAAAGAAAAACACAATAACAGAGCTTTCAATGATACAAACAACTTTTTATTGAAAGGTAAAAGTTTGCATTTGGCATGCATCTCTCCAGGACTCGTCCTCTGCTCAGCCACCGGACATTATTGTACATAAGTAAACAATTATACTGTGCCTGAACCTCCTCAAGAAGTGCTTGAAACTGTCGACAATTCAAAACACGAGCCATGATGTAATTCACCATTTTTGTGACATCTTTGAGGACATCGTCAAATTTTTTGAACAATTAATGTGATTTTTGCTATTGTGTGCATGCTGATAATTTGTCTACCCTTGGCTCATACTTTGTAAGTTTGAGAGCAACACATGCAGCACTTAGGTCATCTGTTAGCCTGTTTCTGGTGTCAGATTTGATATAATTCAAAACTGAAAACAGCTGCTCACAAACATAAGATGATCCAAACAAAGTAAGGAAAGCAATCCCAAGTGCTTTCATTGACTTAAAATTATTTGGCAGAGAATTCCACACTTTAAGGATTTCATTTTCAGAACTAACTGTGCTGTCCTTTGGCATCCTTTCTATCTTCTCAAGTGTTTCACGCAGATTATAGAAGTTATTTTTCCAGATAGAGCTTTCTTGAAATTCTATTAGCTCCATTTCCAGATTTTCTAAATCTAACCAGTGTAGGCAGGAAAGATCAAGTTCTTCAAATTTGGCTTTATCTGGAGAAGTAAGAAAACACAGGGTTGTCTCCATCTTACGGAACTGTAAAAATCTGTTACTGAAATTCACCTTTGCAGTTGCTACAATGCTAGAAAATTCCTTGTAAATTTCCTGATGGCTTGTAGGATTGTCTGCAAATGTTGTAGAATTTTCTAAATGCTTTTTTAGATGGGCAGGGGCCCCGACAAACTGAAGACGGGCCCAGCAGCTCAGCTGAGAGGGGGGGCATGGCAAGGTGCTCGGCCACAGCCTCCCAGTCCAAACTGAAGACAGGCAGGGCCCCGACAAACAGCTGAGCTGCCCCACAGCTCGGCTGAGAAGGGTGTCGTGGCAAGGTGCTCGGCCACAGCCTCCTGGCCCAAACTGAAGATGAGCAGGGTGCCCAACAAACAGCTGAGCTGCGGCTGCAGCTCAGCTGAGAGAGAGGGAGGGGCTTGCCCCGGGTGCAAGGAGAGGGAGGGCGCCAGCGCAGGCTTGGGGAGCATGGGCTTGGGGAGAAGGAGCACCGCCCTCAGCGCCCTCACCACGGCAACACCGCACAGCCCTAGGCAGACGCAATGGGTCCGCGTGTGCCCACAGAGCGGGCTCGGCGTGCCTGCTGCGGCACGCATGCCATAGGTTCGCCAACGCGGCTCTAGGAAGAAAGGATTTTAGAAGCATCACTATAAATACATGAATACATTTTATTTATCCTGCTTTCTCCCCAGTGGGGACCCAAAGTGGCTGACATGAGTCCGTTAACATCAGTGGCTTACATTTTATTCTTACAATGACCCTGAGAGGTAGCATGATCCAATAAAAAATAATCACTTTTGATATAATTTTTAACAGAAGATATTTACCCATGTGATATTTAACCCTGTCACTGATGTCAGTAGAGATTCAAAATTACTTTTTAACCTAATCCTCTAGGAACATTATGTACAGGGATATGGAGATACAGACTTCCTAGTTAGATAAGATAATGCATGAATTCCTAGTTAGATAAGAAACACTATGGGCAAACAAGTAGTATACACACATTTGTATTATTCAATCCTATAGTGAGGTCCATGCGTACAGAGCACTTTCAAAAAGGTTAAAGTGATGCTGGTTAGGGATGGTTGTTGGAGAACTTATTCAATTCCCCTGCCTTACCCTACCCATCAAAACAGATGGGATTTTAACTATTTTGAAAGGGCTCTGCATGCTTACCTAAAGTTATACCATATGTGCTCTGGATTAACTAAATAAACCATGCTAAAAAATACTAACAATTGATAACACATAGTAAATACAAACAGCAGTGATTTAAAAACCTGGGATCAATACCAATTGAATTTATGTCTGTTGATTAATAAATTCACAGATAAGTATATTCATGATTTCCAAATACATTGACTCAGTGAATTGGGCTAATTAAGCTTAATTATTCCACTGCCAATACTATCTAATAACCCTTTACAATGAATTTTACTAATTCAAAATACTAACACTCACCAACAGTGAATCAATGCTTCACAGTTAGCAGATATTAAATCAACAAGCCCTCTATAAAGTAAAAAAAGGAAGTTCCATTATTAGCCATTGACCATTTCAAAAACAATATACTGAATCCTAACCTGGTCCTGTGATTTGCTATTTCTTTCAATATTTCAGTTGTTTTGCTTGCCTGGAGAATAAAACAGGTTATGTCTACCTCATAACACAAATCAGACTAGTTACCTTTGTCAAATTAAATAAATTCAGTTCACTACAACTGAACAGAAGCTTAATAAAAATACTTACTAAGCAAACCAAGAAAACATAAGCATCATTTTCAAATAAGCAAATATTGTGTCTTAATGAAATTCTCTATATGATGGCTCTAATCCAAATAACCCTATAACTGCTGTATATGCATATGAGAGAGTTTACCAGCCAGTCACTAATCCAGAAGGTGGAGATGAGAGATAATCCTCTTGCACAAACAGATGATTGGTGCTGTAAGAGCTGGCAGCAGCATCTATGTGACTAAGACCATTAACGTATGGTTGATTTATCGTACACTTCTCCCTGGAATGTAGCGAATCTCCCTTGGGAACGCATGGTCGACTCCCTCCCGCTGCACCAACCATGTCCCTTGCACCACTTTACCATGTTTTCCTATCCCTTTGTTTTCCTAATTTGAAGTGAAAGTTTTGCTTAGTTGGAGTGCCTGCTTGTGCACGTGCGTGGGTCAACGTCCGTTTGATGGGGTAGCTGAGGAGCCCAGTAGCTTTCAGTGGCAGCAGAGAGAGAGTGATATGAGCCACTGCCGCCGCCACCACCCTCTGTCTGTGAGAGGGCTAATAGAAAGTTTCTCCCCCTTCCTGCCCCATTGTCTGTTCTTCCCCGGCTCTCTCTTCACTGCCGCCACCACACAAGAGAAGAAGCAGCAGCGTACCGGCCTATTGGCCACCACTGCAGCAGCCACCATCACGATTGGAGGGGGAGGTGAGGGGGAGGGAAGAGAGAGGCAGCGGCAGCGTACCAGCAGACTCGCTGCAGCCACAATTGGAGGGGGAGGCAAGGCGGAGGGCAGAGAGAGGTGGTGGCAGCGTACCAGCAGACTGGCTGCCACCACAGTTAAGTCCCTCTCGCTTACAGTTTTCTGATCGCGCTTCAGAAAATTGTGAGACATGAGAGGATAAAAGAAGGACTCTGTAGCCATGCGTTAATGGCCTAAGTTTGTGGTCAGGGGGAAGTATAGACTGGGATGGTCCTCTACCTATACAAATAATGCATAACCCTGACTAGTCCAGCTCAAGAATTCATGGCAGCCATGGCAACCTTGAGACTATCCCAAGTTGTGTTGGATCTGACACACAAAAAGTGTCATATGTTGGATTTCCTTTTCTGCAGTGGACATGATCTGGTAGGAGGATTGATACTATAGCCTGTGCTGTGGTCAGATCATTTATTTGCTGAAGGTGAAATTATTTAGGGTGGTTCAGGGTCTAATGTCATCTTGGCCTAACACTCTTGACTCCAATCTGGATATTAGCTGTGATTATTTTGCTTGATTATTTGCAGATAAAGTCCTTCTCATCTTGTCTAACTCAGATGCCCATTTGAGGATAGATCCTGTGCTGGGCATACCAATGGCTACCTCTTGTCAGAGCTGTGTGGATAGTTTCATGATGATCTTCCTGACTGATATCAATAGAGTGCTTAGGGTTATGAAGGCCACTTCTTGTCAATTGGATCCTTGCCCATTTGGCTATTTAAATCATGCCAAGAGAAAGTGACACCTCCTTTTGCAAAGATTATTAATATGTCCATTCTTCAAGGAGAGTTTCCCTCACAGCTGACACAAACTTTGATTAGATTTCTTAAGAGGTCTTACCTTTAGTAAAGAGAGATGGGACAATTATTGACCTGGGCCCAATCTCCCCTTTCTGAGCAAGGTGACTGAGCAAGCTGCGGCAGAGCAATGGCAGATATTTCTATAGGAGATGTCCATCTTAACCCATTTTAAACTGGCTTCATGCCAGGTTTTAAGACTGAAACCACCCTATTGGTCTAGGCCTATTAGCAGCTTTTAATACAGTTGAGCAAGGTATTTTGGTGGATCAACTGCAACCAATGTTGAGGTAAAAGGGATGGAGCTCCATTGGTTTTGCTTGTTTCTTGCCAACAGGAAGAAAAGAGTTTCCATAGAATATACTGAATCAGCTTGTTGGGGCATTGTATGTGGCGCCCCAATGATCTGTTTTATCCCCAATGCTCTTTAATCCGTATGTAAAACTTCTGGCTGAGATCACCAGGAGCTTCAGAGTGGGTTTGGAGTAGGTTGTCACCAATAGACACCCAGTTTTGTATATCACTATCTAAGCCTCCAGAAGCAGCTTTGAAGGTCTTGGGCCAGGGTCATGAAGCTGTGGTCAAGTGGCTGAGGGTGAACAAAATGAAGCTTAATGACAAGATGGAAGTGATTCTGATTAGGAAGGCAGTGAGCTTAGCTGGAATTGATCTACCAGCCTAAGATGTGGTAAAGCTTTCTCTAGTAGATCAAGGCCTAGAGTTCTCCTGGACCTGGCCTTGTTGATAGATAAGCAGGTCAGTGTTGTTGCTAGGAGTGCCTTCTTTAAATTATATCTGGTTTATAAACTACCCCTTATTTAGGCTGTGCTTACCAAACCATGTTGATTTATGCTAGTGTGACCTCTAGACTGGAACACTGCAACACACTCTATGTGTTGCACATTTCATAAACTTCAGTTGGTACAGAATGTGGCAGTGAGACTCCTGTGTGAGGTTAACTGCTAGGAATATGTAACATTAGTGCTGCATGAAATGCATAGGCTGCCTATTTACTTCCAGGCTTAATTCAACATGCTAGTTATCACCTTTAAAGCCTTTCTTGACCTGGAACCCTCATACCTCTCAAATTGCATCGCCATGTACATCCCTGTGCACCAGTTATGTCCCTTAGACAGCCTTTTCCTGGTGGTAACCTCAGTTAGGATGGTCTGTTTGATTACAGTTGAGTCATGGGTATTCTCTGTGGTATGGCCTACCACAGGCCTACCTCTGCTGGAATGGCCTACCAGAGTGGGTGCATTGTAGAGTTGCTAACCCCCTGGGTAGGGTTGCCAACCTCCAGGTACTAGATGAAGATCTCCTGCTATTACAACTGATCTCCAGCCGATAGAGATCAGTTCCCCTGGAGAAAATGGCTGCTTTGGCAATTGGACTCTATGGTGTTGAAGTCCCTCCCCTCCCCCAAACCCTGCCCTCCTCAGGCTCTGCCCAAAAAACCTCCCGCCGGTGGTGAAGAGGTACCTGGCAACCCTACCCCTGGGGGGGATGCTTCACCACCAACTCCTATTCCAGGAGAGAAATGAACCAAAAAATGGCTGTAGGCCAGACAGTATGACAACACTTCTGGGGAAAATGCAGAAGCAACATCAGTCCTCTCTAGGAATTGTTGGAAACTCTATGGATGTACCTAAAGAGGACTTCCAAGTTTCCCCCAGAAAGTACATCATGACATTGCTGATGGCAGCCCCCTCAATGTTCCTGTCCCCCATCTCCCACTAGTAGCTAGGCCCAAGAAGGGCACCTTCCCTTGCAGCATTCAAGAGGCATTCAAAGCTATCATGTTACAGAAGATATTTGGTGGAAGGTAAACGGTTTTCGCTGTTTTAATTCTGTGTACTGTATTTTAACTCTATGTTTTAATTCATTATTGGTTTTAACTTGTTAGTCCCTTATGATGTCAGTGTCCGGAAGCTTTTGATGTTTCGTTTTCTACCTTGAGTTTGTGGAGATAAGACAAGGCATATTTATTTATTTAAATAAATACTGGATATTGTGATACAATCTTTTTTACTTCTCTTACTGCAAACCATTTGGGTAAGGAAGCCTTCTGCTACTGCTTTGATTCCCCCCCCGCCCCCGAATCATGGTTCCATATATTATATAAACTGACAGTATGGGAAAGTATCCTGTTGAGCAACATCCTTTTTAATTCATCACAGCTCTCAAGGCCTATGGAAATTTTAAATTGCACTGAAGCTATTTAAAAAGTTTACTCAACAGATTGGTTCCTTTCATTTATTTAGAATCACAGCTGCAGCTTTAAGTAACCAGTCTAATTTTTCTCTTCACTTCTGGTATTAGTACTACAGAATAAATACAAGTATGAAGAAGACTGTTTATGCTATTTAAACATCAAGGGCAGGACTTCCCATTAAGATAAGTACTCTACAGAACATGACCTTAGACATGTTGGCCACATTAATATATCACAACGAACATGTTTTGTCCTTGACAGGAATGAATTGTGCTTGCACACTCTCTCATTTCTCTTTTCTTCCATTTGAAAGATTTTTGTTGAGTAAGGCTTGAATCAAACTCCAATTTGCTATTATGATCAAATGCAGGCAACCAATACATTGGAGTTTTCTTACTTTCCATAAACCAGGATTCCAAACCAGGATTCCAAGTTCAAGGTATTATGACAGTCCAAACAAGCTCCATCCATTGACTCCTCCCACAATGCTTCAATGGCTTGCTTGGACCTGGCTAGCAGTAGAATGGGTCCACATGGCTATGCCCTTCATGTCCTATGCTATCAAGGGCAAGCTGAACTTCTGTGATATGTTGGTGCCCTCCTCCATGTGCCACACCAAGCAGGTGTCAGTGAATTGGCCTGATCTAACCTTTGATTGTTAGAGGGATATATATCTATATATATTCATTGTGCTTGTGTCTTTGTATAACTGGCAAGTACACAAACTATCCATCAATATCTACAATGCATGTGAAGGATTTCCAGCTCACTTGTGTAAAACCAGCTCCTTGACATTCAGAAGAAGGGGACCTGGTTTTGATTAATCTACAAGATAGAGCAGGGCTTTGAAGCAGCTAAATGTATATGGAAAATCTAGCACATGTTTTGAATAATAAAATGATCTTGACTTAAAACGAACTTGCTATTAATTCTTTGCTATGAAAATTTATATTTTTTAGCCTGCATATATTTAGATGCCATATTTTTAATTAAATATCTTAAAACATTAAATCCTTTCTGCAAAAGACTTCATCTTTAAATATTCTTATCATTTCTCTAATTAGCTAATTTTATAGAGAGGAACAGAAGACTAAAGCTTTATCCTATACGGAGTCTCCTGGAAAAGCTCAATTTATTCTTGTACCAAGTAAGAATTCAGGATCATATCTGAGAATGTCCTGATTGAAATCCACAGGGCAAAGATGACAAAATGCATGCTTTGCTGTCAGTTGATTCATTTGGCAACTTTATCAAAAAGACAGAACAGAAAAAGAACTTCATTCACTTCTTATCAGAGGTCTAGCCTAAGCAAAGACAACCAATATCTTGTTATTAGCTTTGGCATTTAACATCAGTGAAACACAGAGTATTCCCATCTTATTGTAATTTTTTTTCGAAGACCTGCTAATTTACTAAATAAAACTTTGGTGCTTTACTATTTTTTTTCATTCAGCGCAATAAAATATATTTGAAACTTTGAAATCATCAATTATTTGGTGTCAAGCTTCACACCAAAGTATCCTGTTAGTGCTATCGAAAAGTGTATGCATGGTAGTGTAATTTGAAAATAATGGGATACATACTGTGTAGTGCAAGAACATGTGAAGAATAAACTTGAAGCTGAGACCCAAAGAGCTGTTTATTCTCAGCATTCAACAACTGAATGCTCCCAATGAACATTTTTAACTTTTTTTTGAATAGTTGGCACCCCTTTCTCATGCCATATCAATAACCGCTTTTGAATATTCCTCTAGAGGGGAATGGTAATGGTGAAAAATGTAAGAAACTGATATTTTAGAGGGAAAGATTAGATATGCAAAACTTATGGAGTCTGATGTATGGAGTCTATCTAGAATCAAGAATTTAGTCTTGGAAAATAGGCTTTCTTTAATTAACAAAGGGTACAGTGAAAAGACAATGTAATGATTTTAGCAAATGTAGAAGAGGTGTGCCCTGACCTGGATGGCGCAGGCTAGCCTGATCTCATCAGATCTCAGAAGCTAAGCGGGGTCAGCCCTGGTTAGTATTTGGATGGGAGACCACCAAGGAATACCAGGGTTGCTGAGCAGAGGAAGGCATTGGCAAACCACCTCTGTTAGTCTCTTGCCATGAAAACCCCAAAAGGGGTCGCCATAAGTCGGCTGCGACTTGACGGCACTTTACACACACGCACACACACACACACACACACAGAAGAGGTGTAAATTGTTCTGCCTAACTTGTCTAGTTTACAGCCTTCTTTATCAATTGGGGCTGTTTTCTTCCCTTGGATGTGGTATATGTCCAGAGAATTAACTGTGAGGTGTTGAAAAAGGAAAGGGCATCCATCCTGCTTGGTTCTGTATTGGTTTTCAATATGCCTGGCAGACGGAGACACCAATGTCCACCATAGCCAAGGTCCAGTTGTGACTTCTAGTAATCTAGGAAGATGACCGGTCCCGTGTTACTGGGATTCATGATTCTAAATACCAGATCCGTGGCCCCTCAGAGGTGTTCATGAGACATTGATTTTGAGGGATTTTGTCATTCTAATGAGTTGTTCATTATATATGCACAGGTCTTCACTGGGGAAGTATGTGGATGGTTCCAGCATGATATCCTGGAATGAGATTTCAGAGGTGTAGTCTGGTTCTCTGTCTTCATAAACAGGTTGATCATAGTCAAAAGCCAAATCATGCAGAGCTTGGACTTCTTCTTGTGGATCCAGAGATGAGACTGGATCATCTATTGGCTAAGTAACATCAGGGCCCTACAGGAACTTAAAGAGTTCTGCAGGGCCTGCAAAATGGAACTATTCTACAAGTCCTACAATTGAGGGCAGCCATAGGTTTTACACTTGTGCTGGCCTCTCCATCTCCTCCCCCCACCTTCTGTTACCTGTGGAAGTTCAGCTACTCAACTGGGTCTATGCTGGCTACCACTGTCCTTTTATGCTAATGCCATCTTGATGTTTTATAGTTATTTATGATTTTTGTTGTTTTAAGCTGATGTTTTATGGTTTTTACATTGTTTTATGTTGTTGTTTCCCGCCCTGAGCCTGGCCTGGCTGAGAATGAGGGTGTGGTGTAAATGTAAATAAATAAATAAATAAATAAATAAAAACAAGGTCCTGCCTCTAATTGATTGGAGCCAAGAGGAACATATGGATCCCAGCCTTGTTCATAGTGGTAACACTGGAGGTCTCGGCACAGTGATTGGGACAATATTAAATACAAATCCATTGAAAATGACTGGAGAACTGGATCCAAACAGTGAGATGAGGTGGGTTTGACAACATGGGATAGGAGGTTCTGAGTCTTGTACTTCACCTTCCGAGGTGGAATGGGATGAGGGCAGTGAGCGACCGGAAGGGGAAGGTGTTGACCAGTTCCAAAGCTGACATCTGAGGCAATGGGTCTTTTTAATTAGGCTAAGAAGGGATGGGTGATGACTCCTACTTGGGAGGCTTCTCTGGGTTTTTGTGTTTGTGCTGAGGTTTTTTTCAGCAGTGGCTCTAAGGAGTTGCACTCCAGGGAAGCAGGGATGGAGCCTATGGTCTTCTCTGTATTTTTTGTCAGGTCCGGAGTGGCTGTGTTTGATCTTGGAACTGTTGGAGCCAAATTGCTCAGATCAGCCTTTTGGTGGTGAAAGGCAGCATAGTTCTGGTGTCAGATAAAGCTTTTTCCTAAAGTGCTGCTTTTAGCTGGGAAGCTCTATCATGCCTTGCCTTGGGGGCGGGAACTGGAAACAAACAGAGCAGCATGAGATATCATGCTGTTTGCGGAGGCATAAAAGACATTTTCAATCCACACAACTTGCATTTTTTGAAGAATTATTTTTGTGCCATTCTCCAGGCAGCAGGCTCTTATATGACATTAGCTGAGGTAGGTATTAGCAGTTATTGCTGTTATTTTGAAGGAAAGACAGAGCTTCTGTTGACAAACACCTCTCACTGACAGCAGAAATAGAACAGAGTGGAGGGTGCTCCACCCCTTCTATATAATGCTGAAAAGGGCAGGAAACTTCACAGGAAAGAGGTATGCAGCACCTCTAGGTGTTTTTTCAGCTTCAAAAACCTCTCCATGGCTGGCCTGTGCATGCGGAGTACCCATGTTGGACAGCTCAGGTACCACGATGATTAACTAGCTACATCATGAGATTACTAGGCAATGCTGATGTTGCAGATAAGGGAGTACAAAAAAATAGTACATTTCAGATTCAGGTCTAATGGACGTGAATTTTTTCCGATAAACCCGGATATTCCCAAATCTCTATATTGGGAATATCCGAATTCCTGAAAACATTCAGGTCCATTAGAGCTTCCTCTGAGCCCCAAATGGAGCCTGGAGGCAGCAGCGGGTGCCTGGGAAGAACTACAAGCTCACAGTCCTGTGCTGGCTGCTGCCACCATCTCCATCTTCCACACGGGGCCCGGAGGCAGCAGAGGGGATGCCTAGACACAGCTGTCAGTGGGCCTCAGCTCACATGAACACACATGAAGCTGCCTTATACTGAATCAGACCCTTGGACCATCAAAGTCAGTATTGTCTACTTTGACCAGCAGTGGCTCTCCAGGATCTCAGGCAGAGGTCTTTCACATCACCTACTTGCCAGTCCCTTTAACTGTAGATGCCAGGGATTGAACCTGGGATCTTCTGCATGCCAAGCAGATGCTCTACCACTGAGCCACAGCCCTCAGCCGAGGCTGGCTCACAGCTTTGTGCTGGCCGCCACCATCTCTAGGCTCCACATGGGGCCTGAAGGTGGTGGCGGGGCCAGTGCCTAGGAAGAGCTGCTAGTGAGCCTCAGCTCAGCCGAAGTCAGCTCACAGCTCTGTGCTGGCTGCTGCCATGGCTTCCGGGTGCCCTGTGGGGCCCGGAGTTGGCAGTGGGCTAGAAGGTAAATAAAGGAGAGGGGAGGGGAAGTCTTTTTGTTTAAAAATGGCGGCAGGGCCATTTTCGCCAAAGCCAAAAAAAATTGGCATGATTCAGGGATCTGCTTTTAGTTCCGTTTCAATTTGCCACCATTTTTTTCCTGGGGGGAAATCCCCAAAAATACCAACAATATATTTTTTGGGTTTTGTTCTGGTTCAGCTTTAGCCAAATGCACACCCCTAGTTGCAGAGTCATTTGGGAACAGTAGTGTCCTCTGCACCAGCTCATAGTCAACTGCTTCTGTGATCACAGCAATTATTGTTGCCTGTACACACAATGTACAGGCTCATTGGTTACATGTTTCTATGTGACTGCAAACCTAGAAATGGTTAGGGCTGCTCATTCAGATAAAAAAACTAGCTTTAAGGACATATTTGCAAAGGGTCTTTGGGGAATAATATTTAAATATGGGATAACTGAACTCTGTAAACCATCTAATAGTGGCAAGGGATACCAAAAATAGTCCTAAGAATGCTTGGATGTTGAAGTAATTTTGTAAACCTAAAAATAACCTTTGTATGGTATAAGTGTACCATTATGTTGATAAGGATCGATCCCTACACTTTGTCAATAAAGACCTAGCAGCTGATCCCACGAAGTTATTTTAACGTTCAGGAATCCATATTTAAATCTCACCTGAAACAGGTTGGATACTACAGCTGAATTTAAATCCGACAGTATTAAAACTTTTTATCTTTGAATAAATTTCCAAAGAGATCCTCTTTTTAAGTTTATTTTTTTATTAGCACTCATGTCAAAGCTCTATACTTTAAAAAAATTTCAAACTGCACCTTAGGGTTTGGTTAGAAGGAAATGCAGGAACACTTGCATACCATGATGGCAGGATCTGAAGGAAGATATGGCTTAAAAAGTAACTGTTAAACCATCCAGAACTGGGAATATGTTCACTCCATGGAAGAGTCTTATTCAGAGGTCTTTAGTTCCCCTACAGAGAGAAATTCACTCATTTGATGATTTATTTGAGGATAATGACTAACAAGAGGATACACCAATTGGCTTCTTGTCTCCAAAAATGCTGTAAATTTCCTTAAACATGACAAGCATTTCCTAGACTTGTGTTTTATAATCCTATTAATGAAAAAAATAGCAGGTGCATATACACATCATGATATCACAGCTTTAGTTTCCAAGTCAGCTAGCACTGTAGGGGAGAGCAGGGAATTCTTTGTTCCTGTCAACCACCTGCTTTGTGATTTACCTCTTTCTGTTGCCTTCTACTATCAGCTATATTTTAACTGCCCCTTGTTCTCGTTTACAAGTCAACCATCTCCATTAGTGTCAGATATTCAGAGTATGGGGTGATTCGTTTTTCTAAGACAATGCATATGGGAGAGATCCTTAGCATTTGCAAGCTGCCATATGCTCCACCTCTGAATCAGAGTCAACATATAGCTAACATAATCACCAGTAGGAAAACGTAGGCAGCGAATTTATTTACAAGAGAATTAAGAAGTTCTTATAGTTTTATCATAGCCAGATATCAACAAATGATGGCATTTTAACACTCTGTTGAACAAATATGTTGTATTGCTAAATATTCATTCTATCTTGTTCCTCAAACTGACACCATGCTCCCTAAACTACATGTCTGCAAGGATTAATAATATTTAGATAGTAGACTGGTGTGTGGCAGAATAAATAACATATTACACTCACCATGCAGAGTCCACCTCTAAGTAGCTGGTGCTCCACATTGGGACTATTACTTCTAGAACCATTCATCCGGTTCATCTGAATTGCCTGGAGAGTTTCCAAACTGGCTAGAATATATAGTGATAGCACTTAAATTCTGTATATGATTTGGCTGAACTGTGTGATAAGCAATTAAACACAACAAGATCCAGGTTGTGGAACTACAATTGTAAACAGATTTTCCAGCAACCTGTAAAGAGCACAGAGATGAGTTTTAACGTCTGTAGAATACACAATGAATTGTCAGTGGCATCAACTCATTTTGTCCCATTATGTAACCATTAGGGATATCAGCCTCCAGGTGGGACCTGGGGATCCCCTGGAATTACAGCTCATCTCCAGACTACAGAGATCAGTTCCCCTCAAGAAAATGGATGTTTTGGAGGGTGGGCTCTATGGCATTGAACCCCACTGAGGTCCCTGTCCTGCCCAGATTCCAACCCCAAATCTTCAGGAGTTTCCCAACTTGAATCTTGCAACTCTACCCTTCATCCCCTGGTGATGGCCAGTGGGGATCTGGCATCCCAAATAACCATCCATGCCAGCTAAGACACTGTAGACAGTATTGAACTAATGGGTTAATGGTCTGATTGTATATGGCAGATATGAAAAATAATTTATTTACATAGTGGTTTGGAGGAGAGTTTTATGGATGCTGTGGACTGCAAAAAAAGACAGATTCATGGGTTCTAGATCAAATTAAGCTTGAACTAAAATGACTGAGGCTATCACACTTTGGTCACATTATGAGAATACAAAAGTCATGGGGAAAGACAATAATGCTATTAAAAAGTTGAAGGCAGGAGGAACAGAGGAAGATCCAACATGAGATGGATTGGTTCAATAAAGGAAACCATGCCCCTCAGTTTGCAAGACTTGAGCAAGGCTGTTGAAAACAGGATGCATTGGAGGTCATTAATTCATAGGGTAGCCATTAAGTTGGAAATGAATTGATGGCATTTAATACACACATAAGTAATGATAAATTAGAGTCAGTCAGATCACTACTCTTCCACTATCCTGGGCCTGACAGAATATTTCTCAAGTAATGTCCAGTGAATTACTCTTTCTCCTCTAGGTCTTCAAATTTTCTTAATTTATGCCCAACTCAATTCTATGTTGTTCTGCAAAGTCACAGTTTATTTCACAGAGTTTCTGGGGGGGGGGAATAAACTGTGACTGTAAATACTTCAGTAAAGTTTAATAAAAAATATTGTTATGTCAAATCTCCTTTTCCTCTCCCCTCTTCACTTCACCATTTTTAAACAATTGCTTGCTATCTTTATTAACTGGGTTTCAAGGTTGGTTTAATGTGGGAAACATGCAGGCTCTCTCATTATCTTTCTGTTTATACCAGCCAGCCATATTCTATTCAAAATATGCAGTGGGGTGATTGGCACTTTACTGTTAAGACTTTGTTCTCTTTAGCATTCTGTGATTGTTCTGAATTTTTTTGTCCTAGATAGCTATGAACAGGCAAAACAAAAAGATTAGCAATCATAGCAAAATATTACATTTCCCAGAAGTCATGGACACTGTGAATTATTTGACAAGGGGATTTAGTTATTGTGTTATTAAATGGCACCAGAGCATTGGAACGTAGCAACTTTTGATTGCTTTAACGCGGGAGAGTGCAGGAAAGACCTTTTTATCTCAAATTTTGAACATTTACATAGATGACATGTTTTGGAAATAGCCATGCACTCTGCCAAACCACAGCACACTGAGGTGGTCTTGTAACCACAGAACAGAACAGCCAAGCAACATTCATGATCTCTGAACAAAGAAGTCTCCATTCAGCAAAGCTTAAAATCTACTTATCCAAAAAGTCCATAATTGACAAAGTTAACCTATTTGGAAGTCCTTTAAAATCTGTCATTGTTATGAAGAACATACATATCTACTGATGTTTTTAAAAGTTAGATTTTCTATATATAGTTTTATTTCCTTTAAAAATATATTTAAAATTTCCCCATTTTCTGCCCCTGGGAACATTTCCGCTGCTGAAACCTTTTATACTCTTACCAGTCCTACTACCAGTCCTGTTGCAATCTGTTAAAATTCTTGCAAAATAATTTGTTAATCTTTAAAAGCTTGAATTCATGATGCTATGAGAGAATTTTAGGGGGGGTTGTTTTTTGTTTTTTTTGTTTCCACAAAGCTAACAGAATCTTCATATGTTTATTTATTGGATTTTTTATACCACCGTTCCTCCTAGGAGCTCAGAATCGTTTAACATGGCTGTCTCCTCTGTTTTTTGCTCATAATAACCCTATGAGGTAGGTTTCACTAAGAGAGGGAATGACTGGCCCAGGATAACCCAGTGAGCTTCATAGCGGAATTGGGATTTGAACCCTGGTTTTCCTAATCCTAGACCAACACTTTTGCAACACTGGAACCTTAACAAAATCTGCCTTTCATTCCATAAGCCATTGGGCCAATAAATGTGTATAAAATGAAATTTAAGGGGTACTGTGTTAGCACATTCTTTCATAAACGTGCTTAAGATTGCAGCCATAGTGCTGTCCCAGTACTACTACTTCCTAGATAATTGCAGCCAGCACAAAATGTGAAGGGCCTCCGTTCAGCATGAACCAAGCCCCTCTTGGTTTACTGTACAAAATGTATCAAATACCCAAAATATTAAGAAGTGTTTAAATTTGAGACCACCTTTGAGCTTAAGACTAGCAAGTGATCTTCCAGTACCTCTAGATGTTGCCACATTACTATCACCATCAGGTGTGATGTAACATCCGTAGGTGACAGCCTTACAGCCCATTCCTGAAAAATGGGCCCAAAGCCCTTAGGAGACCGAGTACGGCCTCCGCTGGCGCAGGGGCCCACACCGCCAGCGCCTGGAAGGTGCACGCCAGTGTGAGTGGTCCCAGCGCCAGCATGCAGGGCCGGGCACCACTCCCCAACCGCCGCTGCCTCCCACTGGCCTCTGGCCACCAGCACAGGCCATGGCAGCAAGCTGGGAGCCATTCCGGCACCCCAGGAGGCGTTCCCATGGCATTCTGGCACCCCAAGAAACATTCCCGGGGTGTAATGGTGCCGGCCACAGGGCGGGGCCGACATTAGTCAGCCTGCCAAGCACTTTCAGTTTGGGAATGCCCCTTTTTATTTTTGTAATGATACGCCAGCTTTTAGCTGGTGTATCTCCCTTGCAACCCTATGAGGGTTGCACGGGTTTTCGGCGCCAGGCAGAGGTTTCGGCAGTGCCGAAACCTCTTTAGGAGGCAACGCCGCTAGTTTGCCTCCTAAGCCCGACGCAGGCATTCCTTTCAGGAATGCGCTGTTAGAATCAAAACAAGATCAAACCAGGTGATCTACTTTAAAAAAATCTAGTCATGGATTCCCTACGTGATATGTACCTAAATACTCATCTGTATAAAATATGGCTGGGGAGGATCATACTTGGGCAGAATTTAGAATTATTAAATTTGACATCAGGCAATCCATGACTGGATCATCCTGGCATTTTTTAAAGAGAGGCTATGCATAAAATCCATCTCTCGAATACAAGAGTGCCATACTTTTACTTGTCTTACTTATGTCAGAATGATTACAGAGTAGGATGCCAATCCACAATTACTGAGATATTCTAGATGTTTTCAATCATAATTTCCCATAACGGGCTGCACCGTGGCTCTTTCCCCTGTTGCTGCCACTACCAACCCACAGTCAGTCAACTACTTAAAAAACAATTGTACACTGCTGCGTAACTTTATATAATGATTGAAGATAATATTGGTCATTCATTTTATGATTATAATTCAACAGACAACTGGCAAAACCTACACTTGATACTTGGTTACTCACACATTTCCCTTTGAAACATGTCAGTTAATTCTCAGATTGTGAATTAAATCAAAGCCCATGAAATATGATAGAGTCTGATTTTTTGGGTACCGAAAATCTGGCACACAGGTTTTCTCCATGTCATCGAGACTGCTAAATTAATGTCAAGCCACTCATGCACACAAATAAGCTTAGGCTGTGTGTTCTGGTTATAGCTATTCAAGGTTCCATGTGAGGTGTCTTTCACAAGGTATCCTGGAGATGTTATGTTATTGATCGAGCCTGCTACTTCCTGCCTGCAAAGTCTGCATTCTACTATTGGCTCATTATCCCTGTCCAAAATAGTTACTGCAGAACCAGTGCTTTTCAACCTGTTCATCAATGACCTGGAGCTGGGGGTGAACAGTGAGATGGCCAAATTTGCAGATGATACCAAATTATTTAGGATGGTTAAAACAAAAATGGACTGTGAAAGGCTCTAAAATGGTCTCTCCAAACTGGAGGAGTGGGCATTAAAATGGTTAATGCAATTCAATGTGAGCAAGTGTAAAGTGATGCATATTTGGGCAAAAACCCCAAGTTTGCATATACACTGATGGGATCTGTGCTGGCAGCGGCAGACCTAGAAAAAGATCTTGGGGTGGTAGTGGATAGTTTGATGAAGATGTCAACCCAATGTGCATCTGCTATAGGGCTGTCGATTCGGTTCGTCTGAACTGAAAAAACAGCCGAATTTTCCGCAATTCGGGGGTTTTCAATTCGGATGGAACCGAACTGAAAAAAGGTGGGAAAACAACGCCCCGAATTCAGCAAATTCAGGGCAATCGCTGAATAAATTCAGCAGGTTCGGCATTCCCGAACCTGCCTTTTCCCGCCTTTAAAGACCCACCGCCCACTTTCCCAGGGCTCCTGGGAAACCGGGCAGGGGGTCTTTAAACTCCCCACTTAGGCTCCAGGGACTCTTGCCTTCCAACAAGACGCTTTAAACAGATCTGCGCCTTTAAACAGATCTGTTTCCCCCCCCACGCACGCCTTCACGGGGCTTCCCTGAAGGTGCGCGGGGGCACTTTAAACAGATCTGCGCCTCCCAGCTGAAAGGTGCAGATCTGTTTAAAGAGCCCCCTGCGTGCCTTCACGGGGCTTCCCTGAAGCCAGGCGGGGGCACTTTAAACAGATCTATGCCTTCCAGCTGGGAGGCGCAAATATGTTTTTCCCCCCCGCGCGCCTTCACGGGGCTTCCCTGAAGGCGCACAGGGGGTGCTTTAAACAGATCTGAAGGCACAGATCTGTTTAAAGAGCCCCCCGCGCACCTTCATGGAAGCCCCGTGAAGGCGTGAGGGGGGAGCTCTTTAAAGACCCCCGCCCCCTTCCCGACTCTCAGTTTGAAGTGGTGGGCACAGCCTGCCCAGGCGGCGCCCAGCACTTCAAAGACCCGGCCGAATTTTCCCCCGAACTCCGGATCTCGTGCCGAATTTCACGGATCTGAAGCGGGGGAGTTCGGACTTTGGCACGTCCCGAATTAAAAAGGGCCGAATTTTGCCAAAGCCTAACTTTACCGAATTTTTTATTTCAACAGCCCTAATCTGCTATGAAAAAGGCAAATTCCGTGCTGGCCATAATTAGACAAGGAATAGAAAATAAAACTGATGCTATCATAATGCCCTTGTAAAAATCTATGGTGAGATCACACTTGGAATACTGTGTACCGTTCTGGTCGCCATATCTAAAAAAGGATATTGCAGAGCTTGAGAAGGTGCAGAAAAGAGAGCAATCAACATGATCAGGGGGCTAGAGCAATTGCCCTATGAGAAGTCGTTAAAACTCTTAGGACTGTTTAGCTTAGAAAGAAAGCGGTTAAGGGGAGATATGATAGAGGTCTATAAAATTATGCATGGTGTGGAGAGAGTGGACAGGGAGAAGCTTTTCTCCATCTTTCAAAATACCAGAACATGGGGTTATCTGCTGAAGCTGGAGGGTGACAGATTCAAAACAGACAAAATGAAGTATTTCTTTACACAACATATAGTTAAATTGTTGAGCTCTCTCCAGTATCAGAGGAGCATGCCTATTATATTAGGTACTGTGGAACACAGGCAGGACAATGCTGCTGCAGTCATCTTGTTTGTGGGCTTCCTAGAAACACCTGGTTGAACACTGTGTGAATAGTCTGCTGGACCTGATGGGCCTTGGTCTGATCCAGCATGACTTTTCTTATGTTCTTATAACCTGGGCCTCTCAAACCAGAGAGCAACCAACACAGCTACAGGAGACCATTTACTTCTTATTAGTATCCCTAAGGATTCATTCCTCTGCACACTTTCTTTGTGACAAACCCCACTGAATCCAGTGAGATTTCCTTCCAAGAAAAAAATTAATAGAATGAAGCTATTAGGAGGCTACCCACTTACCATGGTGTAATTCCACTAATTCATTAGAATGATTTCACAGTGAACGATTTGAGAACTATAGCCTTAGAACATAAATACATCTTGAATAATATATATATTTTAAAATGTTATTTTTCTTGCTTCATTTCATGAAATTGTTTCATTCTAATACGTTTTAATTTACCAGTCAGGCATTCAACATTAATTCCATTTACATTAGTCATCTCACCAAAACTCCTTGATTTCCCAAGGCTCCCGTATTTTTCTACCAGGTTTATTAGTCCTGGAGTTTTCTTTTAATAGCTTTTTGATTAAATGAGTATGTCACCATCATTGTTTTATATGCCCATTGACACCTTTAATTGTCTCTAGCTTCAGATTTGTTAGCTTTCAAAGCCTTTCTTAAACAATCATCCAGCATGATCCTATACATATTTACTCAGAAGATTGCCCAATTATGTTCAAGCAGATGTACATAGGATTTCAGCCTATTGATACATTATTTCAATTTCTTAGCAATATTTTCATTTCTTTAAAGAATCTGAATAGGAATAATAAATCATGTCTTATTTTACTATTTAATTTCCTGTAATTATTTTCCAAACAAAACCAAATTAAATCTTGAACTAAATGAAGAAAGGCTAAAGCTAAAAAGAAAATACATTCTTCACAGTATAAGAATAACCATTAATCTTTTTACAGCAAAGTTTACCTTCCTTGCCTCTCCAGACTGGTGAAAATCTTTTAACTCTTCCAACTACTAAATTAAATTGTAATGTTCAAGAAAAAAAAATCTTCATAACAATGTTTTCTGGCAGCTGCTATGGATTCTAGCACAATCCCCATCTGTGTTCACACCTTCGTTGACTGTGTTCAACAAAGATCTCCCAAAGAGATTTTCCAAGCACATGCTATTTTTACTCTTTAATCTTGCTATTGACAATAAAATATATAACAGTGTTTTTTAAAAGCTGTTCCTCAAACAATTTACTGAAACACAGCTAGCATTCTTCTGATGCACTGTACCTTTCATTCCTAGAAGTGAGGAACAAATAACAACGGATTGCCATCATCGGGCACTTGTGAGCATTCCAGAGACATGTGGTTAAGCACTACTGGAGTCTTAACATCTAACCTACCATCTAACCTAATGGTAGGTTAGATGTGTCCTGGTTAGGGAAGGGTATCACAGGTTTATTTGCAGTTTGTACACATTTCCCCAATTTGCTCCAAACCTATTTTTAAAACCCTCATAGGCTGTTAAAATAGACTGAGAATAAGCAGTTAAAAGGTAAAGGCCCCCCTGTGCAAGCACAGGGTCATTCCTGACCCATGGGGTGACGTCACATCCTGACGTTTTCTAGGCAGACTATGTTTTACAGGGTGGTTTGCCAGTGCCTTCCCCAGTCATTTTCCCTTTACCCCCAGCAAGCTGGGTACTCATTTTACCGACCTCGGAAGGATGGATGGCTGAGTCAACCTTGAGCCGGCTACCTGAAACCAACTTCCTTCGGGATCGAACTCAGGTCGTGACCAGAGATTTTTCACTGCAGTACTGCAGTTTACCACTCTGTGCCCTGGGGCTCCTAATAAGCAGTTAGGCAGACTTCAAAGGACCTCAGATCCCGTCAGCAATGACAACGGCATAAGTGACTGCTGACTGGATCTGAGCTGAACAGACCCTTGCTTAGGGCTCATTTTGACCACCATCCAGTATGGCAACCCACTGGGAACTTTCCTGGAAAGTTAACGGGCCAGTTCACCACTGATTAGAATGCTTTCTGTAGTTTTATTATTTTTATGCTTTATAAATGATTCCTGGGATTATATGAGGATCAAACCTAGTAAGTGCTAGTCAAAGCACAGTAGGTCTCTAGTGTAAACACTGAAGGCACAGACTTGTAATTTCAAAGTCAAGCTACATTTATTATAAAGAAAATCAGAATTGATGTGGCACTTCAAAATAAAAAGCAAACAAAACCCGTTTTAAAACCAGCAAAAACATAAAAAAGGGCAGTCAGGTTATATCATAGGAATCGAGAATGTGTATATATGCACATATGCGTACACTTCAGGCTGGTATAATGGAAGAGGAAAGGTTAGGGAAAGGAATTTATGGAGATATGCATAAATGCATAAATCCAGCCAAGACAGGCAATATTTCTCATAGCTAAAGTACAGCATCGTGCAGCCTCAAACAGTTAAATCCTGTACACGTGACAAACAATTGTACAGGGCCAACACATGTGGAAAGGCGAAGGAAGAATGCTGCCCCTTTTTCTGTATGGGCATTGGCCCTATGCACACTGTGAGAAGAGATGCAGAAGCGCCCTGAAGTTGCACATCTAGCACTCTGGATCTGTGTTGCCATTTAGAAGCTCTGTCTAGTTGTCGTGCCTCCTCTTTACTCCTACAAGCTTGCATGAGGACAATCTACTGCAACTTTACAATTTTGAGCTATCAACCTCCAGGGATGGTGAGCTTACCCACTGACACTCCCATGGAGACACTTTAATGTGGACTACAAATCTGAATCTTTTGCTGTAGACAAACAAGTAATAACATCAATCAAGAAGCAGAAGCAGAAGAAGAAGAAGAAGATTTTTATATGCCGACTTTCTCTACCACTTAAGGGAGAATCAAAGTGACTAACAATCACCTTCCCTCCCCCTCCCCACAACAGACACCCTGTGAAGTAGGTGGGGCTGAGAGAGTGTGACTAGCCCAAGGTCACCCAGCTGGCTTAATGTGTAGGAGAGGGGAAACAAATCCAGTTCACCAGATTAGCCTCCGCTGCTCACATGGAGGAGTGGAGAATCAAACCTGGTTCTGCAGATCAGAGTCCACCACTCCAAACCAATGCTCTTAACCACCACACCATGCTGGGACTAGACACACACAAATGGAACAAGAAGCATTTCAAAGTGGCCCTGTGCTTTGGGCCTCATTTCCCCTTTCTGATGAGCATGAGGTTACATTGAGTTTAATGAAAATCCTATTTGGAGGAGCTCAAAAGTCACATCACTCTTATAATAAAGGCACATGTTTTATGCTCCAGTTGTCACTTATTCAGTAATCAAATTTCTAATGTGACAACCAAAAGCCAGGCCATCGTACTAGCAAGCTGAGTTTCAATAATCCCTCCAATGACTTTTTTAACCTCTAAATTTACCATGTCCTCATCTCTGCATTTCTAACCAAGAACATTTTTACTGGTAAGTGACCTTTTAAAAAGCCAACTCTAATATGCATAACATTAATTCTGATGCAATTATAGGTTGACACTATAACATGAAGGAAGGCTTTGATTACCCTGATGATTTGATATAAGAGGCTCAGTGAACTTTGCTTTGGACTCAAGATAATCAGTTGATAACTTTAACAGGCAATCACTATTTCCTGTGAATCGAAACAGGATGAATGGTTTCAGATTAACTCGAGGTAAGGTGCTCTATATATACTCTTGACACAGTTGCGCTGGTAACTTTTGTTTTAAAAAGTTATAATCATATTATGCATAAGTAGAATAAAATCACAATACTTAAGTAGGATTTGAGGGACTTTGCATAAATTCCAGGACATTGTGGAGGGATTTCATAAACTTCCTTATATACTTTACTAAAGGGTGACATTCTGTCAATGGTTTAAGGAGAATTGTGTGCAAGTGTAGCCCTAAGTACCCATTGGCTTTGAAAAAAATGAAAATATTCCTGCACGTCTTCAGAGCCATGCCTTCCTGCATGACCCTCTCTGGTTCAGTAGTCCCTACTCTTCTCTTTTGGCCAGTTTTGGGGCCCAGCCTGAGGACCGTTTTAAGTATATCACTGTCTTTTAACTATGCCATAAAGGGCACTTTTTAATATCTCCATTCCTTTTGTATCCTTTTTGTATTATGTTTTTATGCCAGTAAAGGAATGATGACGATGATGTATATCACTGTAAGATGCTGAGTGGAATTTTATTTTGGTTTTATGCCCTGAATTTTTTGTTGTTGTTGGCTTTATGATCTTATTGTATTGTTTTACTTTATGTGCTGCCTCAAGCAGATCTATGTAAAGGTGACATATATAATATCTAAATAAATAAATAATACATGACTAGGGTTGCCAGGTCCCTCTTTGCCACCGGCGGAAGGTTTTTGGGGTGGAGCCTGAGGAGGGGTACTCAGTACATAGATTATAGTTATGTTCACTGTAACTTGTGAACAAAGCTACTTTAACGCAGATGATGAAGAAACTGAAATTGTTCAGGATTTTCTGTTCCTTGGCTCATCATCAACCAAAAGGGAGACTGCAACCAAGAAATCAGAAGGAGATTGACACTGGGAAGGGCAGCCATGAAGAAGCTATAAAAGATTCTTAAACGTAAGGATGTGTCACAGGCAAACAAGATTAAGTTAATTCATGACATAGTATTCCCCATTATTATGTATAACTGTTAACGTTGGACAATGGAGAAAACTGACAGGAAGAAAATAGATTCCATTGAAATGTGGTGTTGGAAGAGAGTTTTACAAATACCATGGACTGCCAAAAAAGACAAATCAGTGGGTTCTAGATCAAGCCTGAACATTCCTTAGAAGCTAAAATGACTAAACTAAGGCTATTATACTTTGGTCACATTATGACAAGACAAGAGTCACTGGAAAAGACAATAATGCCAGGAAAAGTTAAAGGCAGCTGGAAGAGGAGGACCCAATGTGAGATGGATTGATTCTATAAAAGAAAGCCCCAGCTCTCGGTCTGCAAGACCTGAACAAGGCTGTTAACAATAAAACATTTTGGAGGACGTTAATTCGTAGGCTCACCATAAGTCAGAAGCAACTTGACAACACTTAACACACACAAACAATTCAAAGTGTCAGTCTTGACCCTTAATGCATTAAATGGTTTGGGCATAGCTGGGGAAGATCTCCCTTTCCCTTCCTTTTGAATTTAGGGACATGGTTATAAGACAAATGGACTTTTTGGTTGGAATACCTTGTATATTGGGACCTGCCTTGGTTTTCCTCTCCTAATCTTTGGAATACTTTTCTAACTTGTGTGAATGAGTCCTATTTCTGTTGCTTTTAATTGTGTAAATTATGAAACATGTTTTGTTGTTTTTTATGATGGTTTTGTGACAGGGATTGTTTTTATTTCTTTTATAACCTCTATTTATATTTGATCTGTAATTTTAAACGTGGCTTCCATCAACGTCATTATTGACAAAGTATCAATTAAAATGATATAGATGTTTTTAAGTTGGTTTTGAGTGCTCCCCGGTAATCATGTTGGGACCACAAAGTATGATATTAATTATCATTAATAGTGGATGACCTACATTTGCACCTGCATGAGATAGCCCTTCCCTGTGCTAACCATTTTTGACAATGCCTATAAAAATATTCATTTTGTCCATATCTCTCACATAGGCTCTCCAAACTGTTTTTTGTTTTCTCTTAGCAATGTCATCACATAGCCAAAACTGATTGGCTCATAGTGCCATGTTGTCATCTTATCTACTATGCGATCCCTAATCGTCTGTGATTGTCCATGTGTCTAAATCTAAAAGAAGAAATAGTCATTCATTAGATTGAATAAATGACACCAAAGTAACCCCAGATAAAGAAAACAATGGCAGCAAACAGGACTAGGAAAAATAAATAATCTCACAGGTAAAAGGCTATTGGGGGAAATAGTTCAAATCCTCCTTCCTGAACACACTAGACCTGTTCACAAATGACAGTGAATGCATGTACATCCTGCATGTATATAAGGACATCTGTTTGTAGGAAACAGCCAAAATGCATTCACGGTACAAATGAAACCAGAAACCAATACCTGGACAAATATGGGGTTTAAATCACATGATCAGTTGTATATGCATTGAATGTACCATGAGAACTAATCAACACACTTATAAATAAAAATCAAGTGTACACAGTACATAGATTATAGTTATGTTCACTGTAACTTGTGAACAAAGCTACTATAATCAAAGTAGTACCATGGGAACTCTTCAACACACATATCAAGTGTACACTGTGCACATTGTATATAGCCCTGTTCACATGTTCCAATGAACACACATACATCCTGACTGAATGTGCATGCATTTGTTGGTAAGAAACAGCCAACAGGCAACACTTTACCACTAAAACTGGGAACCAGTACCTGGAAAAATGTGCAGTTTCAGTCACATGTTCAGCTGTACATGCACTGAATGTAACATGAGAATTACTCAATACACTTATAAAGAAAAAGCAAGTGTACATAGTACATAGATTATAGTTATGTTCACTGTAACTTGTGAACAAAGCTACTATAATCTAAGTAGTATTTTATTTCAAACAAAACAGAAGACCATCTAACGTAGCCTTGCTGCAATTGAAAATGTATTCCGTAAGAGGAAGGAGATAAATTATTTCAATTACCTTTGGGAAGAAACTGAAAATCATTTATTATTATTTTTAAAATTATTAGTTATTGATAATGTTAATCTAACACATATGAGGTTATCCCATCCATGGAACAATGATTAAAACAAGTTCTTCAAATTAGGCTTAGACACAACCACATTCGAATCTATATACAGTATGCAATACCTGTCTTGAAGCTTTACAGATTGAAACTAGAACTTTTTGCATGAAATGAAGCATAATGCTAGTACAGCAGAAATCAGGAATGTACTTGTATATGTGCCACTTAAAAGGGCCCCTTTTAAGCCTGCTGAAGCCAAACCTTTGAATTTTTAAGACATACTCTTGTTTTGCTGCTACAGACCAACACAACAACCTGTCTTAAACTATGTTGATTCTTCTGCAAAAATAATTGTGTTGACATTTTCAGCAGTGCTACAGTTTCCCACAGCTATTTGGATACAAACCAAAGAAGTCAGCTTGGTTGCTGGTATTAGCTTGACAAATATTACAGGAGGAATAGTGTGGGTTAATGAGTTCATGCAGATAAAGTCATGGTACATATTCTGACTGAAGATATTACCAGAACCGAAGATCATTTATTACTCTTAAAACATGCATGAGCGTTTGGTAATTGTAATAATTAAAATGGTGAAAATATCTTGAACTTAACATGAACTTAATTTTACCTCCTCTTACTAGCCCCTTGAAAATATCTTGCACTTTATTATTTCCTCCACTTGAAGCCTGCTGGGTGACCTTGGACCAGTAACTCTTTTCTCAGAAATCTCTCAGCCCCATCTACCTCACAAGGTGCCTGTTACGAGGAGAGAAAGGGAATGTGTGTGTAAGCCACTCTGAGACTCCTTAGGGTAAAGAAAAGCAGGGTATAAAAGCCTACTCTTCTTTTTCTAAGTTTATGAGGTCTGTGGGATAGTATTTCCATGCAGATGAATTTCAGAATTTTTTCCCTTTGTATAAAAGATTGAATTTGTATACAGTAAGTGTAATATGTAGCTGTATGTACTGGTAAGTCTTCACCAAATATACTCTAGAGTACCTTCTATGGACTACAGTTCTTTTTTGTGTAAAAAGAATACGCAGCGGTTAATTAGATTTCCCTGTAACTAAGCACCAATGACCCATGCAGCAAAGAAACGGCACTTCAAAAGAAAAGCTTCCAACAAAGTACACTGTAAAAATATTATATTTCATTTTAAGCACAAGCAATTATCTAAGGGGAATAATTATACATGACTTTATTGCATTTGTGGATTCCCTGAACTTTTAAGACGTTAATTGAAGTCTAGAAAATCCCCCACATGACCAAATTAAGTTTGGTCATGTATGCCTATGGGAATTACCTGACTCCCATTATAATATTTGCAAACATGTGGTAAATTCCCTGGAAAATGCAAAAGTGGATACTGGACAAATTCTTCCAGTTGTGTGAATTAAATTAAAGCCCATGAAATATGACAGAGTCTGATTTTTTTTGGTAATGAAAATCTGGCATATTACAGACTACAGGCCTACAAGGATAATTCACAGTGGGTAGCTCATACCCTACCAGAAAATATTTTTGTTAGTCTTTAAGGTGCTACTGGACTCTTGCCCTTTTCTAGGCCTACAAGGAATTATGAATGTTTAGGGGGAAATGGAAACATCCCACCTTTTCTCCAAGACTTCCACCTCTAGAGTCCCTAAGTTATCTGTGAATGATCAGTCAACTATTTTGACCAAAGTATCTTGCCCAAATCGCAAATGTTCACATTTTTTACAGGCATAACATATTTTTACTTACTGTCATGTAGCGGAGGAGGAAGCTGCTCCTGTTGGCAGCAGAGGATAGGATTTGCAATAATGGGTTTAAATTACAGGCAGAAAGGTACTGTCTCGATATTAGGAAAACATTATTTACAGCGAGAGTAGTACAACAGTGGAATTGGCTGCCTAGGGAGGTGGTGAGCTCCCCCTCACTGACTGTCTTCAAGAAGCAGCTGGACAAACACGCAGTGGCAAACCTACATTTTTGGGACCCCGAAGCTTGAACTGTTATGGGGGGCCCTTTGCAACGAGGTCTGAGTGGCCGCTGTTATCTTCTTCAGTGGGGTTGTTCTATGGCAGATGTATTTGTTCACTCTGTAACAGATAAGTAGAAGGTCATCAGAGGGGGCTCGTTAGGATAAAGAGGTGAAAATCTTATTTTTGGTGTTAAAATGCACAAGCAAGACAAGTGCAGCCTGAATTGAGAATTCAGAAGTCTTTTTGTGGTTCTGATTGGCTCTAGACTAAGGGCTGAGCTGCAGAACTGTTAAGCCATGCACTAACAAAGGATTCGAGGATCCAGCTGCCAAAATGTAAGCTATGAATAGATTCTGGCAAACAGGTGCTGCAAGCCCCCAAGAAAAATTTGAAATTTTACCAATTACAGGGATATTTTGAGGCCATGTGAAATGGGTATTAGAACATACTCTAAGGTCAATATGAAGTACTTTAACCCATTGGCTTATGATTCTATCACTAAAATAGCCTTTTTTTAATAACTAAAAAACGCCATTGGTTTTCTTGAAAAATTCACCCATTGAGAAAAAAAGAGTTGCTTCAAGGCCCCTCTGGAAATTAGGGGCCCTGAAGCTTAAGGTTAATTAGTTTTAAATAGATCTGCCACTGCAAACACTTGTCAGGGATGCTTTAGGCTGATCCTGCATTGAAAAAGGGGTTGGACTAGATGGCCTGTATGGGCCCTTCCAACTCTTATGATTCTATGATTCAGTTCTACAAAGTAAATCCACTGCTTTTGTTTTGTCATCTTTACTTCCAGGCAAGTTTTCAATATATCAGTGTTACCTGATACACTATTTTATTGAGGAGTCCCAGATGCGGGTTATTGGCAGATACATTGAGGTATTTTTATTTCATCACCTAATCTGCATTGTTCAGCAAATGAGGCAAGACTGATCTGACTCTTAGTTCCTAATGAAAGGCAACCAAAATTGGCTATTACCACAAGAAAAAAAGCGAAGGATCACCACCTAGGTTACAAAAATAAGAAACACGCTGAAGGAATATTTTAAAATGATAAAATAAACAATACAATTTAATTGGTTCTTGTAGGTTAAAAGCCTTCGACAATACAATTTAAAGTATGCACAAGGCATCTGTTTTCAAAGTTCATTTGGAAGTCAGATGTTTGATGGCTGGGGATCCGTTATGCAGCTTAAAAGACAAAGCAAAGAATTATTTTTACAACCTGTTACATTCCTGTTCACTTAACAATAAATGTTAACAACAGATTTCCACCAAAAAATGTTTAAAGCATAATTTGAAGTCCACACTAACCACAATCAATGACCCCAGACTTATCTGGGACTGTTTTCTGCAGCCTCAGGGCTGGGGGCGAGGGAAGGGGAAGAACTTCCCATTCGGCTTCTTGGTGGGGACTGGGGACCCCTTGTGTTGGCTCCATATAATTTGAAGCCCACACTAACCATAAGGAACAGCACTAAGGACAAGAAAACGAAATAAAACCCACCCCATTAAAGGTAGGATTGGCAGGTCCCTCTTCGCCACTGGCAGGAGATTTCGGGGGCAGAGTTTAAGGAAGGTGGGGTTTGGGGAGGGGAGGGACTTCAATGCCATAGAGTCCGATTGCCAAAGTGGCCATTTTCTCCAGGGGAACTGATCTCTATCGGCTGGAGATCAGTTGTAATAGCAGGAGATCTCCAAGTACTATTTGGAGGTTGACAGCCCTAATTAAGGGATAATTCAGTAAACCAGAAAATAATGAAACTGATCAGTCTAGAATGGGAAGTGCAACATAAGAATCAAAGAACAAAAACAGAAAGGGAAGGTAAAACTAGATCATTCCAGCTGTGTACACAGAATGGCCCAAGATGGAAAACAAAAGGGATATGTGATAGCTTAGAAGTTTTGTGTTGTCAAATGGTGTAAAGTTTTGAGTTAGTGTCGTCATCCTTAAACCATGGTGTTTCCATCTGCACAGTTCAGAAAGGGAACATGAAAATGCATGAGAAGATGACAGGAGAATCATGTCTCAGGCTGCATTCCTGAAGGGGAGGGCAAAACTCCTTAGGAGCTGGTGTGACCCTGCGCCGGTGTAGGTGCCACCTTATCACAGAATAAGGTGGCACCTACACTGGGGAGGGGGCAAACATGCTGGTGTCTGGGAGCTGAGGAGCTCTGCCAGCGAGCACAGCCAAGCCGGCAGGGATTTCCCAGAAGTGGGAGCCCATGCCGGCGTGGGGGGGCATCCCCGGGGCGTTCCAAGGGGCAGAACTGGCTTTAGTCAGCTTCCTAACCCCTTTCACCCCAGGAACACCCCCTCAAACAGCGACGTTGCTATGACACTTTGTTTTGTGGTGTAGCCCCGTTGCTTTCTATGGGGGCATTGCCCCCTTTTTCATTTTAAAAATTACTTTTATTTTCCTTGCAGTAGCCAGGAAGCCTCTGTTGGAGGCAGCATGGCTGTGCCGCTCCCAGCCGCTCCCTAACTGCTCCCCTCTTCAGGAATGGGCTGCTCCTGATGACTGTAAAGCAATGAAAAACTGAGAATACCATCATTACAGAGTGGTAAACATAATAGCCCGTTGCAGCAAAAATAAACTCAGCCAGGAGTCTTGTGACACCTTGAAGGCTGACAGGGGTTTTTTCGAGCATAAGCTTTCAGGGGCAACCCCCCTTTAGTATTTAGTTATTATTTACACATTTATTATTAGCATACGAGTTATTATTTATACATTTATTATTAGCATGTGAGGAAGTGGGCTGAAGCCCCCCAAAACATAAGGTAGAATAAAATGTTATTTGCCTTCAATGCACCAGTGAAGGTAAAATTCTGTCATTTTTGATACAAAATCTTTAAAAATTTCTAAACCTTTAAAATGGTACTATAAATGGTCCTTCTCCACCCCTTCCTGTTAGGTTATCCCATTATTGTAGTTATTGTTAGGGTGCCTATCGGATATTAGAATTTTTAAGATTTTAAAATTTTATGGTCTATATTTTTAAATGATTATTTATTTCTGTTGGTAGCTGCCTTGAGCCTGACCACAGTCAGGAGGGGAAGGGGGGCTACAAATCTAATAAAATAAAAAATAAAATAAAAATAACTTCTTGTTTGGCACCTGATAACTTTTTAATTGTTTTAATCCACTTTGCCAAGAGAAAAGTTAAAAAAAAAAAAAAAGTAATGTCCACAACAAAAGACAAACCTAGAAAAATCTCTCTAAGTGCATCAAAATACTTTAAGTTGACAGATACTTCAAAGCGAGAAAATATGCATTCACCACAACAGCATCTCTCCTGCTGCCACTGAACACGGTGTTGAACCTGAGGGTTTATTTGCACCACGGGAGCTCTGTTCCTGCATATGCACAGTTCTACAAGCTGATTATCATTTAAATAATAAAGCAAAACAACTTTAATCTTTCTTGTGGTAACAAGGCTACCTTCAATAAAGTCAGAACTTTATATTCTGGGAGTTACTTCTTCATAGCAGCTGGCTTTCACTGCTAGGCTCGGATAATTGACTTGGTTGATGGGTACACTCTGTATCAAGGAATAAAAATGGATGCGCTTCAGCCAAAGTAACGAAGTTTAAAATCTGATTTATTTCAAGGGAACACATGCTTAATTATTTCCCGTTGCACTAGCAGGTATCCCACAAGGGGTGCAATGTATCTCTGTGCAACACTGAGGACCCTTTTTATTTCTCGCAGTGCAACAAGTCCCACTTCAGACATACGATCCAAGAGAAGAATGTGCTTGGATTTGATTGAATTAATATTTGGTTGAGGAGAATGCTCCTGTGTAAGCAATCCCTTAACAGCTATTTCTTTTCAAAATACGTGCACCATTTAAACCAAGGCAGGTCAACTCAATAGGGAGAAGTATTTTGATGCACAAACCTTTTGATAACTCGCTCCATGTTTTCTTTCACCAATGCCATTGTTATCAAAGGACTGGTCTCTTTTAACCTCTCCCAAGAAAGCATTTGGTTCACTACAGAACAGTCCATAAAATTCTGCACAAGCACAGCATTTGACAATAATAGATTTCAGCTGTATTCATTGCAAGTGCAAATTACAACTTTTTACCATTTCCTTAGTTTCATGCTTTCTTCATACGATGGAGGATCTTTTACCTAATCACCCATGTTAACTGTGGCATCAGTGTGAAATTCCAATTGTTTGGAGTAAGCCTTAGATTCTTTACCCTTTCTCTGATTGGACACATTTGTTGACAACTATTGTTTATAAATTAATGTTTGTGTGTGTGTTTGTTTGTGTGAGTGTGTGTGTGTGTGTGTGTGTGTGTGAAAAGTGCCATCAAGTTGCAGCTGACTTATGGTGACCCCTTTTGGTGTTTTCATGGCAAGAGACTAACAGAAGTGGTTTGCCAGTTCCTTCCTCTGCACAGAGACCCTGGTATTCCTTGGTGGTCTCCCATCCAAATACTAACCACGGCTGACCCTGCTTAGCTTCTGAGATCTGATGAGATCAGGCTAGCCTGGGCCATCCAGGTCAGTGCAGTAATTGATGTCTTCAAATATGATTTCACTACTCTATGGACAAAGATATTTAGGATGAAATCCTAAGCACAGTGTTACTAGACAGTAGCAGCCCATTCCTGAGCTGTTGGCGGCCAGGGATGGTGGGGAGGAGGCGCCACTGCAGTGCCTCCTAACCCATTTCCCGGGTGCCAAAAACACCAAAAAAAGAGAGCATTTTTAAGGCTTTAAAATTTTTAAATGGGGCTTCTCACCCCATAGAGAATAGCGAGGCTGCACCTGCTAAACAAAACAGGCACAGCACTGCCGTTCTCGCTGCCAGCGAGCTGGGCTGAAAGGCTCCTCCCCCAGCACGCCCCGGGAACACCCCCCCGGAACACTGGAACACCCCCCGGAATGCTGGCACAGGACTTTCCATCTGTGGGATGCTGGCGGAAGGCCCCATCGGCATCCTGGGGTGGCGCTGTCGCAGCAGCACCGGGAGACCGGCGTCTGGGCCTCCCCACCAGCATTGGGGCCATTCATGGCAGCTTAGGTAGCCTGGATGCCGGTGGGGGGGGCTCCCAACATCAGTGCAACCCCATCCTGGCCTCCTGAGGACTTTTGTCCTCAGAAGTCAGGAATGCGCTGTAAGTCCCATTCTGAGTATATAAGTTAAGAATTGAACTATTAATATACCACTTAAAGACATGGATGAAAATCAGAGTCCTCCGTAGAGGTGTGCAGTTAGATACTGCCAACCTAAAAGCTGTCCAACTTACCCTGCCTCAGATCAGGTAGGCTATATCTCATACAATGAAAGCCTTCCTGGAACCACTCCTAGATCTCTTAAAATCATAGATTGTCAGGGATTTAATGGAGCCTGCCTGCCTGCCTCTTGCTCCACAGAACACAGCATTTTCCTCAGTCAACCTTAACCCTGAGATCATCCAGGAGAGCTGTCTCGGCCAATCACACAGTCTTTCTTGGAGGGAAGCTGTCAGTTATGCTAGCCATTTTGCTGTCAGTTATGCTAGCCATTTTGCACCACATGTGTGCTGTGCTGCTCCTCATGTGCTGAGAGAGATGCCTTGCTTGGTGGGACAGATCCTGCCTGGACAGCACTGGACTCTTTTCTTGACAGTTTGATTCATTTTGATTATTAATTTATTATTACTAGATAGACTTTCCTCCACATTTTCCCCAGGCGGGTAGTAAGAAGAGGTGAAACTTGGTCCCTGGGGTTTGGGAGAGACATTCTTTTTCTTGTTTTGGGTTCTGTGTAAATTAAGCTCTGGTTTTTTCTGTGCTTCTGCGGGGTTTATTTCTTTTTTTTATTATTCATTTTCCTGTTTTGTTGGATTTTCTGTTTGCCCTCAGTGTTTTCTACCTTTTTGTAGGTTATTGATTTTGGATAACACGGCATTTTTCATTGCTTGGGTCTGGATAGGTAGGCTCCATTTCCTTTACTTAGATTATTCTGCAAGGAGATACTGTGCAGTCTGCCCCCCCAACTCCCAACAAACCAACTGTAATATGACAAGAGCTTGTTACAGTTTTTAAAAATGTTCCTATTTCTCTGCAACATGACTAGCCTCACTACTCAGACAGTCTAGAAAGGCTCCTTTTAGTCACAGTTGCTAAGGGTGAAAATGCATGTCGCTTTAGCCTGCTTTATTCCCTCTTTCAGACAGGATTCAGACATGATCGAACACATGCGTTTTCGCGGAACTTGCATTCGATTCTGGCTGAATCCTGGCTGAAACAGGGAATGAAGCAACCATGCGTTTTTGACCTAAGTTTGGTTAGAGAAAAAAAGAACTGCTCCAGAAAACCAGAGGCCATTTTTGTGCCTTTTTCCACTATGCAGAGAATGGCTGTGAACAGGCCCTAAGGTGGTGGGGGGCAGCTGGTGCAACGCACAGGGAGGCCCAAAGAGAGTCCAAGGTGGCTGGAGAGTTTCCTGGAGTCCCATAAAAAGTTTGCATATGGAGATGAGTATTTATATCTTATGTTGGTCTACATAGCATAGTTTGATACATCCTTTACATTGTTGCTACATTGCATTCTCAAGGTCTTCCACTAAGGGAAGCACGTACCATATAAAGTTGTTCAAACGTGCATTCTTCTTTCTGACCCCTCTTTTCACTCTTTATCATGTAGGAGGGAGTATAGGGGCATAAGGCCTCAAATGCACAAAATCAGTTAAGCGCTCCATCCCACCCCGTCTCACCCTCTACCTTCTTTTAATTCTTATGCTTAAAACTGTTGTGGATTTAAAAAATGGCTAATGGAGCAGGAATGGGGCCCTGAAAAATTTATTTAACCACCTTATAAAATTCCTCTCAGAAGCCCTAGCTGTGAATTAGATGGCAAAAGCTTCCCAAGCTTACACAAGGATTTGTTGTCTACCTGCTATTCCTGCCCCACAAATGCACACAAATCCTTGAAAATCGCTTTATTGTGATATTATTCAGTTGACATTGCCAATTTAATCTCTTTAGTAAATATTTTGTCATCAACAGGCTACTTCATTGTGCTGTTTTATGCTGTTTAATGAAAAAAGCATGCATTTTCCTTTTTCTTCCTACACAGCTAAAAGTCTTGAGCCAGTAAAGGCTTCCCACACATTATTTGAACTCAAGCTGATCTTGAGATGCTTATGATAAGGCTTTGTGTTCCCTTTTTGGATGACTGGGGCCTTAGATGGGCACTTACTGAATTCTTGATTGCTGTTAATTGCCAACATTCCTTTTCTATGGTTTCCCATTCAAAAAGCATATTAATTCAAGTCAGAGCTATAGCTTCCACAATGAACAAACAGTGCCATCTTCTGTCTATATACCTCTAATAAGTACTTTAGGCTTAAGTGGCATAACTAGGATTTCTGCATGCTGTTAATGCAAGCCAGCCAACAGCTTTCTGGGTAGTTGCAGTCATGGTATAGTAGGTGACATCTCATATCACTTATAGTTAGGGTTGCCAACTTCCAGGTACTAGCTGGAGATCTCCTGCTATTACAACTGATCTCCAGCTGGTAGAGATCAGTTCACCTGGAGAAAATGGCCGCTTTGGCAATTGGACTCTATGGCATTGAAGTCCCTCCCCTCCCCAAATCCTACCCTCCTCAGGCTCCACCCTAAAAACCTCCCACCAGTTGCAAAGAGGGACTTGGCGACCCTTCTTATAGTTAAAAAATATTTCAGGGAAAATATATGTTTAAGGCACTGCTGTGTGGTTAATTGCCTGGAACAGGGAAGAGGAAATCTTGTCTATTGTTTGGGCCATTATGTGTCCATTAACTGTCTAATGGGTCCATTCAAACACTAGTCATTTTGTTTCTTTGTCTGAAAAAATATATTCACCTGAAGTTCACAGGAAGTACAGTGTGGTGTTTTGTTATGGTAATGTCATGGGAAGGCAGGGCTGGAAATCAGGAAGGAAGGAAACCAACCAGCCATGGAAGCCCTAAAATATTGTCCTTCATTCAACTTTGATATTAAACTTCAGGCCAAAATAAGCAATTTATTTGCTGATGTGATGATAGGAATCTGCTAATTCTATCATAAATTCCATATTTTAGTTTCCTGTCTGATTTGAACACATGAACACATGAAGCTGCCTTATACTGAATCAGACCCTTGGTCCATCAAAGTCTGTATTGTCTACTCATCTGGCAGCGGCTCTCCAGGGTCTTAGGTAGAGGGCTTTCACATCACCTACTTGCCTAGTGCCTTTAACTGGAGATGCCAGGGATTGAAACTGGGACCTTCTGCATGCCAAGCAGATGCTCTACCACTGAGCCCCTCCCAGGAGGAAAATATGATACCTGCTCTGTATCAGTTTTGGAAAATACTGATTTTAGTTGTCTATGAAAGAAATTCTAGAATTGGAGGTAAACAATGGTCAAGAACATGTCATACAGACTTTCTACTACCTACAGAGATGAGGCTTATTGCTATGGAGCAATATGTTTGAGCCTTCCAGTCATCCAGCAGTTTGGCTTCTGTGTACCTAGCATGTTTTCAAGAATGAATGTCTCATAGATCCTTGTAACTAGTGGTTGTTTTGTTTTGCTTTGTTTCCCCAAAGACATATTCTTTATTTGCTTTTCTGTCCTAACACATCAAAATACCATGGTTCTAATCCAACCGGTACAAAAGAACCTGCATCATCTTAAGACTGTTACAACAGGCAGAAATGTAACATTGTATTTTCTCTCAGTGGCTAACTGCACATAATGTACAAATGGAAACATTAGAACTCCTTTTAAAAATTCAAAAGAGGGAAGGACTTCTCTACCCTCTAGCCGGGAGAGTTTTAACCCATTTCCACACACAGCACACTGCTTCAAATCAGTCGCGAAGTGCATTTTCCCCCACCTGTGGCAGTTTAGAGCATAGAAATAATGGGCAAGGAAAGAAAAGAACAAGAATCTCCTCCGTCCTCTTCCACTTTATGCCATCTTCAAAGCCAGCTTTTTGTTACTTCGTTCCTTCCCCAGACCCCCAGATGGGAAATATTGTATACAACAGTTACATTTTCCACATTTTTAAATTATTGTATTTTAACTATCTGCCTAAATCAGTCCTGGGTAACTTTACAACTCATGTACCACAATCTGAATTTGCTTTGTTCATACAAAGGGATAGGATTGGATCCAGAGAGTCACAAGGAAAGATTTTCCCATGGAACAGACCTGTGCTGCCTTCTGCTTGTTTCTACAGCCGCTCTGAGGATCCTGAGGACTCTGATCTCCAGAATGGTGGGCCATGTGGTGCAGGGGACTGCAATGAGAAATGGTAGGAAATGTCCTTCTGCTTGTGCAATGGTCCATGTGTGGCTCCAATCTATCATTTAATGCTTTCTGTAAAAATACATTTTAAGAACATCACTTTGCAACCACTGAATTAATGAAATCTTGCAGAACTTCGGATGAAATGTAAAAATCACTTTGTAAAAGATTAAACTGCAGAGCGTTGTATATTTATGAAATACTTCTCTAACAGACCAACTCAGTGAACTATGGACTTTTTTTTTTCCTGGCTAAGAGTAACTTAAGAAACAATAATAAGATAGTTTTAAAATGCTAATTGCAGACCTTCATCAAACAAGCTCTCTGAAATGGTTGTTCAGTGACATGAAATAATGGCATCACAGTCACTGGCTTAGTGGTGGAACTGTTGAAGAAAATGTCATAAATGAGGGCAGTGAGGAAGAGAGAAACGTATGGATGGCCTTTACATAAGGCCAGAGGCAATTCTCAACTTATCTTCTTAAATTTTTCTAAGCATTTTCAGCTTAACCCACAACACAGGTAAATGGAAGTATGTGAAATTAAGATGACCTTATTCTAAAAAATAAAAAAAAGTGAGCCTCTTTATTAATCTGGCACTGAAGTCATGGCCCTACAGTTAAACTATAGTCTAGAGGTAGAATTTATTGACTAGTTCTTGACAAATGATTGTTGGGATAGTTCTTATGACTATTTTTTATGTTATGGAACTGGTGTGGTTCCTGCTCCCCCAGAACTACATTTTGTCCCAGTTCTGTCTGAAGGAAAACAAATATCATATAAAAGGAGCTGCATTAACCTTGAAAGTTAGTTTGTGGGAAGCAAAATGTTGTTAGCCATCACACATGATTTTATTGTTCTAACATCATTGAACAATCACTAACATCACTGAATCAAAATGCCAATCTTGTGACATTATCAACATGGAAATGTGCAATCACGTGAGTTAAGTTTAGTGATGATGTAATTCCACTGGAACATGTTCAAAATTTATTGGCTTACTGGGTTTGATAGGAATTTTATTTGGGGTGGGTGGGATATTCCAGTTCAATTTGGGAAAACAACAATTCTCATAAGGCTCTGTGTTTCAAGACAAGCTGTAACTGAGAATAGTAATCTACAAGGGACATAAACCTATCTCATGTTTATACTGCCATCTGCATTGAGAAAGGTAATGTCTGTGGCTTGGGGAGAAGGGGAATTGGCAGCGATCTGTGTTTATATACACGCAGACACACATGCACACAGACCATACACAATTTGAGAACAACTCATCAAACCTTAGCAAATGTTCATCCAGCATTTTTGAGTGTTCAACGAGGATGATTTCAAAAATGCACGTGATTATGGTGAAGAATGGGGCATTCATGTTAGAATAATTTCTCCCAGATAATTATCATTTGAAAGATCGAATTTGGTTTCAGCAAATACATTAACATTTGGACAGGACCATAATGGGAGGGCGAGGAGGACAGCCGCCGCCCCTTTGACATGCAGAGAGGGCAGCAGAACTGCCTCTCCCAGCTGGCACAGAGGGGCCTATAGGAGAGGTAGTTCTGCTGCCCTCTCTGCATGCCAAGGGGTGGCAGCTGCCCTCCTTGCCCACCCCCCAGTTACAGCCCTGCATTTGGATAATCCTATCTTAAAAGCAGTATAAATTGCAATAGTGATTGAGCGCTGGACTTTCTTCATTTAACTCCGTTTTCTATTATAAGCAATCCCATCAAATTAAGGTTCAAGATGATTTTAAGCTATGGAGGGAGAAAAGTTTGGACACTATAGAAGATCTACTTAGCAATGAGCAGGTTTTGAGCTATCAGGAAATTACCTTTAAATGGGTCAAGAGACCCCCTTGGTTTCATTTTTTTTTTCAGATTAGGCACATTATTACTACTCCAGTAGGGAACTATAAAAAGGTAAAGGTCCCCTGTGCAAGCACCGGGTCATTCCTGATAGTCACTTAGTGACTTAGAATAGTCACTATAACAGTGCAGTGCACTTTAAAGGTAAAGGTAAAGGTGCAAGCACTGGATCATTCCTGACCCATGGGGTGATGTCACATCCCGACATTTCAAAGGCAGACTTTGTTTGTGGGGTGGTTTGCCAGTGCCTTCCCCAGTCATCTTCCTTTTACCCCCAGCAAGCTGGGTATTAATTTTACCGACATCGGAAGGATGGAAGGATGTCAACCTTGAACAGGCTACCTGAAACGGACTTCCGTCGGGATCGAACTCAGGTCGTGAGCAGAGCTTTTGACTGCAGTTCTGCAGCTTAACTCTATGCGCCACGGGGCTCATGTAGGGAACTATAGAAGATCTTTAACTTTGAGGTGATAATCAGTACGGACAATATATTTAGAGGATCTGTGGTGAATATCAGGGATCTCATCAGATTTTGGAAGCTAAGCAGGGTCAGTATTTGGAAGGGAGACCACCAAAGAAGAATCTGCAGATAAAAGCAATGGAAACTGCCTCTGCTTTTCACTTGCCATGAAAGCCGCTTGCTAGGATCACCATAAGTTGGCTGTGACTTGATGGCACTTTACACATACACATTGTGAATATCAATGTTCTTTTGCTTGATAATACAGAGGTGTCTTTTCATTACCATAACAAATGGAATAGGCCAGGATAGGGATTTACAGATAAATATCAGACCAGAGGAGAGGAAATAATTATTGCATATTTCCTTGCCTAGGCTCATGGCCACAAGAGTGAGGGGGGAAATTGTGGCATCTCACTCCACATAGACTGGCTATTATGTATAGGAATATACAAGATGTTTGCTATAGATGTGGGTCATCTTGTGCCAATTTTATTTATATCTTTATATCTTTTGGAGCTGTGAAAAAATATAGAATTTTTAGGATTTTGTATGGTAAAGTTAAAGGTCCCCTGTGCAAGCACTGGGTCATTCCTGGCCCATGGGGTGATGTCACATCCTGACATTTTCTAGGCAGACTTTGTTCACGGGGTGGTTTTCCAGTGCCTTCCCCAGTCATCGTCCCTTTACCCCCAGCAAGCTGGGTCTTCATTTTACCGACCTCGGAAGGATGGAGGGCTGAGTCAACCTTGAGCCGGTTACCTGAAACTAGCTTCTGTTGGGATCGAACTCAGGTTGTGAGCAGAGCTTGGACTGCAGTACTGAAGCTTACCACTCTGCGCTACGGGGCTCTTCTTTAATGATATGTTAAATGTCAGTTTACCTCATGGCCCAAAAATTATATTATTGGGTTACATGAAAGATTATGTTGTTTTGTCAGATTTACAGTGCATTCCTGACTTCCAGGTTGGGGGGAAGCGCCGCAGCCGCACATTTGATCACGCTCCGGTTTTAAGCTGCCGGGGGACAGGGAAATCAGCCCCCTACCATCGGGCAAGCGGCACCCCTCGGTGTAAGAGGGGATGCTGGATCGGGTGCCGGCAGGCATCCCGTCCTAGAAGCGGTCACTGCCGCGGAAGCAGCGGGGATCGCTCGGATGGGTTCAACTGAAGAGTGGGCGCCATTGTTCTTTAAAGCAACCGGAATGAGCGGTGGAGAGATCCCGATTAAAAAAACAAAAGCGCAAGTTTTCCTTTTTTTCATTGACTTTTACTAACAACACAACTGAGGTGTATGACAGTCTTATTATTAAAGAGAAAGCACTCTGAACTTTGCCTACAACTTCACTAACAAGATCTAAAGTGAAACTGGGCTTTTTGACAGCTGTGGCGCAGCTGTATTTCAATCTTGCCGGCTTTGCCAGCCATTGTAACAAACTACAAGGTGTGTGGGGTGAAAAATAGCTGGCAGGAGATGACAAATTGAAGAAGATGAAGTGCTAAACTTGCTCTCTAAGGTCTGGACTATAAAATTAAGTTGGATCTCCAGTTTTTTGTTTTTTTTTTGATGCAGAACTCAAACTGATGTTTTAAACAGTAAACGTCACCCCCCCCACCCGTGGATTACAAGCTACAGCCAAGCCAGGTTCTCAGGATAAATGGGAGACAAAGAAAAAAAAGAAAAACATTCCAAGGAATATTTTAAAGACTCTAAACAATTGCAGTTACTTCAAACCTCTCAACAACAGAGAAGACCTTCTGCTTCCAATATAAGTCTACAATCAGTCACCTCACCATCTTTAACAGGGACTTCTGTGGTTGCTAAGATGCCTCCCAAGCCAAAAATGGAGGACACTCTTAGCTTTCTCCATGAGATGATGACAAAGACGTTTCAGGAGGTGACAACTATAAAAGAAGAACTGACTCAAAAAAATGGTCATCAGTCAAAATACAGCTGCCATCTCTTCACTAAAATATTCAATTTCCTCCTTGACCATCCGTCAGGATAAAGTGGAGGCCAAACTTCAAAAACATTCTCAAGATAATAAAGATACAAGAAAAAGATTAGACACCCTGGAATTGTCAATGGAAGCTTCCCAAGAGAGCGAGGAAAAAAGGGAAGATCATATTGCAATGATAGAACTCAAACAAAAAGAAACTTGCATTCGTATACATGGCCTGAAAGAAAAATCTGAAGGAATAGACTTAAAAGCCTTTTTAAAGGTACAGTTGGCAGAGTTTTTACAGGAAGAAGAAGTTGTGGAAGGAATTATTATAACAGCCTACAGGATCAATTCTGCTTTTGCAACCAAAAATAATGTGCCACTGGATTGTCTAATTCAGCTTTTTTCTAGATCCTACCGTGATCTTATTCTTAACAAGCATTACCAATATCCTCTTACAATTGAAGGCACATCTATGAGACTGATGAAAGAGATTCCTGAAAGACTACTCAGAAAAAGAAAAGATTTTTCAGAAATTGTTGAAAGATTGAAACTCAATGGGATTCAACACAGATGGGAATTTCCACAAGGCATCTCTTTTTTCTTCAAAGCTAAAAGATTTAAAATCACAGATCCTACCAAGGCTGATCAATTTCTAAGAAGATACGATAAAGATATCCTTAAACGAACAAAACAACTTCCATTTAAAGATCTTCCTGAAGAGGATAAGGCAGCAGAAGCAAGCAGCAGGACACATCCAACAGTCACAACAGAAGAGGACTCCCAGTCAGATGACAAAGAAGGCTGAGCTCTTATAAAATGGATTTAAAGGGAACAACAGGGGGTGGGAGGGGGCTATAATAAAAATATGGGTAATAATTTTGGAAAATAAGAAAGGGGGTTAACTAAAGTTTAATATGTTACAGGTATTATCATGGAATGTTAATGGTTTGAATTCTCCCAATAAGAGAAGGAAGGTATTTCATCACTTACAAAAGTCTAAGGCTAATGTTTTTTTTGTTTACAGGAAACACATATTTTACCAAAGGATATTTCAAGACTGGAACAATTAAAATTGGGGAAACTTTTTACATCTTGTAATGAAAATAAAAAAAATTAATGGAATAGCAATGTATATCCCTCTGGTATTGGAACCTAAGATTATATATACAGATAATGAGGGAAGACTTTTGTTGATAGAAATTGTATGTGGCCTTCAAAAAATATTGTTGGTGGGTATTTATGCGCCTAACATAAACCAAAAAGTATTTTATAATAATTTGGCATCAATTTTAGCTGAACATGCTAAAGAAATAATGATTTGGATGGGGGACTTTAATGGGGTAATGGACCCAAAGTTGGACAGATCCACAAAGAAAAAAAGGGGAAGTCTGAGGGTAAATTACCTGGTATTTTTAACGATCTCATAGATCAATGGGAAATGTTAGATATTTGGAGATTGGTAAATGGTAATAAAAAGGGATATACGTATTTTTCATTTAGACATCTTACTTATTCGAGAATAGACATGTTATGGATTTCCAAAGGAATAATAAATCTATCAGACAATGTGGAGATTTTGCCCAAGGTACTGTCAGATCATAATGCTCTTTCAGTCAGAGTTAAATTAGGAGATAGGAGACATAGACCTTGGTCAATAAATGCATTTTTATTAAAAAATAAAAAATAGTAGATAAATTAAAAATAGATATACAAAAAAAAATTCTGATAATGTAGATAAGGGAATAACTGATGAGGTAGTATGGGATGCCAGCAAAGCAGTAATCAGAGTCTTGATCCAACAAAATACAAGATGGTTTTAAAGAGAAGGAGGCACAAAAGAAAAATATATTAGAAGAAATCAGACAAGGAGAAAGACAGTTAAGAAAAATACAAGATAAATTACTTAAACAGGAACAGATAAATAATTTTTAAAAGCTACAACTACAATATGAGTTTTTAATAACTTCAGAAATCGAAAAGAAAATAATGTTTAACAGACAGAAATTCTTTGAACATGCTAATAAACCAGGTAAGCTGCTTGCTTGGCAGCTTAAACATAAAGAAATAAAAGTACCAATATTGAAAATTAAGAAAGAGGGCAAAATAATAACAGATAAACAAAAAATGATGGAAACCTTTGTAGATTATTATTCAAATTTATATAGGAAAAACCCAGTTTCAGAGAAGGAAATGGATGTCTATTTGAAACAATTTGATTGGAAAAACTATCACAAGAAAATAGGGAACTATTAGACTCTATGATAACTATAGAGGAACTAAATGATGCTATAGGTAAAAGTAAACTAAACAAATCTCCAGGTGTTGATGGCTTTACAGCATGCTACCATAAAACTTTTAAAGAACAATTATCTCCACATTTATTAAAAGTAATGAATTTGTGCTTGCAGAATGGATCCATCTCCCAAACCTGGAAAGAGGCAAATATAGTATTAATACCAAAAGCAAATTCGGATCTGTTAGAAGTAAAGAATTATAGACCCATTTCATTATTGAATAATGACTATAAACTTTTTGTAGCCATTTTAGCATCTAGATTAAAAATGGTTCTAAACCAGGCTATACATGAAGATCAAGCTGGTTTTTTACCAGGTAGATTGATTAGTCAAAATGTTAGAATAGTAATAGACCTTTTGGAATATGCAAAATCAGTTAAAACCCCTGTAGCTATTATATTCTTAGACGCAGAAAAAGCTTTTGATAATGTGAATTGGAAATTTATGAAGAAAATATTAGAGTATATGGGTTTGGCAGTAAATTTTAAGACAACTATTGAAAAAATTTATACAAACCAATCAGCTAGTTTGCTGATTAATGGTACACTTTCATCACACTTTGAAATCCAAAAGGGCACCAGACAAGGTTGCCCTTTTTCATCTTTGTTATTTATCTTAGTGTTAGAAGTTTTATTGAAAAAGATTAGACAAACTCATGATCTAATTGGATTTCAATTTGGGAGAAATCACTTTAAAATTAAAGCTTATGCAGATGATCTTGTATGCTTTTTGACTAACCCTACTTGTCAAATTGATAACTGGAATAAAACTGTGGAGGTTTATGGAAAGCTCGCAGGTTTTAAGATAAACCAAAGTAAAACCAAGTTACTGGTTAAAAATATGACTCTGTCACAGCAACAAGAACTATAAAAAAGACAGGTTTTAGTATTGAACACAAAATAAAATATTTGGGTACATGGTTAACCTCAAACAATCTTAATCTGATTCAAAATAATTATAGTAAGTTATGGCAACAAATTGCTATAGATCTTAAAAATTGGGAAAAAATACCCTTATCGTTTTGCGGTAGAATCTCAGTAGTTAAAATGATGGTATTACCTAAGATGCTCTTTTTGTTTCAAAATCTACCAATTTTAAAAGGAGTACAAATATTTAAAAGCTGGAAGAAAGATATTATTAATATTCTATGGGGTAAAGAAAGACAAAGAATAGCATATAATAATTTAATGGAATTAAAAGAGACTGGAGGTTTGGGGTTACCGGATCTAAGAATGTATTACGAAGCATCTTGTTTTGTGTGGTTAAAGAATTGGATTTTTTTAGAGAATCCCAAACTATTGGAAATGGAAGGATTTAATTTATGTTTTGGATGGCATGCATATCTATGGTATGAAAAAGATAAAGTGAATAGAGAATTTTATTCTCATATTATTAGATTTGGTTTATTTCAAATCTGGAAAAAATATAAAAGATTTTTGGAAAACAAAACTCCAGGCTGGATTAATCCAGTAGAAGCTTTTATGAAGAAAGGTATACAATTACATTTGGATATGGATATTTATAGAGAAATTATGGATTGTAAGGAAGGGGAATGGTTTCTAAAGAGTAAAGAAGAACTTAAAATTAAAGATTGGTTTATGTATTATAAATTAAAAGATATATTTAACAAAGATAAGTTGATGGGATTTAGTAAAAATAAATCTAAATTAGAAATTATATTAAGTAAGGGAAATAAAGGATTAATAGGAAAAATATATAAATTATTAATTGAATTAAACTTGGAGCAAGAAAGAATTAAACCAGTGATGGTGAAATGGATGCAGGAGTTAGGATGTAATATTGATTTGGAAATTTGGGGACACCTTTGGAAAAAAGAGTATAAATTTACAATTACTAATGAAATCAGAGAGAATTTATATAAAATGTTTTATAGATAGTATATGACCCCTGTGATGATAAGTAAAATGAAAAAAGGAGACTCAGACCTGTGTTGGAAATGTGGAATTGAAAAGGGAACCTTTATGCATGCCTGGTGGTTGCGTAAAAAAATTAAAAGTTTTTGAAGAAAAGTTTTGAAAGAAACCAATAATTTGATTAATATCAAAGTAAAAAAAGATCCGGCTTTTTGTTTATTGGGAATTCCTCAAGATAAAATGGATAAATGTGACAGAATCATATGCCAATATAGTTTTGCAGCTGCAAGAATTATAATAGCTAAAACCTGGAAGCAAATAAATAAACCTTCAATTATTGACTGGAGAGAGAAATTATGGATGTATATGAGGATGGCCAAATTAACAGATTTCCTACATGGAAAAGATATGGAAGAATTTAAGAAAACATGGGTGAAGGCCGTCACATATTGGGATAAACTGACAAAAATGAATTTTACCTTTTTTGTTAATGAGTTATAGAGATAAATGTTTATATTTTCATATTATTGTTATGATTGAATTTTAAAAAACTGTTAAGACACTTCTCCGGAGGTCTGGTGATGGGTCACTGTATTAAGGTGGGTGGTGGGTTTTAAGGGTACTTTAAATTTTATAATTTTATTGTACTATGTAGTTAAAACAATTTGAATGTACTCTTTTGTGGGTTTTTTTCAATTTGTTTGTTTTATATTATTTTAAAAAATTAAAAAAGATTTGCAGTGCATTCCTGAAGGGAGGGGAATGCTCTTGGGAGCTGGTGTGACCCCTACGCCAGCGTCCATGCCACTTGTGCCATGCAAACTGGCATGGATGCCAGCATGGTGCCACTTACGCCGCCACCCCTGGACTACAGTGGCAGTGCAGGGCTCAGGTGCTGGTGTGACCTCCCGCCAGCACTCTCCCAGCGCAACTCCTGTGCCAGCATCCCAGGAGGCGTTCCCGGGGAGTTCTGGGGGCAGAGCTGCCAGTAGGCAGCTTCCAAGCCCATTTGCCCCGGGAACGCCTCCCAGGATGGCAGGGATCCTCTGCCACCTTTTTATGTGGTGCAGATCCGCTTTCCCCTAATGGGGGGAAAAGCCTTTTCCCTGGTTTTAGTTTGGAAAAAAGGCTTTTTTCCTCTCCGCAACAGCCAGGAAGCCTCTGAGGAGGCTATTCTGCTGTGCCCACCCGGCAGCCATGGCTGACCTTCCCACTTCAGGAATGCACTGTATGAGTCTATTTTAACCCTTGTTGCAGTTGGTTGCTGAATTAATCCTTGCTGCTAGATGGAAAAAACCAGACTGTCCAGCTCCAAGAGACTGGGTGAATTCTGTTTGGGAAAATGTACTGGTTATTAAATTATCACCAAAGAACATTAAAGAAATATATTGCAAATACATTTATGGAATGTTGATTTATGTCAATAATAGGGCTGTCAAAAAAAAAAATCGGTACAGTTCGGATTCGGCCGAATTTGACCCTTGTGGGTTCGGTACGTGCCGAAGTCCGAACTCCCCCGCTTCGGATCCCCGGTAATTCGGGGGGATCCGGAGTTCGGGGGAAAATTCGGCCGAAGCGCGCCTTCAGGGAATCCCTGAAGGCGCGCGGAGGCTCTTTAAACTGATCTGAGCCTCCCAGCTGGGAGGCTCAGATGAGTTTAAAGGGCAGCCCGCCCCCCTTCAGCGGGCTCCGCTGAAGGGGGGCGGGCTGCCCTTTAAACTCATCTGTGCCTCCCGGCCGGGAGGCGCAAATAAGTTTAAATGACAGCCACCCCCCTTCAGCGGAGCCCGCTGGAGAGGCGCGGCTGCCCTTTAAACTCATCTGCGCCTCCCGGGCGGGAGGTGCAGATGAGTTTAAAAGACAGCCGCCCCCCTTCAGCGGAGCCCGCTGGAGAGGCGCGGCTGCCCTTTAAACTCATCTGCGCCTCCCGGGCGGGAGGCGCAGATGAGTTTAAAAGACAGCCGCCCCCCTTCAGCGGAGCCCGCTGGAGAGGAGCGGCTGCCCTTTAAACTCATCTGCGCCTCCCGGGCGGGAGTCGCAGATGAGTTTAAAAGACAGCCGCCCCCCTTCAGCGGAGCCCGCTGGAGAGGCGCGGCTGCCCTTTAAACTCATCTGCGCCTCCCGGGCGGGAGGCGCAGATGAGTTTAAAAGACAGCCGCCCCCCTTCAGCGGAGCCCGCTGGAGAGGCGCGGCTGCCCTTTAAACTCATCTGCGCCTCCCGGGCGGGAGGTGCAGATGAGTTTAAAAGACAGCCGCCCCCCTTCAGCGGAGCCCGCTGGAGAGGCGCGGCTGCCCTTTAAACTCATCTGCGCCTCCCGGGCGGGAGGCGCAGATGAGTTTAAAAGACAGCCGCCCCCCTTCAGCGGAGCCCGCTGGAGAGGAGCGGCTGCCCTTTAAACTCATCTGCGCCTCCCGGGCGGGAGTCGCAGATGAGTTTAAAAGACAGCCGCCCCCCTTCAGCGGAGCCCGCTGGAGAGGCGCGGCTGCCCTTTAAACTCATCTGCGCCTCCCGGGCGGGAGGCGCAGATGAGTTTAAAAGACAGCCGCCCCCCTTCAGCGGAGCCCGCTGGAGAGGAGTGGCTGCCCTTTAAACTCATCTGCGCCTCCCGGGCGGGAGTCGCAGATGAGTTTAAAAGACAGCCGCCCCCCTTCAGCGGAGCCCGCTGGAGAGGCGCGGCTGCCCTTTAAACTCATCTGCGCCTCCCGGGCGGGAGTCGCAGATGAGTTTAAAAGACAGCCGCCCCCCTTCAGCGGAGCCCGCTGGAGAGGCGCGGCTGCCCTTTAAACTCATCTGCGCCTCCCGGGCGGGAGGCGCAGATGAGTTTCAATGACAGCCCGCCTCCCTTCTGCAGGCTATCCTGAAGGGGGGCGGGCTGTCATTGAAACTCATCTGCGCCTCCCGGGCGGGAGGCGCAGATGAGTTTCAATGACAGCCCACCTCCCTTCTGCGGGCTACCCTGAAGGGGGGCGGGCTGTCATTGAAACTCATCTGCGCCTCCCACCTGGGAGGCGCAGATGAGTTTCAATGACAGCCTGCCTCCCTTCAGCGGGCTACCCTGAAGGGGGGCGGGCTGTCATTGAAACTCATCTGCGCCTCCCGCCCGGGAGGCGCAGATGAGTTTCAATGACAGCCCGCCTCCCTTCTGCGGGCTACCCTGAAGGGGGGCGGGCTGTCATTGAAACTCATCTGCGCCTCCTGGGCGGGAGGCGCAGTTGAGTTTCAATGACAGCCCGCCTCCCTTCAGCGGGCTACCCTGAAGGGGGGCGGGCGGGCTACCCTGAAGGGGGGCGGGCTGTCATTGAAACTCATCTGCGCCTCCCGCCCGGGAGGCGCAGATGAGTTTCAATGACAGCCCGCCCCTCTTCAGGGTAGCCCGCAGAAGGGAGGCGGGCTGTCATTGAAACTCATCTGCGCCTCCCAGCTGGGAGGCGCAGATCAGTTTAAAGGGCAGCCCGCGCCTTTCAGTGGGCTCCCCTGAAGGGGGGGCCGAATTTGCCAAATTTATTCACAAACTCCCGAACTCGCTGAATTCGGCCCCCCCGGTTGCCCGCCAGATTTGAGTTCGGATCCGTCCGAACTGAAAATCACCCAATCAGGGGAAATTCGGTTGATTTTCAGTTCGGACCGAACCGAATTGACAGCCCTAGTCAATAATGTTCTGGAATTATAAGGCTATAGAGGGAAATTTTCTATACGTTTTCTATGAGCTACTCTGAACAACCTGTTGTGATATATTTATATTTTGAGGAGCACAAAAAAAATCTCAAAAAAGAAAGAATAGGGCTATTCCTCACTAAGCACTGAGTGTTTTTACATAGTAAAAGGTACCAAATAAAAAGACAAAGGTAGGGGAAAGTGCTATTTTTGCTCCCATGCTGGAATATAATTTATTTCTTAGTGGACAAGACCTAAATCTTGCCTAACTCCTTTTCAATTCTGGCTATTTGTATGCCTTTGGGGGATGCATAGCAAGGGCTAGAGTCAATGAGCTGTTTCTGAAAGACGGGGAAAGCTGCCTTCTCAAGCAGGAACATTTTTCCTATGCCATATTAAAATAAAGATAATTTGCATCTTCATTTCACCATGAAGAACTCCTGTAAGAGCTAATGAGAGCCTTCCTTTCTGATAAGTATACCCCTCTTTAAATATTCAGCAGAGTCAACATTTCATTATTTCACTATGCCAGGTGGTCATTATGGAGTATTATGGAACATGATGACATGATGGGGCGAATTATAAAATGATGGCTTCCTGCTGCCAGTATAAAAAGATATATACTTATTTTTCTCTTGGAATGTCTATTACTTTCTACATTGTGCATGGAGAAGTGGATTGTCTCTCTAAAATGATGCGACCCAAGCACATGGTACTCAGCACGTAACAACAAAAATGACAATGACAACAACAAAAACTGGAAAAGAGTGGAGGCAGTCAGTAACATCTTTCATTATATTGGAAGCCTATTATTCAAATTTCAAATTTCATTATATTGGAAGCCTATTATTCAAATATTCCTTTGAAATGTGGTGTTGGAGGAGAGTGTTACGGATACCGTGGACAGCCAAAAAAACAAATCAGTGGATTATAGATCAAATCAAGCCTGAACTGACCCTAGAAGCTAAAATGACTAAACTGAGGCTATCATGTTTTTGTCACATTATGAGAAGGCAAGAGTCACTGGAGAAGACCGATATGCTAAGGTTGAGGGCAGCAGGAAAAGAGGAAGACCCAACAAGAGATGGATTGACTCAATGAAGGAAGCCACAGCCCTCAATTTGCAAGACCTGAGCAAAGCTGTCAAAGATAGGACATTTTGGAGGACGTTGATTCATACGGATGCCATAAGTCAGAAGCGACTTGACGGCACTTAACACACACACATTATTCAAATACTTATAAAAAATGGTACAGATAAAATTAGGTTTGAGCAACTTCTGAAAAAGGCTCTACTCTGCATGCAGCCTACATTCCGGTGAAAAATATGAAGCCAAACCAAAATGAGATATCACGCCCTCTATCCCTCAGATGTCAAACATGTTTTCTCTACCTTGTTGGAAGTAACGAGCAGTAGTTAAAGCACCTGTATTCCTTACACAAGACTAGATTAATTCATGCCATCGTATTCCCTATTACTATGTATGGGTGTGAAAGCTGGACAGTGAAGAAAGCTGATAGGAAGAAGATAGATTCCTTTGAAATGTGGTGTTGGAGGAGAGGGTTACGGATTCCGTGGACTGCCAAAAAAACAAATTAGTGGGTTATAGATCAAATCAGGCCTGAACTGACCCTAGAAGCTAAAATGACTAAACTGAGGCTATCGTATTTTGGTCACGTCATGAGCTGACAAGAGTCACTGGAAAAGACAGTCATGCTAGGAAAAGTTGAGGGCAGCAGGAAAAGAGGAAGACCCAACAAGAGATGGACTGACTCTATAAAGGAAGCCACAGCCTTCAATTTGCAAGACCTGAGCAAGGCTGTCAAAGATAGAACATTTTGGAGGACTTTCATTCGTAGGGTCGCCATGAGTCAGAAGCGACTTGACGGCACTTAACACACACACACGCCTTACACTTACCTAAGATTCTGAAATGTTCATAAACTACAGCAATGTATGCACAAAAGTACCCCTGCTTAGTGTGTCACTCTCTGTAAGCCACACTGTTTTATCAAGGGACTGCTGAGGCTGACAGCGTATCCACAGAACAGCTTTCCACATTCCAGAGACATATTAAGCATCTTGGAGAAAGGCGGATACGTCTTGCCTGGTGTTTGCTATATTCAGCCAGCCATGTATTCTCTGCCTGGTCTCAACACTGCATACTCGTGATAGGTATAATTGTGTTGATAAAAACAGCAGTCTGAGCAGCTTACAATGGTCAGGGGTCAGTCTAGAACAGTGATGGCGAACATTTTAGCGACTGAGTGCCCAAACTGCAACCCAAAACCCACTCATTTATCGCCAAGTTCCAACACGGCAATTTAACCTGAATACTGAGGTTTGAGTTTAGAAAAAACAACTCATACATTAACATATTTTGTCTTAAAAGAAAAACACAAAAACAGAGCTTTCAATGATACAAACAACTTTTTATGGAAAGGTAAAAGCTTGCATTTGGCATGCTTTTGAACAATCTAGTCCAGCTCCTGTATCTCACAGTGGCCCACATCTATAATAAGGAGGTAGCACATACCCATCAGGGCTAGTAACCCGTGATGGACTTTTCCTCCAGAAATTAGTCCAATCCCCTCTTAAAGGCATCTAGGCTAGATGCCATCACCACATCCTGTGGCAAGGAGTTCCACAGGTTAATTACATGCTGGGTAAGTGGGTGTTCCTCTTTTATTGAGCAGAGGGAGAGTAACTGGTCCGCCGCACCCCAGCAGCGTCTTTTCTGGTGGCTGTCTGCTGGTGTTCTTTTGCTTCTTTTTACATTGTGAGCCCCTTAGGGACAGGGAGCAGTTAGAAAAGTGAAATATAAATACTGTCAATAATAGTAATACTGTGCAAGATTGCATTTATTTTTTTTATTAAGCCAGCAGCATCCTAGTTGGATGGCTGCATCATGCTGTATTTCATGAAGACTCACAGCCATGTGAAATTCTGCATGCACTTCTTTTCCAATAGGATTGGAGAAGCAATTCTGTGGTTGACCTTTAAGATCATATAAAAATTAGTTTTGTGTGATGTTCTTAAAAGCAAATCAAATCAACAAAGCTTTTAAGCAGCTGGCTACACAATAGGATTCTTAGGTTTAAGAGTTTGGCAAAAGCACCAAAACGTTACCCATTCCAAAAGCGATGATGCACATCAGTTCAGCATTCAATAAATGTTCCAAGAGTTACGTTTGGCATATCCCTGATCCAGGAATCAGATGGATTGATGGTATCCGACATGCTGTTGTGTGTGTTCCTCTTTTATTTTCCAGGATCTTGGGGGGGGGGGAGTTCAAACCTCACTGAGATTCCGGAGATGCCAACTGACTGAAGATTGATGACATCGGGCTTGCAACAGAAAACGCCAAGGTGACAAATGCTTACAGGGCAGATCACCTGGGGTTCCCTTAGGCAGGACCATTTGTTACTATGACAACAAGTGGTCCGGCGGATGGCAGAAGCAATTGCATTTTTTACCAATGTTAATTGAGCCGCATCCTGGAATGTCTTGCAGTTTGATTTCCCCAGCCAGGCCAAAGGCCTGGACCAAAGATTTTTCAGCAACAAGGAATTGGGGGGGTCCCATTTCCTTGACACGCCTTACCCCAGACAGGGGAGGGAGGAAGCTCTCCCATTGGGCTGCTGGGCAGAGGGGCAGGTGATGTGAGAAATTCCCTCCGGCGTGCGTGGAGAGGGGGAGGGGAGCAGCCCGGCCCCACGTCCCTCTGGCTTTCTAGTAACAAACTCAGGCGAACTCTGTGCTGGGGCGACGGTGCGCGTGCCCACAGAGAGGGCTCTGAGTGCCCCCGCTGGCATGCATGCCACAGGTACACCACCACGGGTCTAGAATGAGAAAGTAGATGACTATGCAAAGCATAGAAACTAGATGCATACTGCTATCTGCAGTTGTTGGTTGTGTTAAAGGATGAAAAGGTGGCTGGTTAAAGTGCACTGCACGAGCCCCGTGGCACAGAGTGGTAAACTACAGTACTGCAGTCCAAGCTCTGCTCACAGCCCGCGTTCGATCCCGGCGGAAGTTGGTTTCAGGTAGCCGGCTCAAGGTTGACTCAGCCTTCCATCCTTCCAAGGTTGGTAAAATGAGTACCCAGCTTGCTGGGGGTAAAGGAAAGATGACTGGGGAAGGCACTGGCAAACCACCCCGTAAACAAAGTCTGCCTAGAAAACGTCAAGATGTGACGTCACCCCATGGGTCAGGAATGATCCAGTGCTTGCACAGGTGACCTTTACCTTTTAAAGTGCACTGCACTGTTAAAGTGACTATCCCTGTTGGAGAGCTGCCTGTAAAGACCAAATGGACACAAAGACAGTAATGAGTAATGTTCAGCAGTAGCAACATGCTCAAACACTTGTGGGAGCTTCAGATTTAAGAGAGTAGTGTATTGCCTAGGTGCTCTTTGAATACCTGTCCTTCCCCTTTCCCCCTCAAAGGTTCCTATACAGGATTCATGTGTTGGATGGTGTAGTCATTAGGATAAAACTTATCAATCCATTATCAAGAACTATAATGGAACAGTCTACATTTTCTGTTTGGGCTGTTTCATGGCACTGGTCCTGCAAAGCAAAAAGACCGTGAGTGTGTGGCAAGCAATGCAGTAGTTAGAACAGAATAGCTGGTAGTCATACAGAAATGCGATAGTACTCTGTGTTTCCATCCACTTAGCATGTGCTTTAACACCAACATGGGATTATTCCAACACTGCAGCAACGTTTTGGAACTTATCTCCCATTGGGCGCCCTTGTCTGCAGTGTGTATATTTATCCTGTGCCCCCTGTGTGGGATACACAGCTAGCAACTGTTGAGGGAGAAAGGTTTGTTGAATAATACACAGTAAGTAATACTGTGGAAGGGAGGAGACATCAGTAGCAGTTAAAGTTTAAGGAAGAGGAATCTGTGCAGACAGCGCAGAGGGTCTTGCCAGCCCCCCGTCAGCCCTGCCGGGAGTCCCAGCAGGGCTGGGGGGGGGGGTCTGTTCAGGGTGTTCCCGAATTTGGCGAATTCGGCCCCTTTAAACAGATCTGTGCCTTCCAGCTGGAAGGCGAAGATCTGTTCCCCCTCCCCCCGCGCGCCTCCAGGGACCTTCCCTGGAGGCGCACAGCAGGCCCTTTAAATAGATCTGCGCCTCCCGGCCAGGAGGCACAAATCTATTTAAAGCCCCCCCAGCCCTGCCGGGACTCCCAGCAGGGCTAGGGGGGCTGGCAAGACCCTCTGCACAGCGCAGAGGGTCTTGCCAGCCCCTTGCCAGCCCTTCCGGGAGTCCTGGCAGAGCTGGGGGAGTTCTGGAAACCCTCTGCGCTGCCTGCGCAGACAGCGCAGAGGGTCTTGCCAGCCCCCCACCAGCCCTGCCGGGAGTTCCTGGCAGGGTTGGGGGGGTCTGGAAACCCTCTGTGCTGTCTGCGCAGACTGCGCAGAGGGTCTTGCCAGCCCCCTGCCAGCCCTGCCGGGAGTCCCGACAGGGCTGGGGGGCTTTAAATAGATTTGTGCCTCCCGGCAGGGAGGCACAAATCTGTTTGAAGCTCCCCCGCGCACCTCCAGGGAGCTTCCCTGGAGGTGCGCGGTGGGCCCTTTAAATAGATCTGCACCTCCCGGCCGGGAGGCACAGATCTATTTAAAGCCCCCCCCCAGCCCTGCTGGGACTCCCAGCAGCGCTGGCGGGGGGCTGGCAAGACCCTCTGCGCTGTCTGCAGACAGCGCAGAGGGTCTTGCCAGCCCCCCGCCAGTCCTGCTGGGACTCCCGGCAGGGCTGGGGGGGTCTGGAAACCCTCTGCGCTGCCTGCGCAGACAGCGCAGAGGGGCTTGTTTAAAGGGGCCCCCGCGCGCCTTCAGGGAATCCCCCTGAAGGCGTGCTGGGGGCCGAATTTTCCCCCGAACTCCGGATCCCCCCGAATTTCTAGGGATCTGAAGCAGGGGAGTTCGGACTTCGGCACGGCCCGAATAAAAATGGGCCGAACTTTGCCGAAGCCAAACTATACCGAATTTTTTTCTCAACAGCCCTAGTTCACCAGGTTAGCCTCTGCCGCTCATGTGGAGGAGCGGGGAATCAAACCTGGTTCTCCAGATCAGACTCCACTGCTCCAAACCACCGTTCTTAACCACTACACCATGCTGGCTCTCAGGGGGATGGGGGGCATTGTAAGGATGGGAACTGGAGTTGGCTGGAGGCAACTCAGTGTCATTAAATGACTCAATGTCATTAAATGACTTAAATTTAAAAGTAGCTTATCGGGTCTGGGCAAATGTCAAAGAAATCTGTATTGACCCCGAAAAGAATGTAACTTTAAATAGATCTTGAATCTATTTTAACTCCTTTTAAACTGCACCAACCTGACTGAAAGGTTGAAAAGAGTCAGAATGAATAAATAACATCCAGTCTTCTACCAATATTTATGGTGCAGAATTTCATAAAGTTCTGAACTCGCTGACCCTTAGTTTCCACTACAGAACTGTGAAGTGCTATTATCATAATCATTATTCAGTATGCAAAGAATTAGAAAAGGCTGAAAATGCATACAGCTTATTGTCAATCTACTCAGGGAGAAAATTTACTCTTGATTTAATCTTTAAAACCTTCTTAATACTATTGACATAATTAAACAGTAGGCAGGACTGCGAGCATGCTGTTTACATACAATTTAAATACTAATTATGTTTCCTGTTTGGCAACAATGCTTTAAAATATGAACATTTTTTGCAACAATGTTCAGCCATGTTATGGTGGAAAAATATTACAGCTGAATCTAAGAAGGAATCTCTATATGTAAATGAACTAGAGAAATGCAACCTGATACAATGAATGGATAATAAGCATGCTAATTGTGTTCATGGATTTATTATACTATTTCTGCAACTGTTCCACCAAAACATCATCAGAAGGAGGGGTTTAACATCAAAAAGGAAAAGTGAAAAATAATTCTAAAAAAGGGGGACAGGCAGGACACAGACACTGAATAGGAAGTATCTCTGTTGTAAAATATAGAGTTCTTCCACAATGGAAAATAGAATGATAGTGTATTATGACTATCAAAGACACAATAAGAGGGAAGATGCCCTTTATTTAATCTTATGGTGAAAAATTGACCACAACACCTTCCCATTGCCACAATGCTATCAAATTCATTAAGCATATAAGTGGAAAGTTATCCCCTGATGCCCCCCAAATCCCCCATTGCGTTGCTTTTCAAAAGTATGATTTCTCAAAAAGGAGATGAGTTAAAATGGAGGAGTCAAGTGCATCAAACCTCTTAAGGATGTTTCAATGTTTTTTAAACCTTGGGGGTTACCGCACTTGTATTCCAAGCGATGTATTAAAAGTTTGAAAATGTTATAAAAAATACTGTTCGCACTTTCTATGTATTCCCACCGATGTATTAAGAGTTTGAAAACGTTATAGAAAATACTGTTCGCACTCTGTTTGGCCCCTTTAGCTGTGAAGACGTTTTCCAACCATTTATAAGCCATGGTATCCAAAAACCCTTTTAAAGCGATGTTTTTTACAACATTTTCAAACTCTTAATACATTGCTGGGAATACAAAGTGTGGTAACCCCCTTATCAGAAGGTTGTAACCTACAAGGCTGAAGCCTATAGCAAAGGCTCATATAAGAAGCATATCGTAGATTAAAAAGGGCACCAATAAGTCAAAGTGCCAGCATTGTTAAATAGTAGAGTCAAGTGGTCCATGAGTGCCAAGAAATCTTCCTTTAAGAAGTCTTGTCCAAATGAGCAAAATTAGCCTTTGTTCTGGCAAACCAACTATAATTTGACAATAACAAAGATAACATTTGACGAGAAAATTGCTATGAGGTACAAAAAGAAAGAAAAAAGATCTTTAAATATATCAATATCTGCATCAGCCAGAGAAGTAATACGATCACTAGTAGAAAGAAATCTGAAGGAAGACAAGGAAACAGCACTGATGTTAAGTTATACCTTTACATCATTCTTCACCCAGAAGATGCTGAAACGACACCCATAGTAGAATCACTTTTTTTCCGAAGAGAATTCATATGAAGAGCTATGTTGAAAAGGGGGTCAAAAAGAAGTGTAGTAGACTAGTCATATTTAGCCTTATGAAATATATATGCATGCAACGTATGGTAATTCAAGCTGAATTTCCTGTCAGAGACTGGCAAGTAAGAAAAAAATCCATGCCTTAACTTCATAGCTAGCTAGCAGTAAGAGATTCTAGGCTTGCCAAAAGCCTCCGCTATAATGTCAACAAAAGATAACAAAGCCAGAAAGTGGTCCCTTTGAATATTGCTGCCTTTACAAGATGCTTCAAGCATCCTTCCTGTAACTTTCTCACCATATTATAATGGACTTGGCATTGAAGATCTGATTATCTATCTGTGCATATCTATATCAGGAAACCTTGCCCCTGGCCATGTAAAGAAACCTTGTAAGGTGTGAAAGATTAAATGATGTTATGAGAAAGTTTTAGAAGGATAACGTTTGTTATGAGAAAGTTTTCGGACCCTTGAGAAGATGTCATGAGATGATTGTGGTGTATAACCACAGATTAAGTTTCCCATGTTAAAAGGTATAAAAGGGGCTAAAAATTGTTAAACATTGGAGGTCTCTCTTAGACCTTCCATGCTGTGTGTTGGTATGTATAGAATAGTATTCTGTGCATGTTATGATCTGTGTATTCTGTGCAAATCTGTGTAATAGCCTGTTGTGACTTTGCCAATATTCTGTTATACTCTATCTTATTCTTTGAGACTCGCTTTTTAATATATTGAAATTAGCAATAAAAAGCATCTTCAAGATTCAATAAGATAGCCTCTTTACTCTGGGTAACTATTTCTATTAAGGTACCATACCTGTTAGTCAGATATACATCCTATAGATCTAGCCACTAGCAACAGTAACTGCGCGTCTTCAGAAGTTTAAGATCTAAGTGACTAACAAGGCATTGTTGGCCATTAACCTCAAACTTTTCAAACTTTGTGGAGCAGGAGGGGAAAAAAGTTTCTTTCTATGCCAATCTGAAGGAATCCCCCACCCTAACCCTTCTTGGCCCCTAAAACATGACCAGCCAATCCCACAATCATTCAGCAGGTGAGTGAGGAAACTTGAAGCAAAAACCTACACTTGGAAGTGAGAGTCACATGTTTTCGTAGCACAGAAAAAATAGCATTGCATGAAATTAGCCACCATCTTGTCCACCATCAAAATAGCAGTTTGCACAAAATTGTACCCCACTTTGATATGCAGGAAACTATATTTTTACAACTATATGGCTTATGTTTGGGGGCTTGTCATTTCCTGGCAATATATCAAAAAGATTTTAAGGAGCAATGGAAACTCTAAAAAATTACAGAAATCTAAAAAAATACATCTACTTGCCTCTTTATATTGGCCACCAAGAGCAGGGAACTTATGGGGCAAAATTCTTGCGGCCTTGTTCATCTTCGGGGCCCACAGAGCTGGGCAAGTCATGCGACTTAGTTTGTGGGTTTGGTCAGTGTAATGAATGGGAGGAGGGAATATCTGGGATAGCTCTCAGCAGCCCTGATGCTAACTGGGACAGTGGTGCATTGTGGGAACAAAAATGTGCTTGGTACATGTCATTTGTCAGGAGCATTTGATGATCCCTGAAGCATTTGTCAATAAAACAATGTTCTATGATGGAGGTCACTGATAACCTACAGGTGAAGTATATTTAAATCTTGCATGGTCCTAAAAAGTTGCAAGGTGGTCAGATTTAATAGATAAATTGATGAACTGTTACATTATTTGCAAAGTAATTCCCCAGGAGAAATAAATCATTCTTTCATATGCGTAAATTATGTCTGTGTGATCAAAACCCACAATCCACATAGTAGTTCTTCTACAGAAGCCTTACCATGTCAATAGGCTGGTCGAAAACTTGGAAAAACGTAATTCATGTTGTGGTTCTGCTAACCAGGAGATATGTTGGTATGCCCAAATTTTCTGCTCAAGAAATGAGATCTAGCCTTTGATTTTAGCATCCTACATGCACAAGCAAACAGCAGATCTTACAAATATGATGTTTACTGGGATACCTTTCAGAATATAAATACAGTTTCATTTTAGGAACAGTAACAAAGGAATTCCTTTTACAGAACTGTATTTCTTTTTTTCGATACTCACTCCAATTTTCTAACATTTCAGTAAAGCACATTTTTAAATAACATCCCATTTTCTCCTGTTTCTCTCTTGGGCACTTAGCAACTGAATCCTGCTAGTAAAAACAAGTGATTTAGCTCTGAGCTGTCCCTATAGAAATCAGGAGGCAGCAAACCACCACAGGTAGTGGAGTTCAGTCTGGAATGCAAATAGAGGTGGCTGGAATCAAGAATATGCTAACTTTTTAAAGCTCTTTTTTTAAAAAAATGCTTCAGTTTCAGCTGAACAGCAACAAAGATAAATGCATAATGTATATAATAAATATTCCCTGTTTGGATTCTGAAGGAGTATATTTATGCACTTCACCACCATCTCCCCCCTATTAATCTAGACTCTACCATTTGCAAATGTTGCACGCAGTGAAATATTTTATGGCTATCATTATTTACTAGCTGATTGTATCTATTTTAGAAATTGTCTCCTTTTCGCAATTACCAGATTACAAGAAGTGATTTTTAAGTTTGTGGAAGTCTGTCTTCTAACATGAATACAAAGAGCCGTACTGGTGTGAGCCCATCTGCCATAATTTCCTCCCAATGCGCTATTCATTATTACACGGATGTTCAATTCAGGGAACTCAGAGCAGTTTACATAGGATTGCAAGGCAGCCATCCCATCTACACCTGATCAAATTACTGTGTCCCCTTACAGATTACCATTCTAAACCGGATGTCATTCGTCACTGGCCCAAATCCGAGTAAAGCGACACGGGAACAGGAGCTTCTCGTTGGTAAAGAGCGTTGGCTTGGTCACAAAGAGCGTTGGCTTGGTCATGGGGGAAATTGCAAATACTTTCTCTCTTCCCCCTTCCCACAATTCAGGTGTAGGAAAATGGAAAGGCCTAAGTGACATAATCATTTGCAGGAAGTGACATAATCATTCAGGGCCAAACTAGATGGTAGCATATCCACAAGTCTGCCATGGGGATGTGGCACCATTTTAGAGTCTTTTTTTTTCTACTTTTGAAATGGCTGTGGTTGGCCCAGGGATGAGGAGCTCTTTGTCCCTATCCTGTGTTTCCACTCGGAAAAACAACATGGGTGGTGTCAAGACAGAAGAACCATTTTGATTTTTGCTACCTCTGTGTTCTCCATTTTGTGTGCCTGGGGATCAGCATTCAGTAGTTTTTCACACAGTCTTAGCTCATTTTGTTCTCCCAACACCATTCGTAGCTTGTTCCAGCAACAGGCCTGGCTAGGAGGTCACTAGCTCATACCATCCTAATTAACTGAGTGAGAACATCTGTGTGAAAAAGGAGGGATGAGATCACTCTTTTCCTCTGAGAACCTTTTTCTGGTTCAGACCGGGTTGTACCACCTAGAGACTTTTCCCAAAAGTCCAACTTGATTGGGAGTTGACCTGGGTTCACTTTTTCATAAGTTTGACTATGCCTTACAGTAGCTAAGCTTCCTCTATAGCTTGATTTCAAATTTACTCTGTCACTTTTTAGAACATCTTTAGCTTTTAAGATCCAGTTTATCATGTAACAATTATATAGCCCACTAGATGTATTATTTTATTATTGCCATTTGCCTATTGATTATATAACTTGTATTTTAATATCTTTTTGAACTTTTCTATCAATGAAGCTTTTTAAGCAATTTGATTTGAGTTCACTAGCCTAAATCCCAGAGATGTTCAGTCACTCTACCAGTACCAAAACAGGGTCTCTGTCTTCATAGGTGGGAGACAGGATAAGGTTCCTATGGCAATTGTAGAAGTTTTTAACAATCCTCTGAAATGGTGTCATGTCCCTGTGATGGGATCAGGGACATGGTATCATCTCACTTGGCCCTCAGCCCAACCTGATAGGCATCATCATGTTCACTACATGATCATAGGTGAAATGTGACTCTGTAGTGAAGAAGCCCTTTCAAGTAAAAGAAAAATGGCACCAATATAACAGCAGCATGTGGAAACAATTGCAACTAAAACATTCACAAGACTGTACAGAAAGGTGTGTGGGTTTTTTGGGGGGTGGGCCCTTCCCTTCCCTTCTCTTGTCCCCCCTCCCAATTTTCATACTTAAAAAACTGAACCTAATGAAAATGGGGTGTTAATATGCAGCAACAGAAATGCTATCCTGGTGGTTTAGGTACATCTGTGCTCCTTTCATGAGATGACTGGTAGGCTTTTACTCAGGGATAGCTAACTGGAATGAAAATGTTCTGTCCATTTTTGTGAACCTTTTCAGCAGTCTCCAAAAGAACTCATCCTATTTGAACAGGTTTTGAATCGGTGTGATTTCTTCAGTAATGTCCATCTGTTAAGAAAACATTATACTCATTCTGAATTGTCCTCATGTACCTTAAGTGATGTTGTCACATAGCCAAACCAGCAGCACTGTCATATCATTCCATTAACTAAGAGATGCCTGATTGGCTTGGATCTCTGGCCCAGGAAGTATTGTCCTGTCTCTTAACTGGCTTTCTTTGGTGTCAGTATATCAAAGGTATGGGCTATTGTTGATGATATCCTATTCATTATGAAATGCTCAGCTGGTTTGGATCACACGTGTGGCCGATCCAGAAAGCATTGGGTTGCTGTCAGCCAAATTTGACTGGCTATACAGCATTATCAAGTCATTCTGTTTTAGTCAATCAGCTATGTCATCCGTAATTGTTTGGGATCATTCGGGTGACCAATCCATTTGGAAGAAGGATTTGGAGATAAAAATGGCATCAAAGCAGCAAACAGTGAATAGGGAGAACAACAACAGCAAACAAGGCTGAATACACATGAATACTTCCACAGTTTAGTAGTTTTGCTGGGAAACATTTCTGCCAAATATTCAGCCTAGAGCTAATTAAGGTTTTTTTTGTGGGGGGGGGGTGAACAATCTAACTACAGAGTGCAGTCTGAGATTAGTGCTCTGTTTGTTTGTGTGTGTGCATGAATGAGAGAGAGAGAGAGAGAGAGAGAGAGAGAGAGAGAGAGAGAGAGAGAGAGAGAGAGAGAGAGAGAGAGAGAGAGAGAGAGAGAGAGAGAGAGAGAGAGAGAGAGCTTTGCATCTGGATCCATGCCTGCACAATTTGAGGGGTGTATTTTTCAGACTCATTTTTTTGTATATTCATGAAGGCGGTAGGTTCTGAGTTGAGACTGTAAGGGTCCAAAAATGCCACTAGAGTCTATCACATGCAAAATGGCAACTTCAAGAACATGGAGCGTTTTCTGCACCCCCATCAGATCAATTAAAACAAGTAGATAGGGTTGCCAACCTCCAGTTGGTAGCTGGAGATCTGCTATTACAACTGATGTCTAGAGAGCAGTTCCCCTGGAGAAAATGGTTGCTTGGGAAGGTGGCATTATACACCATTGGAGTCCCTCCCCTCCCCAAACCCCACCCTCCTCAGACTCCACCCGTAAAGAAACATTCCAAACTGGGATCATCCTCCATAGTCAGCCTGAAATTATGCAGTTCATTCTACCACCTCAACATACTAATATCTCTTTCCCACTTCATTTTCATGTGAACCAGGGCACCAATTATTTCAGTCGGCATTGACTTATCCTTGAGAAGCCAAGTTAAAGTGTACTTGCTGTCCCAAATCATTGATGGCAAATCATAACTGTTTTCTTTATTCATTGTACTGCTGCTGATTTATACAGCTTTACATGTTTTAGATTTGTGGGCTGTTCTTTGTTGTATTATTTTATATTATTATTTAAACAAAGCTGTTATCTGTCAATAGAGGCCATGTAGAGAAAAACCAGTAAATACATCAGGTTGATCATGAACTGTTTCTTCATTCAAACCATTCTTGATTTTCCATGACACTCTATTCCAAATGGGTAGGTTATATATGTCAGATAGAGTTTTTGTTTAAGCATTTTTTTGTGTTTTTTTCTAATGATAAACAGAGAAATGTATCAGAAGCTATTTATTAAATGACTTTTTTATCCTTTATTTTCACTAATGGGGTGGCACCAGTCCTACAGTTAATCTGGTTTAGTGTTTAACATCAAAATTGCACTGAAACACCCCTGGTCAAAATCCAAAATATTGTCATATCAGCCAGCTGGTCTCAATACTTTAGATAGTGCATCAGTTCCAAAGGATCCTATGGCTAAAATCCAGTGATACCAGCCCAGGAAAAATAATTTTGTTAACGTTTTTTTAGAAAAAACAAAATCAAATCCCACAATTAATAGGCTTATGAAAGGCAGAACATATTATTCTTTCACTAGAATCCACAGAATCATAACAGATGAGATTGAAAGTGAGCTATTGAGATTAAGCCTTTTATTCACACAGAAAATGTTAAACGACATGGCTGTTCAGGGAAAAGGACATGCATGCTAAAATGAAATGTCGCCCCACTTTTTCCAATCGTTACCTTGCACAGCACAACATTTTCTTCTTTCAGTGACTGCTGATGATCAGCTTTCATAACTGATAATGTATTTTAATCCTTCAAAGGGGCTACCTGGCAGCCATGGGCTGCTCAGTGCAACAGGTCCTAACTTCCATTGGAATTTATTTTTGGACTCCAAAAATGTATTATTGAAGAAAACATCCATTAGGTGACTACCAGCATAATCCTATGAGGTCTAATCCTCAACCTTAGACTGAGGAATTCTGGATTAGATTGCATTACAGTACAGTCAAAGTCTATTCAGATGCTATTTCCATCCCCCATCCCCCAACCCCTAACAAGCAGAAAATAACACTAGTGAGTCTGAGAATGGGTCTTGGGCTTACTCCCTTTCCCCCAAGTGTAGCACCTAATAACTGTTGTGTGTGTGTGTGTGTTTGTGTGTGTGTGTGTGTGTGTGTTAAGTGCCATCAAGTTGCTTCCGACTCACGGCGACCCTATGAATGAAAGTCCTCCAAAATGTCCTATCCTTGACAGCCTTGCTCAGATCTTGCAAATTGAAGGCTGTGGCTTCCTTTATTGAGTCAATCCATCTCCTGTTGGGTCTTCCTCTTTTCCTGCTGCCCTCAACTTTTCCTAGCATGACTGTCTTTTCCAGTGACTCTTGTCGTCTCATGACGTGATCAAAATACGACAGCCTCAGTTTAGTCATTTGAGCCTCTAGGGTCAGTTTAGGCTTGATTTGATCTATAACCCACTGATTTTTTTTTTTTTTGGCAGTCCACAGTATCCGTAACACTCTCCTCCAACACCACATTTCAAATAATGTTCAAATAATAATGTTTCGAATAATAACTGTAGCAGATGTTTTGGAGGACTTTCATTCATAGGGTCGCCATGAGTCGGAAGCGACTTGACAGCACTTAACACACACACACACACACAGCAGATGTTTAATGTTAAATGTGATTTTTAGCTGTACCTTCATTCTCTTCTCTGCACCATGAGGAAAGTAAGGGAAAGGAACAAGTGGTTCCATAATCAGATTTTCCACATGCAGAAGTTGTTTGGGGGGGTGGGCAGCTTGAATAGCCCATTAACAAGCCCTATTATCTAACATTTCCAATTTTTAGCACAGGTACAACGATTAACTAGAGTGCTGCCAGAATAGATAGTAATTCTATGTTGGTTAATTTGGATGAAATCTTTTAATGCATTTTTAAGAGAATATAACTATTGAAAATTACAAGAACCAGGAACTGAGCAGAACATGAACAATAATATGATAAAAACACAATCATACAGTACTTGAGTCAATGAACAAGTCATACACAATAGCAAAATGGATACACTAGCTATAATTTCCACAGTCAAGAGTACATTTTTGGAGCAACTCCAATTAATAAAATACAGAGTGTATTCACATAGCAACAGTTCACATGTAGCATTTATTTAGGCAATTCTTTGCCTGAGTTGATGAGGTATATCATGGAACTGGCTTACATGTTTGAAAGGGTGCTTAGAAGAATGGAAGCAACAAATGAAAATGCTGCTGAATAGCCCTGGGAGCTTAACAAACCATTCACAACTAGGGTTGCCAGCTCTGGATTGGGAAATACCTGGAGATTTGGGGGTGGAGCCTGAGGGGGGCAGGGTTTGGGGAGGGGCAGGACTTCGATGTGGTATAATGCCATAGAGTCCCCCTTCCAAAGCAGCCATTTTCTCCAGGGGAACTGATCTCTGTTGCCTGGAGATCAGTTGTAATAGCAGGAGATCTCCAGCCACCACCTGGAGGTTGTTGGAAATCAAACAAAATCACTAGTGCCTTACAAGGAAGTTAAGCAAAGCAAGAGTAGGCACTTATGGCACAAAAAGCACTACAAAAGAATGGTGAACAACATTTTTGTAATGACAAATTAAACAAACAATACAACCAAGAACAGAAGGAAATTCCTGTTACATGTGTAGAAAAGCCACCACGTTCCTGCAGTGTAGACAGGTAAGTGGAGTGACTAAATATCACAGTCCTGGAATGCCATGAGTAGAGAGAAAATAGGCTTCCGGTAATGAGTCCTATTTCGCTGGTGCTTTGTCAATTCAGGCAATCCTGTGATGTTCCATCAAGGTTCCACAGGACATATGTTCGGGACAAGAAGGCATCTAGCCTGACAGTACTAATGGATGACGCAGATTCGCCAAAGCACCAGCGAAATAGGACTCATTACCGGAAGCCTATTTTCTCTCTACTCTACCCATGAGTAGGAACGTGGTGGCTTTTCTACACATGTAACAGGAATTTCCTTCTGTTCTTGGTTGTATTGTTTGTTTAATTTGTCATTACAAACATGTTGTTCAGCATTCTTTTGTAGTGCTTTTTGTGCCATAAGTGCCTACTCTTGCTTTGCTTAACCACCTGGAGGTTGGCAACCCTATTCACAACATACACCCCCCCACACACACACACACACACACACACACACACGCATTGCTTGGAGTGGAACATAAAATTTCATCGTTTGAAGAACAGGTTTTCATTTGATCCTGGGTACAAACTAATGATATATTCTTCTCTGGTAAATGTATGATTCTGTGTTCAAGTCACCAAGGTAGTTCTTACCCATTGGGCAAGAAAGATAGTTGAAAACTACCTCAAAATTGCATATCAGAGAGATTTCAAGGGGCACATTAACTAAGGTTACCAAAAATCCTCATTTTTCTAAAATACCTATGGTTATTATTGAAGTAAGAAAGTTAAAGCTCTAACCATTTAACCACACTCTAACCATTAAACCCCACTCTAACCATTAACCCCCACTCGCTTTGATCCTACTTAGGATTGCACTGTAAACTGAGTTTGATTAACAAACTATGGTTTAAATCGACCACCACCAACATCCAGTAAGCCTCACCATTGGAATGAAACTGTCCACCCTGCACAAACAAAGCTCCTTAGCAGTATCACTATAAATATAGATATCCAGGAGCTGCTGACAAAGACACTTTCAAAAGCCAACACCTACAGAAGGATTGTAACAAGGCTCTTGATTTCGAAGGACACATGCAACACTGGGACTCTTTGTGTCAAAGTGTGCTCAGATTGCAATTGGCTATAGACCAGCTGGGTGTTCTAACCCCGACCCTTTCTTCCATTTCAACTTTCTTCTCTTCTCCCAGAGCAATTTGGTTATATTTACTTCTCCTTCAGTGTCATATGTCAGGCTGAATAGCTGTCTCACATTTTCTGCTGCTAGTGCAAGAACAGAAAAGATTATCCTGCCTCCTAAACCGAGAAGCATATTAGACTTCGCTAAAATGCTTTCAGTTCCAGAGGTTTAGCATGGGGCTTTTGGCTTTGTCAACTCTACAGACAGTAATCTCTGGCAGGCTAAGCTTCTGGTTTTACTATTTGATGCTGACCCTATAAGAGTAACTGTGATTTGCTGCCATTTCTCATTTTAAGGTAATTTAATTTAATCTCCTGGCATGGGATAGGTGATGTGGCCAGGAAGGATTTGACATGTGCCATATGTAGCACAGAATCTATAATATCAAAAGCATTTAACAATTGGTTATTTTTCTGATCATTTGCATTTTATTGTTTGCTTTTGGAATACAATATGCTACTGTTAATGTGTTGGCCTTTACTGAGCTACCGGTTGCTGATAACAAAATGTTTTTAAGAAATCAGCTCTAATCACAGAGAAATGTGGAGGTATAATCTGTGAAGATTTTTGGAAAGAAGCAGTCTCCTTTTCATGGACATTGTAACTGACTTCAAAGCAAAAAAAAAAAAAAAGCATACCATCAACTACCACTAAATTTAATTCCCCTGTAGATATTTTGAGATTGGCAGATATGTTAAGACAGAGATAAATGCTAAATATCAAACCATCACTGCATCTTTTTAGACAAAATAAATTGGGCAATAGGACCAGAGTGCTCTCTGGCAACAAAAAAGCATTCCTCTCTTCCTCTAATATTTTTTTTTATCCAGCTATAACAAATTAGTTTGTGTACACTACTGTGAGTCATAACTACATAATACATCACTGTTGATATTGCGCAGCTGAAAATGTAAAAACCTCCACCTAATTCATCACTGTTATGCTGCCCACTTCTTATTTAGAGAGCTGGCACTGCTCAAGAGTCAAATAATAAAAGAAATTAAATAGTTTTCATCGGTCTTGGACTAAAGTAGATTTATGAATTTAACGGTGAAGGAAAGGTAGGGCTACATAAGAAGTTTGGGCTTCTTATTATACGATTATTTGGACTTTGGAGATGGGAAGGATAAGACTGACCAAGACGTTAGCTGTCTAAGGGGACCTAGTGAGACCATGGATAAGACAAATTTGAATGGGAACTTCCTAATGCACAGTTTATATTCTTATCTACTTTCCTGAACCAGCTCCAGTATCTGAAGAAGGGCTCTCTGTAACCTGAAAGCTCAGCTTCTATTGGATTCAGATTTCATAGGATAATCAAAGTGTTGGTATCTTGGCAGGACTGCAGCCAGCCTTCTTCACTTGGTGGGTCTGCAGTGTTTCCGTAAGATAACCCAAGAGCTTGCTCAATGTTTTGTGTTATTTGGGTTGGCCTCAATAAAAGGTATTACATGATTTTGTTATCGTTTTACTGGTAACACCATACCATTGCTTGCTAATTTGCATAGTGAGAACATCACAGTGGCATGATGGATGTTTCTGGGTCTAGTCACCAAACACCTGAGCTAGAGAGAATCCAGTCCCCAAACTCAAGGGTGGGCTAACTCAGCTCCAAGTACAGATGAGCATTAACATCCCATCTATTTCCTTTGCAATTTTCCTATTTTAATGTGTTTCTTTTATAGCATTTTAAATATAATTTAGTACAATTTTACATGTCATTTTCACTATTAGGACATTGTTACATATTTGCATGCGATTTATATGCAGTGATGCAAAAATAGGCATCAATTTTAATAGTTAAATTTCTACCAGCTTTTATGAATATGGTTGGGGGGGGAATGCCTCAATTTTGTTCTTTGTGTAAAAAGGTTAGCTTTCCGATGGAAACAGTTATTATAAAATTCCGTAACATCTCTAGTTTTAAATAACCCCTTAACTCCCTTAAGTACCTTCTGATGCTCAGAATAGCAAATGAAGCTATTTTCCTAGTCCAAGAACATATTGTCATTCTGTAAATGGATTCTTTTATAAATGCCATACATTAAAAGCCCTTTAAAAAAATAAGAAAGAACAAATTGAGCACTTCTTTGCACACATTCAGACAATAGACATGTATGAAGGGCTACCATTAATAGCTCTGCAGGATACAGCCCTGCAGAATTTCACCCCTTTTGTCTTAAGAAATCCATATAAATATTATATGGATTATTCTGCAAAAATGTTGAAAGAAACAACTAAATGTTTTCTATAGGGGTGGGAAATCATTTTACTAATCATGCAACATGCTAATTTCCCAACAATCTTTATCAGGCAGGCAAACGTTGGGGAGAGAGTTTTTATTTTATATTTGGAGAGGGCTTTCTATAAATACCTCATGAATGTAACACATTAGCAAGATAAAATGCCTGGATTTAAGACTACTTAAATGAACTCTGGGGACAAATGAAGAAAACATACATTATTCAGCAGCAACATATTTATAACAAGTTCTGTTTCAAAACCTGAAACTTAGCAGGTGCATAGGAAGACTTTTGAGGCCTAAGGCACTGAATAAATGGATCTTCTGTAACAGAGATGGCTACAGTTACCCCACAGAGCAACACATATGAATATAGTAATACAATTACCAGTTGACAGCAAGTCCACTCTCCACAAAGAAAAATCTTATGGCTGAACATGAAGTAACAGCTTGAGAATCACCTTCTTGTAGTCAGTCTTGAATGCAACATGCTGGTAAAATAATGAGTCATTCTACTGAATCTTAGTGGGGGGAGAAAGACCAATTTTTGAGACAACATTTAGCAATAAGTGACTGGGAAAATGATCCAGAAACATTGATGTGAGAAACAAAGAGCCATTCTGCATTATTTATGCTAATTCCAAGCACCTCCTTTATTAACATTTTTTTCCTGCAAAAAACTTCAGTGCAGAGTTCATATTTCCAAAACATGTTTCAAGTTCTCTATTAAAGTGAAGGATTCTAACAGAATATAATTGAGGCTTACTAACACATTAGTTTAAAGAATAAATGTGTACTCTCATACAGAAACAGGTAAATATAAGACAATGGAACGATCAGAGGGCTGCATTCTCCAAATATGTCTTTCAGTATTTTGACTGCTATTCTTTAACATAAAATCATCTCTGATAGCAAGCAACTGGGCTGATTCCATTATTGCATGAAAATGTTGAAAGGATTTCTCTCTAGCGGCTGCCCAATCCTGTCAATGATTTCATGTACTGAGGTCATCTTAACCTTTAGTCATATTTAATATTAAAAGGTTATTAACTGAATTATTCATCTGCTAAAGGAAGCATGTGCCTTTAAAAAAACAAGATGAGAAGGAGAGACACCAATTATTCAGCATACATATGATCTAAAAATGATGAAGATGATCAGTTTCAGTAATGAGGTTCAGGGTCCATTCTCACAAACATTTTTAGACCCTCCATATACCTTGAAAGTGTACTTATTATTGTCCCGTCGCCTTGGAGCCTCCTGGCACACCTCCCCAGCCACAGGAAGGCCCAAAGGAGCCAGGTCAACACCACACGATGCCCAGGGATGCACCTGTGGGGGCAGCAGCCTTTGGACCCCATCAGATGGCCAGAAAGGAGCCTGCCGAGTGCGGCAGCCACAGAAGAGGCCAAGGGACACCGCCTTACCAGCAGCAGCGAGGGCAGGACTAATCTGCCCGGCATCATGACTTTTGGGTGCAGTGATGTGCTGGTGACCCTGGGCAGTGAACAAGCTCCGATGGTGGGGGGAGGCTTGGCTCTTTGTTCTTGGTGGGGAATGGGAAGCCCTACTCTCGTTCCTTCATTGTGTGCCCCTTTGCTGGGCCCTATGTGTGTGAGTGTATAGAGAAGCAATGGCAAAGCTCCCAGCCACAATGCTCCACTTCCATGTTTCAGGTTACTGCTGTTTTTTTCCTCTAAAGCTGAAGGACCACCCGCCCGCTAATCCGTTTCGTTGGTATACTGACATACCATTCAAAAACATTTCTTTTTTAAAAAATAAGGGCGAAGGAACACTCCAGAGATGTATGGTTGTTCTGGGCAATAGTGGACATTGTCGAAGGCTTTCACGGTCAGAGTTCATTGGTTCTTGTAGGTCATCCGGGCTGTGTGACCGTGGTCTTGGTATTTTCTTTCCTGACATTTCGCCAGCAGCTGTGGCAGGCATCTTCAGAGGAGTAACACTGAAGGACAGTGTCTCTCAGTGTCAAGTGTGTAGGAAGAGTAATATATAGTCAGAAAGGGGTTGGGTTGAGCTGAATCATTGTCCTGCAAAAAGTATCAAAGGTAATGTGCTAAATCATTGTCCTGTAAGTATCCAGATAATGTGCTAATGAGGGTGTGGTATGTTAATATGGAACCATTGTATCCTGAAGTGATCTGTTAATGTGTGAATCCAAAGCTAATCTGCATGGCTATTGTCCACAATAGTCTACAGTCAGGAAAGAAAATACCAAGACCACTGTCACACAGCCCGGATAACCTACAAGAACCAATAGTGGACATGTTCCAGAGTTCCTCCAAGAGGGAAATGGAGGAGTGGGAGGAGGAAAGTGGAATGGGGGGGTGTCGGAAGGAAGGAGAGTCGACCCATGCCATGAAACGCACCAGCAAGCATTCACAATTGCAGTGATTCTTGATTTATAATCAGGACAAAACTGGGATTGGAAAACCAGGGCAAATTTCACAACGGAAGTGGGTTGGTCCCGCAGAGGGAGACGACCATGTGTTTAGACAATGGAGATTCACGACATCCGTGGGAGAATCACAAGACAAAACAGCCATGTGTTTTCAACCTATGAATCAGTTATTCAAGCACAAATCATGATCTGGTCTTTTAAATCTTTTAACTAGTTTATCCCTTCCACTGCCCTGCAATTTCTCATGAACAGCCCTGATTGAACTGGTTACTATTGCTAGTCTCCCCGGTAGGCTTCTTGTTAATAAGGAATGCATTTGTACATTTTAGGGTCAAAGTGATTTCAGTAGTGGGCATGCAAGATTCACAGCAAAGCTCAAAGGCCTGCTCATGGATATGACATTGCCCAAAATAATATTTCTAGCACCTTTTTCTTTTTATATCTCATAATAACCAATATGCAAATCCTCTTAAGGAATAATCGCATGAAACCTTACAGACTGCTCCAGCCTTCTTAAATGGCACTTTTGCATTTTCTATGTATTGAGCAAGGTGGAATAGTTGTGTGAGATTTGATCTTTTTCTGAAGATCTGCAAATGAGCACCAAACCACCATTTGATCCTCAGCTTGTAGAAGTTTCACACCATTTCAGCATAGCTACAATATAATAGCACTAATTTATGCAGGTAAAAAGTAGGAAAAAAAACAAGCACCATGCACAATTAACAATGCAGTTGTATACATTCATTCTACACAATAACATACTGTACTTCTACCTAGTGAAAAAACAATAACTTTGGCCTAAGTATAGAACTATTTTGATTTCAGACAAGACTTTGAACCTTTGGTAATAAATTCAACTCATAGCAGAAGGTGCTTCACGGTGTTGTGATAGCTGAAATGGAACAGGATATAAAGGAGAATTCAAAATTCAACTGCAGTCTGCTTTCTTTGATGGCATCTCACCAGCACTGTGGAATTGAAGATTTATCATAACAGACAAGTACTGATGTATGGTGGTGAAAACTAAATACTAAGTTCAAATACATTCAGCATTAGGAACAAGAAATGGCTGCAATTCACTGTATGCATATGCATACCTTGCCCCACATGCCGATATTATGGTGAAATACCAACAAGATAAATGTAAACAACTATATTAAGGATATGCTACACAGGCATCTTCTTATGCTTTAACTTTGATTCATGCTGGTGGTGACAAATATAGGAGTGTATGACTGAAGGTGGTCTATAAACTGGTCTATATTGCTGATGGCATAACTTAGGACCAGCTAACACGGTCACATTCTTCTACGTATGTGTCCAGCCAATGTTACCACAGGTCTTGAGAAATTTGTGGTATAGCCTGAAGGGCAGGTATTTCTGCGAACTTGCCTGCACTTTTTACATGCACTGCAATTACAGGAGTAACTGCAGCGATACATGCGTGCAGCCCCATTATTACCAATTGCCCCACTTAATTATGATCGTGATCAATGCCAAAGGGTGCTCTGGTGCTCATATACAGGTGAATCGTGTTCTCTGTATCATAAGCTGTTTCTTTTACAGCACAACAAAATGTTTGTGAGGACAAAATCTTGCCAATAACCTGTGGTCTTTGTTTGCGGTCCTAAGGGTAAAGGAAGGAACAAAAGCAAGGGGAGAAGAACAACACCAAAAAGCTGATTGGTTAAAAAGTAGGCCCCAGATTTTATTGAGTACAACCACAGGAGTCTTGGTGCAGCATAAGGATGGGTCCAGAATCAGGTGACCTACCTGCCACCCGATAGCACCCTGCCTGCTGGGGGAGCCCTCACAGAGTGCCAATGCCAAGATTCCACATGGGCGCAAGCCACCGCATGGTTCCCTTGCCACCTGGTAGCAAGAGCCAGCCAACAGCTTCTGAGATAGACATGCCACTATATGGCTCCACCCCCAAGACCCCTTAAGGAAGTCCCCAAACGGGGAAGGCCGGATTACAGGCACAACCTCCCCCTTCCAAATGGATCCACCCCAACGCCCAAACCATCAACCCAAACCATCAACAAGAATGCCATTAAACAAACACAGACTATGCCACAACATAGCTGGAGCAAACCGTACACCTAAAGAGAGTGGGAAGGAGAGCCGGAACCAATGGAGGCCACCACAGCCACCCAACTGAATAGGGAACGGGCAGACCAGAGGGAAGCCTCTGAACTCCAAGCTGTCTGGAGCTCCACCTTTCCTGGTTCAGCCCCAAAGGAGCTGATTGGCCAGCTCAGGCCTTCTGCAGCAGCCCACCCTCCAAACTCCTTGATGCCAGCTCAGAGCAGATGAAAGGCTCCTCCACCTCACTCCCAGCCCCATGGCCACAAACACAGCCTCAGGTAAGTCCAGGGCCATTGTTTATAAGGGGACATTACCGTGGACTGGAATGTAGGGCAATAGCATCATTTCATGCTCAGTCCCTACTGTTTTGTGCATTTCTGTGAGGAAACCATCTGGGTTGCAAATGTTCTACCCTTCATCCACAGAAATATGGCTCTTGTGATCACTGAACAGGACAGGGATCCTGGATGGCCTTTCAGCTGTAATGCAGTACTAGATGCAACAAAAGTTAGGAATGCAGGATCATCTCAACTTTTTTATTACCCCACTTTTGTAACATCTTTTCTGTGACATGACAACAAAGCTCTCTGAATGAAATCAAACACATCTACCCTTATAGGGAAGCTGATGGAAAATATAATGACAGTAATATAATATATGCATGTAAATGACTCCATTGCATCTGTAGCTCTGTTGGGTTTTGCTGCCACTGCTGTTGTTGTTTTGCTTTGCCTTCAGAACCTAATAAATTCTTTTCTCTCTTCTCTTATGTTCATAAGCAATTTCCCCTGCAGAACATTTAGTCTTTATTTTACTTCAGCAAACACAGCTTAAATTTAGCCTCAGGGGAAGCTATAAGTGGCGACGTCTACAAAATCCTAAATCTTGAAAACATTCAGGGATGAAAAAGGAATCGTCTTGAAATCCCTTCTGTTCGTCAAAAGTAATGCTCAGTACGTTCTGCTTAAGATAAATACATGTAGAGTGGTTTCCCAGGTAATACAGAACGGTGTTAAATAGAGGACCAATTCTTTGATTTTAGCGGTAATTTTTGGTGGGCCTACACCCACCCAGAGCAGTCCAGGCAAGACAAGAGAGGGAGGATGGGAGGAAGCCTTGGGGCACCTGCCTGGAATGCTCCCAACTGCTGAGAGCAGGGCTGTGGTGAGTTAAGGCTCAGCGCACACCCCTGGCCTGCTTTGGGCAAGCCGCCAACAGTGGGCCTGTGGGGAGAAGACTTCAGAGAAAGGAGATGAGGGTAAGGGGAGGAAGCAAGTGGGGGAATGGCAAACTGGGATGGCTGCTGCTGAAAATTTCTTGAGGGTTCCCACTTGTCTTTTTATAGTCCAGTAGTGAAGCGTTCTGTAACACCAATTGGCAAAGGTGTCAGACAAGGATGTATTTTATCTCCCTATCTCTTCAATCTGTATGCAGAACATATAATTAGGAAAGCTGGATTAGATTTAGATGAAGGTGGAGTGAAAATTGGAGGGAGGAACATTAATAATTTGAGATGTGCCGATGACACTACATTATTGGCAAAAAACAGTGAAGATTTGAAACGACTACTGCTGAAAGTTTAAAGAGAAAGTGCCAAAGCAGGACTACAGCTGAACATCAAGAAAACAAAAGTAATGACTACAGGAGAACTACAGGTTCACAATGAGGAAATCGAAATTGTTCAAGACTTTCTATTCCTTGGCTCCACCATCAACCAAAAGGGAGACTGCAGCCAAGAAATCAGAAGGAGATTGAGACTGGGAAGGGCAGCCATGAAGGAGCTAGAAAAGATGTTGAAGTGTAAGGATGTGTCACTGGCCACCAAGACTAGATTAATTCATGCCATCGTATTCCCTATTACTATGTATGGGTGTGAAAGCTGGACAGTGAAGAAAGCTGATAGGAAGAAGATACATTCCTTTGAAATGTGGTGTTGCAGGATAGTGTTACGGATACTGTGGACTGCCAAAAAAAAAACAAATCAGTGGGTTATAGATCAAACCAAGCCTGAACTGACCCTAGAGGCTCAAATGACTAAACTGAGGCTGTCGTATTTTGGTCACGTCATGAGACGACAAGAGTCACTGGAAAAGACAGTCATGCTAGGAAAAGTTGAGGGCAGCAGGAAAAGAGGAAGACCCAACAAGAGATGGATTGACTCAATAAAGGAAGCCACTGCCTTCAATTTGCAAGATCTGAACAAGGCTGTCAAGGATAGGACATTTTGGAGGACTTTCATTCATAGGGTCGCCATGAGTCGGAAGTGACTTGACGGCACTTAACACACACACACACAGTGAAGTGTTGCCCAATATGCTGTCATGGGCTGCCCTGGTGTAGCATGGGAGGATGAGTCTTCATCAGAGGAATAGGAGCAAGCCTGTCCACAAAACAGTGGGAGATTTTTGGGGCGGAGCCTAAGGAGGGCGGGGTTTGGGAGGGGAGGGACTTCAGTGCTATAGAGTTCAATTGCCAAAGTGGCCATTTTTCTCCTGGTGAACTGATCTCTATCGGCTGGAGATCAGTTGTAACAGCAGGAGATCTCTAGCTAGTAGCTGGAGGTTGGCATTTTACCTAGGGTTGCCAACCTCCAGGTACTAGCTAGAGATCTCCTGCTGTTACAACTGATCTCCAGCCGATAGAGATCAGTTCACCAGGAGAAAAATGGCCACTTTGGCAATTGAACTCTATAGCACTGAAGTCCCTCCCCTCCCAAACCCTGCCCTCCTTAGGCTCCGCCCCAAAAATCTCCCACCGGTGGTGAAGAGGGACCTTAGCACACCCTTCCTGTGAGTCCACAGGAAGAGTCTTAGGGCCTTCCCAAAGGGACCCTGAACCAGCACCAATACCACCCCCTGAGCCAGCAGGGCCCCAGGTGTAGAGGCCCCAGAATAGGCACGCCCATGACCAAACCCATAGCTGTGCAAGCCAGGTAGTCTATGGCCTCCTCTCTGCTAAGGCAATGCAAGAAGAGACTGATAAGTCACAACAGGATCTGGGCCTCAATACTCACTCAGCTTGTATGGAAGAGACTAATGTGAGAACCTGTGGCACCTGTAGGGAAAACTCCCTATATAAGGTTGCAGAGAGGTTGCAGCTAGTGTGGGATCATCTTGTTTGCAGTCTTATTGTTTGCTGTGAAGAATGCTAAAAATTCAGGAGGATGTTCTTGCCTTAGAGGAGTGACAGCTCAAGGGAGTCCAGGGAGTGGCTAGTGAAATTGTTACATTCAGCTCTCAGTTAGAGAGGGGAGTCAGTCAGTTCACCTCCCAAGTTCAGAATGTACAGAGCTCTGAGACGCTAGTGGCAGCTTAGGATTGTAGAAATGCAATGGATTCTCTGCTTAATGTCATGTGTAGGTCTCCACCTCTAGCTCTCTTGCAAAGGGCTCACTCAGACAGGTAGTCTGAAGTAAAATACTTTATTAAAAGACTTAGCAGGCAATAGACTGAAAGCATGACTGCTCAAAGGTGTAGCAAAGCAGAGAATTCATCGCAGGGAACATTACATGATTTAAGACACTACTTCTGAGATACCAGGCCAGGGTTGCCAGGCAGTCCAGAGATAAGGATTCTCATGGCCAAGAGATTAACAGAAGTAGTTTGCCTTTGCCCTGACCTGGATGGCCCAGGCTAGCCTGATCTCGTCAGATCTCAGAAGCTAAGCAGGGTCGGCCCTGGTTAGCATTTGGATGGGAGACCACCAAGGAATACCAGGGTTGCTGTGCAGAGGAAGGCACTGGCAAACCACCTTTGTTAGTCTCTTGCCATGAAAACTCCAAAAGGGGTCGCCATAAGTCGGCTGCGACTTGAAGGCACTTTACACACACACAGTTTGCCTTTGCCTGCCTCTGCATAGCAACCCTGGCATTCCTTGGTGGTCTCCCATCCAAATACTAACCAGGGCTGACCTGAGATCTGACAAGATTGGGCTAGCCAGAGCCATCCAGGTCGGAGCAGGAGGAGTATAGTACACATTTTAAATGCAAACAGATCAAAGCTTATGAAGGCTCCCTTTCAAGTTCTGTCACCTTTAATTTAATTGGTAATTTAACATTGAAAACAATGGGTAAGCTTTAATTTACTAGCTTGGTATGCTTTATTTGAAAATTAAATCATTTGGGAGCCTGCATCGGCAGAACAGAATTTACTGCCTGTAATTAACTAACCTTTAGAAAAGCCCCTTTTTAATTTCCTCCTGACAACTTTTCTGAAAAATGAATCCTTAACCAGCACTGGCACAGAAGTGTCTCTATTAGTGTAGGAGATACAGAAAATGTTAGATGAATGATGTAGTCCAATTTTACATGAATTGAAGTTTAGTCATATTCTTTCTATATGGATGCATATGAAAAGTTTATTTATGTGCATCAATTACAGCAGTTGATAAAATATATCTAGCTTCTACAGTCAATTTGATAGAGAAGAAGACCTGGAGCTCTGTACAATCTGTAAGAGCATTTGCCAAAATCTATTTAAAAATAGAACAAATAGCAAAAACAAAACCAACAAAAACTAAAGTACTCCCAAGTGAGATGGTAACAAAATAAAAGTAATGCAGAAAATTTATATTTTCATTTTCATCACTGAAAGAGGCAATAGAGAAGTATGTGTGTTGTGTATGTGTTATGTGCTGTCAAATCACTTTTGATTTATGGTGACCCTATGAATTTATCTATTTATTTACTCGATTTCTTGCCCACCCTCCCCGGCTGAGGCTAGACTCAGGACGGGTCACATCATAAAAATGTATATCAGCCATAAAAATTTAAAACAATAAAATTTTAGCTAAAACCAAGCAAATCTCAAGATGGTGCTCCAGTTCTACCAACTTGGCTGAGTGACAGGCAGGCCACCCCCTCAGATGGATTCCAACAAATAATACAGGAGGGGGGAATAGGGAGGCCAGCAGATGTTGTATCCACGGCTGCCCTCAACTATAGGCCTCCAAAACATCCTATAATGATCTCCAAAACATCCTATCATTAACAGCCTTGCTCAGGTCTTGCAAACTGAAAGCCATGGATTCCTTTATTGGGTCAAACCATCTTGTGTTGAGTTTTCCTCTTTTCCTGCTGCCTTCCACTTTTCCCAGCATTATTGTCTTTTAGCTTCCATGGAGATTTCGAGCTTGAATGGGTCTAGAACCCACTTATTTGTCTTTTTGGCGGAACATGGTATCCGTAAAACTCTCCTCCAACACCACATTTCAAAGAAATCTATTTTCTTCATGACAGTTTTCTTCATTGTCTAACTTTCACACCCTTGCATATTAATGGGGAATACTGCCACATGGGGGTATATACTCTGCTGCCAAGCAGTGTTTGGGATAACTGGGAATGAGATGAAGTAATGGGCTTTCTACTGAACACCTGAGATCAAATACAGATATACCCAATGCTAGGAATGTCAAAGCCAGAACAGGAAAAAAACTAGACATCTTTAAAACTGCACACAAAGTAAAATATACGTTTATTCTGGGTCTCATAAATTTTCAGCTTTCTAGCAGGCATAAATTGGAATGGGCCCAGTGCCAGATATGCATGGCTAAATGAGTGCCAATAACCAATGCTTGATTCAAAAGCAAGGCGAGAGCTAATAACCCCAATTAGGAGTCAACTGGGTAACAGGACTGAGGGAATATAGACAGAGATAAAGGAGAGATTAATAGATTGCTGGATTCAGAAGACCAAATCTTCAATGTTAGAGCCCCAGCATTTCAATATTTTGGGCTGCTAGCTAACGACCATCCTGTTTATTAATTCAAACACAGAGATATTCTAAACTTGATATTGCTGTGATGAGGGAATGGAGGATACCTTAAGTAACCCTCTGGAAGACCTAGGGTTGCTAGGTCCCTCTTTGCTACTGGCAGGAGGTTTTTGGGACAGAGCCTCAGGAGGGCAGGGTTTGGAGAGGGGAGGGACTTCAATGCCATAGAGTCCAATTGCCAAAGCAGCCATTTTCTCCAGGTGAACTGATCTCTATCGGCTGCAGATGAGTTGTAATGGCAGAAGATCTCCAGTTATTATCTGGAGATTGGCAACCCTAAGAAAAGCTGAGCTCAGAGAAAACATCTTTTCCTGGTAACAAAGCAATAAACTTCTTAGATTTCAGGCAAAGGAGAAGAGTTCTCCTTTATGGAGACAAACACGCAAGAGGAAGATGACCATTGGCCCATCTGCCAGGAAAGAGCAAGATAGATGGCTATTTGGATATCCTGAGTTGGGCCATAAAAGATTTGGGGATGTGTGCCTCAATTTGATTGGAGAAAAGTACAAGGCAGCACAGGTGGGGACTCAAATCCCATGTCAGGATGGGTCAAAGTGAAACCCTCCCCACTGGAAGAGGAAGGGAATAAAATGTGTGACACACTATAAGAATGGCCATTTACGCAGGGTCGATTCTGCTCCTCGCTCAATGCTGATTTTTTAAATCCGACCCTTAAAATGACTATTCATGGTCCCGATAGTCAAACAAATTCCACCCCCCACTCGCCTGCTCCTTCGTTTGCATAGCCATTAGCAATAGTCGTTTGCATAGCTAAGCGCGGCTGGGATTCTGCATGCTTCTTCAGTGAATGCTTCAATGCAGGGGCGGAGCAAATACAAAAGTTTGCTTTAAAGGGGCGCTTAAGAAATGCGGAGTGGGTATGCACTGGCTTCACAGTGACATCACTGTGGGGCACTTCAGCCTGGAATGTGCTGCTAAATACCAAGCATAAACGGCCAATGTGTGCAAGCCACAAACCAAGGAACAGGGGTAGAAACTGAGTAAAGTCTGCCTTGACCAGCCTCTGTTTCAAACTTCCAGTAGGTTTGTGTCCATTTCACTGCAGGGAATGACAAGGCAACACCAAGACTTGTACAACTTAGTCTCATGTTTTTCTTTCTTTTCTTAGTCCCGTAGTGTTTTGGTACAGTGCTTCCAGAGATCTTGTGCTCTAGTGAATTGAGATTGTATTTTAGTAAATAAGGATCCTTTTCCTTCTAAAGGTCTCAGACTGCGCTCAGAGGTCTAACCCAGGGTATCTGGCTGCTTGTTCACATTTAGATCTGAAACTCCTGACTTGGCTAAGTCAGTTAGCTGGCCAAGGAACAGGGAGTATGAAACAGTGCACATGCACACCCATATAACCTCTGTGCGCCCCTCAAGTTGCAGATAGTGAAAGAAAGGGCAGAGCTTAAGTGGTGGCATACTTCCCCGTATAGCAGAAAGGCAGAGGGGTCAAGTGAGGTGAGCCTTCTCACACAAATGCAACCTTCCCTACCACCTTTCAGGTATTCTCAGGAGAGGAGAACGAGGAAGAGGGTGTTAGAAGGTCAGATATTACCCCATTTTTGCATGTTGTTAGTTTTCTTGGAAATTCTCATAAGCAAGTAAGTAAATTTTCTTTGTGTTTATGAAATCTCCCAGGCTTTAACGTTTTCTCCAAATATAAATGCTGAAGGGATAAGATTTTTTTTTTGGGGGGGGGGAGCGGCACACAGTAAGAAGTAAACCAAATGTAAAGCAATCAGTAACTCATCGCACACTTTTATCATCTCATTTGAGATAGAAATGTCCAGTGCCACCTGTCCCATAAACAGAAAATCTGGTTCTCTTGTAACTTTTATTCTACCCCAAAAGCTTGGGCACAAACACATGGACCTGACCCAACGGCTGGACATTAAATGCAAAAGTTAAACCAATCTGTGTGAGTTTGTACAAGGGACTTCACCATTTGTGGTGGTAAAGTAGCAACTTCCTCTGTGTATCAAAAAAGCTGCTGCTGTGCCAAATCAAAGTTTCTCTTGGTTTCACACACTGAAATCATCATTTTTTGGAATAGCCAGGTGCGTTTGGATTGCGGGGGGGGGGGGGAAGCTTTTAATTCCGTGGAACTCAAGAGAGTGTAGTATAATCTGTCATCAAGCAGCAGGAGTCCACTCCCTGGCAGCTGGAATGGATTTGACATTTGAGCTTGGTTTATGGTAAGCGTTAGACATCAGCACCTCATTTAACAATTTTGCAGGAGCATAAATAAAGCACTTGCTGTGAGCAATCTGATCAGATTTACAATCTTGACCAGTATGAAACCATCGGAGTTCAAGAAATGTTCATCACACATTTCCATTGAAATCACTCAGAGGTGCAAGGCTATTTTCACGTAAGAATTAGCAATAGACAACTTCCATAACTGAAGTCAAAGGACATACTTTGCCTTCATTTCCCCCCGAACTGGACAATAAGAGTTTCAGTACTCTCACAATACACTGCTACAAAGGTGTGATTTCAAAGGGGGCACACATGGACATGATACTTGTATGTAGGATCTGAGACATGGAAAACATTTATTTTAAACATTCCATGCCACAAGGTCATTGATTTTTGCTGTTTCAGCAAATTAGTTCCTGCCACGGTTGCACTGTTGTTTCGAAGGTGACACCTTCATTGAAGGAGGCTCTTGAGAAATTTCAGAGGGGCTTCATTATCCTTCATCTCAACATGAATCTGGACCTGTCCACATAGCAGATTCGTTTTCTGGATATCGCTGTGTGTATCAATCGGCATATAAACATCCCTTAAAATTGAAAACCAACTAACCTCTGTACTAACAACTTGTCGTCATGTTCTATAGCTCTCAGCTGAGCCTCTCCAGTACTTCATCAAGAATGTACAGAGTTTCATTAGTTATTGTCCTTCCCTATTACAACACCTGGGAATGAATTTCTATGGGTGCTACCAGACAGTCTACTTTAAAACTTCTAGGAGCTACCACCAGCAACAATGGACTGATCTCTGTCATTTGGAGATCAGCTGTAATTCCAGGTGATCTCCAGCCCTCACCTGGAGGCTGGCAACATTAGTACCCCTAGAAGAAATGGTTGCTTTGTGGGGTGGAATCTATGGCATTATCCCCTTCTGAGATCCCTCCCCTCCTCAAACCCCACTCTCCCCAGGTTCCACCCCCAGATCTCCAGGAATTTCCCAACCTGGAGCTGGCAACCCTATCTCCTTCCCACCCAACAGCCAACCTACCTTTATCTGCTCCTCTGTCTTAAACTTTCCATCTCCTCCCCCACTACACCTTCCACCTTGGAAAACTACAGTATTTCTCCACAGTGGGGACCAAAGCAGCCTTCATTAGTCTCTCCTCCTCCTTCTTATCCACACAACAACCCTGTGAAGTAGGTTAGGCTGAAAGTATGTAACCGGTCCAAAATCACCCTGTGAGCTTCCACAGCAAGATGGGGATTTGAACCTGGGTCTCACAGACCCTGCTCTGAAGTTCTAATTGCTACACTGCACTGGCTTTCATAGGGTGGCTGCTGTTGACCAGTAGCAAGCGGCCAGACTTAGTTGAGTCATGCAAGTCAGGTGGTATCAAGTCACCCAGAGCTTACTGCAAGGACTAGGGTTGCCACCCTCCAGGTGGTTCCTGGAAATCCCTCAAAATTACAACAGAATTACAGATGACAGAGCTCTCCTGGAGAAAATGTCTGCTTTGGAGGGTGGCGTCTACTGCATTATACCCTGCTGAGGCCTCTTCCCTGACCAAACCCTGCTCTCCTCCACCACAAAATCTCCAGGAATTTCCTAACCTGCACCTGGCAAACCTTGCCAGGCCTTGCCCCAGGGAGTCCTCCCTCAAAGGCCAAAACAGGCCTGGAAAGGGCTCTGCCCACCTCCCCCTTGCTTTTACTGACAGAAACTGAAGCCTGCAATCTGGTTGCCTAGCAACAACCACTGAGGGAATCCATTGCTTAAAGCTACAGGCATTCCAAATATCATTTTCAGATTTTCTTAAACTCCCCAATCTATTGTATGTTTTTTTTTTTTTAAGATTTCAGACTTTTCTGCAAACCTGGGGCTCTTTTCAGGTTTGTAGAAAGATCGGTCTTGCCTGTTCACAACTCCAGTCACCAGATTTAAGTATCCAAAGATTTGGCTGATTTTGCTATTAGAACATCAGATGAGTTTTCTGATACTTCCTGAATCTATCAAAGTGGGCTCTGGTTCATGAAATGATAAGCCACAATAATTTTTTAAGATGCTGCAAGACCCTTTGTTTTCTTGGTAATGGTGTTCCATAATGTTATGTACTAATTAAATGCAGGCTTTTTATGACTGGAACCTCCAACCCAATTAGACTCAGTTGGATTTCAGCCAATGTGAAAATCGATAATGGGATTTCAACCAATTTTGTTCCTTTTGTCCCTTTTCATTCTTTTGATGTCTGTTTAAACCCACATATTTTAGCTTAACGTGTCTGTGGATGGCTGAAATAATTTTTTGCCATGGTCTTACTTTGAAAAAAAATGTTATTTTTTCTCTTTTGTGTAATATTCCTGTTTTGTGTAAGGATAAAATTGATCTGCTAAGAATACTCACTTAGTTTCAGTTCCTCCAGCTAACAATATATCTCAGATGCCAAAATGGTTAAATTTTCTGTGGTATTTTGAAAGAATATCTTCAAGTGTATTCCTCTCTTATACTTTAGCTATGTACCTTTTATTGATTTCTTGTTTTTATTAATACAATGGATGGAAAAGCAATTTTTAACATGTCCAACAAATACGTATTACTGATTTTATGCTACATATGAAAGAGGCAAATATACAGTACTATTAATAATTTGACAATTGGGTGGATCCTACTGATAATTCCTTGTGCCCAAGGGGAGAGGGAATTTTTGCCAATTCCCCTGTCCTGCAGCAAAACTCAGAGTCCTTCTTCCTGCTATTTCTGACAGTGCCCTGTACCTCAGGAGCAGTGATTCAGGGAACATTTTGGACTGCAGCAGTAAGGGGTAGGTGGAGAAATCAGATTTTCAATGGAAAGCCAATGTAGGCCCCATTACAATGTGAACAAATTCTGATATCTATTAAAATGAGATGCCATTCCATTTATTTACTAGCTCCTTTGACCAAAGGTCTTGAGCTTAACCATAACAATAATACATAATACAACACCAAATAATCAATTTACAACACCCAACGTATACTTAAGGTTAAAACACAGTAGAAAAGAAAATGAGATGCATTAAAATGCACCTAGTCCTCATAGGGTTGCCAACCTCCAGGTACTAGCTGGAGACCTCCTGCTATTACAACTGATCTCCACAAGTTCCCAAGGTTGGAAGAGACCATATGTCTAAGTTTAGCTAGTCTGCAGTTTGTTAAATAGATCATACTGATCAGATTGACAGCTGAGTCATGTGATTATGCTGGTCTGAGCTAGTTTGTACAGCCAGAAGTGGGGATTTCCAGAATGACTCATCTCAGGTGAAATGTGATTGGTCATGAATGTATATATAAGTCCAGGCATTGAATGTAAGATTGTCCTGTTAGTCTGAGCAGCGACTGTTAACTGCTAAAAGACTCTGTGTAAATATTGTAAATAAACTGTACATAGCAGAACTGCGTGAAGTTGCTACCAGGTGAACTTCTGAATTCCAGACAAGCTGTGCTCGACAAAGGGCCATCGAGTCCAACCCCTTGCCATGCAGGAACCCACAATCAAAGCACTCCCAACAGATGGCCATCCAGCCTCTGCTTAAAGACCTCCAAAGACGGGGACTCCACCACCCTCCGAGGCAGTGCATTCCACCGTCGAACAGCCCTCACCATCAGAAAGTTCTTCCTGATGTTTAGGTGGAATCGCTTTTCTCTTAGTTTAAATCCATTACTCCGTGTCCTAGTCTCTGAAGCAACAGAGAACAAGCTAGTTCCCTCATTGACATGGCATCCCTTCAAATATTTAAACATGGCTATCATGTCATCCCTTAACCTTCTCTTCTCCAGACTAAACAAACCCAACTCCCTAAGTCTCTCCTCATAGGGCATAGATTCCAGACCTTTGACCATTCTGGTCACCCTCCTCTGGACAAGCTCCAACTTGTCAACATCCTTCTTAAATTGTGGAGGCCAAAACTGAACACAGTATCTCCAGCCGACAGAGATCACTTGGAGAAAATGGCCGCTTTGGCAATTGGGCTCTATGGCATTGAAGTCCCTCCCCAAAACACACCCTCCTCAGACTCCACTCCAAAACCTCCTGCCGGTGGCGAAGAGGGATGTGGCAACCCTAAGCCCTCACCATCCAAATATTCACATTTAAAGACTAATAGATCACACAGTTTAATACCTTTCTCTGCTGAATCTTCTGGCTCTCATGCTTTCTCAATGTCTTATTCGAATCTAATGGCAATGTGATGGCAAATGAGAAATTCCTTGATTCATAAAGGTGGATTGATGATAATTAGATTACCACTAAATTATAGATTGTGAGATCTGGAATGTGTTCACATGTATGTAAAAGCAATTATAACACTGTCAATTACATTTAGTGTTGTAACACCATTATGAGTTTCACACTAGCAGTTTTTAAAAAGTGCTTTGCACTAGGCCACTTTCTATCATAAGGATAACAGTGAATGATTAAAGCGCACAGGTCTCAGAGGGCGGTCCTGAGTCCAAATATAGAAAGATTCCCGGTGCAATGAAGAAGAGGTTCCCATTTCCCCAAAGAACAAAGGAAGCCACTTGACTTCTTATTGAAATAGTCCTTACGTTTATGAAAGTTCTGTGTGATGGTAAAGGCAAAATAAATTTCCCTTGTGTTCTCTGCTTTCTTCAGACTTCTGAAGAGTTTGTTCATGTTACAGGCCTATCATACTAAGTCAAAGAAGATGATGCCCATTATATATTCTTGCCAGCCTAAGGCCAAATAAGGTATGAGGGGAGGCTAGACAACCCCAGCACATTAATACCCATACAATAACTGGAATCAATCTTTTGCATGAAATGGCCAAGTTTATTGGCAACAGTTGAAGATGAATTGGCGTAGCATGGTAACTGGTTCAGGAACATTGACCAATAGCACCACACCACTGCAGTCGATGGCACCACACCACTCCCAGCAAGCCTGCTGGGAGACACCTGGGATGGCGGTCCTGGGATTTACCTGGGCATGAGCCACTAGGTTGTTTCCCCACCACTTGGAAGGAGGCAACTGGATCTCCCCTGTGCTGGGCGTGTCCTACCCAAGCCTCTTCCAAAATCCCTTATTGGGATCCCCGATATGACAAAAGGGGGCACACAAGCCGCCTTTCTCAAAACTGAACCAGTCCCATGCTAACACTGCTTAACAACATAAAAATATGCTGGCCATTGGCCGTAACAAATAAACAAACAACATAAAAATTCAATTAACAATAACCAACACAGGGGAGGGAGAGCGGGAAAACACCAAAGGCAGGATGACAGACACGGCGAGACTGGCCCCAATGTATGCAAAGGAAGCGGAGCAGAGTGAAGCCCTCCCTCCTGTCTGCTTCCCAGCAAAAGCACTTTCCACCGGGCCAGCCTAATGGCTGGTCCGTTAGGTAGGAGGTGTGAGGCCAGCCCAACAGCTGATTGTTGGGCCGAATGTTCATCCATGCGAGAACGGGTGTCTGCCCGCTCTGAGAAGCCTCCTCACCTCCCTCCCCAGCCCAGGCAGCCAAAACAGGCTCCAGGGTAATTCCTGGAACCTGAGCTTCTAGAGAGAATTTTTCTTACTGTTTCAGTTTGGAGGAAACAACTACTTCAGTCTCACATAATGCTGTATTCAGCTCCAAATTACTGCATTGGTGATATAGATCTCATCTATTGTCATACACTTGGAAGAAGGTCACTAATGTGAACTTTAAGACTTGTTCTATTTTAAAATTGGTCTAAATATTACATTCACTACACTGATTGGCATCCCTTTAGAGAATGTCTTTTTCATGCGAGTCAGAACCAGCACACAGTGAGTTTACTGGATCATAAACTTGCCATGAGAAGGCTACGAAACAGGCAGAGTCCTGCTAGACTAGGGACATCAGCCTCCGATCTGTTGCAAGCCAAACTCACTGCCCTGCAGATGCCCATTCTAAAATTGTTCTTACAAAAAGTTCACCAGTTTGAAGTGTCCAATAGTTGTAATAATGCCCTTATTATCCGGTCTTGATCATTGCCCCAATAATTTGTCTTCCCTAGTCCTAAAAACTCTGCAGTTCCCAGTTTCCCCACCATCTAAGACACATGCTACAGCTTTCTCTCCACTCCTGACATCCTAAATGTCTTTGTTATTGAAATCACCACTGGCCACAAGCCACTACCCTGATTCTACACTCACCCTTCCTGCAAATACAGGCATGTTGCAAATTCTACTTTCTGGTCTCTTCCATTTTAATGCAGTGCACTCTGGTCTCTATTTTCCACACCTACACTGCTAGTTAAATTATTCTATTAGTTGGATATTTTTTAAACTGGCCTATCATGGTAACATCTCTTCCAACTTCTGTTACTTGCAGTTATTAGTATAAATGCATCTGCCTAAGGGATGAACAAACACTTCATGCATCTGATGGTTAGCGCTGGTTTATGAAAGCTTATGCTGAAATAAATGCTGTTAGTAGGGTTGCCAGCTCCAGGTTGGGAAATACCTAGAGATTTTTGGAGTAGAGCCTAAGGAGGGCGAGGTTTGGGGAGGGGAGGGACTTCAATGCCATAGAGTCCAATTGCCAAAGTGGCCATTTTCTCCGGGTGAACTGATCTCTGTCAGCTGGAGATCAGTTGTAATAGTAGGAGATCCCCAGCTAGTACCTGGAGATTGGCATCCCTAGCTGTTAGTCTTCAAGGTGCTACTGGACTCCTGTTTATTTTGTTGCTATGGACTAACATGACTTCCAATCTGGACTGTATCTACTAATTAACAATGGGATAGGCAGATGCTGGCGTGTGTACCAACCAGTGCTGAGTAAGCATCAGTTTTCTAGTCTTGGAGATGGTTCAAGAATTTGTGCAGAGCATTGTAGTCAACCAAGAAACTTGACAAGGTCTTATGTTTGACAGCCTAGTGCTAGACTATGCGAAGCCCAGTGAATATCTACTTTTACAAAGAGGTTTTTTGACATACATAAAAACACAAACTAAGGCCAGAGCCTGCATTAGCAATAAAGTCCCATTATCTCTATGTATTTGACAGATGGTAAATCCAGCAGTTATTGCCGGGGTGCTATTCCCTTTCTTATGCTATATTTCATCTGAAGATGTGCTCTTTAAATGCTTTGGAGGGCAGCACCATCCAAGAGAAATATGTCTAAAGTCAATTTTATTATGACATACAAATAGCAAAATGACAGTGCTTAACAGCCCATCTCTCGGCCTTTCTCATTCAAGCTTCAAGCATATAAAAAGCAAGGAAAATCAAGCTGAGTTCATGATGCAGGAACTGTGCTCAGAAGGTTGCAACAAAGGGCTGGCAATGCAATAAGAGCATCTTTCGTTTCTGCAAGTTCAGTAGTGGAAATAATTGGTTTTGTTCAGCAGCATTTTAATAGCCAATGTAAAAAGTGAGCCCCCCCCCCTCAGGATATGGTAATAGCTTTGATCATATATATTCAGATAATGTATATGAAGAAATAGTCATATGATGATTCTGTGTTACAGAGGACTTTTTATTATTGAAAATACTGTTTTTAAGGGGAAACAGTGCGATCAAGAGTGTCTTCTCTGTCTGCATATTCTATCACTGTATGTAGCTACTTCAGGCACCCCCCACTGTGCTTTTCATGCCCCTGAAATGTCCTCCATGATTTTGGCATCTTTATGGCAGTGCGCCTTGAAACTTCTGGAGTGAGGTTCAAATATTTTCTAACTGGGCTTCCAATCCTGAGACACCAGCAACTAGGGTTGCCAACCTATATATATATTTCATTAATGTAAACAACACTCCTACTAATAGACCAATACTAACACAAATAACAAGACACCCAAAAGTGTGCAATGACACAAATCAACAAACAATCACGCAACCCCGATTACTGCGAAAGTCCACAGTCCGGAATGGAAGAGAAATAATCAGAAGCAGAGCCAACGAAGTTCCTGCATGGAAACTCCCAAGGAGTCAGCAGGTGGCCAGACTTGGGACGAGTTCTCAACGCCGGTAAGTAGGATGCAATGTCCAGGGTGTGGAGGAAAATCAGGAAAACTGGAATGTGCGATCTAGATATCCTCAACATGTTTTGAGAAGGGCTTCTTCAGCCTAAAATATTAGTAGGAGTGTTGTTTACATTAATGAATACTATACAATAGTTCATTGAGCCTTTGTGCTGTTCATTTTCTCAGTGCCTCTCTCTACAGCACTATTGTTTTTGGTTTGGTTAACCTCCATGTACTAGCTGGAGATCTGCTATTACAACTGATCTCCAGTCGATAGAGATCAGTTCATCTGGAGAAAATGACCACTTTGGCAATTGGTCTCTATTGCATTGAAGTCCTTCCCCTCCCCAAACCACGCCTTCCTCAGGCTCCATCCCAAAAACCTCCCACCAGTAATGAAGAGGGACCTGGCAACCCTACCAGCAATCCTATTTCCACTTTGTTGATAACTTTCAAGTAGCCACAGGGCTTTTCCACACCTGGTTTTTGCTCCAGTTTGGCCTCTTGACTGTATTGTGCCCCCCCCCCCTTCCTTACGAATAGTAGTGTTGCTCACACAGGGTTTTTTTTTTTCTTTTAGTTTTTCCCGTATTTTTTTCAGACCACCATGGTCTTAAAAAGATGGGGGAAATGGGAGAGCAATGACCAGAAGCAAAACTGTGTGGAAGGGATAGGAAAAATCAATGCAGTTAAGAAGCCAAGCTGGAGCAAAAGCCCAGTGCAGAAAATCTGACAATCTGGCTGGAAGAAAGGGAAGCTTGTTCTATCACCTGCTGGGACCAACTGCCACTCAGCCTTTTCCATCTCTTCATCCATCACTGCCCAGCCACATAGCAAGAGAAGGGAAAATGAAAGGCACTGAGGCCCCCACCATTGACTGACTTGGAACATTTTCTTCTTCTGTCTCTTTTCAAAACCAGTATAACTTCTCACTCCAGTTATCCACAGCTCTAATTAGCCAGGGAATTATAAGAAAATCCTACTCCACATCTGTATTGTGTGAGAATGCTGATGGTTATTTGTATTCAATTGTATTTTCTATGTGTTATTTTGCTAGTTTCTCTTTTCATAAGAACATAAGAAAACCCCTGCTGGATCAGACCAAAACCCATCAAGTCCAGCAGTCTGTTCACACAGTGGCCAACCAGGTGCCTCTAGGAAACCCCCCAAACAAGACGACTGCAGCAGCACCATCCTGCCTGTATTCCACAGCACCTAAGATAATAGGCATGCTGCTCTGATCCTGGAGAGAATAGGTATGCATCATGACTAGTATCCATTTTAACTAGTAGCCATGAATACCCCTTTCGTCCATGAACATGTCCACTCCCCTCTTAAAGCCTTCCAAGTTGGCAGCCATCACCACATTTTGGGGCAGGGAATTCCTCAATTTAACCATGCGTTGTATGAAAAGAATACTTCCTTTTATCTGTTTTGAATCTCTCACCCTCCAGCTTCAGCAGATGACCCCATGTTCTAGTATTATGGGAAAGGGAGAAAAACCTCTCCCTGTCCACTCTCTCCAAACCATGCATAATTTTATAGACGTCTATCATATCTCCCCTCAGCCGCCTTCTTTCCAAGCTAAACAGCCCTAAGCATTTTAACCGCTCCTCATAGGGCAGTTGCTCTAGTCCCCTAATCATTTTGGTTGCTCTTTTCTGTACCTTCTCAAGTTCTGTAATATTCTTTTTTAGGTGTGGTGACCAGAACTGTACACGGTATTCCAAGTGTGGTCTCATCACAGATTTGTACAAGGGCAGTATGATATCAGCAGTTTTATTCTCTATTCCTCGTCTACTTATGGCCAGCATGGAATTTGCCTTTTATACAGCAGCCGCACACTGGGTTGACATCTTCATCAAGCTATCCACTACCACCCCAAGATCCCTTTCTTGGTCTGTCACTGCCAGCACAGATCCCATCAGTGTATATGTGAAGTTGGGATTTTTTGCCCCAATATGCATCGCTTTACACTTGCTCACATTGAATTTCATTTGCCATTTTAATGTCCATTCTTCCCTTTTGTAGAGATCCTTTTGGAGCTTTTCAGAGTCTAATTTTGTTTTAACCACCCTAAATAATTTGGTGTCATCTGCAAACTTGGCTACTTCGCTGTTCAACCCCAAATCCAGGTCATTAATGAACAGGTTGAAAAGCACCGGTCCCAACACAGATCCCTGAGGGACCCCACTGCTCACATCCCTCCATTGTGAGAACTGACCATTGATTCCTACTCTCTGCTTCCTATTTTTCAGCTAGCTCTCAATCCATAAGAGGACCTGTCCTCTTATCTCATGACTATGAAGTTTGCTTAGCAGTCTTTCCTACTCTCTGCTTCCTATTTTTCAGCTAGCTCTCAATCCATAAGAGGACCTGTCCTCTTATCTCATGACTATGAAGTTTGCTTAGCAGTCTTTGGTGCGGGACTTTGTCAAAAGCCTTTTGGAAATCCAAATACACAATGTCCACAGGCTCATTCCTGTCCACATGCTTATTGACACTTTCAAAAAACTCTAATAGGTTAGTGAGACAGGACTACCTTTACAGAAGCCATGTTGGGTTTTGCTCAGCAGGCCTTGCCCTTCTATATGCTTGACAATTCTATCTTTAATAATGCTTTCCATCAGTTTACCTGGAACAGACGTTAAGCTAACTGGCTTGTAATTTCCTGGATCCCCCTGGGAACCTTTTTTATAAATGGGTGTTATATTGGCCATTCTCCAGTCCTCTGGTACAGAGGCTGATCGAAGGGACATGTTACATGTCTTTGTTAGTTCAGTAATTTCCCATTTGAGTTCTTGAAGAACTCTAGGATGAATATTGTCTGGTCCCTGTGATTTGTTAGTTTGCAGTTTGTCTAGACATTCTAGGACTTCCTGCCTTGTTACCACTATCCTCATTCTCCCCTCTCCAAAATCTCTGTTCAGGAGAAGGAATCTGCCCTGTATCTTCAACAGTGAAGTCAGATGAGAAGAATTCCTTTAGTTTCTCAGCAATCACTTTATCCTCCCTTAGTGTTCCTTTATTCCCATTGTCATCCAATGGTCCAACCGCTTCCCTAGCTGGTTTCCTACTCCTAACAAACTTAAAGAATTTCTTATTGCTTGTTTTGATGTGTTTAGCGATATGCCCCTCAAAATCTTTTTTGCATCTCTAATTATCTGCTTGCATTTCCTTTGTGCAAGTTTGTGTTTGCTTTTGTTTGCCTCGTTTGGGCAATCCTTCCAGACTCTGAAGGAAGCCTTTTTTCCCTCTAATTGCTTCCTTCACCTTACCTGTTGGTGGTGACCTCTTGGACGTATTACTACCTGTCCTGACCTACGGTCATTTTTCATTTTAAAAACATATGGTTTACTTAGATTAAAAATTATCAAGGTTACCTGGTATTGCCATGAACCAGGCTGAAAGCAAAGCTATCTATGTTCCCGTACCTATCGCACAATCCTATTTTTCACCATGTGTGGTCAGAACACATGTATACCTTAAAGATTTGTCTTTGTGAATATGGTTCACATTCCATTTAGTGCCCACTCTATATAAAAAATAGTCCATTTTTTGAAGAGACCACCACCCTTCACTTAGGGAGCTGCTGGATTAGGATTGAGACTGGCTAAAGCAAATACTACTAAAATGACCCATGGAGTAATAATAAGAGATCCATCATTAAGCGGGGAAGTGTGACTGTGAATTTGAGAATAAAACCTACATGGGATGAAACCAAAATGAGGTTTATTGGGGGGGGGGTAATTTAATCCTAGGACAGGGGATTAGTAAACCTTAAAACAGTGGTTCTCAGACCTTTTGAAGTGGGACTCACTTCTAAATTTACTATATGTTGGGGGGACGCACTTGAAAAGTGCAATTCCATGCTACTTCCCTCTCCGTAACATTAAATGTATCTCCAGACCTTGCACTGATGAGACAGCTGTGACTCACAGTCTGAGTCTTGAAACAGAAAAATAATACCAAGTACCCAGTATTATATTTGGTATGCTTCTGCTTTTTGTTCAGTGCTGGTCAGAGCTCTAGCGCACAACACAGAGGCCAGCAGTTCTCAGCACCAAGCTTGTGACAGGGATGAAATGGAAGAATATCACAACAATCAGTGATTGGTAGAACTGTGACACAAAAGATGGACAGGGCCTAGGTGAACACTAACTGCCCTTCATTAGCTATGTAAATTTGTAGGTGGGGAGTTTAGACTGGCCATACACAGAAGTTATTATTGTTCACTGTGTATATGTAAGAGGTAAGTGGGAAGAAATATGATCATAAAAGCACATTGCTACCAAGAATATTGTGTGCCCATAAGTGTGCAGATTGCAACCACTATAAAGGATGGAATGGACTTCATTACGGCATTGTATCGTTAATAAAAGTTAATGAGAAACCTCTTCCAAAGCAAAGATGCCAAGAATATATCCATATTTCGAGGTCCTATATTCTCTGTTTGAATGTTATTAAAAACAGAAGCACAAGAAGCTATCAAACATGGTACCCTTATACTTTAAATTTCAAACTGTTCGGAGCACATTGAGTGCTGAAAGATGAGGGACTAGCATACAGTGAAGCTGCAGTGCATACAGATTGCAAAAAAAAGCTGATATGTATCAGATGCTCAGCTGTCCCCATTTAAAATCGCCATGACTCTGAACAGAAGGAAAACATATTGACATATAAATGCTTCATGTATAGGGACTAACTCATAGGTTAAAATACTTTGAATTTGACATTTACTTTTATGTAAGTGCTTTATGTGTGCCTAATATTCAATACTGGGTTTTTACTGTTGCTGTTACTTAAGATGGCACCTTAAATGCTAACTGCTTTCATCTACTAGAGGCTCCTTCCTCAGTTCCAAGAAGCGTGCTCACAGTGGGCTCCAAAAGCCATAACACTGCTATAAGCATTTCAAACGTGTACACATATGGCATTGAGTAGATGATTGAAGCCCTGATGATGTAGGTGAGGTGGCCCATTGTCCCTATATAACAGTGTTGTCTGAATGGATAGTGAGACAGAGGCAGCCTCTAGGTTTGTTGCAGGGTCTGATCCCATGATCTGTGTTTGTGTTAGGCAGTCCATTCTTGCTGGTAAGTAGCTGGTAAGTAGCTGCTTTAGATCAAGAGACTGTGAGACCCGCCATTGACCACCAACCACGGTGTCTCTTACGGCCCATGAAAGGAAAGTGCCATTACACTAGGATAAAGTGTAGCTCAATGATGATATGTCAGTTATTTAAATAGAAGATTAAACTAGAAGATGCACATAACAACAGTGTTCTATCTACCCCCCCCCTTTTTTTATTTTTTTGAGGCCCATCCTGCATAGGCCAGCCCTGGGTATTTGGCTGGCCTTGTCTTCATTGGGTGGCTATTGTAGCTTTAATAATGACTGGTGTAAATCCTGTGGATATGAATCCTTTTCTAAAGCACTAAAAAAATGTGGCTGTGCCATAGGGCTTGGCTGTAGAAATGGGAAATGTTGTGTGTTCTGGGTATCATGGCAATGGAGGAAGTACTTTGGTTGATAAATAATCTTGAATAGGGTCTTCCTGAAATCTTCTAATTTCATTTAAGTCTTCCGTCTAATTTTATCCTGTACATCTGCAGGGTTTTCAGTAGCTCATGTACTGGCAATTTATATCAGTTGTTCCTTGCAAGATTATGCTGAATTATTTCACATAAAATTTAAATTGTAATAAATCCCCTCAGAATCCAAGACTAAGAAGTTTTTCATTGTCTCTTTTAAAAATAAAATTTGCATTAAAAGGTATTTATAACAACTGAAACTTCCAGTAAAGCAAGAATTTTACAGTTTAACAACATATGCTCCAGCTATGCTCTGAAAATTAACACTGTGTTTGGTATTTTAAAGTGACAATTCACAGTGGAGCATGTAGACAGATATCTTCAGGACTATTATCTGCAACTTCTGGTTTAACTGTTTGATCTATTTAAGACTTATTTTCTGCTATCTAGAACATATGCTGATTAGAATGAAAGCCAGCCTAGCTCACAAGGGCCTCTTATCCATTTACAATGCAATCCTAAAGAGAGTTACTCCAGTTGAAGCCCATTCATTTCAATGGGTTTAGACTGGATTAACTGTGCATAACTCTGTAGTAACTCCGCATAGGATTGCGGTGTTAGTAGGATTGCCATCTCCAGGTTGGGAAATAACTGGAGATTTTTGAGTGGAGCCTGAAGAGTGCGGGGTTTGGGGAGCGGAGGGACTTCAATGCCATAGAGTCCAACTGCCAAAGTGGCCATTTTCTCGAGGTGAACTGATCTTTATCAGATCAGTTGTAACAGTGGGAGATCTCCGGGTAGTACCGGGAGGTTGGCAACCCTAGGTGTTAGAATTTTAAGAATACCATTGTACAAGAGAAAAAAGGTTTTTTAAAAAAAATTTAAAGATTGAGACAGAATATTAGTATTGTTAGACTACTACTACTTATATAAAATATTTGTGTGTCATCCTTTAATTTAGTGAAGAAGGTCTTATCCAAAGCAGTCCTTGTGTCAGGGCTGTCATGTGAAGAACATACCTGGAATCTGGAATACAAGTTTTTTTTGGGGGACTCCTTTTTTTATGTTATGTACACTGATCCCAGTTTGGCATAATAAATCTTTAAGAAGAGAGATGGAAGGGAGACAGGCACTTAACCAGCAAGTAGCACTGTTGTCCTATTCAACATGCAGAATGGAACGTAGGGAAAACAAGGCACAAACACAAGATGGAGAGCAATTGCAATAATAAGACAGTTCACATTTGTACTATCCTAGTTTCTGGTTGTATTATTTTAAGCTGGATACCCAATTAAAGTTAATTTTGGTCCAAAACTGCTCCTTCCCGTGTGGCTAGTCTAGAGCAAATCTAACCAGAAGAAAGAGACAAGTGAGAGATTGCCTGAAATGGGACCAGAAGGTGTGGTGGGATAGGTGAGGAAAGAGTTTTGAGTAAGAAGGGAGGAATAAAATGGAGTAAAAATGGGGAACGACCAGCAAGTAGTAAGACAGACTGGCAAAGAATGGAAGATGGATGAGCTAAGGAACGAGGAATGAATACAAAGGTGTGGACAATTAAATTCGGGAATGAGAGAAAAATGGGAGAGGAAAATATAGTCTACCTGTCTTGAAGAGGAAGAGTACAAAGATGTGCTTATGCTGATGGAAGAAGGTTCTGAACAGGAACCAGCAACAAAGATGGAGACTTAAAATGTCCATTTGTGCAATGCGAGGAACCCTACAACAGGCCTGGCTTTGGGCCAACGCTTCAAACACTGCCTGGACAGCTTTGGTTGCATTCTAATGCAGCTGTGGGATCCAATACCACACTGGTGTGAACCTAGTATCTGAGCTATAATAGGATAATTGAGCCCTCCTGTGGTAGAAGGGGGCCTCTGATGGTTCTTGATTGTAAGGGATTAAATTAGAATGGGTGGCTGTGTTGACTCAGATCTACCGACAATAGCCAGGAGATGAGCTGATGACCATTCCTGGGTTTATGAATGTGTCCCTTCCGCATATTAACCTCCCCTCCCCATCTTTTGCTTCGTAGAGTTGGAGTGGAGCTGGTTATTTTTTCTGCTCACTACAGAAATAATGAAGATTTTCTTCTGGTAGACATTTGTCATCATTGGGGTGTTGTGCCACCTCTGCCTCTTTTTAAATTTTACTTAGGGCAAAGGAACAGAAATGGCACCTCTTATTTCAAGGGAAAGTGTTCTCTCCACTGTCTAAGTTCACCGCCAACATGCAGAGGTATCCCAGTTGAAAGATGGAAGTGTTTTCCCCCACCACCCAGTAACTGGCTAAAATCTTGTTATGAGGTCATTATCTGATCCCTTAAAGATCAGCATGCATGCCTGAGAACCACCAGGAAACAGTGAATGAAAGAACACAGAAGCAGGCACCATTATAGCAGTAGAAAACTTTCCAAAACAAAATGGCACCCCTAAAACTCCAAATGAAGGAGTTCTGCACTAGCAATAAAGCAACTCCAAATTGGTTTGTGAAAAAACGCCACGCTAAAAATGCTGCCAGAAAGCCCAGGGGGAAACTGCCGAGAAATTGAACTGACTGCTACACCCAAACATGCGTGGAACACCCCTCCCCTACCAAAAAACAAAGCAGCATGGGGCTAGAGCCCCATGGTGTCACATGTGCAGGAAAGGTCTACAAAAAAAAAACCTAATAAAAGAGGAGTTGCTTTCAAAGGTATTATGCCAGATTTTTATTCCTGTTCTTTATTCCAGAAGAAGAAATGCTGCCCAGAGGTTTATATTCAGGAAAATTAACATTCTAGGTTGGGTAGAAAGATAATTTACTGGACTTTCAAACATTGTTTTGCCCAGGACTACAATTATACTGTGAAATAGATGTTGTTTCTGTTTTGCTGTCATTGTTGGTGGAATACCTCAGCAATTCCTCTTTAATTATGAGCTGTCTTGTGTTTGAGCAAAACACAATATGAATTGACAAAATAATTAAAGGTTGCATTTTAAAAGTGCTACACATTCATTCCCTGGTAATAAAACCAGACCTTCTTGTTGCAGACATAATGACAGCCGATGAGAGGAGATAGAAATATCTAACACTCCTTTCATGTATCTTAGTGATTAAAAAAAAAAAAAGATTTTAAATCATAAAGGCAATCAGGGAAGTCGAACAGGTTCATAAGCAAATCTCTTATCCTGAGCTGTTCACTACCTTTACTGATATGTTCCAATAATAATTTCACAGTAATATTTTCAAAATAGTCTGAGCTAGTTCCAGGCAGAGATATTGCAATTTTCATCCCCCATCCACCCCACCCCCCAAAAGGTGATTAACATTCAGACTTACATTGTTTGCAATGCCAGTTTTGATTGCTTCAACATGAACAATTTGGTTGTGGTTCAAGATGAATATCTTTTCAAGTCATTTCATATCTGCGAAGTGGTGGCCTTCAGCATGGCAGATTAGCCATTCTTGATAAACTCTCACAGTTTCTGGCTTGCTTGGATTAGGTATGTTTTAGGGCAGTACAGGGTAAGGGCACAAGTATAGAACTAACAGAATCAAATACAGTTTTCCAGTAGTAGTGTGAAAATGCATACATCCAAATAAACTTGAACACTGTTGGCTTTGGAAGTCAGGCAAAAACAGGGAACATAAGAACATAAGAACATAAGAAAAGCCCTGTGGATCAGATCGAGGCCCATCAAGTCCAGCAGTCTGTTCACACAGTGGCCAACCAGGTGCCTCTAGGAAGCCACAAACAAGACGAGTGCAGCAGCACCATCCTGCCTGTGTTCCACCGCACCCAATATAATCAGCATGCTCCTCTGATACTAGAGAGAATCGGTATGCAGCACGACTAGTATCCATTCTAATAGCCATGAATACCCCTTTCCTCCATGAATATGTCCACTCCCCTCTTAAAGCCCTCCAAGCTGGCAGCCATCACCACATCCTGGGGCAGGGAATTCCACAATTTAACCATGCGTTGTGTGAAAAAAATACTTCCTTTTATCTGTTTTGAATCTCTCACCCTCCAGCTTCAGCAGATGACCCCCCGTTCTAGTATTATGGGAGAGGGAGAAAGGTGGGACACTTGAGATACACACCATGCCAGTTCCCCACTCCCCAATCCAGCAGGATTAAGAGAGTCAATGAAACCATCTCTTCTTTCAACCCGTCTGGTGCACTTGGTAAACAGATGGGATGGGAATGCATTTGGCAATGACAAAGCATTCATGGTCAGGACCTAACAAATACTGAGCAAGCCAGGCAAAAGAGGATCTGCAAGACTTGTCTGAATCCCCGCTCAGCCAGGAAAGCTTAACCTGCCTCTCAGGGTTGTTGGGAGGAAAAAATGGAGGAGAGGACAACAGTGTAAGACACTTTGGACCCCCACTGGGGAGAAAAGTGGGATATAAATGAAGCAAACACATAAATCAAACAAAAAAATGACAAATGAATAATAGTAGTGGGGGATGCAGTGAGAGCACTCATGTCTGAAATAAAACAAACAGGGTTTTTATTGTTCAGAAAAGCTGATTGCATTTTGAGGGGGAAATTGTGATTGAGGCAAAGGGCTGATAGAGCATCCCTACATTGAGGACTAGGATGAATTTTGCTCACAGAGACACTTCGGTTGATTTTATGTACCACACATGATTTATCCTTTCCCTGGGAGATTCCTTTGCCACTCGTTACTCATTATAAATTATCTGTCAATGAGATAGAAATAAGGGACAGGATTACGTTTTGGTAGAAGCTGAAGACAGATCGGAGAGTAATTTTTAACTTTGATTGCTTTTTGTTTGCTAAACAGTTGCTCTGTTTCTAACCTTCGCCTTACACCCAGAATTTCATGCAGGCCTTATCGGGTATCTGCTAGGACCTATTCACTCAAAGGTGGAGTTTTGAAACGGCTTGCCATCTGGGATAAACAGTTGCTATTTTTTAAAAAACAGAAATCCTAAATCATAATGGAAATGAAGAATTAGTTGCATGGGCATCATTAGTCCAACAAGAGAAGCAATGTGGTGTAGTGGTTAGAGTGGTGTAGTGGTTAGACTAGGATCAGGGAGACCAAGGTTCAGATCCCCATTCTGCAGTGCAAGCTTGCTGGGTGACCTTGGGCCAGACACACCCTCTCAACATAACCACACAGGTAGGACTGCCAACTCCAATTTGGGAAATTCTTGGAAATTTGGGGTTGATGCCTGTGGAGGTTAGAGTTTAGGGAGAGAGCGTAGTGGGGATGTGGTGCCACAGAGGTTATACTGCCATTTCTTCTAGGGGACCTGATCTCTGAAGTCTGGTGAACAGTTGCAATTTCAGGAGTACTCCAGGCCCTACTGGAATAGACTCACTAGCGAGACCAGGGCCCTGCGGGACCTCAAAGAGTTCTGCAGGGCCTGTAAAACAAAGCTATTCCACCAGGCTTATGGGTGAGGCCAGCTACAGTTCCTATATATAAAGACTGGACTCCCTAACCTTCCCATTGCGGTTAACACCTTTTATTCCATCTGGTGCCTTCCATCTGCTTGCCTAGCTGGGTTGTTGTATTGTGACTCGTATGTTACAGGCGCCTAGGTAAATTAGTATAATGATTAAGATTTTATAGGGCTATTTTAAAATGTTTTAATGCTTTTATTGATTAATATGACTTTGGTCACGTCATGAGACGACAAGAGTCACTGGAAAAGACAGTCATGCTAGGAAAAGTTGAGGGCAGCAGGAAAAGAGGAAGACCCAACAAGAGATGGATTGACTCAATAAAGGAAGCCACAGCCTTCAATTTGCAAGATCTGAGCAAGGCTGTCAAAGACAGGACATTTTGGAGGACTTTCATTCATAGGGTCGCCATGAGTCGAAAGCAACTTGACAGCACTTAACACACACACACACACACACGACTTTTATATTCTGTAAGCCGCTCTGAGCCTGGCTTTGGCCGGGAAGAGCAAGGTAACAAATGGAAATAATAAATTAATTAATTAATTAAAAATACTGGGAGGATGGCAATCCTACTCACAGGGTTGTTGTGAGCTTAAAATGGAGGAGAGAAGAACAATGTAAGCTGCTTTGGGCCCCCATTGAGGAGAAAGGCCAAGGTATAAATGAAGTAAATAAATAATAAATAAAAATATTGAAATAATACAACACTAGAGATACGTAAGAAAGAGAGGCATCTTGAGACAGAGGGAGCCTTCTATGGCATTGCCATATTAATTTTTCAAACTGAATAGTTTCATGTTTTCAGATGTTACCTTTTTGGATCTGATTCTTGACCCCGGAATGCTGATCAAAAAGTCCATTTTTTTAACACCTCAAAAAATGTTGATGGACATCTCCCAGAATCACAACTGGGCATTATAAAATAAAGCCAAGGGGACGGAGGAGCAGTCAGCAGCAGAAGTGTAGGAAGGAAGCTGGTATTGGTAGCAGCAGGGGAAGGAATTAGGAGGAAAGCGAGGGGAGAAAAGATAGTGGTGGAGGCAGTAGCAGGAAGGGAGTAAAAGAGGAGGAGGCAGCAGCGAGGAGACGATGCTGCAGAGAAGGAGGCTGAAGGGTTGGTAGGCACTGTAACAGTGGAGGAGGCAACGGCAGAGGCAGGGTGAGCGAAGAGGAGCACAAGAGGCAAGGAAGTGGGGACCGGGGATAGGGATTTCTCTTCCCTTGCAAGTTCTGCACTGCTCCCCTGCTAGTATGATATCATATCACCTCTGATTTATAAAAATCGTTAAAGTGTTCTGAATGTTTCCCATACATTAACTCAATAATCCTTACAATAATTCTGTATAATAAGTCAATATTATCACCCTCATATTCCAGGTTGAAGCTCAATCGCTATTTGTGACTTTATGGCAGCAGCAGGGACATTAGTTTACAACTCAGTCTCCCAGCCACCCACATATATGAGCTCAGCCATGAACACCAATGCCAACGAATAGGAACAAGCTCAGAAATGTAAAATTGTCAATATTTATGTAAGCCACCCAGATATATGTTTAAGAATCGTTCATGCATTCATGCATCCCTTCTGGCTTCTTTGCACTTCAAATCACAGCAAAGCAATCTGCAACTTGCTTTTATTTAAATTACCCCTACATTGACGCCTAACATTTTTTTCAAGCTGTAATGGGGGGGGGGGGGAATATCTTTCTCTGACTGTGCTAACCTCTAGCTCCTTAAAATGTGTAATCAACAGGAGCTTGTTCCTGAAGGGGAACAACATATTTTGAGCTCCCTAACCTTGAGCACAAGTCTCTGGAAAGTTAAAAAAGAGATCTGAGGCAAAGAATAATGCATAGAACATTTCTGTGAGTTTGTTTAAGCTGTATTCAAGGAGCCATCCAAGTCTGTATGAAAACTATGTGAGATCATTATCGAGTGTCGAGCCTTTAACGTATCAGGAATGTATTCCTTTTTCTTAGTAACTCTCCTTAGGATTGCACTGTAAATCTGCTTAAAGATTGTATATCATACAATCTTTAAGAAGATTTACAGTGCAATCCTATGGAGAGTTACTCCCTTCTAAACCCATTCATTTCAATTTGCTTAGACTAGAGCAACTCTCCTTAGTATTGCACTGTTGGTCAAGCCAGAAGAGCTTATTTCCCTTGACCATTAAATATAATATTCTATTGTTATTCTTTATCAGCAATTAATCTAACCAATACTCCAAGTGCAAAGGACCAAAAACGTGAAGTGAATTTCACTGTAGTTTTCATTCTTCTGATTAGAAAATTTGCTACAAGGCCATCGCAACAGGTTCCAGTGTTTGCTAGAGTTTTCAATGTGCTGCTTTCAACCTGTAAAGCTCCACAGAGAGTTAGAGAGTGCTTACTTATGCTGGCGCGTTTAAATCTCCTACCATCGGCAGTAACATGCGGTAGATACACAAATACCCCTTAAGAGAAGAGACATTGTTCCTGCTCCCAAAAACAACCAGAATCGGTAGCTCAAATCCTCCTGCATTGTGAACGACACACCTCGGCAAGAGAAAAATACATGGAACCGCTCCTAAAAGGCAGCCGAGCTCAAACGGACGTGGGGCTTGTTCGTTTCCTATTAAATGACTGTAATTCCCATGTAACCTGGTCAGTAGCTAGATTCCCCGTGCCTTCATTTAGAATGCCGCACCGAATGGATCCCAGACACCAGTGTGTCTTTTAACTGTTTTAACTGAAGATGCGATGTGATGCGATAACAATTACTCTGAGTGCAAAGGACCAAAAATGTGAAGTGAATTTCACTGTAGTTTTCAATCTTCTGATTAGAAAATTTGCTACCAGGCCATCGCAACAGGTTCCAATGTTTGCTAGAGTTTTCAATGTGCTGCTTTCAACCTGCAAAGCTCCACAGAGAGCTAGAGAGTGCTTACTCACCTACTTTGTTCTTCCTGATAGAGCAAAAGGACCAAGCCAGCTATTTTTTTGTTTATTTATTAAAATAATCCAAATCTCTCAACCACAGATTACCCAGGTGGCCTATTTTTTTTAACAAAGGACAACAATCCCAGTCTATACAGTAAAAAACAACACTAACAATAAAAACATACTGACAACTAAAAATCAGCAGTGGTATTAAAACAGCAAAAAAATTTAGAAACAAACAAAATGCCAGTTTATTATAATTTAAGATCCATATATCAGAGAAGAGTGGCGGGGGGGGGGAGCATACAAAATATTCACATAAGGAATACTTTTACTTGGCCCTGCAAGGTCAGTAAATTCAGTGCCAGGTAAAAAAATATCCATGGAAAGAGTGTTCCAGGGATAAGAAGTTATGCTGGGATTACAATTTCTCGGTTTTGCATAAGCAAGTGTCGTCAAACCTTTTCCTTTGTGTTTATCGTGACTGGAACTGTAGGTCTTGTTTGTTGTTCTACATTTTCATGGGGATTTTCATGTATCAAGCATACGTTTTGTTTCTGAGCACTGGGAGTAGAAACATGATGGCTTTCACATCCCATTTGTCTATCAAGGTTATCAGATTCTTTTAGCTAGAGGCGCTAGGATTGAACCTGGGACATTCTGCTTGCAAAGCTGATGCGCTACCACTGAGCAATAATTCCTCCGCTACTATAGGCTAGTTCCATAACATTTCACCAATGAGGATAGGCTACTAGCCATGGTGAGTAAAGGACTAATAGAACAATCCTGAGGTGTGCCTGTGCTGCGGAGGCCGGGTGCATTGTGTTAACTATGGTGCTGCTGGTGCGCTCCCTGTGTGGAGTTGTTTCCGTGGCAGCTGGCAGGAGAAAAGTGTCAGTAGCTGGCTTTGGCAGCACCTTCCAGCAGGGTGCCCACGCTGTTGAGGGTGCCCCAGTGCCAACCCGCACATTGTCACTGCTGGCGCTGGAGCACGAGGGGGCTATCTGGGCAGGGCCTTCTGCAGGGGGTGAAAGTGCCTCTGACAGGTCCCCCAGCAGCCTCTTCTCCCCCACTTCTCTCAGGACAGCAAGCAGTCCCTCCAGGTGCCTGGCAGCCAGTGTCACAGATCAGGCCTGCAGTGCTCCTTGTCAAGTGCCACAATGTCCTCCCATGGCTGTTCTGGCACTAGAGTGCCTCATCCCAACCCTTGTAGCATTTTTCAATCATCTGCATTACGCTTTCAAACAGCAGTGGTGTCCCCAAGTTGGACCTGGGGACACCGTCAAATCTAGTTTGGCCCTAAGATATTTTGCAGGATGCCTTTGCAAGATCCCAAAAAAAAAAAAAGCATCTGCAAATTTTAATGTGTAGTGGAATACAATTGCTTGCATTTTCTAAATTAAAGGGCAATCTCTCTAAGCTCATTTATTTATTATTTTTACTGTTTACACGCAAGCAAAGTGCTGTAATATTGAAATGTCATGTTCATTTCTCAGCCACAATGAGACTCCCTAAATGAACCCATGCTGTACAAAATGATTTGTATGCAAAACATGTGTTGCCTAATCAGACTCATAAATTCAAGAGAACATTTAATCAATTAGGCTTATTTGATCTCCCACCAGTTAGAAAGTTTCTTTAATGGCATCTAAGGCAGAATAAACAATGGACCTTAGATTAGGCACTCTTGAATTAAACAGATAGGATCGGGGTAGTTTGTATTACAATACATGAATGAAGAATCTATGCCAGAAAATAGGTTTCATAGTGTTAATTTTTCTTTCTGTATTTTATTTGTTTTTCACACTAGTTCATAAACCAGCAAAGAGTTGGAATCATTGAATTTAAGCACACTCAGGCCATTTATGCAGGGTCAATTTTGATGCTGGCTCAAAGGTCTTTTTTTAAATGCGACCTGTAAAATGCCTATTCACAGTCCCGATGCAAAAGGAGAAATTCCACCCCACCCCCCACTCTCCTGCTCCTTCGTTCCTTCCATTAGCAATAGTCGTTTGCATAGCTAAGCCACGGCTGTGTGATTTTTGCATGCTTCCTTTCGGGGGATTCTTCAAGGCGGGGGCAGAGCAAACACAAAAGGTCGCATTAAAGGGACTCTTAGGAAATGTGAAGCAGGTTTGAGCCGGCTTCGCAGCCACTTCCTGATGACGGTTCAGAGTAAAAAACTAAAAAAATAAAAAAAAATGCGGGGCACTTCAGCCTGGAACGCACTGCTAATTACCAAGCATAAATGGCCTCAGATTGCTGTGAGATCGTGGTCTAAATGCATTATAAACTTGATGGAAATATATTTGTGATTCTGGTAAGTGTGGCTAGTTGAACATTGTTTTAGGAGGAAGAGGAGAAAACTACACTTAACATTCTTTTAAATAAGTATTGATGCAATGGAAATGCATGGAATTGCACAGCAATTGCAGTACAGGTGCCAAAGACATTTTGATAGACAATTGATGCCCACTGTATTTATTATAACGACATGAAAATTTGGGGAAATGATACTCAGGGATAGACATAATTAGAAGTCAATACACTGAAAGTTTGCTTATACGGTTCTAAAACATAAATTGAACCTGATGGCCCTTAAAAGCTGAATAATGGGAAAGTCTTACAATTGCATCTGTTAAAATGACATGAATGAAATTGTTTTCTTATGAGTGGAGCAAGATGAGTTTATCTAAGCAGCTAAACCGAACCCAATCTGCAGTAGTAGATCTTTGATAGGGAATTTATGCTTCTGCAGGCTTTGTAGACATGGCAAACTGTGCCCAATGCTATTGCTGCACATTGCCAACAATGCTGAAAATGGCGCTGTTGCATGGATAGCATAAAACAGGCTTCAGGACCATATTAAAAACTTCTAATTGTGAATATGGACAAAGATATATATATATATATATATATAGAGAGAGAGAGAGAGAGAGAGAGAGAGAGAGAGAGAGAGAGAGAGAGAGAGAGAGAGAGAGAGAGAGAGAGAGAGAGAGAGAGAGAGAGAGAGAGAGAGAGAGAGAGAGAGAGAGAGAGAGTAAGGTTTTATTATTTCAGTGCTTTTCAAAAGTTCATGTTTTTCTGTTGACAAATCTTTTTTTTTCCTGAATTTTTCCAGCACACACCCCCAGCCTTCATATCTATACTGGGAAGCTGCTGGTTTTACTAGAACATATCGCAATGGGTTCTGCACTGCTGGGCTAGCAAAATCCCCCCTTCAGTTTGTTCTGCAGAGATTCTCCAGTTTGACAAGGGTTCTGCTGGTCTTGCACTGCATTCTGTGTTTTGACAATAATTCTTTTGGGCTTTCCCTGCCAGTGTGCTTGGGTTCTGATGGGCATCTGTATGTTGCATTTTGTTCATACTCCGCCACATTCAACTCCAAAGATTCTCTGGTTTGACATTGGTACTGCTGGGCTTGCACTGCCTGAATGAGCCTGGATTCTGTTGGGCTTCCGCACATTGCCATGAGTTCTGCTGAGCTTGCAAAAGTGCCTCCTCTGCTTAAGATTGCTGTGCTGGCTTCTTTGGATTGCCAGTTGTGAAAAAGAAAAAAGCCACCCCCACCCCCAAATTGCTGGCATTCTGTGTTTTGACAATGGTTCTGTTGGGCTTGCACTGCCAGAGTGGGCCTGGGTTTTGCACATTGCCCTGGGCTCTGATGAGCTTGCAAAAGTGCCTCCCTGCTTGATGTCTTTGTGCTGTGATTCTCTGGTTTGACATTGGTTCTGTTAGGCTTTGCCACATTGGCTTGTGGTTCGGCTGGATTCCTGGGTTCTGTTTGGTTCTGTTGAGCTTGCATTGGTTCTTGGGATAAGAATCATTGGCCTGTGGCATGCCTCTTTGCTTCTTCCCTAAAGAAAAAAAGGCTATTTCCTCCCCAATGAAAAGAATGGAGGATGGATGGGGTCATATTCTTCGATGGCCCATAAAATTGGCCCCCCTGACCCAATCCTCTCCAAACTTGGGGGTTCTTAAGGAGAAGTGCTAGCAGCTATGCTGAAAATTTGGTGTATCTACCTTAAAACACACATACCTAATCACACCCCCACTGAACTCCTCCCCTCAAACTACACCTTTCCCAGACACCGCTTCCAAATCCTAGCCATATTACAAGGTAGGGCTACAGATCTTGAATAAGTGAAATGCAGAGGGTCTATCCATATAGCATTCTATACATCAAGCTTCATGTTCAAACTAATCCACCAGCACTATCAATTCACTATTTGTGCACCAGATTGAGTTGTTTGCGCCCAAGCTACAGATATCTGGCATGTTAACTCTGTACACATAGGCACTGGTCCAGATTATGGGTTTCTGGCACTTGTGCTAACAGCATTACCATGCCAGAGATCTGTGCTCAGGCTTTCTGCCATATTCATGCACTAACACAGGCATTAGCAACAGTTTAAGCATTTCATTGGCTTCATGGAACTTTGACTGGACTTGAACTAAGCTCCAATCTATAAACATAATTTTCAAAAAGCTTCAAATACAGCCTTGCTAGCTGCTTTATCTATAAGATAAAGGAAACAGCCAGTTCCTATAGTGCTATTTAAAAATATGATAGCAGATTTTAGGCATGGGTGATAGAAAAGTTCAGGGTCTTATGTTAAAACAGTGCTCTGTAGATGGGTTATCTTTATAATCTTTCTTTCTGCAGCATGAACTACAAATTAGAAAAAAAATCAGAAAAGTTCAATAAGTATTAAACCGTGAATGTCAATTCTGCAATGAATCAAGTGGCTTCACTGCTGTTTAACAAATTAAGATTAACAAATCCAAGACAAAAATAATATTAATGCATCTTTCGAAATTAGAAGAAGTAAAGATCGGACTTACCCCACAGTGGGTACAGTAGTCTTGGGACAGTTCTAGAAGCTCTTTATTTGATACATTTTATAGGCCACTTCATTCATCTGAAAACAGTAAGAATATTCAAAATCCTTAAGGCAACATCCAGCAAGTCTAAAAGGTGTTTCTCCACTTTGAAGTCTCTGAGAAACTGTGGATGAAGAGAAATGCCCTGTTACTAGTGTCTTCTGAGGAAAATACCCTCCTTAGAGCATTGTTTATAAAGACAATATAGTGTTCTTTAAAAAAAAAGAAGAAGAAGAAATACTGAAAACATCACCTCCATAATATGTTTAGGACAGGTAAGAACTACTAGTGTACCCAGGACTGTTTCACATGTGATAGTTTTCTAGATAAGTATTACTTTAGTGGACCGGGAAGCAGAAACTGGAGAAATGTCAGAACTTGGTGAGTAACAAGGCTGCTACCCCTGGTTCCTCCTTACACCCCATTCCCCCCCCCAAATGAAACAAATCATACAACCTGCTACTAGCATGAACAAACTAATAATTGGTTTCCTATTCCCACACATGGGTTATATAAAATAAGCAGGATTACCTGACTTCCTCCACTGTTTTTTTTTTAAAATATGCAAGCACACTGAGCAGTGGGGGATAAGAGGGAGAATATTGCTAAGTTGCTGCTAAACACCAGTGATGCATTGCCTGGGTCTCCAGATTCCCAGGGGGACCAGGGTCCTCAGAATTTTCTGCTCCTGTCTCCTCCTCTTAGAAGCATTGTTGGGCAGATTTAAGAAATTTTATTTCTATGCCCATCCGGTTGGGGGGGGGTACCAGCCATGAAAGCATGGGACAGTTTGCTAGTGAGGGTAATAAGTACTCCAATATTAAACATCTTTACATCAAAATTGTGTGTGTGTATATATACATATAAACATACATACACACTAATAAAATGTACTCTGTGTGTGAGTGTGTGTGTATGTGTATGTGCCATCAAGTCACAGCTTTTCAAGGCAAGAGACGTTCAGAGGTGTTTGTCATTGCCTGCCTCTGTGTGGGCTGAGAGAGTTCTGAGACAACTGTGATCACACAGCAGGCTTCATGTGGTGGAGTGGGGAACCAAACCCAATTCACCAGATTAGAGTCCACTGCTCTTAACCACTACACCATGCTGGTTCAGAGATAGATAGACAGACAGACAGACAGATCCCAACTTCCAGTTCCAAGAAGGCGACTACCAAAAAAAAAGTATGACATCTGCAGCAACTACAATGTCCATTTTTGTTACTTTTAGTAGCAGTATTATAATATAATTGGACTTGAGTAAGTTGTGGGATATAATTTCCTGTTCAGTACTATACAGGTCAGACCAAATGATCATAATGGCACTCTCTTGGCCTTAAAAATCTATGAGCCTGTGAATGCAGAGGCCATTATGCGCCCAGTCATACAGTTATAATCTCAAGCATTATGAGCTATTTTTACTGAAGAATGGAATGTTAGCCAAGGGCTTCACATTATATCTCCAATCTTTTTCAGAAGATGGTTTTTCCTTAGAGGCCTTTTCCCAGCAATATTTACTGAGTTTTCCTTCTTTAAAATATACATTTGTAATGGGTCCCTATTCCCCCACCCATAGTTTCCTTTAAGGCCATGCCATCCTGTTGTGCTCTTAGTATTTGGTCAAGCAGTTCATGGTCAATCAACTTTTACCTTTCAAATGTTTAACTGCATGACATTATCCCTCCTGTCTTGTCATTCTGTCCATAGTTTTATAGTCTTCAGATGTTGTTGTTTTTATGACTCTCATAAACCTCACTGGTCAAAATCTTCCCTGGTTTGTTAAGTTCAGCTGCTTGTGTTTATTTTTCCACACCATTTATAGATACGTCTGAAACTTCCTTTGAGTAACTTTATACTATTTTAAAATTAGCCATAGCCTTCCCTTTCCCTCAACTCAATATTCTTCCTCTCTCATTCCATAAGTGTTGTATTTTATCTCATTTAATAGTGTCAAGGCTTTTCACAGTAGGGTTTACATTCGGTTTTGGCAAAAAACAGACAATTCCTACGGCAACCCATAATTCCAATCCATTAGGTTAATGCATTGCAGCTGCTGTGAACAGTGGGCATGCCATCTTTGGTATAATGAATCCTTCCATAGTACAGAATATAAAGCAAAACAAATTGAAAAATGGTTTTACACGCAAATGGTAAAGAGAGTTCTATTGCTTTCTTCCACAGGGAAAAAATATGCTATCAGCAGACCCAACAAATTTTGTTTATAGCTTTATTAAATTAATCATTAAATTGTTAAATTAATGTTCAGACCAAACATGTCTAGGCTACCAATGTCCATGTTAACTAGCATTCCTAATTTGGTTTACATTTTTTTACTTTTTATAATGTCATTGCTATTAGGGCTGTTGAATTTAAAAAAAATTCGGTAAAGTTCGGATTCGGCTGAATTTGGCCCGTTTAGATTCGGGATATGCCGAAGTCCGAACTCCCCCGCTTCGGGTCCGTGCAATTCGGCGGGAATTCAAAGTTCGGGGAAAAAATTCGGCCGAATAAAGCCATTAAAAACACAACCGCGCCTTTCCATGGCTCGGGGGGGCATTTTAGGGGGTAGAGGTCCCAAACTTTCAGAGGAGCTTCAAAGGACCCTTCTTGCCAGACCCCCCAAGTTTTGTAAAGATTGGGTCAGGGGGGGCTGAGATATGGGCCCCGAAAGGGGTCCCCCCCACCCTTAATGTGCATCTCTGGGCAGAGCTTGCCGCCCATGCACAAAGCTCCCAGCCCCGACAAACAGCTGATGAGAGCAAGGGCGGGGCAGGTGCTAAGAACTTTGCAAAGCAACACAACTGAAAAGCAACACCTTTGCAAACATGCAAAGGGGGGGCAGATGTGAAGAATTTTGCAAAACAATACAACTGCAAAGCAACACAAGCACACAATGCAACACCTTTGCAACAGTGCAAAGCAACACCTGACACCTGGGAGTTTGCAAACCATGGAAAGGGACAGAGGCAGCTAGCTATGCATAATGAGCAGGAGGGGTGGAATTTCTCCTTTTGCAGTGGACTTGGGACCAGGCAGATGCATTCTTTAAGTCACCATTTGAAAACCAGTTTTGAGCAAGCATCAAAATAACCTAACTGATCTTATGAATGAGGGGAAACCTGAAGACATAAAAATGAAGCCCCCCCTCAAACCAGGGAGAGAGAGACTGGAGGGGGAACACATACCCCAGGCAGAACCGGCAAAAGCCCCCTTTGGCTTCCCCCCACCCACAGAAACTGCTCCCTCCCCACACACACACAGACTCTGCTTTCCCCCCACACACACACACACACAGAAAAGAAAAATTACAGATTAAAGCCCCCAAAGGGGTCTTACTGTGGCTGTCTTCTGTTCCATCAGGAGGGGCTGGGAGGCTGGGTAATCCAATATGATTCCATTTGTATCCAATATGAGATCCATATGTATGCATCTCTCGAGGGTGATCCATTCATCCCAATAGGGAAAAGGGGAAAGCCCATATCTCGGGGGGCCCTGACCCAATGTTTACAAAACTTGGGTGGTCTCTTAAGAAGCCTTGTCTGAAGCTCCGCTGAAAGTTTGGGGTCGGCACACCCAAAAATGCGCCCCCTGCAGCCACGGAAAGAGAAAAGGGGGAGCTGATATTTCTGCCCCCACTGAACCCATCTTTACAAAACTTGGGTGGTCTCTTAAGAAGGATTGTCTGAAGCTATGATAAAAGTTTGGGGGCTGCACCCCAAAAAAAGCGCCCCCTGCAGCCACGGAAATGAAAAAGGGGGGAGAGGAAAAAGGGGTGGAGCCCATATCTCGGGACCCCCTGACCCAATGTTTACAAAACTTGGGGGTCTCTTAAGAAGCCTTGTCTGATGCTCCGCTGAAAGTTTGGGGTCGGCACACCCAAAAATGCGCCCCCTGCAGCCATAGAAAGAAAAAGGGGGGAGCCCATATCTCGGGACCCCCTGACCCAATGTTTACAAAACTTGGCTGGTCTCTTAAGAAGGCTTGTCTGAATATCCCCTGAAATTTTGGGGTTTGTACCCCCAAAAATGTGCCCCCTGCAGCCACGGAAAGGAGCGAATGTGCACAAGCACCCCCGCAAACACACACAAGGATTTCCCTCTCTCTCTCTCTCCCCAGCCGGGCCGCACATCAGCTGATTCCTCCAGTACTCAATCCTGACTGATTGGCTAGAAGAAGACCCAGCTTGGCCACCGATTGGCCGGGGGAGGAGAAGGCTGCTTACTGAAGGTTATGCTGCTTACTGACGGCCCCGAATTGGCCGGATTTATTCGTGAACTCCCGAACTCGCTGAATTCGGGCCCCTCCTTTTCCTGCCATTTTTGAGTTCGGTTCGTCCCGAACTAAAAACCACCGAATCAAGAGAAATTCGGCTGATTTTCAGTTCGGGCCGAACCGAATCAACAGCCCTAATTGCTATAGCTAGTGCAACCAAGTCAAAAAATCATCTGTGAAGTTGCAAATATTGAAATCGACAGTTCCTTGTATTGAAGAAATGTGAGGCCGCGGCCAGCCCAAGGACTTTTGGTGCCCTAGACAATACTCCAATTTCCCCCAATTTAACAGTGAGAAAAGTGAGGGGGTTACTGCACTTTGTATTCCCAGCGATGTATTAAGAGTTTGAAAATGTTGTAAAAAATATCGCTTTAAAAGGGTTTTTGGATACCACGGTTTATAAATGGTTGGAAGACGTCTTCACAGCTAAAGGGGCCAAACAAAGTGCGAACAATATTTTTTTATAACGTTTTCAAACTCTTAATACATCACTGGGAAAACATAGAAAGTGCGAACAGTATTTTTTATAACGTTTTCAAACTCTTAATACATCGCTGGGAATACAAGTGCAGTAACCCCCTGAGATTTTTTTTAAATTCCTTACTTGCTGCTGTTCCATGGTAAAGCTATCCCATCTCCTGTACTCCTGGGGGGGTGTTTCCAACTGATCCCAGTTGTCCCATACCCAGAAAGGGGTCCCAGGCATACTAGGGAAGGGTTCGAGAGTGCCCAGAAAACCAGAGCCAGCAAGGACACAGTGCTTTCTCTTCCACCACCACCCCTGCTCCGCCTCCAGCACTCCCAGGTGACTGCTCTAGCACCAAGTAGAGCCCCTCAAAGGGAAAAACTACTACTGCACCAGGACGTGGAGGAGATCTTCCATTCCTGCTCGCCAGAGCCATCCCAGACAGAGATGGGAAAGGCCTCAGACATTGCCCTGGTGCATCAGCCAGTACACTGAAGCTTGTTGGGGGGGGGGGAGGCCCCAGCCACCTACTATCTAGCTGCAATATTAGCACAGGGCCAAGGGCTGCTGCTTGCCACAGAACAGTGGCCACTGTGCCTGCCTAGGGGGAAGGTCGCCAGCTGCCAGCCACCTGGATGAAGCCACATGGGTGTGGCATAGCGCCTGTTGTTGTTGCTCGCCACAGCTCCACACCACCACTGTTCAGGACCGGAGTGGAAGGCCCCAGCTGTCAGGCATACAGCTGGCATCAGCATAGCTAGGAGGGCTGGCTTAGTGGCTAGAAACAATATGCCCCCAGGTAAATATGAAGCTTAAATCAAATGCATATGCTTACTCAGAGGTAAATCCCAAATAAACGGGGCTCACATGAACATAAGAAGAGTCCTGGTGGATCAGACCAGTGGTCCATCTAATCCAGCATCCTGTCTCACACAGTGGCCAACCAGTTCCTCTGGAGGTCCAACAACGGCACAGAGGCCAAAGTCTTCCTCTGATGTCATCTCCTGGCACTGGAATTCAGAGGTTGACTGCCTCTGAAGGTAGAGGTTCCTTTTACTCCCTATGGCTATTGGCCACTGATAGACCTATCCTTAGGGTTGTCAACCTCCAGGTGGTGGCTGGAGATCTCCTGCTATTACAACTGATTTCCAGCCAATAGAGATCAGTTCACTTGGAGAAAATGGCCGCTTTGGCAATTGGACTCTATGGCATTGAAGTCCCTCCCCTTTCCAAGCCCCATCCTCCTCAGGCTCTGCCCCCCAAATCTCCAGGTATTTCCTAACTTGGATCTGGCAACCCTACCTATCCTCCATGTATCTGTCTAATCCCCTTTTAAAATTGCCTATGTCTGTGGCCGGGAGGGAAGGCAGTATGGTATAGTCTGATCTCATCAGATCTCAGAAACTAAGCAGGGTCAGCCCGTTAGTATTTGGATGGGGCATCACCAAGGAATACCAGGGTTGCTGTGCATAGGAAGGCACTGGCAAACCACCTCTGTTGGTCTCTTGCCTTGAAAACCCCAAAAGGGGTCGCCATAAGTCGGCTGTGACTTGACGACACTTTACACACACACACACATGCCTGTGGCCGTCATTACTTCTTCTGGCAGCAAATTCTACACTTTTAATCACTTGTGTAAAGAAGTATTTCCTTTTGTCCATCCTGAATCTACTGTCCATCAGCTTCATTGGATGTCCTCAAGTTCTAATATTTTGGGAGGGGGGAATTCTTTGTGTCAGCTCTCTCCACCCTCTGCATAATTTTATAAACCCCCATCATATCCCCTTAATCATCTCTTTTCTAAACTGAAAAGTTCCAGAACAATGGGGTTCAGGATTGTGGCCTTCATCTTGGCCATACAGATGCCCACATAACCTGAGAACATCTTGACATTTTTCAAATAATTTCCTTCTTTGAAACTGTCTTCCTAGAGGCCATAAGGTGCCAAGCACAAGCTGCTGTTTAAATTCCAAAACTATCAGAATTAGTGCGGTGCGGTGGCTAAGAGAAGGAAGCCTTATCCTAGGAGGCTGCTAGTTTATGGCTCATCCCAGTTATAAACTTACTAGATGGCTAAAGGAGACACTTTCTGTCCACCATTTGTAATATTGGGGTAAGAATACTGACCAGCTTTATAGGGCTATTGTTACTGTGTTCTGAACACTGTAAAGCTCTATATAAATGTTTATTGCTACTACTGCATGCTATGTACAATTATTCTACAGGAAAAACATGTTATATAATTCCATAGTAATTTTTGCTTGAATAAATGAATGCTAATATAATGAATGACCTTGATTCAGATATACTCATGTGTAACATGATGTGTGTGCGTGATCCAAGTCAGTGATTGGGCACATAGACATGTCACTGCAAAATTTGACATATAGGTGGAAATGGGCTTTGTCGTCTGCACTTTGACGTACAAACTGGGGGCACAGCATGCCACACCTCGAAATGTGTATGCATGATGGATAGGATTGCCAAATGGCACCTGTTGCCTGAATATGCACAGCTGTTTTCTGCAGAACTCCAACAGCAGGTCTCAGGAAATAGCCAGGTCTTAAAATATGTATCACGATCATGAAAATTAGGGTGCCAACCTCCAGGTGGGGCCTGGAGAGCCCCTGGAATTACAAGTAATCTCCAAACAACAAAGGTCAGTTACCCTGGAGAAAATGGCTGCTTTGGAGGGTGGACTCTATGGCATTATACTTAGGGTTGCCAGGTCCCTCTTTGCCACTGGCAGGAGGTTTTTGGGGTGGAGCCTGAGGAGAGCGGGGTTTGGGGAAGGAAGGGACTTCAATGCCATAGCATCCAATGGCCAAAGCGGCCATTTTCTCCAGGTGAATTGATCTCTATCGGCTGGAGATCAATTGTAATAGCAGGAGATCTCCATCTAGTACCTGGAGGTTGGCAACCTTAATTATACTCCAATGAGGGCCCTCACCCCCCTAACCCCAGGCTTCACCCCTAAATCTCAAGGAGTTTCCTAACCCAGAGCTGGCAACCCTAAAATAGATCATTGAGCCATCATTCAGTCACACCAGATTTGGCCTTTCCCTAGTCTCTTTCTTTTCATGGTACATTAATAAAATGTGCCAGACTTCTGAAAGTTCTTGCATCTCAACTTGAAGTGACAAATTAAAGTGACCTCAAAAAGGAAACTATGTGAGAAGATGTAATACTATGGTCAGTGCTATACTACCAATCTTTGATAAATTAGTTTTCTAGAAGAGTCTATGGAGACATATTTAATCAAATTGTAGTATAAACCCATGCATGGAATTCCTAATTACATTGTATCATTGAGTTAATTTGGTTTGTACTTCAATTATTAAAATTCATGATTTATCCTTATGAAATTAAAATGATCAAACATGCTTGATACAGCCACTTTTAGAAATAGATTAAGTCATTTTCTACCATTATGTAATTATACTACAACGACATTTCATTTTAATTACTTTGAACTACCAATAAAAAGGGTTTGTTTCACAGCTCTTTATATGCTGGAAAGCATTGAAAGTATGCCAGCCAATATGGGGGGGGGTCTCCTCAAAGTAGTTAAATATAGTTTAAAGGTGGAACTGATAAAATTCAATTTCAAAGCCATCTGTGGAAAAAATATTTTTCGTTTGACAAAAACCAAAAGAAATCCTCAGCTGTATTTTACTGCAGCCTAAAATGTTTAGATTGTTTCCCCTTTGTAATATGTTGTTACAGACATATAAGATGTTTCATTTGTTTTATACCGAATGTGCATACAGAGTCTCACAAACACATACTTTAAAAGATCTTAGAGGTTATTCAGGAAAGAGTTTTCAGTTGGGCATGGGAGGGGGAGATCAACCTGACTGTTCTCTGTGATAGTCAAGGTGCTCCTTCCAGAGGATGAATAATCTTTGGAGCATGTAAGGTAGAGTAAAAGGTCAAGGTAAAGGTCCCCTGTGCAAGCACCGGGTCATTCCTGACCCATGGGGTGACGTCACATCCTGACGTTTACTAGGCAGACTTTGTTTACAGGGTGGTTTGCCAGTGCCTTCCCCAGTCATCTTCCCTGGGTACTCATTTGACCGACCTCGGAAGGATGGAAGGCTGAGTCAACCTCGAGCCGGCTACCTGAAACCAACTTCCGTTGGGATCGAACTCAGGTCGTGAGCAGAGCTTGGACTGCAGTACTGCAGCTTACCACTCTGCGCCACTGGGCTCCTGTAAGGTAGAGACTAGAGGGCTTTTCCACTGAGGGGTTTCCCATCAGTTCTAGCCCCATACAGGGGCTAGTTTATCCCTTGGTTTATCCCTTGATTTCTGCATGCATTTTTGTGTCTTTAGTTTTCACTTTGTGTGTGTTTTGGTTTTTCTGGTTCTTTTTGACCACTTTCCCCCCTAGCTTTATCTGGAAGTCAATTTTGAGTCAGCTTGTTCCTCGTGCATGAAGTTTTTGTTTGTTTTCTTTGTCCCACCCACGTCCATCCATCTCCAGCCCACTTTTCAATGATTGGACTGTTGTCATCATCAAGCCACTCCCTCTCCTCTCCCTCTCCATTAAGATAAATGATTTCAGCATTTATTTTTTCTATTTTTTAAACTAAAATATCCCAAAAAAATTGTAGTGATGTAATGATAGCTTAAGCGGGTTAAGCAGTGATTACTGGTTCAAAGCCAAAAGATAGAACAGTTTGAATTGAACAGTATGATGCTGCTTAGCGTTCAGCTAATGACCATTGCCAGAACACTGATTTTAGCTCAAGACCCTGGTCACCTATTCTTTTCTATCCCATTGTCAGATCGCTATGGCAATATTTATACATGTCATATCCAGTTGGGAAACTCCAGTATGCAAAATAACTACCGTATATACTCGCGTATAAGCCAAGTTTTTCAGCCCCAAAAAAGGGCTGAAAAAGCCGAACTCGGCTTATACGCGGGTCAATACGGTAGGATAGGGGAGGGGGAGGAGGGAGGAGGGAAGAGGGAGGAGGAGGGAGGGGGGAACTTACTGCCGCCGCCGCTGCCGGGCCCACGCCGCTTCCTGCTGCCAAGAGCGGCCTGGGGCGGCCTCCTGCAGCTGCAGGGAGGCTGCCCCGGCCCTCGCCCGGCCGCGCCACCGCTTCTCCCAGCCGAGGGCGGCCTGGGGCGGCCTGGGGCGGCGGCCCCGGCCCTCGCCCGGCCGCGCCGCCTCTTCTGCCGGCCAAGGGCGGCCTGGGGCGACCTTCTGCAGCTCCAGGGAGGCTGCCCCGGCCCTCGCCCGGTCGTGCCGCCGTCAGGACCGCGCCGCTTGCTCCTGCGCCGGGAGCCCAGGTAAGCCTGCGTGGGGGGGGGAGGGGTTATAAGCCGACCCTCGGCTTATACGCGGGTGCCTAATTTTTCCCCATTTTGGGGGGGAAATTAAGCACCTCGGCTTATTCGTGGGTCGGCTTATACACGGGTATATACGGTATGCCTGATAAATTACAGACCAAATATTCACTGGCTCACCATAAATGCAAAGCAAAAAGTACAGCAAGTTCATAAATGCTGTGTCAAATCACTGCCAAATGATTTGTGCTCTTAACAATGACATCTTCTTGGGGAGGGTGAGATAAGAAGAATATTGCTAGGCAGAATGGGATTAGTGATCTATCACTTAAAAAAAACTGTTCCAGGTGCAGAAGTTCCATCAGTATATTGAGCTCTTTGTTTACAACAGATTCCCCATTCATTTCAAAGGAGGTAGCTAACTGGCGCAAGCATTCCGTCATATCTATGTCTAATCCCTCTATTGAAAACCGTGAGGATCTCTGCACTTACAGGAGCTCATTTTATGCATCACAGTTGAGCATCAATGGATCAGAGCAAAGAACTGGGAAAAGAAGATAATGCGTACTACACTCGGTGCAAAAGTTAATATACAACAACAATAATAAAAATAATGCCCACATTTTTACATAAAGTACTCTCATCTGGCTAGGCACACAACAAGCAGTCTCTTCGCTACAGCGTGAAACAGTATCTATTGCCCTTGTATCATGTAGATTCAATGCTGCATGAAGAGAAGCAATGCAAGAAATGAATGTTTTCTGGCTCTCTTTCCCCCAGTTATTATTACACAGATAAGGGATTTTTTTCTGACCATGCTAGCAGGTGATTTATTATTTTGTTGCTGGAAAAACAGACAGCTGAAAGGGGTTTTTGAAATGGAAATTGTGACATTTACTGAGTAATAATCTTACATTGCCATTTACAGGAAGCAGGTGGTGGCTGTTTACCACTGCAGACAGATGGAAATCCTGCAGTGGAGTTATTTTTTTCTGTTAGATAAATTAGCTTAAATAATTCAGTCCTTTTTCTGCCTGATTTGTTCGTTATGCAAACTTAAATATTAAAAGGCTATTCAGCTACTGAGCAAAATCTGGCACTGTGCATATTGATTTTAAACTGACATGAATGAGTGAATGAATTATATGTATAATATGTTTTTTAAAAAAATATGAAGGACAGTAACTGTTAGAACAGTAGAGTGGTGGTAGTTAAAAGTGAAATATCTTCCTGCTTTACATAAAGTGTTGCTTTATGTATATGAAAAGAGCAACCAAGGAAACATTTCGCATTGAGACCCTCATTTCATGGGAATAGATGGATACTGAATCAATAGATTTTACGTGGTCTTTCACTGTTGTTGTTCCAGTAAATATTCTTATAAAATGTGATAAATTTACAACAATTAATCCATAGAATTTAACTTTTACAGTCCTTGAAAATTTCTGCACACTTTCTTCAAATATATGCTAGAAGGTACAGGGTAATCTGTGAAGCCATTTCCTCTAATACTGTACACACTTGTGATCTCTTTGTACAAATCTATGAACAAATATATATAGGCTGGGCAGGTATTGCACATGTATTCAGCAAACATGTACTTGAATGGCAATCAACTTCAGAAGTCCCAAAAGCCCAACAAATTTGTAGCAAAGGAAATTCTTAGTTGTTTATCTCTTAGGAATTCTTAGTCAGGTTAGGTATTATCAGTGGTGTAGTTAGTAATTTTGGGTGGTGGACCAAGGCAGATTATCAAATTCCATTTACCCTCACCCTCTGTATATGTACAGTGTAAATTGTATTTTACAATATGTGTGTGTGTGTTAAGTGCCGTCAAGTCGCTTCCTATTCATGGCGACCCTATGAATGAAAGTCCTCCAAAATGTCCTTTGACAGCCTTGCTCATATCTTGCAAATTGAAGGCTGTGGCTTCCTTTATTGGGTCAATCCATCTCTTGTTGGGTCTTCCTCTTTTCCTGCTGCCCTCAACTTTTTCTAGCATGACTGTCTTTCCCAGTGACTCTTGTCATCTCATGATGTGACCAAAATACAATAGCCTCAAATGTTAATTAAATGTTTCCACAAAACCAAACGCTTTATGAAACAAGAGATGCCCTGTTGGATGGCACCAATGATCCATATAGACTAGCATCCTGTCACACAGTGGCCAACCAATTGCCCTGGAGTGCCAAAAAACAGAAAACCAAGGCCTCCCCCAACGTTGCCTTGGTCGTCCCCTTTAGTCATCATCTACCTTTTACATTTCTTTGAGACAATTGTGTCGCTCCAGATACTCAGGCTAGTTCTTCAACATGACCTGGGGCCTGTGTTGCCTGGGTCAGTTTACTACTCTCTGTCTCAACTCTTGAGCTGGGCCCAAGTACCCCCAATGTTGCAGAAGAGTCACTGCAAGGTAAACCATCAGGCAACTGCTCCAATCAGGAAAGGAATTCCAGTCATAGTAATGCAATTTTGCAACAGATAGCCTGCAGCTGCCATCACAAACTTGGGGCAACTGCCCGACCTCTCTCTGTTTTTCCCCACAACTTTAGTTTTTGTGTACATTTTTGCTGGGATACCTATCAAGTGAATCCTAGTAAACTCACATCTCCACAGGATAAGACACTTTAAAACAAGTGTTAAATCGGTGACCAAAGAGCACTGGATTGTTAAATCCTATGCTGGAATGTTGCCGTGATGAAATTTAAAATCCTTCCATGAATACACTTGGGAATGTAGTCATAGATTTACAATTTCACTAACATAATGACATTTCACTGTTCAGTTATTGACTGAGGTAACATTTGGCACTCCCAATATTCATCCTATTCTGTTTGTTTTGTTGCTTCTGTTAAACAGGAGTTGATTTTAGATCACTTGCAGGTCACTAAGTGGCCCTTCGCTGTGAGATGCAGAGTTTTATGGCTCCATGAACAGTTTAGTCACTATAACTGGCCATTAGTTTTGTTGTTGTTAGATTGAAGCTTGAAATATGTAATTTTGAGAGATTTAAAAAAAAAAAGCCTATACAAAGAAATGACCAAGGCTGGATTCTCCAGTTTGGGTCTCGCTGAGACTCATAGCTGGTACCTCTTATATAAAATGGCAACAAAGTAAGGATCTACTTGTTGCTTCTGAAGAAATGGGCTGTTGTCCACAAAACCTTTGATGAAACAACATTTTGTTAATCTTTTATATGCCACAAAACTATTGCTTGTTTTAATTTTCCTGATGACTCAGATGATACCTCTCACTGGCCCTGAATTTCCAGCCATGCAGTAAATGATAGTTATCAACAATACTTTGCGTATGGCTTCACACCAAGATAATTCAGGATTTTTTTTTAATTATGGGAGGAGAAGGGGAATAAGTTTACAGATATTACAGACTTTCTGCATGAGACAAGCAAGTAAATACCTGCAATCATCTTTAAGTCTGTAGCTGATGAAAAAGGGTGGTGAACATCTCAGTCCTATTTAGCCGCATGGGCCAATACTGACAAGTAAGGAATGTCCTTCTCTGGATGGCCCAGGTGAGCCCGATCTCATCAGATCTCAGAAGCTAAGCAGGGTTGGCCCTGGTTAGTACTTGGATGGAAAACCACAACAAAGTCCAGGGTTGCTGTACAGGCAATGCCAAACCACCTCTGAAGTCTCTAGCCTTGAAAACCCCATGAGGGGTTGCCACATGTTGGCTGCAACTTGCCAGCACTTTCCACTAAGAACTTACACATTGCCATCCTTAACAGAGCTGTACCCTTCCAAGACCATTGAAAACTAACTACAATAAATCGCATGTTAAAATGCTGTTATTATGCCAATAAAGGTTTGTGTATATAAAAAAAACTACAATAAATGAAATTGATTTATTAGGCACAATCCACAGACCATTTAATAAAATAACATATTTAAACATAACACAAAAACAATGAACACTTCAAGCAAATTAAAAAAAGACACAAACATGCGAGAGCTTTTTGCACTCTAGAACAGCATGCCCAAGCATGGTTTAGAGAGGAATCCCCCATATCTGTCTCTAGCTCCATTTTCCAGATCTATTGATCCACCCTATATGGCCAGGATTAGAATTTGATGTATGATTGCTTTACATTTCCACAAGCAAAATGACCTTATTTAAAATAAGATTATAAGGAGTCGGGCAGCCCATTCCTGAAGGGAGGGTAGTTAGTTGGCAGAAGGGGATGGTGCAGTCGCACTGCCTCCAGAGAAGGTTTTCCCAAAAAAACCTGTGAAACTCCCCATTATGTTTCACAGGGCTATGCCAGCTATTTTGCAAGCATAAGTTGGTTCTCTGCAAAATGGCGTGTTCCCAGGGCGAAAGGAATCTCCACCCCCAGGAACACCCCAGGAATGCCCCCTGGATGCCGGTACGAGTACTCATGCCAGAAAAATGCCACTGGGAAGGCAGCAGCAGCACAGGAGGCTCACACGGCCGCATCGCTCCTCGGATTTGGCATAAGTCGCCCTGCACCTGCATCCATGCCACATTGGTTGACACAAGTGGCACAAATGCCGGCGGTGGGGTTAACGCTGACTCCTAAGTGGCTCCACCCCCCCTTTCAATATTGCACAGTAAAATAATCCCCTGTGGTAATTGCAAATTGTATGGTTATATATGGCTAGCCACGCACACATTATTCACAGCTATTAAATATTATTCGCCTAATTGATGCATTCATGCTCTGTCTAGTGCATATAATAATACATCTTCGAGTGCATCATTCATTTGTCAACACACATCACATACATGGCACCCATTTTGGGTCTGGGCCTTTGTATATCATTGTTTATTAAGGCCTTCTGGTTTTGCTTGCTTTATTTTCTATTATAAAGAGCCACAGAAACTTCCATTGAAGAAAGGGCCAATGAATCGTGTGGAGAACCATATAATTTACAACAAGCAAGTAGGCTGTTCCATAAGGAATATAAACAGATCAGATATTCAGTTTTGAAATAGTTTTTTTTTTTTGTAATTTAAAAACGAAAAGGCAGGAAAAGCAAATCAACTCAAGGGGCTCAAAGGACTGTAATCTGCTTAAAAGCATTGTCAAACCCCTAAGAAGGAAACTGTTGAGAAACAGCCAAGACTGCAATATATTGACCTTCAGAGTTTGCTGCAAAACTCAGCAATTTCCCCTGATATATAGAATATGCCATTTTTAATCTCATCTTAAATGAATGCCAAGAAAACATGCTTTGATACAGCAGTTCTACATAAGTTTAAAGATCATAATAATTATTGGAAAGTCTGGTCTTTCCCTATAGAGGAAAAAAAGGGGGCAGTCTAGGATACATGAAAGTCTTCTCCTAAACCTCAGGCTTATTCTTCTTTTAAATGGGGAGGCACAGTCCTATCTTTGTGCTTCTTCTCTTCTTTGAATTCTGATAGGCAATATTATCCTCCTTGAAAAAGGCTTTGATGGAGTCATGTGTTGACATTTTCTAAGAATGATTTGAATGTATTAATCTATCACACTTTTATCTCCCGTGGAGGATCCAAATCACATTCCTACATATGTAAAAATTGTAAGATGGGAGATCCACTAATAGATCTCCAACATTTCATCCAGTTTGACATATTAGCAGGACTCTGGAATGGGGTAACCCATTCTTTAATGCTGATCCTTAGCAGTGCATTCCTAATACTAATTTGCTGGAGAATTAGATTCTAGTCTCAAAAGTGGCAGTTTCACTCAGAGGGGTCCAATGTAATGAGGTAGTCAGTACATAGAAAATGGGTCATGCATGCATAGGTGTCTGCATCAGTTCATGGACATTCAGGGTGATTAATTTATAAATACATTCCATTCTTTTCAGCCATCATATGATTTCCAGTGTACATGTGATTTTAGTCACAGAGCCCAAGAATCTGTCCAAAGGAATGAGGAGAAGGAGTAATTAAGAGAAACAATGTGCAGATGGATAGGAACATGTAGATGGAGCAGGTATCAGGCAAGCTATATATTGCCTTGACTCAATATTTATAACTAAGATAAGTTCTTAAAGACCTATGAGTTGCCAGAGCTGAATCGTGCTCGAGAATAGAATGCTAACATGTTAGACCAGAAGGGTCGAACGTGCGGCCCACGGGCCGGATCCGGCCCGCGGAAGGCTTTTCACCGGCCCGCAGAGCCCAGGCAGCTGGTCCCCCTTCTCCCCCTCCCCTGACCTTTTCTGAAATTCCTGGAGCCACTACGACCCTGTGCGCCATCGGGAAGCTTTCCCTCTCCCTCCCCAAGCATGCGTGGGCCGCCCACTGAGGCCCCACGTGCTGGCGGGAAGCCGCCTCCCCACTCCCCAGGCGTTCTATGGTCGGCCACTATGGTCCCTCGCATTGGCAAGAAGCTGCCTTCCCTCTCCCCATGAGTACTCAGGCGGCCCACTGAGGCCCTGCATGCCGGCAGGAAATCTTCCCTCTTTTCCCCGGGCACGCCCCTGCCGCATGCTGAGGCCCTGCGAGTCACCGGAAAGCCGCCTCCCCCCTCCCCCGGCATGCTTGGGCTGCCCGATATGGCCCAGTGTGCCGGCGGGAAGCCTCACCCCACCCCAGGCGCACCTGCAAGCGCAGCCAAGATTCTTCTCCCTTCCCTCTTTCTCTTTTTCTTTCTCTCTTCTCTCTCTCCCTCTTTTTTTCTTTATAGCTCTTTCTCTTTTATCCCTCTTTTATTCTGTCCCTCTGTCCCCTTTTCCTTCCTTCCCTTCTTCCTTCCTTCCCTTCTTCCCCCTCTTTCTTTCCCCCCTTCTTCCTTTCTCTCTCTCTTTCTTTCTCCCCCTCCTTTCCCCCTCTTTCTTCCCCCTTCTTCCTTTCCTCCCCCTCTTTCTTTCTCCCCATCTTTCTTTCTCTCCCCCTTCTTCCTTCCTTCCTTCCTCCCTTCCTTCCTTCCTTCCCCCTTCTTCTTTCCTCCTTCTTTCTCCCCCCTCTTTCTTTCTCCCCCTCTTTCTTTCCCCCCTCTTTCCTTCTCCCCCTTCTTTCTCCCCCCTTCTTTCTTTGTCCCCCTTTTCTTCCCTTCTTCCTTCCTTCCCCCTTCTTTCTTCCCCCCTTCTTCCTTCCTTCCCTTCTTCCTTCCTTCCCCCTTCTTTCTTTCTCCCCACTTCTTTCTTCCTTTCTTTCTTCCTTCCTTCCTTCCCCCCTTTCTTTCTTCCTTCCTTCCATATTCATGGGAAAAGAGATTTTTGTTCATGGGCAGAGTAACAGAAAGTGTGTTGATGTTTCTTTCTTTCTTTTTCTTTCTTTCTTTCTTTCTTTATTTATTTCTTTCTTCTCGCATTCATCCTTCCCACTTCTTCCTTCCTTCCCCTTTCTTTCTTTCTTTCTTTCTTTCTTTCTTTCTTTCTTTCCTTCTTTCTTTTTTTACTTCTTTCTTTCTTCCCCCCGTTTTCCCCCTCTTCCTTTCTTCCCCCCTCTTTCTTTCCCCCTTCTTTCTTTCCCCCTTCTTTCCTTCTCCCCCTTCTTCCCTCCTTCCCCCCTTCTTCCTTCCTTCCCCCCTTCTTCCTTCCTTCCATGTTCATGGGCAAAGAGATTTTTGTTCATGGGCAGAGTAACAGAAAGTGTGTTGATGTCTTTCTTTCTTTCCTCTCCTTCTTTCCCCTCTTCCTTTCTCCCCCTCTTTCTTTCCCCCTTCTTTCTTCCCCCATTCTTTCTTCCCCCTTCTTCCTTCCTTCCCCCTTCTTTCTTTCTTTCTTTCCTTCTTTCTTTCTTCCCCCCTTTTTCCCCTCTTCCTTTCTTCCCCCTCTTTCTCCCACCTCTTTCTTTCCCCCCTTCTTTCTTTCTCCGCCCTTCTTCCCTCCTTCCCCTCTTCCTTCCTTCTCCCCTTCTTCCTTCCTAACATGTTCATGGGCAAAGAGATTTTTGTTCATGGGCAGAGTAACAGAAAGTGTGTTGATGTCTTTCTTTCTTTCCTCCCCTTCTTCTTTCCCCTCTTCCTTTCTCCCCCCCTCTTTCTTTCCCCCTTCTTTCTTCCCCTTCTTCCTTTCTTCCCCCTCTTTCTTTCTCCCCCTTCTTTCTTTCACCCCCCTTCCTTCCTTCCTTCCTATCTTTCTTTCTTTCTCCCCCCTCTTTCTTTCACCCCTTCTTCCCCCTTCCTTCCCCCCTTCTTCCTTCTTTTCCCCCTTCCTTCCTTCCTTCCTTCCTTCCTTCCTTCCTTCCTTCCTTCCTTCCTTCCTTCCTTCCTTCCTTCCAATGTTCATGGGCAAAGAGATTTTTGTTCATGGGGAGAGTAAGAGAAAGTGTGTTGATGTCCTTTCTTTCTCTCCCTCTCTCCCTCTCTTCCTCCTTCTTTTTCTTTCTTTCTTTCCTTCTTCTTTCCTTCCTTCCTTCCATCCCTATTATTTATTTATTATTTATTTATTTATGTACACATGGTCTGGCCCAACCAAGTTACAGTTATATCATACCTGGCCCTCTTAACAAATGAGTTCAACACCCCTGCTTTAGACTATCATCCTTCTGCTTGGAATGGAGAACTGCCACATCAGTATCTGGTTTGAATCCAGCTGATTCTGTTAGATTGCATTCTTAATTACTAATAGCCAAATCTTCCTGTGTAAACACTTGCTCCAAAAATAATAAACGTCCATTAAATGTACATTTTACTTGGGAAGCTGCAAAAGAAAAAGAAAAAAGGCTGGTTAAAATTGATCTCACTATTGATTTCTTTTGGTCCTTTTCCAGTAATTTCACTGATTGTTTTCAGTCTGTTTTTGGTAGTTCTCCCCCTCCCCGCTTTTGAAAGATTCACTAACTACCCAGTAATGATATGACAAAATTATGTATTATTAATCAACATAATATCAAAGTACTCTGTAATCTCATTGGTCATTTTGACAACAAAATAGCCCAAGCATAAACAAACTACCTTGTATCCCTCCCCTCTCAGTCTTTGCATAAAGAAATGCTGACACCCAGTAAACTGACTTCAAATCTGGGCACTCAGCCACCCACCAGTAACAAGGGACTGATGACAATGGTGAAGCAACACTGAGTGATTCTGGACCAGTCACACGAGCTCAACCTACTCTACTTCACAGGGCTATTATGAGGATAAAATGGAGAAGAGGAGAAGGATGTAAGCTGTTTCGGGTCCCCTTGGGGGAGAAAAGCAGGTTATAAATGAAGTACATAAAATAAAATAAACTCTCATTTTGGAGCTTTGTGCATGTGTAAAGTGTCATCATGTAGCAGTCAACTTACGGCAACCTCGTTGGGTTTTCAAGGCAAGAGACATTCAGAAGTGGTTTGCCAGCACTTGTCTCTGTGCAGCAAACCTGGACTTCCTTGGTGGTCACCCATCCAAGTACTGACCAGGGACTGTCTTGATTAGCTTCCATGATCTGATGAGATTGAGCTAGCCTGTGTGTGTGTTAAGTGTCGTCAAGTCGCTTCCGACTCATGGCGACCCTATGAATGAAAGTCCTCCAAAATGTCCTATCTTTGACAGCCTTGCTCAGATCTTGCAAATTGAAGGCTGTGGCTAGCCTACTAGACCAATATTCCATGGTAAGAAATAAAATAGGCTTTAGCACAAATGGATATGGCTTCTGAGATTAGGTAATGTAACAACTAGTAGCAACAGGTTCTGCTAGTCAGACACAGAGATTAACTGCTGAGATTATTGACTATTGGTCTGATTGCCAGACACTGGGTGAGGCTGTTTCCAGGTGCCTTTCCAGAGTTAGGAGAATTCCTTACACACAAGGCAAACTCTGGTCTTTTATGCATGGCTGTTTCACTTGCCATCACCCCTCTGACAATTTTGAGTCTTTGTGTTGATTATGGAAGCTGCTTCTGACCATCAGAGGTCGCCTCACTCTCCCCCTGGTTTCCACACATTTTGCCCGTGTTTCAGAGATCTATTTTATCGCAAGTTTAAAAACGCAAGCAAAACATGGGGAAAGGCAGGGGGAGAGCAAGGCGACCTGCGATGGTCAGAAACATCATGTATAATCAGTACAAAGACTTGAAGTTGTTGGAGGGGTGACAGCGAGAGAAATAGCCATGCATAAAAGACCACTGAGACAGGATTCCTCCAGTCTCTCTCTGAAGGTCCAAGCCCTATCTGATTTGAGCTAACAGTGTGAAAGCTTTTTCTCTCACTCTCCCCCTTCCTAGCTGGCTCCTCCAGCTCTTCCAATGATTTTGATTGGCTGCTAGCTGCTCTGTTCCCACACCAAATAGGTCTAAAGGTGATTGGTGCTTTTCAAAAAGGGGCAGGGCTTTTGCCCATCTGCCGTAGTGAGGTCATGGCTCTCCTTAGTCAGGCTATGCTAACTAATGGCCAAAACCTTGGGCGGGAGATCTGAATCACTGATGGGAAATCTGCTTGCCTGCCTGTCACTGTAAGTGATCCCAATGTTGGGCACCCACTTCTATCTACTGATATAATTTTGTCAATAAATGTAAGTCCATCCAAGTGCAAAATCTAATTACTATCAAGTGGCCGGGTGGGCTACATCACGTTTACTGACAGTCCTTTTTTCCTACCAGACTTTCTCAAGCAAGGGTGAAGCTTCCATCGTTCCAGTCCTCTTGTTCTATTCCCCTGCCTTGATGCAATCACCTTTTGTTGCCCTTCTGGAATCCCCCTTCCCTTCACAATTCAACCAGAGCCGGGAAATAAATAGAGGCCCCCTGACCTGGATGGCCCAGGCTAGCCTGATCTCGTCAGATCTCAGAAGCTAAGCAGGGTCAGCCCTGGTTAGTATTTGGATGGGAGCCCACCAAGGAAGTCCAGGGTTTCTATACAGAGGAAGGCACTGCCAAACCACTTCTGTTAGTCTCTTGCCTTGAAAACCCCATAAGAAGTCGCCATAAGTCGGCTGCAACTTGACGGCACTTTACACACACGCACACATCCTGGACTCACCCAGAATTCCTGGACTTTACATATAAAATGCCATGTAATTTTCGTTAGGGCACGCTCACTAGAGTAATTCTTTTATCAGAGTGAGAAGAAATTTAGCACAGAACTGAAAAAGGCAATACTAATTAGCACTAATTAACACTTTTGCACCATAACATGTGAACGTGGATATTTATTCAAAGATTTATGCTTTCAGATTTGCATCATTAATAGGAAAAAGCACTAGTCATTCTATACAGCAAATCCACATGGAGATTAAACCCAAACTCCATTCATTTGTAGTATCAGACATGTCCTCACTTCAGTGCTTTTTTACTGCCAGTATATTATATAGCTGTATCATTTATTTCTGCAGGCTGACACTGAAAAATTGATCTCTTTGTTTTACATTGTACATATTATAAATGAGGAGGAGTAAATGCTGAAGATGAGGCGCATCCAAGCTTACCCACATCTCCCTTATCATTAAGCAGTTTTCTCCTTTGTAGAGCATGGCAGGACATCTGTGGTGGCCTCCAGATTTACTTTGCCAGATTTTCATTAAAAGAGTGACTCAATAAAAGTGTTGCTTATCCTAATACAGCTCTTTAGAGGTTTACAAATTTGCATTTAATAGTCTTTAATGTCATTACAGCATTAATAATCTGTGCCTAAAGGCCAATAAAGACTTTACATTTTCGATTTTATGGAGGAAGCTTCATAAACCCACGCTTTTCGTGTGACTCAGCTTTTATTGTGCCATAAAAGAGCCATAGTCAAGGCTACTCATATGCTAGAGAAGATCTGACATCATTGATTTGCATTAATTTAATGGGATTATATTTACAAACTATCTCCTCCTCAATGAACAATAGCATTTTTACATCCAATAAATAAATCAACAGGTTTTGAACAACTCATTTAAAAAGTGGCACACTACAACAAGGAGAACAAAGCACTAGCCCAGGCAATGTTGCTGACTATGCTAAGTTGGATGCTAAAAATCAACTTTACAACAATACTGGACTACAGTGCTGGAGGCAGTGGTTGGCAGGGTCAGGAACATGCCAGGGCCCATCCCTGCTGTGAAAAAAAAATGTTTAGTTTTTTTTCTTCACAGTGCAAACTTCACACCACAATTAAGTGGAGAATGGCAACTTTCTTACTTCATGGTGATGGTTGCTAAATTCATCAAGGTTCCAAGGGACAATTTGCACATTCTAATGACACACACTCCCCCTCTCCTTGTTAACAACAAGTTAGTGGAGATCAAGGGATTTTTTTGGCATTTCTGCATGTCACAGAATTTCTTTGTACCTTGCTCTCCCCACAACTGGAAATCTGTTGGTGCCAGCTGCAGACAGTTCCAGCGAGGCAAATAATTTTTTTGGAATATTCCATCACATTTATTTGGTGTGTTTTTTCTGGAACAACACAATTCTGGGAAATGGCCTCACAGCATTTGTCAAAACTGACAAATTTTGAAACTTTTCCACTTGCCCTTAGACCAATTCCCCATATAGTTTATGAATATACTGTGCCAACATCACAAGCAATCATAGAATCATAGAGTTGGAAGGGACCACCAGGGTCATCTAGTCCAACCCCCTGCACAATGCAGGAAATTACCTCCCCCACCCACATCCCCAGTGATCCCAACCCTCCCCCCTGCCATTCAGGATCTTCCAATCAAAGCACTCCCGACAGATGGCCATCCAGCCTCTGCTTAAAGACCTCCAAAGACGGGGACTCCACCACTCTCCGAGGCAGTGCATTCCACCAATGGTTGAAGGGTTCACAGCAGATCCATATAAGGGGAGTGAACAGTCTCCCTGGAATCGTATCACTCCAGAATATCAACTGGAATGTCAAAAGTGCATTGATCTTCCTCCACTGCACAAATCTGGGACTTGCTTAATGGAGCTGTGTCTCTGCTGTTGCATGGCATGCTGCTACTACAGCTGCAGGTTAGGGTGGGAAGGGTCATAACTCTATAGAAAACCACATGCTTTGCACAGATGTTATGTTTAGCCCCATGTTATGTTTAGTTCCATGATGGGTTCTCAGGACAATATTTTTCTCCAGTGCAGTCATTGAGGTTGACATTTGAAGTGGAAGCCCTGCTGGGAAAAGATGGGCTTCATAACCTTTCCTCTTGTAACATTTTTTCCTGCTGATAATTGCTTTCTCCCTCCCTAAAGTTGTTTTTACTCATGGGGGGGGGGAGGACAACAGGAAGGGAAAGGGCTAAGAAGTCCCTCATCGCTAGGGTTGCCAACCTCCATGTGGTGGCTGGAGATGTCCTGCTATTACAAATGATCTCCAAGTGACAGAGATCAGTTCACCTAGAAGAAAAGGCCACTTTGAAAGGTGGAGTCTATGACATTATACCCTACTGAAGCCCATCCCTTCCCCAAACCCCACCCTCCTCATGCTCAACACACACAACACAAAATCTCCAGGTATTTCCCAACCCAGAGCTGGCAACCCTACTCATCTCCTACACCAGTCTGCCCTGTAAAAAACCAACAATCTACCCATAATGTATCATTCTAGCTTCAATTCTGTGCGTGGGAATTTGGAGGGGACATGAAAAAAAATCACCATTTAAGTATTGCTAACATTCATTTGAACAAAGTTGTACAAGAAGAACACATGACTAAACTTCAAAAGCAAAGTCATAAATAAGAACATTATGATATAAATATAGGTAAGCAATCATATTTGAGTGGCATAACATAAAGTTCAATCCCTGGCAACTGAAATGAAAGAACATCAGACAGCAGGAATGAGAATAACTACTGCCTAACAACCTGTAGAAGTGCTGTTCTTCTGAGTGGACTGACTAGATCAGCACAGATGGCCAATCCTCTCACTCGGTATAAGGCAATTTCATATATGCTGACAGTACAGTGTTACTTCCCCACCCCTAGATAAATTTTAATGTTGTTTGCAATTTTCCCAGTTCAGTACAACAAATTATTTCTTGATATAATTTGCAGAAACAAACTTTCAAGTCTGGCGTATGAGCATGGATTGCTAAAACCTTTTTAACTCAGTTATTCTTAGTTTTATATTCCTGATATTTGTTTGAAATCAGCCAACTGAGAAATCTTTTGCTTTTGTTAGGGTAGTAAATAAAGCCTAATATGTTATGAAAATTGCAAGTCCTATGGACAGGAAGTCTTCAAAGATATATAACATAATAAAGCATCCTTCAGTGGTGACATGATTGCAAAAATAAAAATAATGATAATAACAATAAAGAATTATTACTGAAAAGGAGATCGCTTTCTTGAGTTATTTTTGGCATTGGAATGGAAGGGGTTTAATGCATCAGTAAAAGATAAATGTATTTGTCATTTAGATAATGCTCAATTGAGACTAGGAGTATAGTGGGAGTGTAGTGGGAGAATTTTATTTAAATGCTGTACTAGGTTTTATTTATAATATTGATTCCGTTCAACCTGTTCCCCCAAATCTTTGTGGAATGCTGTTTAAAACAACTATACCATCTAATATATATTGAAGTAAGCCTCTGATAGTACAAATCCATTGCTGGTTTACTACCAACTTACAGCATGTAGAATTCAATATTTGAACTGGAAGGTACCTCATTATTTGTCCCAAATCCAAAACATAAGTTAGGTTGAGGCATCATGTTCTGCAACACAGGAAGGGAAACTGGAGTAAGGGTAGTTGCAAATCTGAAACTCATTGCTCCATGATATTAGGATGTGAGTAGCATCTCCACATGTTCTTTGAGCATTCAGGGTCATTTGTAATCTCATATTACTTTACAAAACCCACTGCTACCATGAGGTAAGCATTTGATGACATTTTTAAAGATACCTAGTTCCCTGGTGTCACTACACTAGTCTAGATATTTATTTAAAACATTTCTATGCCACTTGTCCACCCAATTAAGGGTTCCCCAAGGTGGTGAACATTAAAACACTAAAACATTTCAAGCATTAAAAAGCATTTTATACACATATACTATTTAAATATGCACTGTCTGAATGCTTTACCAAAGATTTGTGCACAATATGAAAATTTAAATTGATTATTTCAAATTCCTTATTAGTAAGCTACAGGTAGGTAATACCTACCAAGAATTTGTGACTAGCACGAGAAGTCTTTTCTGCCCCCTTTCATAGCCTTCGTATGCATCTTTTTCTGTTCTTCCATGATTGCAGGATCCAGTCCTGAGCACTGTGAATTGGATCCTAACAGGGTTTTTGTTTTTTTACTCAACACCATTTAATTTCCCAGCTCCGTGCAGCCCCCAATCCACCTGGTTTTTGTCTACTTGTCTTTTTAGTAGTCATTGTCTTTTTAGTAGTCACAATGGGCCACTGTTCCCCCCTTCCACCAGGGTAAAAGCTGGAGTTTTCATCTCCATGTTTCGTTGTCATGTTCTATTTATGTATACAGTTCTTCAGAAGTGCACTGGCACTGGAAGAAATAAAAAAAAATACATCTTTTTTGTCTGAGAAGTCTGTTAAAGGTTACTACCTGGGATAACAGATTCCTTAAACAAATGATTTCTTTCAGCTTCAGGGCCGGGAATGAGCAAAAAGGGGGGATAGCCCTTTCTCCACTTGGCTCCATGATGGTTGCAAGGGTCTGGGGAGACTGGGTCCAGCTGCAGCCTAGGCAGGCCAACCAGGACCTGGAAGACCTGGACACCAAAGTCTTCATTCTAATCTGTCTCTCCCATATATACCTGGGTGGCTGCTGGAGCCTTTCCTCAGTTGGCTCCAGCTTCAGGGAACTGAAGACTGTTGGCAGCAAAGGGAAGAAGAGAGAAGAGGTGGCTGCAACTCCAGTGATGTGGCAATGATCTTCAGCAGCAGCTGGGAATGGCAGCGGCGACTGGCTTTAGTGGCGACATTTCTTGCAGCAGTGATAATCCCAGTGCAACACCCACCCTCTCAGCAGAAGTCACTACATCCCACCTCTTGTGCTGTGGTCATGTCTCCACCCCTCCCGAGCTGCTATCATGCCTCCCTCCAGGCCCTTACTCCCAGAGGTGGGGTAATCCGCCCCAACAGTTGCTGCAAATTTCTTTAGAATGGCTTTCCCTCTAAGGCAAAGCTGTATTGGGGCAGCTCCTGGGGCCCCACTCCAGGCTTGGGGGCACACGATCGGCCCCTAAGCTACTTCCCCAATAAGGGCGGCAATTGGAGGCATGATCAGGCTGTGCATTAAGCCCCCACACACCCTCCTTAGATGAGAGGCGCCCAGCTTTTACTGGTTGGCTCATTTGCTTAGCTGTAAGGGTCCTAAAAAAGAGCCCCATGGCGCAGAGTGGTAAGCTGCAGTACTGCAGTCCAAACTCTGCTCATGACCTGAGTTTGATCCCAACGGAAGTTGGTTTCAGGTCGCCGGCTCAAGGTCGACTCAGCCTTCCATTCTTCCGAGGTCGGTAAAATGAGTACCCAGCTTGCTGAGGGTAAAGGGAAGATGACTGGGGAAGACACTGGCAAACCACCCTGTAAACAAAGTCTGCCTAGGAAACATCGGGATGTGACATCACCCCATGGTGCTAGCACAGGGGACCTTTACCTTTTTAAGGGACGTAAAAGTGTCTCTCTAATCCATTGCCTTGCTGGTACAGGCAGGCAAGGTTCCTCTGGTCCATGTCCTCCCCTCCTTTTTCTTCCTTCTAGTTGCCATGCCACTCAAAAAGGGTCTACTCCAGACAGGCAGCCAGCAGCTTCCCACCCATGTCCAAGGGCCCAGGGCAGTCAACCAAAGGATATCCAAACTGCACTACCTCCCAGCAAACAGCAGGCGTCCTCCCAGGCTTGGGGATCCCAGGCCTGAGGGGACTCCAATGTACCAGGCAACACAGCTCTGCTGTGGGGCATCTTTCAGGCCCCAGTATACCTCACTGAATAGGTTGAACAGCTCAGCTCTCTCCCCCTGACCCACAAGGCTCAGGCTGGCCCTGTGAAGCCCAACAGGTCAGTGTGTTCAGTCATGTAACATCAGACCTGTGCATCCAGCTACTGGATCTAGCCTCTAGCATTTTGTGGTTTTGAATGCTGAAGTGTCCTGTAGCGATGCGGCGCTTCTGGGGTAAACCTGGAAGTGGCATAATTGCATCGTGCACAGGATCACCACCCCATCCCTGCCCCAAAAACCTCCCGCCGGTGGAGAGGGAGGACCTGGCAACCTTACCCCTGAGGGTGGTTCCCAAGAAGGTCCTGGGTGAATTAGGACTCATCCACCACCTCTCCTACCCAAAAGGATCAGCTGTCAATGAGGCTATCCCTCAGGAGTTTTGTTCTGTACAATACACCTCTTTCGACCATGCTGTTAGCCTACAGCCCTGGGGCCCTTATAGCCAAATGCAATGTGCAATCAGCCTTCTGGTTGCTACCTGTACACCCTGGGATTTTCATGCTAAGCTTTAGGTTGAATGGCTAGTGGTATGTTGACAAGGCCATGCCCATGGGATTCTCGCTGGCCTGTGATAACTTTGAGACCCTGAGCACATTTTTAAAATAGTCAGTCAAGGACCACATCCAGTCCCCTCATGTCATGTACTTCTGAATGAATGAATGAATGAATGAATGAATGAATGAATGAATGAATGAACGAATGAAAGCCTTTATTGGCATTGCAGTAAAACATACAAAACAATTACAGTAAAACCATAGTATACAGGTACATCTAACCCCCATCGGTGTTGCAATAAAATCAATTTAAAAGGCTAAGTGGATTACTTGATTTCGCTGTCCTAAGCCAGCCTTATTTTATACAAAGGCATTCATGTTCTTTGATTGCAGACTGTAAAAACCTTGCCATCGATTCAATTTTTATTGGGTCCTGTACGGTCATAAGGCAGGACACCTTATTTTGGTGGGTAACCATTCCCTGTCCGCAGAAATTGGGTCTATAAATTGTGATTGACCCCTAACATACAGCAAACAGTTAAGTAGGACACGGAGGATTGATTCTATTATGCCCTCCCCCAGGGAAAAACCTGCCTGAATATGGGACGTTATTAAATCTTCCGTGGAGCAGGGCTGATGGAAGGACATGAAATCTAGCGAGCATATAAGCTCTTCTCAGTTGGGGATCAGTTAAACACATAAGGTAATGCGCCAAAGCCTGATTATATGGCCAGGGTTCCCAACATAGAGGGGAACATCTACTGCTTGCCGATCTTCTGAGCTCCTGCAATTCTATGTCTAAAAATCTGTGCTCAATCAACTCAAATGCTGAATTCTCTGTAAGACAGAGCAGAGAGTCCAAGGGGATTCCTATTGATCTAATTTTGGTTTCAATATGGTTTATCCAACTGGATCGTTCAAATTCTGTTAGCATATAATGGACAAAGCTATTTGAATTTGACTTAAAGTGCCATCATAACCAGAATTTTGTTTTAATAAGCCAGCTCTGGTTTCCAGGCGAATTCTGCTTGTTTCTAGGCACAAGGATGCATAAGAAACACAGGATGATATTCCGAGAATTTTCCATAGGAATTTGGATTGTATTTTTTCAATATCCTGGTTTAAAGCATGGCTCAAGATTGGAATTCCATATAAAAGTTGAGAGGCTGACTTAGCATTAAAGACCTTTAGTGCAGCTGAGACATAGTGGTGGTTTTTTGTGTGGGAAAAAAAAGTGTAATAGCTGAAATGCTATTTTGAACCACTGTTATCGCAAATTTCCTGTAAGTCACCCAACTAGCTCTGTAGTGAAAATAGATGCCTAGGTATTTAAACCATTTCACCAGCTTGATCTCATTTCTTCTTATCCTCCAATAAAAGGGGGTCTCCCTGACTTAGCAAAAACCATAATTTTGGATTTTTCAAAGTTCATTGTCATTTACTTCCTAGATGACTTCCTCTTCACTGGCCCAGCCAGGAGTCCTCCAGGCAGCTCCCATTTGGCTTCCTTCCAGGCTCTGGAAGCTGAGCTCAGAGGACTGTTGGCCTGGGATAAGATCAAGGGCTCCGTCACCCAGCTAACTTACTTGGGGATCCTATTGGTTTCCATCTGCAGCACCTCCTGCTGTTACCAAAATTGCTCTTTGGATGGGGAATTAGCTCGAGCAATCGGTAACTATGTATTTATTAAGCCAGGATCGCCCTATGTCTACGAGGGTTTTTCTCAGTGACTCCCCAAATAAAGACAGACTCAGGAATTCCAAATTAAAAGGTGTTTATATATATATATTCATTCATTCAATGTTACAAGTAACACACATACGAGAAACTAGGAATAAAGATAAAGGTAAGCTACAGACATTGAGGGAGTTATTAATTAGGATACTTTACCAATCTCTAGAAGTGGAGATGTTCCAACATCCGTGGCATAGAGGTAGACAGAATACAGCGGGGGGGGAGGGGTGTATGGAACTTAACACACGAGGGAGACATGGCAGAGAGTGAAGGGGGAAGATCTGCACTGAGCCTTGTTGGGTAGGGCAAAATATACCCTTTTCTGGGGGTGGGGGGGGGGAGTGAGATTCTCCAGATGGCTCCTTCCAACAACAAAAAGAGATTAAAAAGATTTCAGGGTCAGAGATAGGGTGAGGTGGCAATTTGTTTACTAAGCTGGCATCCTTGATTTATACATCCTGAGATGGTCCTTCTCCGGAGGTTGTAAATCTTCACATTCCAGGGAGGCGGCAGGGGGAATCCTTTAATGTAGATAGCTGAGGATGTTTTCCCAGGATACACAGGAGGGGGGGAATATGCAGAGAAGGGCTACGTGATGCTCTCGCCTTGCAATAATGGCTTCTCTTTGGCTCAGGCTTTTGGATCAAGAGGCAATCGGGGATCATGGCAATTGTTCTGCTGGTTCTGCAGAGGTGATCCGGCCTCTTGTCCCTGGAAAGTCTGGCTTGTACAAAGCTGGGGAGAGCTAGCCCAGAGCAGCAGGCTATTAAAGTGCAGGCAGCACTGTTTCAAACAGTTCAGTGAGTCTCTGTTATGGGTGTCATCTCCAGGGCTGGAGCTTTTAGGTATCAATTCCCCCCTTTGGTGGCTCCAGAACTTCGTGACGGAGCCACCACAAAAACTGGATCTTAGGAACTGCTGGAGGCAGGATAACAGGAGCGCTGAAGCAGGAATGCTGGAAACTAAAGGCAGCAAGTTAGAAACAGGAACGGACTGGAACACAGGAACGGTCTGGAACACAGGAACGGGGTCGCTGGAACTTGCTTGTAGTGTTGATTGGAGACCCAGTAGATGTATAAATCAAAGGGAAGTGTAGGAGCCATTTTGCAATCTAAGCTAAAAACGGGTCAGATTGAAAAGGGTGACAGCCACGGGAATTGGAAACACCTGGGTACTATATTGGTTTTGCTGTTACTACTCGTGAGAAGTAGATACATTGAATAGAGTTGTGCTAGGAGGTATAGATATATATGTACAATTATTTACACTTGTTGATTTTCTAACTAGTTTAAAGATAACAAGAAGGAGAGAGAGTAACTAAATTGGCTATCTGCTATTTACAATACATAGAAAACTGTACAGGGAAAAAAACTCTGGATGTTGCAGTTTGCAGAGAAAAAAAACTGTCAGTCTTCTTTACAAGGTTACAGTTAGTAGGAAAGGAAAGTTTCCGCTGGCATCGCAATTAAGTTACAATGTAGGAAATAGGAAAGCACCCCCCTTAGAGCACTTCGTGAGCTCATATCTATATCAAGGAGAGGGTTAATTAGCTTAACTAGGTCTTCGCTGCAGGCTGATGATAGAGACGCAGGGCTCCAGGTGCTTAGAGGCTCAGTATCGCTTTCACTTTTTGGTTACAAAAAATAATAATAATAACATTGCTGAAACGATTCCATAAATTACAGCTCTTTTACGGCTGTTCATGCTTCTTGCTTGGATGTATACCCAGAAGACTGTGGAAGGGGTTAATTGGTTCACAGTGAGCTGGAAATAGAGCGGGCTGCAAGGCTAACACAAAAGCGAGCTTTCACATACACATTTATATCCTTATACAAAAGAACATTGGTGCAAAATCCCGTGCCCCAGAGGGCCTGGCACATGCAGATCTTCAAATGCTGGAGCATGATGGGTGCCTTACTGGTTGTCAGGGCAAAAGTAGGTGTCAGGGGATTGGCACATGAAGAAGCAAAAACACATTTTCAGGTGCAAAAAGAGATTGACTGTCCAAGGGCAGGACCTTTTTAGAGGGGGGAAGGGGGTCCCTCAGTCCCTCCCTTTAATTTTTGTCTAGGGGATGCCAAATGTTGTCCCCACCTTGGAAAGTCAAAAATAGAAAATAATAAAAACTTAAGAGCAAGCCTAGGGGTTACACAGGTCTCTATATTGCTTTTAGGAGAGCCGTGTAGCCTGGTAGGTGACTATCATTTTGCTGGGCCATTTTTGCATCCATCTACCCAAAACTCATAGATGTGTGAAAGCATAGGTAAAGGAAGAATGGCAGCTTGCACACACATATATATCCAATGGGATCAAATCATAACATTCATGTTTATACCCAATAAAAGGGACTACACATATAAATATCTAAAATCTATTCCATCAATGCAGTGGCTGAGATAGGTTGTTATCTTAATCTTTTCATCTTGGGCAATCAACTGTTTCAGAAAAATCCTAATGCTAACATACATAAAACTTGGCAAGTTTGTAAACATTACTAAACCATTAAGTCTAGGCATTGAACTAATATAAAACCTTGGAAGGTGAAGCAGGTACAGACAAGTAATGGATGTAGGATACCAATTCAATCTGGATTAGTATACTAAAGCTATCAGGATGGCTGTTTGCAGGGAAACCTAAGCATCTGTGCCTACAAAATAACAAGAAATCATAGGGCTATAAGTACTGGAAAGGGTTAAGTCAATTTGTTAATGAGTCCTTGTGAGAAAGGACAGTGCAAGAACATTGCTAGTGGAAGCGGTAGTTGGCAGTTGTCTGGATACCCAATGTTTTGGTGGGGGGGGGTGTTCCTTACACGGGAGGTTGGCACAAGGGGGGAGCCCTGGGTTTCAAATGTCAGCGCAGGGTCCCATCTGAACCAATCACATCCTTGCATTAATACGTACATCATAGTAACCTGGGACTGAATGACTCATATATACCCAATAGCATTGTCAATGGTGCAATGTTTGTTTCGAGACAGGGATTCATTTCCTAAGTATGCCCCTACAGCAAGCTCCTTGTTGACTCTCCTCCTTTCTCCCCGCAGGTGGGCTGAAGTAGCATTGCTTCAGGTCAGGAGTCTCCTGCCTGGGAGGTGATTATGGGGGGGAGCACGCAGCAGGGAGTTCCACCAGTGACTGATAGCAGAGACCTGTATATTTAGGGATAGAACTTATACACATTAGTGGTTGGAGGATCACTCCAAGGACCGCTGCTCCTTGAAGCGAAACAGAAAAAAAAACTCATTAAGGTGGAGAGAAAGTTAAAACACTGCACACAAAACAAAAAAGTTGGTAGTGCGTTGCCTCTCTTCCCGGTTTCCTGGCTGGTTGGCATGGCTTTCAGGAGGGAGGGAAAACAGGAGGCAAGATTGTTAATGAATACCAGGCAATCTGCATTTCAAGAAGAAGGGAGGGGGAAGAGACCCTTCAAGTGGGGGGGGGCTCCCCCCTTTCATATCTCTGATAGCCATATTCATTGGTACTCCGCAAGGGGAATGAAAGAGCTAGGTTGAAGCATTTAAAACTCCTCAAAAATAAAATTCAAAAAAACTGGAAGAAGGCCAAAATCATATAAACTAAATCACAAACTTAGGCTGGATTCTTAGAAGGCACAATGATTAAAATGGATCCATTGCAAATGATCAGGTATTGTTCAGGAACTTAAAAAAAAAAATCCCTCAAATTCAAAGTCCAAAAGAAATAAAAAGTGGGTCATATCTCCCTTTCCTTTAAAAGTTTTCAGATAAAAAAAAACAAAAATGGACCGGACAGGACCGGGTGTCCTTCTCTCCCCCCTTCCTTTCTTCTGATGCAATCAGATGAAAGGAGTATAAATGGGGCAATTGTGGCAGCACTTGGGCATGTGCAAAGTGCTGCTTGGAAAAGTACAATGCAAGTCCTGAACATTGATTTAAATGGGACAGGACTGCTTTTAAGCGTTTTATACATACAAATAACAATACAATCTTGGGATGGGCAAGACCATTGTTTACATATAATATTACAATCTTGGGCTGTGACCATTATTTTGTGGGGAAAGTTTCCTTCCACTGCTGCATCAGTTCAGTGCAGCCCCTCTGAAACACATAGACACCTCTGTCAAATCCTTTCATTTCCATACCTTCAAAACCTTCCATTTACGAAAACACACCTTAACAGGCATCTGTTATGAGTAGCAGCCTCACACTAGATGCCATGCCATTAACCATCACTTTCTATAAAAATCCTGTCTTTCTACATACTTTTACCATTCCTTTTTCCACCACAATAAATGACCACAAGACCCAGAAAATATCGAGTGTGGAGCTGAAAAAGGGGGGGGGGAGCAAAGCGTACTAAGCTGTCCCTTCCCTCATTCATTCCATAGGGTAAAAACAAACAAACAAGGAAACCTTTGCTCTGATGCACTCACACTGACTCTTCACTGGGTCACATATTCCTAACTGGCTGGAGAACACATCACATTTTATACATTACCACGGTCCACACATATATTCACATAAAAGAAAATTAAAAAAAAAAGGCTTTCATTGCGCAATGAAATAGACACTCCATATTCACTTCATTCAATACACTCACAAAATATCTCATTCCAGTGCCTTCCCCTGGTACCGTGGGGTCGACACACACACACACACACATACAAGTTTCAATATGAAGCAGGCAAGGGGGGGCACATATACACATGTAATTTCACTTCATTTTCCTCTTTGCCAAATTGTGCGAAAACTGCCTTTATTTTGGAGAGGTGGACGGGGGTTGATGATATTCTTGGGAAAGGCTGGCCATACCTTTCTCAAGAAACAAGCCCCGGTAAAAATCTTTACTTAAAACCATCACAAGGGTGATGAGAGATACACAGAGACATGTCATTGTTTCCTGCAAATGAAAACAAGTTATTTGGTACTCTTTATGGTTCAGGTACACTTCCCTGCGCCAGGGAGGCTCTGCTATAATTTAGAAAACAGTGAGAGAGCTTTGCTCGGATCTTCCCTCAAGATCCGCTCCCCCATGGCAATACAGCTTGACTTGTTAACTCTTTCGTTGCCGAAGAGGCTATACATCTTAACATTGAGTTGCAGAGATTTTAATTCTTTCATTACATAGTTAAAACTAGGCACACACTTCTTTAACCATTTCCCTTCCTGCACTGAGGAGGCTTTTTGCATGTTCGTTCAGCTGACTAGGAATAGTACAGAATGAAGTTTAGAAAAGAGAGAGGGGGGTGGGGATGCGCGCACACACACATTCACTCAAAAGGGGGAAAGAGGTGGGGCAGATTGCATGGCAAGAAGAGATGCACATTGCATGGGAAAAGCCCATAGGATCAAAAGAGATGGAAAAGGGGGGGGGGAGAGATGCACATTGCATGGTAATTTTCAGACAGAGGCTTGAAACGGCATTTTTCCTTCGTATTGAACCAAGTCACAATGTTGGATTTTGATTATGAAGTTACTGCAATTTTCCTTCGTGTCTTGCCGCTCCCAAGGCGGGGGTAGGCAGGTCGCTACGTTTATAGCTAGCTTTCCTCCGCGGGGGAGGAAGCCGATAGTTCCCCTTTGTCACTCGAGGGAATGAGCAGAGGCAGTTTTGCCTTGCTACAATCCCATGGGATCTTCTGCTGTTCCTTCATTTGGGAAGGGGCAGCAGAGTTTCTGCTCTTGTCTTGGGCCATGATTTGCTCTTGTAAATACTGGATTGTGGCCCTAGAATGGTCTAGTTCTTGCTGAAGTGAGGTGATCCTGCTCAAGGCAGCTTTCATTGCTCCTTTCCCTTGATTTAATTCCTTCTGTGTTTCAAGGAGAGCATGGGACAAATCACTCCTATCCTTCATTAGTCCAGTATTAGTTGCCTGGGATCCAACAGGGTCGCGTTTGCCAATATTGTGCCTTGAAGGATCACCATGACTTAATTTTGGCAGCCATCTCTTTAGTTTGCTTAGGCTGGGGTCACTGTTCAATTTTCCTGCCATGATGAAAACTATAGCTCTGGGGGAAAGGGTGGATCGCTCTGGCTGATCCTGGTGAGGCAAAAGAAATCCGTTTCTCAGTAGAGAACCAGGGGAATGGGTTTGAGCCTGATCTGCACTCTTGGGATTGAAACGCCACCTGTGGGTATTTCAGGGTGGCGGGGGAAAACGTTCCATAGTCCACATCAAGGGAGGGGTTGGAGTCGATCAGGGCTCTCTGGATTTTTAATCGCTGGCTGTTGGGGTGCAGCCCAGCGTGGAAGAAAAGTTCAGGGATTCAAGTTGAGCTATAATTGCTACAATTTCTAATTAGATATTTTTGCAAGCACTCTTTTATTGCTCTGGGGGTGGTTTTAACCCAGGGTCCATTGCTTAAGGCAGGCTAGTGCAGTCTGCTGCAGCCAGACTACACAACCCACATTGTTTCAAGGGGATACTCCCCTCCAGGGTTCTCTATTGGAAATTCTGTGCATTCCACTCCAGACTTTCCAATGCTCTTGGATTGGGGCCTCGACGCACCTCGCTCTCGAGCCCATCCTATCAATTACTCAGTAGCAGACAGCCAGTGCCGTCGCTCCTGGGGTTCAGACTTTGCAGTTGCTCTTGGATTGGGGGGGCACCTCGCTCCCGGCCAATCTTTCAGTTTCACTCAGTAGCAGACAGCCAGTGCCGTCGCTCCTGGGGTTCAGACTTTGCAGTTGCTCTTGGATTGGGGGGGCACCTCGCTCCCGGCCAATCTTTCAGTTTCACTCAGTAGCAGACAGCCAGTGCCGTCGCTCCTGGGGTTCAGACTTTGCAGTTGCTCTTGGATTGGGGGGGCACCTCGCTCCCGGCCAATCTTTCAGTTTCACTCAGTAGCAGACAGCCAGTGCCGTCGCTCCTGTTTGGGGGGGGGGCTTGAGCTCACCCCGGCTATGATCTGCGTCCAGATCGCAAGTTTTCAGGTACTCAATATTCAAATATGCAGTTACTCAAAAAAAATTCAGGTTCACAAAAAAGATTCAGGTTCACAATAAAAATTCAGGTTCACAATAAAGATTCAGGTTCACAATAAAGATTCAGGTTCACAATAAAGATTCAGTTTCACAAAAAAAATTCAGTTACTTAGCTCTAGTGGTGGCTGGAAGGTAAGCGCACCATAGAGAAATCTCAAGGAGAGAGTGACCAGTTTACTCACAAGGAATTCTCTAAAAAAAAACTCCTACAGAGGGTTTTCAGGACGGGGGGGGGGAAGCCAACCCACAAGATAGCGCTCTCTAGAGCCAAACACACAGTTTACACACACACTTTGTTATTTTAATATGACAATTTTGTTCAGGTGATGCATTCAGTCAAGATTCAGAGAGTCACCGAGACTTCCCCTTACGTCTGCCATGGAAATGCTTGTGCGTCGACTTCACAAGGCATTCACAAGTGCAGGGGCTGCCCGCATTTTCTCCACCAATAAACTGTTACCAAAATTGCTCTTTGGATGGGGAATTAGCTCGAGCAATCGGTAACTATGTATTTATTAAGCCAGGATCGCCCTATGTCTACGAGGGTTTTTCTCAGTGACTCCCCAAATAAAGACAGACTCAGAAATTCCAAATTAAAAGGTGTTTATATATATATATATTCATTCATTCAATGTTACAAGTAACACACATACGAGAAACTAGGAATAAAGATAAAGGTAAGCTACAGACATTGAGGGAGTTATTAATTAGGATACTTTACCAATCTCTAGAAGTGGAGATGTTCCAACATCCGTGGCATAGAGGTAGACAGAATACAGCGGGGGGGGAGGGGTGTATGGAACTTAACACACGAGGGAGACATGGCAGAGAGTGAAGGGGGAAGATCTGCACTGAGCCTTGTTGGGTAGGGCAAAATATACCCTTTTCTGGGGGTGGGGGGGGGAGTGAGATTCTCCAGATGGCTCCTTCCAACAACAAAAAGAGATTAAAAAGATTTCAGGGTCAGAGATAGGGTGAGGTGGCAATTTGTTTACTAAGCTGGCATCCTTGATTTATACATCCTGAGATGGTCCTTCTCCGGAGGTTGTAAATCTTCACATTCCAGGGAGGCGGCAGGGGGAATCCTTTAATGTAGATAGCTGAGGATGTTTTCCCAGGATACACAGGAGGGGGGGAATATGCAGAGAAGGGCTACGTGATGCTCTCGCCTTGCAATAATGGCTTCTCTTTGGCTCAGGCTTTTGGATCAAGAGGCAATCAGGGATCATGGCAATTGTTCTGCTGGTTCTGCAGAGGTGATCCGGCCTCTTGTCCCTGGAAAGTCTGGCTTGTACAAAGCTGGGGAGAGCTAGCCCAGAGCAGCAGGCTATTAAAGTGCAGGCAGCACTGTTTCAAACAGTTCAGTGAGTCTCTGTTATGGGTGTCATCTCCAGGGCTGGAGCTTTTAGGTATCACTGCCTACTAAATGGCAAGCTGTCCACCTGACACACCCTTATCACTCAAGCCCTCTCCAGCAAAAAGTGCATGCTGAGGAGCAGCATTCCTCAATTTCTCAGAGCAGAAAAGGTGCAGTTACTCCTTGCCGACCTCTGAGTCCATGGTCTTGTGCTACCCTGCTTCCCTGACGGGAAAAGGCCTAGCTCCCAAAACCATGGGCATTCACTTGTCAGCCATGTCCTTCTACAGAAAGGCAACTGCCGTTCCTTCATTGCCTGGAGAGCCAATGAGGGCTGAAGGAGGAGTTCCTCCTACCATCCGATGCAGGCCCATCATTATTCTGGTCCTTAAGGGGATTTTGTATTAGCTGCCTTCAATTAGCTGGTCTGAGTTTGAGGTTGCCATGTTCCAGGCTGCATTTGTCCGCAAGTAAGGAAATTTGCCCCAAGGCATTTGAAATGGACAGCTTTCTTGGATGCAGTAATAGGAGCTTCTGTTGGGCAGTTTCACCCATCTCTTGTGGAGGTTTGGGCATCAGGCCAGATCCAGTCGCAAGGGGAAGCTATGCCTGTGAGCCTGCCTCTCCTGGTCTTGTGGCCCCATAAGGGATTTTGAGGTCAGGGGACTATACAGCAATAAGCCCAGCTCAGGAAATGATGGAGAGCTCTCACACTCAGCAAGGGGACCATGCAGTGTTTTGCACCCGTGAGGGATCTTAGAACGCCTTTCCACGTTGCTTCCCCCATAGGCAAGCTGGGTGGATGGTTGGTTCCATTGGTCAACAGGTGGGTTGCCCAATGCTGGTTCCATGCCCTGTGCTGTGCCAATGCTCCTGTGGTTGTGTTCGATAAAAGCTGTGGCTTGTTTTTTCTCCAGCTATGTTGTCTGTTCATTTGTTCCCCTTTGGTCCTCGCCTTGCTCCCCTGCCCCAGGACCACAATTGATGCTGCTACTCTATTGTCCATATGCAAGACCTGTATTTTTACTATGTGTAATTCATAGGGTTGCCATAAATTGGAAGAGACTTAGCGGCGCTTAATACACACACAATCTACTGTATGGTATGAATTTATCAGAGTTCTGTTCTGGTTTGTCTTTTTTTCCAGAGAAGACCAAGAAGTGATGTGGAAGTGCAGAAGAGAAGTGTATAACTAATTCCCTTATGCTAACAGGATTCACATCAAACCTGTCTTGGCTTCAAGTCCTACCTTATTTCTGTAATTTTCTCAATAAGAATACCCAAAACTATTTTCTCTGCATATACCTGAGGAAGTGACCTCTGATTTATGAAAGCTCATATTGAAGTAAAAGTTGATGATTTTTAAGGTGCCACTCGACTTTTATTTTATTTTGTTACAACAGACAAACATGGCTATCTCTGCAGTTGTCATGGATTGGGTAAGCTTCCCTTCATCCCTAGATGTCTATCTAAGCCACAGCAATTGACAGTGTTCCTGCTGTCTCTAGTTAGCACCTAACCTAAGGACCACGCATCATTTTCAGTACTCCCACCCACCCATCAAAGAGGCCAAAAAAGGCCTTCCTCCTAGCCAAACTGAAAAGAGTCCAAAACAATCCTTCTCAGTTACTAGGGTGACATCACTGCACTTGCAGCTTTAAGCTACTTTAAACTGGTCTAAGGGCAACTGTTTCTCTGTTTAGCCCTTATTCCCTGCTCTGTTCCCTGCCCTTCTTCTCTTTCCTGATTTTCAGTTCTTCTCATTCACTCACCGGTCCAAAAGGCTAGGTTTGCTTTTTATTCTAGGTGTTCCCCTTTGGGGTCGTAAATGCTCAATTAAGAAAGGAAGGGAAGAGAAACCAGAATTTCTACTTTAAAACAGGCTGCTGATCACTTTTTTCTCACAGTATATAATGGGCCAGTTACCAAACTATACCTAGTTTCTCTACCAGTAAAACCCACATATACAAAATGGAAAAAAATAATGAATAAAATAAATGTGTTATAAATAACAATGTTTCATTTATATTTCCAGCATGATCATCATCAGTAGAACACTGTGAAAATGTGGACCATCAGGTGGGATAGTTTTAGTTAAGGGTGGGGAGCAGATTCCATTTTAATTCTTTTTCTTCTTTCTTTTACTGTTCATTCAGGATTTGGAAACTGCCTCCAAAGAGCCATGGAAATTGGCTTTGAGGTTTCCCTTTACCTCATTATGTTATGAACTAAGGCTTGTCTTAAAAAGTACTGAAGCAGCATTGTAAATTTATTTCTGCGCTCCTGCAGGAGGTGATAGGAAGACATAGGAAAGATTAATTTAAAACTCTGAGCTGGTATGAAGTAGGGGCTACATTCTTCAAACACCTTCAACAATTGCCAAGTGAACAATGTATGATTTTATAATATCTATGATGAGAGTAGTTAGTGCTGCTGCTCCAAGGCATACTGTATATTATTAGTCTAGGCTAAGGATTCCTTCAATATTTATTAAAGAAATATTTAGTGATCCCCCCTTTACTGTTTTTCAAGTATACCTCTTTGAAACAAGGTTGACATCAGTTGGGACTGCCAACACTTTTGTTTTCCCATGCACAGATTTTACCTTACATAAAAAATCCTTTTTTCTGAGTATATATATTTTATCTCCATATGTGTAAGATCCTATCAAAACATACTATTAATGAAATATTTCACTAAAAGCATCAAACGCAGACAGATTTCAGTGATCGGTTTGCCATTCCATCATATTGATGATGGTGACAAATGTATGATGTTGTCTAAAACAGACCATTAATCCATCTGGCCCAGTGTCATCTACTCGATCTGGCAGCAGCTATTCAAGGACGCTTCCAAGCCCATCTGACATCTTTTAAACTGATGATGCCTAGAACTAAATCTGTGACTCTGTGCTTGAAAAGCATGTGCTATGCCACTGATATATGGTGCTTAAAAGGAGGAGGGAGAAACTATATAAAGGCACCATGTGGAGTAGAACTCAAGGTGCTCTGTTTACTAAGCAGGTATTTTGACCATTTAAGTGAATATTGTGATGATCCACCACCCCTCCCTACTGTTCTTGCCTGAGAGTACCTGAAAGGGATCTGCATGTGTGAAGGGGGCATGCCCACTAGCTCCTTTCCCCCTTATTATACAGGGTAAATTGCTATCACTCAAACTCTGCTCTTTCCTCACTATCAGCAGTGAGATGTACTGATGCAGATGACTCTACAAGTGTTTGTGTGTTAGCTGCCAGGAGTTTTGTTCTATGCATGAATGAACAGCCAGGAGCTTTGAGTAAGAATCTTTGGTCACAGTTTATCTTTAAAAAAGGGGGGGAAGAGATCTTTATTTACTAACATTTCTAATTTCTAGGAGCACAGAAGCTTAGGAACCTCATGACAGAACATTAGCCTAAGTGTTATAGAAATAAATCAAAAGAAACAACACCAAGAAGCTAACTAGGTTGGACAAATCACTGGTTTTACCTTGGCATTCTGTTCTGAGGAACAGACACAAGCAGGACTGGAACTGTGAAATAAAAACGGAACAAGTCAGACTTCATTTCTCCCCATTCCCTTGTCCTTGGCTTATGCATCCTTCGTAGAGTGTGTTAAACCTTTTAATTCTTTCCCTCCCAGCAGGGCCTATCCTGGAATTGGGTTTGAGTTCCCATGTGTTCTGCCCAGCACCTTTATCCTATAATAACAAGGTGTATGTCCTCTACTTTTAAGGTCCTAACTCAGAATATCAAAACGGTGATCTGTGTTACTTCTTCCAGGCAAGTTGGCAAATGTTCATCTACATTCTGCTCATTTGTCTCCGTAAAGGACAACCATCTCTTCTCAGGCTGGAGCTTATTGCTTCATTCGCAGGAAAGGGGGAAGTATCTCTTGCGTGTTAAACAAGGAATCCTGCATTTCCTTATCACAACAACTGTAACATCATCCTCTAAAAGGAAATATTGAAAGCTTGTATTTGGATGACCAATAAGTAGCCACATCCATCCATCTATCTATCTATCTAGCTAGCTAGCTAGCTAGCTAGCTAGCTATCCACTGATTCTAATCCTAATCAGATTTGGCTAGCATACCTTCAATATAATTTCTGAATTTAAAAGCCTTATCAATTGCCTTCTGATGTATATGTGATTGCAGAACCAAGCCCAGATCCATATGTTAGTCATACCACATGTGTGCTGTAGTCACAAAAGCTCAATCTGTGTTTCAAGTTTTGTTCCATAACATTGGATGTTATCTTTACCATGCATCTGAGTTCATCCTAAACAATCTTCAGCACTTTGCAGACTTTTTTTCTTCATTGTTTAAGTTTGGTTAATTGCTCATTAACAAAGCCATAAACAAATACATAGGCAAATATGCATAAACTTATAAAATACCTCAAATTCATAAATACATAAAGTACATAAAATACATATAATAAAATTATACAAGTTCAACAATACCTCTTGGAACAAAATACCTGTATCATTTAGCAGGACAGTTTTAAAGCCATTATTTGAGTTAAGTATTTTGCCACCTGATAAATTTTCTTGGTATCTATCTCTAGATATGATAAGAGAAAATGGATGATCCAGAGTTATACTTTGTTAGAATGGGTATGATCCACCTGGTTCTCTCCTTATTCCAATTCTTACAAAAAAGAAGTAGATGTCACAGGGTTTCAATTTCACCAACTCCGCAGTGACACAGGCCCTCACTGAATGGGATTTTTAGAAAGCGGCCATTTAAACCTGTGTGGAGAATGCATTTAGTCTTGCTAGGGTGAAAGCATGTCTTTGGATTGGGGAAGTTAAGAGATTAAAGTATACAGGAGGAACTTCTGGTGGAGGAATTCCCATAGTAACAGTGGAACAGACTCTACGTGCTCTACATTGGGTACCACCAAAATCCAAGTTAAAAAGTCTTCTCCTTATTTCACTGCTGAATTTTTGCTTACTGGAACTAATCAGAGGTTGCAGGGGAAGACATAGAAAATTTAATTTACTATTTAATTAGGTGTTTCCAGGAGCTGGTGTAATTGTCTTTGGCAATCAGGTGTAGGAAGCCACTCTGTGCATTGGGATCGGTAAAAGACATTTTAATCCTCATTTTTAGAGCCTCAAGCCAAGCTTGAGTGCTGTGCTTGCTACACATCCTGATACCCCTGTGATATTACGTAGGAAGTAGGACAGTGTGCTGTCTAATTTTTCTGTCACTCCCTTGATCCAGATACTGGCACCAAATAGTAACTGAGAGACTATTTTGGTATTAAATACTCTGAGGGCCGCGGGGTCAAATTTGGTACCTTTTGTATGAAAAAATCTCAGGAGTGCTCTGGAGGAGATCTTGGCTGCCTGGGATTCTAAGTGCATGTGGGTGCTCCATGAGAGACTGTAGCTGAAGACAATTCCTAAATATTTAAAATGGAGGACTTGCTCAATCTTCCCTCCTATGACCTGCCATGTTTTTAGACTGCCAGAAGTCGTTTTAGAGAACCTCAACCTTTTAGGCTTCTGGTAATTTATTGAGAGATCTTCCTTGTTACAGTATTTGGCGAGTACATTTATTGCCGCCCTGAGGCCTGACTCTGACCTTGAGAGTAATAGCGCATCATCAGCATATAATAAGATCGGAATTTCCCTCCCTCTTAGAATTGGAGCACATTTATTAGCCCCTTTGCTGTTCAATCTCTATATAAATGATCTGGTTCCATTTATATAGAGATTGAACAGCAAAGGGGCTAATAAACAACCCTGCCTAACTCCCCTCATAAGTGGGAAGTAGTCTGTCAATTTCCCCTCTGCCCCATAATGGACTTGTGCTATCTGATTTTCATGTAATTTTGAAATTAACCATAGGAGTCTGCCATCTAAGTTAGTCCTTGAAAGTTTGGTCATAAATGGGTTCACAAAACTGAATCAAAGGCTGCACAAAGATCCATAAATGCAGAGTATAATCTGTCTCCAGGAAAGGCCAAGTATTTCTCGGCAAGATGGTAAAGAATAAGACAGTGGTGTGAGGGTCTCTGTGTCTCTGCTTTCCATCACCTGCTTTGTTATCTGTGAACTCATAAAAGCAGTTCACACTTTCTGGTCTCAGGCACCTGACCTGATTGCCCCAAGTATCTCCCCCCGCTGTTCTTCCTGTCAGTACTCCCTCAGGCCAGTGCGGCCTTGGAAGTGTGATAGCTCCAGCAGACTTCCTGGGACTCGTTTGATGTTTTGTATTATGCCAAGCTTGTAACTTCCCATAACAATAAGTGTGAACCCCAGTGCCCCAGTGCCCTGGAGTCAATATATTCTGTAACCCCGATAAGCGCCTCACTCGCAACTTTCTACCTGTGCCTGTCTCATCTCCTGATGTCTTCAATAAATCCTTTGTTTCTGTATCAACGTCTGAACATTTGATTTGGAGAAGCAAACTCAGAGAGAGGGGATCTCTCACATTAAGTTGAGGGGGAAAGCTATATGTCCCATCTTCCCTTCGCAAGGAGGTTTTGGGTCTTGTACATGGTGCCAAGTTGGCGGGTCATTTTGGCTTCGTAAAGACTCTTCACCTGGTAAGGAGGCAATTCTGGTGGCCAGGTATGAGGTCCGATGTTGAGCTGTATGTGCGCAGCTGCCCCACCTGCGCCACAGCTAAGAAACGGATGGTAAAACCCCCCGGGCTTCTCAAACCACTAGAGTACCCCTCCCGTCCCTGGGAAGTCATAGCCATGGATTTTATCACCGACCTACCTCCTAGTCGGGGAAAGACGGTTCTCTGGGTAATCACGGACCTTTTTTCCAAACAGGTTCATTTCGTTCCATGTGCGGGTCTTCCTTCGGCTCAGGGCTTGGCCAAACTATTTGTCACACACGTCCTCAGGCTACACTCGATCCCGAGGAAGGTCCTCTCCGACCGGGGGGTCCAGTTTGTAGCCAAATTCTGGCGAGCTTTCCTAAAATTGATGGGAGTGGAAGAACAGGGCCTTTCTTCCGCCTATCACCCCCAAACTGATGGTCAAACTGAACGTGTAAACGCGGTGGTAGAATGTTATTTGCGTTGCTACGTGAATTTCCACCAAGACGACTGGGTCGACCTGCTGCCATTTGCCGAATATGCGTACAACAATGCGCCCCATTCCTCTACCGGCTTTAGTCCCTTCCAAGTAGTATACGGGACGGAATTTGGTCCTTTCGGTTCCGCCCCCGTCACGCCAGATCTCCAGTCCACTCCCGAACTTCAGGAGTGGATACAGGTGGTTAAGTCTACCTGGCCGTGGCTGCTCAAAAACCTTGAGAGGGCTAAACGCAAGTACAAGGAACAGGCAGACAAACACCGGTCTCCGGGATGGGAGCTCAAGGTGGGGGAGCAAGTTTATTTGTCCACCAAAAACCTCCGCTCTCTTCGTCCCTGCAAAAAACTTAGTGACCGTTATGTGGGACCTTTCTCCATTACCAGGGTGATCAACGAGGTTACCGTGGAACTAGAACTCCCAAAGACCCTCAAGGGAGTCCATCCAGTCTTTCATATAAGCCTCCTCAAACCCTATGTGGCAGCTCCCCAGTTCCACCCCCCTCCCGAACCAGAGATTCCTACCGTGGTGGGAGGGGATACCCATTTGGAAGTATCCAAGGTTTTAGATTCCAAATGGAAGAAAGGGAAACTGTATTACTTTGTTCGTTGGAAAAACCTTGGGTCCGCACACGACGAGTGGGTGGCCGCACCCCACATGGCGGCCCCTCGTTTAATTCGGGAATTCCACCTCGCTTATCCCGATAAGCCTCGTCCTCTCGAGAACGCGGGAGGGGGGCCTTAAGGGGGGCAGAATGTGAGGGTCTCTGTGTCTCTGCTTTCCATCACCTGCTTTGTTATCTGTGAACTCATAAAAGCAGTTCACACTTTCTGGTCTCAGGCGCCTGACCTGATTGCCCCAAGTATCTCCCCCCGCTGTTCTTCCTGTCAGTACTCCCTCAGGCCAGTGCGGCCTTGGAAGTGTGATAGCTCCAGCAGACTTCCTGGGACTCGTTTGATGTTTTGTATTATGCCAAGCTTGTAACTTCCCATAACAATAAGTGTGAACCCCAGTGCCCCAGTGCCCTGGAGTCAATATATTCTGTAACCCCGATAAGCGCCTCACTTGCAACTTTCTACCTGTGCCTGTCTCATCTCCTGATGTCTTCAATAAATCCTTTGTTTCTGTATCAACGTCTGAACATTTGATTTGGAGAAGCAAACTCAGAGAGAGGGGATCTCTCACAAGTGGTCTAGTACAGAGGCACCTTTCCTAAAGCCTATCTGCTCAGGGTGAAGAATTGCCTCTGTATCCACCCATTCTTTCATTATGTTTAATAGGGTGGCTGCATAAACTTTGTCTGGAACTGATAGGAGGCTACTAGAACAGAAGTTTGTAGGATTGTCTTTTGCCCCTTTTTTGTAGATAGGAAGTATATTAGTGTGTCTCCAATCACTGGGGATGATCCCCAGGGAGTTAATTTGTGTGCAATTGGAAGCAAGTAATTTGCTCCACCAGACTGGATCGACCAGTAAGAGTTTCGAGGGGATCATGTCTGGACCTTGGGCTTTATCAGGTTTAAGTTTTATTAGGGGAACAAGCTCGTTGAGTGTTACTATGGACCAAGACTTGAATTGAGAGTTTTCAAGATTCACAAGGTGTTCATCTAAAGGAAAGTCTGCATAGAATGAAACAAAGTATTGGATCGAGTTTGAAGTCGAAATGGAATCTGACGAGCTAATATTAGTGACTTGATTAGATTTTTCTTCATTGGGAATAGTACCTTGGTAATGAAAGTTGTTCTTAGTTCAAAAATGTTTATAATTCTTTTTAAAAACTGTTCAGATTGACAAAGACAGAGAAATTCAAAGTTCTTATATTCCAATGTAAGACCTTCATAGGCAATTGGAAATAATTCATCATGGTAAAGTTTGGTTTATTAGAACAATTTTAAATAAAATGTGGGGGATGAGGTCTATCACAGTCTTTCATGACTGTCAAATCAGGTATAAGTTGTGACCAGAGAAAGAGAATCTGACCCATAAATACAATCAGTGTTAGAACTGCTCCAGGGTCAATTATACCGAAACAGCTAGAAATCTAACCTTTAAACATTACAGCCTCTCTACCTCTCTTTATAAGGTGAAAAGTTGGGAATATATGACAAGGAAGACATAAAATTTATGGGATTATGAGTAATATAGAAGGTATTATTATTGCGCTTATTATCATCATTATCATTATCATCATCATTATTATTGTGGTGGTGATGATGATGATGATGATGATGATGATGATGATGATGAAATAAAGAAGACTGGGTCACTCATTGAAACTGCTGAGCCAGTGACTGAAATCAAACAAAATAAAATACTTTACACAATACATAATCAATCTATGGAATACTTTACCACAGCAAAGTACCACTGCTGTGATACCAATTAGTATAGATCTATTCATGGAATATGTGTGTGTGTATATGTATTTAGAAAATTCATACGCTGCCTCTGCAGACACCTGCTTAAATGGCAGTAACCAATGAAACCTATGACAAAGGCAATAACATTCTGATTAACAGATGCCTGAGATTAATAGCATGGAATGGCTATTAGCATGATGTTTTGTTTGTGGATGTAGGTAGGTACCTTTCTAGCCCCGGTTAGCAGATATCATCTGAGCTGAATGGACCATTTGTGTAATCCGATATGGCAATTCTTCTGCTTTTCTTTTTCTGCTTCTTGGGGACCAAAATCAGACCCGGAAGGCAGGAACCACTGTTGTCTTCCCTTCCCTATTGTGTAGAAACTAGAGTCGTGGTGAGGTAATGTTGCAGTGAGTAAAGACCTCTTATTGGAAATATCACTTTGGTCATATCTTGATGCCTTAGTAAAGGGACATATGAAACATAGGCTTACACATGAAATTATGATACGAAGTGTACACTATTTCAAATAGACTACATTTTAGTTTTTGCTGAAACTGATAGCTGCCTCAGGCTTCTTTCTAACTTCAGATTCACAATTCATACAATTATAACCCCGCCATCTATCCTGAGACTATTTCACTGTTGAACAAGCATATTTTGTAGGCCTTTTTCTTGCTCTCCAACCCATAATTTCCTGAAACAGCCCCTTGCTCAGTTCAGTGCTGAAATACTCTATCACACAGATTCATTCTCATCTGTGTTTGGAGTCATGTACATTTCAAGTTAAAATTATTCTAAATTTGACCTTTAAATATTAACTATAGTACCCTAATAATGTTAACTTTGGAGAAAAAGTGAATTTAACAATGAACATTTCCAGCTACTACTGCTGGGTCTCAGTGTTTGACCCTCATTTCTCATGGGGAAAGGATTGAAGTTTGTGAACTAGATGGCACCTCTAAATTGCCTGAATTAGTGTTATCTGAAACATCTACTTTGCCCTATGTCCCATTCCAGTCCCTAATTACCATAGTTATACATCTGTAATAACCAAGACCTGGGTTCTGTCTCTTTGTTGCATTTTGTAACACTCTAACACGACCAAGAAACTGAATGTAGGATAGAACTATGCAGATTACTAGCATGGGTCATTTGCTCTTATTGTGTGGTTCAATGCATGGCACTTGAATGAGCTGGACCATTGGATTCAAGTCAGGCCCACATCATAGTCAATTATTTTCGTTTTGTTTTATTTAAATTGTATGTATTTTCATTGTATTTATTAATGTTGTAAACTGTTTTTAGAGCCCCATGGCGAAGAGTGGTAAGTTGCAGTACTGCAGTCCAAGCTCTGCTCACGACCTAAGTTCGATCCCGACAGAAGTTGGTTTCAGTTAGCTGATCAAGGTTGACTCAGCCTTCCATCTTTCTGAGGTTGGTAAATTGAGTGCCCAGCTTGCTGGGGGTAAAGTGCAGATGACAGGGGAAGGCAATGGCAAACCACCCTGTAAACATAGCTGCCTAGTAAATATCAGGATGTGATGTCACCCCATGGGTCAGGTGCTTGCAGAGGGGACTACCTGTGCTTGCACAGGGGACTACCTTTTACCTAAGCTGCTTTTGGTCCCTTTGGGTGGTGAATAAATTTACTAAATAAAGTTTGGAGCTTCCACAATAAGTGAACTAAAATCTAGATCACAGTTGCTGGTGTGGAAAATATTATTCAAGTCAACTCTGAATCGCTTTCTTACTTTTCCCATGCAAGTCCAGAGATTTCACTGATTACCATGGAACCAAGAAAACAACTACATAGAATGTTTCAGATGGCAAACCTACTCCCTCCCCAGATGAAGGGGAACTGCAGTGTCTTCAGTGTGTCAACTACAGAACCAGAGTGTTCAAAGTATGCCTCACAACTCTAAGTGGCTTCTTAACTGACCAGGCCTGGTAATGCCTTCATTCTGCTGTTCAATAGTGAAGTAGTCTCAGGAAAGAGGGCAGGGTTATCCTCTTTATAGCTTCAGACCATTTATCTCTCTATATTGAAATCTTCTCATCGTTTGATGAATTAGTTGGTTCTAGAAGGGGGTCATTTTTTTAAAGCCATATAAACAAAGGCTGTGTTTTTTGTAAGGCCATCCATTTAAATGACACATGCCCTGCCCCTGTCCTTGGGACGTGTGTGAATTTGCCAGTAATCCCAGTACTCGTGGCAACAGGAGCTATCGACTGGCCGCATAATATGATAATCAAAGCTCCTGACTGCATAGATGCAAAATATATTAATAAACTTGAACCATGACTCCCCGTTTAGATTATGCAGCCCTGCCCTGATCTTGGAGCATTCAGAACTTCACCAACAATACATGCAGCTACTTGTTGGCTGCCTAATAAAATGAGGAATGAGGAATGCTGCCAACCATGCAGACTCAAAAACAGCATATGAAGGCAAAACATGACTCATTTTAAACTGCAAACATATCAGCATTCTGAGAGCATGAAAATCATGAGAAAATCAGATATGACGAAAGGGAGCCTGGTTTCTGAATGTGCTAAGTATGTGGATTGCAGTATTAATAGTTAATGCCCTTAAAGCCCATTCCTGAGGGTGAGGGCTGCGTCGGAGACTGTGCTGCCTCCAAAGGAGATTTAGCCCCACCCCCACTGAAGCCAAAACTTTGCCCTTACCTGCAAGCCTCATGGAACCACTCCATAGCATTCCACAGGGCTACACCACCTCAAAAGGTGGCCAAAGTGCAAGTAAGGGCAAAGGGGGTATTCCCGGGCCGAAAGGGCTTAGGAAGCTGCCTAAACACGTCTCCTCCCCTGGATCGGCCCAGGAATGCCCCCGGGGGGCATTATACCCTGCCATTCTGCCATCATAGGGCCACCAAAGTGGATAACCAATTTAAAATGTTTATGCTTTGATGCTTTCATAAACGTATTTATTAGTGTTTTGGACCTACTTTCTAAAGATTTATGCTTTTTTCTTCCATTATTTTTAGTTCTTGTGATTTAGATTTGGTTTAGCCTCTGTTTTCCTTTAAACCAGATAAAAGCCCCAAACCTTCTCATTCCATAGCTTGCATCATGAGGTACAAAGGTATCATGAGGTACATGAGGTATCATGAAGTACAAAGGTACCGAATATGAAGTACAAACTGAAGGTACCATAATGAATATCAGAATGTCCAAGATGTCCCAGAATATTTGCTCTTTGTCTTTGAGTGTGTGTATTTTGTGTTGTTGCGTAGACTGTTTTGTTGCAATATCTTTAGGCTTTCAATTTGTATTTGGTTTATGCTGAGTTAAGAGTGGATTAAAGATGCTGGAAAGGTGAAGCATTTTCACATGTACATCTTATGAACTAGCCACCCGCAAAATTTATTTTTGAAGTGGCCAACAGATTATACAACTAAAATTAATTAGCCAAAAGCTACTAAGCTTCTACCTAAGGCTGGGGTTGCAACCCTTAATAATACAAGTTTAGCTAGAGCTGTTGTATCTCTGGGTGCCTTGCCAGACTCCGATAATGCAGAATGTCCAAGTGCTGCAGTAATTTAAATGTATTATTTTAGTATTCACACTTGGATAATTCTGGAATAAAAAGTACATTTACTCTAAAACATTGCTGAGTTTATTTTTTTTAAAAAAATTCCTTTTAAAAGCATGAACTGTGAAAGTTTCCAGTTTAACTAAACCGTGAGAAATATTGCAAATGCCCTGTAACCAAATCCTATCAATTCCCATAGTTGTTAGTTAAGAATAAACAGAATGTGCAGTTTCCTCACAACACTCTCAAACAGTACATTTGTAATTCAGATTTGGCTCACAATGCATGCATTTACATTTTATAATGACTTTCACAGACTAAAAATCGTAGAACGAAGCGGATTTTCCCCAGTTACCGTAATTTTTTTAAAGACAGTATCCTGGTAGTCAGAGCACAACTTCAATTTTCATCATTATCTACAATGAGAAACAGTGTGATTATGCTGTGGGCACCTTATGAAAGGAAGGCCCCCCCCGGTTCTTCCCTCTCATTTTTAAAACCGTCTTCTAGCTGAGATTTCAAATGTAAATGGAGTAAGGGTCAAATTAGACGTGACAGCTACACTTCCATGTGTTTAAACACAGAATTTCCCCAGTTACATAGAAAAAAGAGGCAGGGAGTTCAATGTCAGAAGCAAATCCTGTCCTGCCCATGGCTTATATCTTTGAAGCCTACTCCAGGCTATTTCCTTATGGCTAGGACACAGGACTTCAATATCAGTAACACTGGCTTTCAGAAATGCACCTGGGGAGGAGGGCTAATCCACAGAGGAAAGGTGTCCATTTCCATCACTCATTCGCCTTGTTCACCATGTCCCAATTCTCCAAACTGAGACATGTTAAAGAGGCTGGTGTGTACATAAGTTTTCCCTTTGGGAAAGAGAGCACTGGACACTTATTGTATTTGCTTTATTTAGTTTTACAGACAAAGCAGAAGCTGAAGCATGGAGGACTCCTACAAGGCAGCAGATCCCATATCAGAGTCCCATGGGGGGGGGGGAGAGAGAGAGAGAGAAAGAGAGAAGATTTCAAATCAAAATGCCTCCCTATGATAAGTGGTGGGGAAAGTCCCTTTCTTGTTGTTCCTGAACCAGTTCTCAAGCCAATTTCAACTCTAGGTCTTTGCTGTAGATTTTAAGCCAGAGGTAGGAAGGGAGAGGGGGAGAAGGAAGAGAGAAAATGGCTCCAAACCCCAATCTTTTTCTTCCTTTCTGCTATTGCTAGGCCTATTACAATATGCACATATACTGTGGATAGCACTGCTGCCTTTCTACAAAATTTATTTAACTAGCAGGGTGGAGGTAGATGTGTGCCCTACTTCCCCTTTTCATATGGACACCTCACTCATGGGTTACTGCAGGAACACACAATGTCTAGTGTGCAAAGGAAAAGAGAAGAAGACCCTGCAGGAGGCAGCAAGAAGGCAGTTAGACAGGATACTGAGGTCAGCACTTTCTCTCCTGTTAAGTGTCATTCCTTATGTGTCTCCAGATTGCTGCTTTTAGGGCAATAACCTCCTTCTCAGAAGTTCCACACTGAGTCTCTCTCTCAACTAGTGATGTAGTTAGGACATGATCTCTGTCTCTCCTCTTCACTGTTAAGTATGTTAGTTCCTGAATAAAGCTTTATCTGCACTTTAATCAGGTTGGGCACCTTTGCTCATTACTCTGCCAACAGTTACCATGTTAAACGCAGGCAGAGTTAAGCTCCATGTCCGTTTATCATATCACTCAAGGAGGGCAGGATTTCAAAATATAGCAAAACAATCGCCATTCTCTTTCGCCCACATCACTCACAAGTCTCTGGATGGCTCTCACAGGAAGTTTTGTCCTTGAGGTACAAGCTGTAGGCACCTGATCCCACCTAGAAAGGCCTTCCTGGGGCATATAAGGGGTACAGACGTTTGTAACATATTTTGCCTCATCCGTAACTCCATGCTGTGTCTGATTTTCTTCAGGCCCACATAGTTCCTGCTTTTCCTTTTGTACATTCTTTTTCATGGGTGCGCATGGGGTGAAGAAATCTATAAGAAGCTTTTCTTCCATGCTGCAGGCTGCTGCTTATCTTTTCCCAAGGCATTCACTTTCTAAATCTGTGGCGTTTTATCCAGCTCTGCACACTGATCTTTACCGGCAGGCTCCCAGACAGACAAAGCCTTTTGTTCTTTAGCTATTGACTGTACAATTCCACAGTCAAAGCCCATCAGCTGCTCATCCACCTCCTGATTTTCCTCAGCCACCCCCAACAGGGTACATGCAGCTGGTCTTCTGGGTCAGCCTTGGCCCCTTGTATGAGAAACATTTCTGTTCCCTTGTTGTGTAGGATTAACTGAGCCCCAGTGATCTGATCTTACAGCTTTGCCTTTTGATGTGATTGGGACAGTTCCACAGTTAGATGGGTCCTGAATTTCCTTCTAAACAGAGCTAAATCCCTTTCCACCACACTTGATGTTGAAACGTACATAAAGTAACATCCCTATGCATTTAACTGCTCAGCTGAGCAATTTATCCACATGTGATTTTCGGAAATGCCATCATAATCTCACAGGTGTTTGTGGATGTGACATTACACTGATCCCAAGAATATGGTGCTTGGATAAGCAGGTAGGAGTTTTTGTACATATTTACTGCTGGCATATCATCACAGGTGATTATCAGTTTCACTGTCCCTATGATTATATTATTCACTGCTAAAAGTACAACGTGCCTGGTTGAAGTAATATACAGAACAGAATCTTTAATATATATTGGAATGGACAAATCTTGTCCTTTGCATGGCCACATGGTTTGAAGAACCTTGTTCGGTGTAGAAAATTCCAGAATTGTAAAAAATGAGATAACTCAATTTTGTAAAAATGTTCCTTGATAATAGGTACTGGGTATATAGGAGCACTATTCCAGGCCAGATATTGTCAACATTAATGAAGTGTGAGAGACAACATCATTTTTTTAATATAGTCTAAATTGTTGCAGTTCGAAAGCAAAATAAGAGATCAGCAGGAACCCTAGCCCATTGAGAATTAATTATATTTGTAGGAAATCATTCTGCTTTGTAGTGTTATACATGAGTGGCTGGAAAGATGTGTAGGGGTCTTGTTAAATTCCAAATACTGTTTGCTAATGTCTGTGAAACAACTAAGCAACAGAAGTTCATGCACTATATATGTTCCAGATAGAGTGCCTTTTATTACAATATATATAACTTACAAATTGGTAATAAATGGAGCTAGGAAAAGAGCTATGAAATTCCAGACCAATAAGAACGTAAGAGGCACCCTACCAGTGTTCCATCTAGTCCAACTGACAAACTAACAAGGAACTGAGACCAGGGCTTTTCCCTTATGTTGTATCCTAGAGCTGGTATTCAGAGGTATACCGCTTCTGAATATGCAGGCTTCCTTTATGCATCATAGCAAGTAGCCATTGATGAACCTATCCACTATGAATCTGTATCATCCTTTTTAAGGGTATATGTGTTAATGGCCATCACTATGTCTATGGGCAGTGAATTTTACTATTTAATTGCTACTTGAATGAAGAAGTACTTCCTTTTGGAGGTCCCACATTCTAGAACTATGAAAAATGGAGAAATAGGCTTCTACAGATTAGCCACTAGGTTGGATCCTTTCTCTCTCACACACACACACAGAGGATTACACTCACACCAGTCTGCCCTTTTGCAAGAGTCAGAGTAAATGGTAAAAGTCTGCTCATCACCAGAGTCAGGGCTAACAACTAGGTACTCTCTCCTCTCCCAGAAGGAGAACTAAGCAACTCTGCCACACTACTAGGCAGAGGTACCCTTCAATCTGTCTGCTCTATTGCTGAGGCTGATCCAAACTACGACTGCACTGTCCCTGAGGCAGATCTGCATTAAAATTCCTGTGCTTTCCTCCAACATGCCATCCCCCTCTGAAAGGTGGCTGGATGCTAAAGCACCACTCCTGTAGGCTCAGGGATGAAACAGCTGAGTGGCTGTTTTTCCTTTCAAGGGCAGGAGAGCCTCCTGTCCCTCACAGATACCACTGCAGTCAATGCATGAAGCATGAAAACAACATCATTATATTTTCTTTTTTGTGCATGGTCAAGTCACATCTGACTTGGGGCGACCCCTGGTGTTTCAAGGCAAGAGAGGTTCAGAAGTGGTTTGCTATTACCTGCCTCCATGTCATGACCCTGGTATTCCTTGGAGGCCTCTTGTCTGAGCTGTCTTTTGTACTATGCATATTAAAGGTTATTGAATTGAATTGAGGTCTCTGGTCCAAATACTTGCCAGTGTTGACCCTGCTAAGTTTCTGAGATGTGATGAGATCAGGCTAGCCTGGGCTATCCAGGTCAGGGCATCTGTGAGGAAGCGGGGAAGGAGTTTCTCTACTTCTTGTTTCCCCACCTTTTTTGGACCCTCACAAAGTTCAGCCAGGCTGATTATGCATGTTCACTTTACCCTTCTTTATTCCCCGTTTCAGCCAGGATCAAAGCAACCAGGGTTGGGGAAAACTGTATGCATTGGCTTGAATGATCAAGGAATAAACGGTGTGCAAATTGGGGGCATCAATACAGGAAAGCAGTCTCCCAAATTCAAATCAAGTCCCACCAGCTCACCTCCTTCCCCCCAGCATTTTAAGACAAAAAAAACAAAAAATTGAGCCATTTGAAAGAAGGGGGGGCGAAATCCAAGCCTTATTTTTAAAAAGCCTTTCTTTCTCTCAGAAAGAGCTCCCAGGAAGCAGGAAGCAATTGAATCCCTGCCTCTTCGTGATTGGCTGTGAGAGATGCCAATCTTCGCTGCTTCCCCTGTATGGCTATCAGCAAACAGAACAGAAGAGGGGTTTGGAAAGGGGGCGGGGAAAGCTCAATGCGAGGCAGGCGTTCTGCACTCTCTTTGGATCGGGTTGCAGCTAGGAAAGACCGTTTCACTCGGGCAAGAAGAGGAATGGGAAAAGCCGCGTTAGTTTAAGGTTGAAACGGGGTTGAGCCGAAAAGGAATGAGGCAACGTGCATTTTCAAAAACTTGATCCTGGCCCGTGAACGCACTAGCAACTTACCTCGCAATTTCAACGTGTCCAGAACACAAGAATCCAACTCGACTTTAAATTTCTGTTCCCACCGCGCTGCCTTTCTTCGCTGCATGTGATAAGCCGGGATCAACGGGCTCCCACACTTGCCCAGTCGGCGCTGGAGGCAAGAGGACGGCGATTGGTCCAGCGTTCCTTAGGGAGGCGGGAGGAGTGGGGTGGTTGGCTGGCAGCAGGAAGTGGGCTGGCAGCAGGAAGTGGATTCAACACTGATTGCATGTTCCCACTGTAAGGCTCCCGGTGAGGAAGATGCTTCATTTTTTTACTTCGCCGTATAAGCGGATCCTCTTACCACGGAGAAATTGCGCTCTGATGACGCTTCGGAGATCCTTTGAACAGAGTAAGTGGAAACATGCAAGGAAAGCACGCAGAAGTTGGCGCCGCAAACACCCAGTATGGACATGGCCCTGGCTGAAACAGGGAATGAAGGAGGCTAAAGCGACCATGCATAAGTGACCCCAGTTACTAGTAGCTGAGAGGAGGATTTAATACTCCTATACCGCACATTATGTCATCCTGGCTCTTGTGAGGAGAGTTTCCCTTTCCTTCCCCCCAGTAGTAATAGAAAGGTTTAGAGGCTGAAGCTGAATTTAAAAGAATGAATAAAATGATGTTTTTTTATTTACAGAAAGGTTGTTTGATTGTTGGTTATTCTTCAGGAGAGGCACAAAGCTTAAATGATTTCAGGCAGTTCAAAATCTTAGATGGTTACAGGCACAGTTCTTAGTTCAAAGTTCAGTTTCTTCAGGATACTCAGTAATATACTCAGATGTTATTCAAAATATTCATGGACTCAAATACTTGGTGTAGACTCAGACTAACCTAGCACACACAAAATACCAGTGAGTGGAGGTTCATCCACAACCTTTCCCACTCCTTAGATTCGCCCACCTCCTGCGAAAACATATCTCTCTGCCCCAAAACACTGAGTCAGGAGTCTCCCTGTTTCAGAAGCCACCTCCTTCCAAGTGACTGAAGAAAGGGCCATCACACACTGCCACCATCTTCCCCTTGTCACTACTCAGGTTTGGTTCTAAACAAGTGAGGAAGTATATGAACAAGTGTTCTCAGAGTCTCGCCACACCACCACACAGTTCAGGAACTCAGACCTATCTGCTCAAGAGCTCCTCTCTCCCTCCAAAAAGAAGCCTATCAGCTCTCCAGACTGCGCCCACTGCTTGCTGGCTTTGGCTGACAGTTACCAAGTCTCAGAGTTTAACCCTGTATCTATCACAGCATCATCATCTTAGTAAACTATTATTAAGCTTAGTATACTTAGTAAACTTAATGAACTATTACAATGTTAAGATCACAAAAAATATAATATTGGCTTTAGTGTTTTTCGTATCAGATGCAACTAAATCTAAATATGCTCTTCCAATAAGGAACAAAAGATTTTCTTCATGAACAGAAGATTTTTTCTGTCAGGGAAAGCCTAGATCCAACTCAATATAATGTGACTATCAATGTAATCCTAAACAAAGTTACACTCTTCTAAGTCCACTAAAGGCAATGGGCTTAGAAGGGTGTTACTATACTTAGAGTGGACTGCAAAGCAAAAGGACTGTGAACATAGAGGTAGATCACGATGGGTAGCCGTGTTATCTTTTAAAAAAATATTTATTCAATAAAATAAACAACAACAACAAAACATACAACAATCTTCATAATTTAAAATATGTGTAAACTTACAAATTTAACAGAATTTCTATATTACAACTTATTCCAATATTCCAATACAACTTATTCCTCATTCATAATACCATACCAAATACACGGTTTAGTCCTCTGTAATAGTCTAGTTATTTTACAGAGGTAGCCGTGTTATCTGAAGAAGTGAGCTGTGACTCACGAAAACTCATACCCTGCAAGAAATTTTGTTAGTGTTTAAGTTGTTACTGGACTCCTGCTCTTTTCTACTGTGTAGCGTTAAAGCTTCCATAGACTGAATGTGTTTTAGTAAATAAGTCTGAAGTGATATTTCAAAATCTGACAGGCTTTCAGACTACAAAAAAGATGAACACAATGTAAAGATCAATGTATGGGCTTCAGTGATGCTCCATTAAGCTGAATTAACTTCAGTCCACAAAGTACGTATTAATTAATCAGCAGCTGTTGACAAGTTCCATGTGGCATAGAGTATGGATGGGTGTGATTGCTGAAAGCAAACAGAATTGGTTTCCTGCTCCATCTCCATCCCCTGTAAATGTATCTTTCTTCCAAGTACCCATCGTAAGTGGCTACTCAAAGAAGCAATTAATTGAAATAGAGTTCTGACCTTTTCTAAGTGTTATCTCACCTGAAACACAATTGCTATCCAACACACTATTTATAATTTGTCAAATTGTGAGGCCAGTAGAAAGCACATTGTTACCTCTCTAATATAATTGTGACACGTTAGGGGTAAAGTTAGAAAAAGAGAGTTATTTCTGTCTCTCGCTAATGATCAGCTCACTTCTTATCCACCAAAAAAGCCAAAGTGCACATCACTACAGTATATTTCCCTGCAGCAAGAATTTGGTAAATGTCACAGGAACCACAGACATACCCTCTAATGTCAGGGTTCATGGACAACAGAGCAGCACAGCTGGCAAATCAAGGTAGATGGACAGATCTGGTTGCTTCTGTGGATATCACCACCAGTTCATATTCCAGTTTCCTTTAATTAACTTCCTGGCCAATTCAGCACCTGTGTCAGGATTGTAGACATCAGCGTAACACCAACAGAGGAAGAGTATCCATCCAACAGCTGAAAGTTAGGTTTTTACCTGAAGAACAGTATGCAATTACAGCACTTCACAGCTACTCTCAATTTGCTGCACCTGAAACAAGCACCTCAGAATAATTTTTCTATCCACTTTAGTTGCATGTGTTAACTAAGATTTGAGAAAGCTTATGTTGTAGTTATGCTGTAGCTATTATTTTTACCTTTGTTTACTTTATATCTGTTGTAAATAAAGGCAAAAATAACGTTAAATTCAAGATCATCATAGACAAGATATGTTGCACACTATCACTAAGGGCGAAAACGCATGGTCACTTTATCCTCCTTTAATCCCTGTTTTAGCCAGGATCGAACGCACATTAGGCAAAACGAATGTGTTCTATCCTGGCTGAATCCTGGCTGAAACAGGGATTAAAGGAGGATAAAGCGACCATGCGTTTTCACCCTAAGTGTCACATGACTTTCCAATATGGACTGTCTTCAGCACAGAACATCTTCCTGACTGGATATTTTAGCTTGCAGTGGGACAGGAACCAGGAATGACTTGCTTTTCCGTATAACATCCAAAATTGGGCCCAAGCACAGTGGCTTTGATACTAGCTTGACTATTTTTGCCTTAAGGAAAGCCATAATACAGTTACTTCCTAGGACTAACCACTTCAGTTTACCAGCAATGCCAAAGCCTTATTTTAGAGCTGATAAATTATGATTCCCCCACCATAGAAACATTTGCTGGGCTAATATCATTTGGCAGGTTCAGCTATGACAATGATCTTCCTGTTGCAAGAACCACATCTGTAATAGTCCCATGTGTGGCATCCCATGGCTGAAATGGTAAAACTAGAATAAAATATGAAATGAGTACTGAGACATTTAAATATATATCATGATATAATCATAGGACTTTGTTTGAACCCAGTGTTATTAGTGAGCATGGTATTTTTGGATTTTCACAGTAATAACAGCATTGTTTCAGTAGCTCTGGGATGTTGCCATTTCCTTTCCCCATGACAATCAGATTTTTTTATTACATTTCAACATGCACTGTCTAAAAGCTGTAATATATTGTGTGGCCATGAGAAGTGAGGAAGAGTGATACTTTCAGAGCTAAATCTATCCATTTATATGAAAGGCTAGACACAGTGTCTGTAAATGTAATGTATTTTTCTCAATAATGTACTGTCTGGGAGTGTGCAACAAATTCTAAACTTAGAACTTTTTGGAACCCCATTAAGGAAAAAAAAAGGAAGGCTTATCAATCTCTTGAGTTTTTACTAATTTGCTTGCAACATTTTGTACTGTTAATGATCAGATAGTGCATTAGAGGCTTTTATTTCAAATGTCTCTTTCGTAAAATACAAGTTTATACAAAAAAGAGAAATGCTCTAGGAATAAATTAGGAAGTGTTTTATATCACATTCTTCCATCATTGTTATGTATCTTTTTAATTTGCAAAGGACACTGCAATTATCCTCTCAAAAATGTTGGTCACTTCCATTTTATAGCTGGAAAGCTAAAGCTGAAAGTAACATCCTGGATAATGCACTTGCCACAGGGATCGCCTTCCTGGCAATCACAAACATGCAACCAATGTTGTTTAATATACTCAATGTATCAAATTGTTGAAGACTTTCTATTCCTTGGTTCCATCATCAACCGAAAGGGAGACTGCAGCCAAGAAATCAGAAGGAGATTGAGACTGGAAAGGGCAGCCATGAAGGAGATAGAAAAGATTCTTAAATGTAAGGATGTGTCACTGGCAACCAAGATCAGGTTAATTCATGCCATCATATTCCCTATTACTATGTTATGGATGTGAGAGCTGGACAATGAAGAAAGCTGATAGGAGGCTTCCGGGTCGGAGGGGGAACACCGCGGAACGCGCGACACATTGCGCGCCGGCTTAAAGCTGCCAGGGGCTAGGAAAACAGCCCCCCACCATCTGGCAAGCGGCACCCCTTGGCGTAAGAGAGGATGCTGGACTGGGCTGCCCATCATTGTAGCGATTGCCGCCAAGGAATTGGCGGTGATTGCTCTGACGGGTGCAGCTGAGAAGCGGGCACCATTTTAAAGAGGCAGCCAGGGAACGCGGTGGAGAATCTCCAATAAAACAGCAAGTCTTTTTTTTTGCTCTGCTCTTAAGTTACTATACTAAGTCCACAACTGAGGTGTTTGACAGTCTTGTTCTTGGAAAATAAAGTACTCGTATTACTGACTATAATCTCACTAACTGCACATAAAGTGAAACTGGGCTTTTTGCCAGCTGTGGCGCAGCACAAAAATTTGCTCTGCCAGTCACTAAAACGTATATAAAATCAGGCAACAAGGACTGGCACGGAACAATAAAACAAAGAAGATAATGTGCTAGAAACTCTCTCTAAGGTTTGAACTATATACTGTGTGACTTTCACTCTCAATAAAAATCGCAAACTGATGCTTTAAACAACAAACGCTATCTCCCCCCCTTCTCTGTGGATTACAAATCTCAGCCAGACTTGCCTTTTAAGTTCAATGGGAGACAAAGATAAAAGAGAGAAACACTCCAAATAATTTTTTAAAGAAGCTAAACAACTGCAAGTACAGCAAACTTTAAAACAATGCAGAGGTTCAGCCTCCAGCATAACACCAGTCACTTCACCTTCTCTAACAGGCACTTCTGTTGCTGTGAAGATGGCGGCTAAATCAAAACCTGAGGTTACTCTGAACTCTTTACATGAGTTGTTGACAAAAACTTTTCAGGAGGTTACAGAAATGCAACAAGAGTTGAGTCAAAATACTGTTGCCATCTCTCAAAATACAAATGCTATTGCTGCCTTGCAAGATTCAATTTCATCTATGACTCTGTGTCAGGATAAGATGGAGACCAAACTCCAAAAGTGTACACAGGAGAATAAAGATACGAAAAAGCAGATTGACACCCTGGAAATGACAACGGAAGTGGCCCAAGAAAGGGAAGAGAAAAGGGAAGACCATATAGCAGTGCTTGAAAAAATAAAGGAAAACTCTATTCACATACGTGGATTGAAAGAAAAATCTGAAGGAAAAGATCTAAAAAATTTCTTGAAGGAACTCATGGTAGAATTTTTACAAGAAGAAGAAGATGTTGTTGAAGGAATGATCATAACAGCCTACAGGATTAACTCAGCCTTTGCAGCTAAAAACAACGTGCCAAGAGATTGTTTGGTTCAACGGTTTTCCAGAAGTCATTGTGACCTTTCAACTGAAATTGAAAGGAAAATAATGTTTAACAGACAAAGATTTTTTGAACATGAGAATAAACCAGGTAAAATGTTAGCATGGCACCTCAAACATAAAGAGAAAAAATTACCAATTTTGAAAATTAAGAAAGATGGTAAAGTAATAACAAATTTGTATAGAAAAAATTATCATCAGAAAAGGAAATAGATGTTTATCTTAACCAATTTGATTGGGAAAAAATATCACAAGAAAATAAGGAACGATTAGAATCTAAAATAACTATGGAAGAACTATGGAAGAACTAAAAGATGCTATAGGTAAGAGCAAATTAAATAAATCTCCAGGAGCAGATGGATTTACAGCAATTTATTATAAAACTTTTCAAGAGCAATTATCTCCACATTTATTAAGAGTAATGAATGCTTGCTTGCAGAGTGGATCTATTCCCCAAACCTGGAAACAAGCAAATATAGTATTAATACCCAAACCAAATTTGGACTTATTAGATGTTAAGAATTATAGACCTATTTCATTATTAAATAATGACTATAAACTGTTTGCTGAGATTTTAGCATCCAGATTAAAAAGAGTTATAAATCAGACAATACATGAGGATCAAGCTGGGTTTTTACCAGGGAGATTGATCAGCCAAAATGTTAGAGTGGTAATAGATCTTTTAGAATATGCAGAACACGTTGCAATTCCGGTAGCTATGATATTTTTGGATGCAGAAAAAGCATTTGATATTGTGAATTGGAAATTTATGAAGAAAATATTAGAGTTTATGGATGTGGAAACAAATTTTAAAACAGCTATTGAAAATATATATAGCTATCAGACAGCTAAGCTGTTGATAAATAGTATATTATCACCACAATTTGAACTACAAAAAGGTACTAGACAAGGCTGTCCTCTTTCTCCTTTATTGTTTATATTAGTGTTGGAAGTTTTATTGAAAAAGATTAGACAAACGGAAGATTTAAACGGATTTCAAATTGGGAGAAATCATTTTAAGATTAAAGCATATGCAGATGACCTTGTATGTTTTCTGACTAATCCTAATGAGCAAGTTGGAAATTGGAATAAAACAGTGGAGGTTTATGGGAAACTTGCAGGTTTTAAAATAAATAAAAATTAAACTAAAATATTGGTTAAAAATATGACCCTCTCACAGCAACAAGAATTAATAAAAAAAGTCGGGCTTCATTATTGAACATAAAATGGTTATCTCCAAATAATCTTAATTTATTTCAAAATAATTATATTAAACAATGGCAACAAATTGTAATAGATCTTTAAAATTGGGGGGGAAATACCATTATCATTATGGGGTAGAATTTCTGTGATTAAAATGATGATATTACCCAAAATGCTTTTTTTGTTTCAAAATTTACCAATTTTAAAAGGAGTCCATATATTTAAAAGTTGGAAGAAAGACATTTTAAGTTTCCTATGGGGAAAAGAAAGACACAGAATAGCATATAATAACTTAATTGAATTAAAGGAGACAGGAGGTTTGGGGTTACCCGACTTAAGAATGTATTATGAAGCAGCTTGTTTTATTTGGTTAAAAAAATGGATTTTATTAGAGAATATTAAACTTTTAGAATTGGAAAGATTCAATTTACGTTTCGGATGGCATGCATATTTATGGTATGAGAAAGAGAAAGTAAATAAAGAATTTAACTCTCATATTATTAAATATGGTTTATTTCAAATCTGGAAAAAATATAAAGGATTTTTTGAAAACAAAACTCCAGGTTGGATTAATCCAGTAGAAGCTTTCATGAAGAGAGGTTTATAATTTAATTTAGATATGGATATTTATAGAGAGATTATAGAGTGTAGGGAAGTGGTTTGGCTATTAAAGAGTAGAGAAGAGCTTAAAATAAAAGATTGGTTTATGTATTATAAATTAAAAGATATATTTAATAAAGATAAGTTGAAGAGATTTAATGAAAATAAATCCAAATTAGAAATTATATTGATTGATAGGACGGATTTATAAACTGTAATGAATCTAGAACAAGAAAGGATTAAACCAGTGATGGTGAAATGGATGAAGGAGTTAGGATATAATATTGATCTGGAAATATGGGGAAATTTATGGGGAAAAGAATATAAATTTACATTTACCAATGAAATGAGAGAATCTATATAAAATGTTTTATAGATGGTATATTACCCCTGTTATGATAAGTAGAATGAAAAAAGGAGATTCAGATTTATGTTGGAAATGTGGAAATGAGAAAGGAACATTTATGCATGCATGGTGGATGTGTAAATCTTTTTTGGAGAAAAGTATTAAATGAAACTAATAATTTGATTAATTCTAAAATGAAGAAGGACCCTTCCTTTTGTTTATTGGGTATACCTAAAGATAAATTAGATAGAAGTTAATTCACAGTGGGTAGCCATGTTAGTCTGTTTGCAGTAGTCAAAAAGGGCAAGAGTCCAGTAGCACCTTAAAGACTAACAAAATATTTTCTGGTAGGGTATGAGCTTTCGTGAGCCACAGCTCACTTCTTCAGATACCTGAAACATGACTGACTAACAAAATCTCTTGTAATGGCTTTCTTCCATTTAGTGGATCCACTAATTACAGTCTTATTGATTGTAAACATTTACAAGATCACAGCTGGAATGGAAATCCACACAAATTCAAATATATCTAATGTTTTGAAGCTTCTTGCATAATACAAAGTCAAGGGGGTGTGGTGACCTATTTATGTCTCTTCATGCATCCTCAATTTCTCCTTCTTTCTCAATCTGTGACATCAAGTTAGCAAAGAAACAATGTCACGCTTGCTACTCAGCTGGAAAGATGTAAGGGCTAGGAGTGGCTCTCCCAAAGGAACATCAAGAACAAAACCCAGTGCTTGCAAGGAGGTACAATTCCTGTGATCTCTCCATGCACAGCCTGGGATTGTTCTTCCAATGGCTATGGGCCAATTGTCTGGGGCAGAGTTACTGCTGTAGACCTACAACCCATTCCTGAGGAGGCCAGGAGAGGGCTGTGTTGGTGTAAGTGGCACAGCCACCAGCGGCTGTGCCACTTACACCATACAGGTTGGCATGGATGCCAGCAAGGGGATCTGGATGCCGTTGTCCCGGGGATGCCATGGCATCACTGCCCAGGGACACTGGCTGGGCCTTCCACCAGCATCCCACCAGTGCAAAGCCCCACACCAGTGCAAAGCCCCACAAAGCCCCGGGTGTTCCCGGGGCATGCCGGGGGGCAGAGCGACCAGTATGCTGCCAGTTTGTGTTCTGAATCTGATTAAATGTATTTTCTTTTTCTTTTTTAATAGTTTTATTTTTATATAATGGAATACAGATTAAATGTATTTTCAACATCAAAAAGAAATTAGTTATTCAAACAATAGAATAATATTGGGTTTTTTCCCAATAAAATTTACACATTTAGAGGGCTTAATCCAGTTATTTAAACTCTCCACACAAATATAGATAGAAATTTATACAATCTTCAGCTTGTATTATAGGCACATAAGAAGAGCCCTGCTGGATCAAAACAATGGTCCATCTAGTCCAGCATCCTGTCTCATATCGTAGATGAGCAGTAAATTTGGAGCGCCAACAACAGGGTATAGAGGCTAAAGCGTTCCCCTGATATTCCCTCCTGGATTTGAGAGGATTACTGCCGCTGAATGTGGAGGTTCTCTTTGGTCACCATGGCTAGTAGCCTATTGTCCGTGCATTTAATTCCCTTTTAAAACCATCTATACTTGTTGCAATCATTTCATCATCTGGCAGTAAATTCCACCTTTTAATCACTTGTTGAGAAAAGAAGTATTTTCTTTTGCCTGTCCTGAATGAATCAATGCCATTGGGTACCCATCAATTTCATGGGGTGCTCCTGAGTTCAAGTGTTTCGGGAGAGGAAGAAAAAATTTCTCTTTGTCCTTTCTCTCTACTCCATGTATAATTTTATAAACCTCTGTTTTGTCCCCCTCTTAGCGCTCTCATTTTTAAACTAAAAAGTCCCAGACTTTTGACAGATCTTCCAGTTTTTAAAAGAAGTCTTTTGCCTTTTATGGCTTTCTTAGTTTGGGTTGTAAACCATGGAGACATCCCTTTAGTGTTGACAGTACATTTCTAAACCTAGGGAATGCATTCTATCTGGGATGCAATTAGTGTGGTTTTAATAGCTTCCAAGCATCTTCTAGGGATCTGACTTCCTTGTTTTTCCTTTTCAGCTTCCTTCTAACTAATTAGCTAATGAGCTTCCCCTCATTTTTTAAAGAGTCCTGTTTTGAAGTCAAATGTTATTGTTTTGAACTTTAGAGGTAACTTTCCATTGAAACAATTGCTGAAATGAAGAGCATTATGATCATTGTTTCCAACTGGTGCGACAACATCTACATCTCGCACAAGGTCATGAGCCCTGCTCAGAACTTGGTCCAAGATCACGACTCCTCCGGTTGGCTCTGTGACCAGTGCTGTTCCAGCGCACAGACATTTATGATGTCTAGGGATATCATTTCTACAGCATGGTTCAAGCCCATGTTTATCCAGTCAATATGAGGACAATTGAAGTCACCCAGTATCACAACATTATCTGCTTTAGGCACCTCCCTTATTTCTCTCTCCATCTTAAAATCAGCTTCAAAGGTTTGATCAGGTGAGCAATAGTGCATCTCCACTTTTAAGTAACCCATAGGGCCCAATATCTCCACCCATATCACTTCTGTTGGGGAGTTCATTCCCAAATGTTTTCTAACTTATTTGACTCTATGCCCTCTTTGCTATACAATGTGACATCTACTCCAAAATGCTCTTCCCTGTCCTGCCTATAGAGATTATACCCAGGGATGACCATATCCCACAGATTTACCCCATTTCAAAAAATTTCTGAAATATCCACTGTATCTAAATTTTCCTTAAGCACTAAGACTTTGAGCTTCCCTATCTTGGCTTGGAGGCTTCCAGCATTGCAACATAGGCACCTACAACGTGTTTCCCTCTCCAGTAACCCTTGCCTCCCTGCACCCTTTTGTCTCTGCAAATGGCCCTGCTTTGCCATTATACTTTCACTCCTAAATTCTGCTGTGCTCCTACCAATACTACCTGAGCATTTACACCAGGGATTGGGAATGTTAAGCCCGGAAGCCATTTAAGGCCCGCGAAATCATTTGGTCTGCCCCTTTGTGGGTCCTGACAGATCTCTAGCTCAGAAGCATTGAAGATTGGTGATCTGCCCCCTCCCACGGACGAGAATAGTCTCTATTCAAGGCAGATGTGAGTTTGTTTTACCGAGAAAAGGAACCTTTTCCCCCATTGCAGAAGAGTCGTTAGCTATGGAGCTGCTAGAACCGCCCAAGAAACTGTGTTAACCCTTTCCCATCCGGACCATGGAGAAACTTATTCCCTCTGTACTACAAGAGGGCAGGGGGTGGAAATGGCGACAATGGAGGAGTTAAAGGAGGCAGGGCCAGAATGTGCGGGGGGGGGGGTTCCCTAGGTTTAGAAAGTTCTTAGCCACTATGTCCTCATTTCATCCCTGCAGGAGGAGGTAGCAGGAGCCGGCTATAGAATCCAGCCCCAACCATGCGGAGCAGGAGCAATTCTGGCATGCGGCTGGACTGCTACATCCGGCTGGTGCAACAGACCATCCTGTGTGCCACTGGTTGGATACCTGCCTGCTTCCCCGCACGGGGGGGAAGTAATCTGGGGCAGCTGCCTGCTTGGGGCTTGGTGGGCTAATTTTTAAGTTGATAATTTTGTATGGCCCATGAATGATGTTATAAATATCCAAATGGCGGGGAAAAAAGGTTCCCCACCCCTGATTTACACTATCATTTCTTTGGACTGAGTTGTACTGAGCTGGAAGCTTCCCAGCTCCTGTGATCTTTCCACAGGGGATTAGTTTAAGCACACCTCTGCCACCCTTTTGATATTAAGCTCCAGCAGTGTGGTTCCCTCTTGGTTCAAGTGAAGCCCATCTCTTTTGTACAGGCTTGGCTTGACCCAGAAAGCTCTCCAGTGCATAACAAATGTAAACCCTCCTGGCACCATTTTATCCACGCTTAACAATACATTTTATAGCTTCGCAACACATGGTATCCGTGTATACAGACACAATACATGAATGATAATATATATGTAAAAAACAAACAGTGAAATCATTTCAGTTATCTGAAGTAAAATAACTTGTTCTCTGGGGGGAAATATACTCTGTGATTAGAGACCAGCACTTAGTATGTGTTTAGTTAAATATTAGTATTGTGTCCTATGTTTTTTTTTTCCTGAACCAACAGTGACCAAATAGCTTTATGCTACATAATTCTATGTTTCAGATTAAAGGAATTTATTTCAAAAATGTTATGTCTGGATTTAGACACTGTTTTGGATGTCTGCTCTCAGCAAGCTGTTATGCATTAATAGTGAAAATCCAATAAAATCACTGATCCCTTATTCATGAGAACTCAGAATACATAATATAAATCTGCAAATGTTAGTCTTTTCATGCTCAGTCTCTAACACATCTTTTAAGAACTGATAGTGAAGTTGGGCCCTGCTGCATACTTACTGCCTCATATTCCTAGTGAATAATCTTAAAGTAAAGAGCAGCTATACAGTTTGACTAAATAATCATTTGAGTGTCAGCTCTCCTCTTGAAAATCATGTTTTCATGACAGCAGTGTTATCCTGTTGCCATATGCCGTCTTTAAAATGTATCATATATTTGGGGCAGAACAGCATCAAAACTGACATAGTGGATGTGATTCACATGTAATTGGGGCTGACAAAGATTTCTGTAAAAACTGCCAAGTATGCCCTTTTGCTGGCTGTTATTAACCCTTCTGTGGCCACTGCTATTATCATATCAGGGGACAACATAAAGTGGCCGCGAAACGGTATCTACACAGCAATAAATGAGTGAAGGTATTTAGCAATTGTTGTCACATTAGATAAGAAAAATTCTACTTAAAACCTTTAGAAATTGACTCCATTTTAAAAGGAAGTAGAAGTTCCTCACTTGGAGCAAGATTTTTTATCTGTAAGGTGTAAGTCCCAGAGGTGAGTAATATTGTGACTTGAACCAGAACTTATTTGCTGTGCTTATTACTTTTCCTGATCTGTTGACAGTAGATAGGAAAGCATTAACCATCCAATGAATGCACTTTGGTACAAAATAAAATTAATGAAAAACTATGAGCAGTAATATTAGCTGTGTAATGCAGTTTGGCTTAAAATTTTATGATCCAAAAAGTCCTTTCTCATGCCTTCGGTGTGCATAGATTGAATGTATATAGTGGGGAACAGAACTGAGCCCTACCCCTATGTATATATATTTATTTGAAAGTTTCAGGCATTTGTACTGAGCACAAACCGTTCACCCCATGTGAACAGCAACACTGCTTTTCAAAAGAACCATGTACGTATATAGCGCTATGCATGTAGGCTCATTCCCAGCCTTCAAATGAATGCACGTTGTTTGGAGTGGGACCTATCACTACAAGCTATATGCCACCTTATACACACACACACATTTTCTAGCTGAAAAGAGCTAAAATTGATAGAAAATGGGAAGAATCAGCACATACAACAAGGGCCAATATTTTCAGATGTTTTATAGTTATGTGTGGTGTTTTGATATATAAATATTGTGTGTGTGTTTTATTTGTGTTTTAATGGAGGATTTTATATGTATGCTTCTGTGATTTAAAATGTAGGCCTCTACAGTAAGAAGTGGGGCAGGATAGCTGATTGAAGTGTAGGGTTGCCAGGTCCCTCTTCCCCATTGGTGGGAGGTTTTTGGGGGGCGGAGCCTGAGGAGGGCGGGGTTTGGGGAGGGACTTCAATGCCATAGAGTCCAATTGCCAAAGTGGCCATTTTGTCCAGGTGAACTGATCTCTATCAGCTGGAGATCAGTTGTAATAGCAGGATATTTTCTGTATTACCTGGAGATTGGCAACCCTATTGAAGTGTGTCATCATTACATGGTAGCTGTACCTTAGGGAGCAGAGAGGACTGGTTGGTAGAGAGAGAGTTAATGGAGTATGTGTCAGGGAGAGGAGTTGAGTGAGATGCTGTGGAGTGGGAGAGAAAACTGTGTTTTGTGTGGAAGATATGAGCCTAAGTGTCAAGTGAGGGGGAAAGGCTGTGTGGAAGTTATGAGCCAAAGTGGCAAGTGAGGAAAATAACCCTGCATAGAAGTTATAAGCCAAGTGGCTGGCGGGGGAAGTAAGCCTGCGTGTAAGTTATGATCCTTGGCAAGTGAGGAAAATAAGCCTATGTGGCTAAGTCCATTTAAGGACCATTAGAGAAACGAGAACTACACCTAACTGAAACCATTACACTTATGTACCCATCTGAAACCATTATGCTTATGAACCATACAGAAAGCATTACTGTTTTCCTTCTAAATAAACTCTATACATGTTTAAGAGAAAACAAGTGTTTTATTTACAGTAAAGGATCCCCTCTTATCCCAAAGCCACCCTTTATGGAAGTGCCATGCATTTGCTCAGGCTTGTTTTGGCTTTGGGGTTGTAAGTGGTTTCACAGTGAGGCCCTCCTAATGGAACCTATGCAAGTGGTGCTAATCTGGCAGCTGCAAGGCTAGTTAGCTGTCTGACCTTGAGTGGTGGGGGAGGCTATAAGGCATTAGCTTCCTCCTGGCCTTTGGACTTTTATTTCTCCTGATGGATGTTTTCACTAGGAAATTTTGACTGGTTTCCTTGGCTTGTTGTAAATTGAGAGCATTTGGTGACTCTCTTTAAAATAAACCTTGATATTTTCTAAAGCTGTTGTGATGAACGAAGAGTTGATCTTTGAGAGAAGCTCAGAGAAAGGGAGTGGGCTGAGCTAAGGAGCTCACTCTCTCTGTTTTGAAGAAGGAATTGATTCTGATTTTGGTGTGTTCAGTAGCTGTGTTTGACTCTGGAAACCTGCGGGTTCAGATTTGCCTAAACTGGTGTAAAACAAATCCTGTGAAGTGACAAGAAGAGATTGGGAGGAAAGGGACCCTTTCTCAGATCACTGAAAAGGGAATAGGGTCTGGGAAGGAGATATTCCAGATAAAGGGTTTTGTTAAGGGATCACTGCCACAGAAGTGGGGTAGATCTATAATGAGAACTGGAAGAGAGATTTGAGAAGAAATCTCCATACTTCTTTGTCCTTTGGGGAAGAGAGATTGTAGAATCTCCAACTTCTCTGATAGCTAGACAGCAGAGTCTGAACAGAAAGATTTATAAGAAATTATGGGAACTGAACTGAATTTGTGAACTTAAATTAAGAATTGTAATTCTGTACCAACTAAGCCATTTAAGATATATGCCTTCTCTGAAGTGAATCATAAAATAGCTCTGGTTCTATGCTTTTCCTAGCCACCATTTCCCCTCCAAATCTATCCCTTGTACAGTGTTTAATAAATCTCTGTTATTTGGGTGTTAACTTGGAAACGCCTCTGGTGTCTCATTTCTATTGAAGTAAAAGAAGTAAAGGGGACTAAGAAGGAGAAAAATTAAAATTCCAAATAAACATTCTAGCAAGTCTCTCTCTCTCTCTCCCTCAGCATTTATGGGGGAAAGGGGGATTGTGATAGCTGTGCTTTTATTGGTGAGGACAATTTACCCCAGAAATGAACCAGAGGCTGGAGAGACAACCCTTGAGGAAAGAGAAGCTCGCAGTCTTATTATCAAATGAATTGCACCTTGCTCTCTTCAAATCGGAAGGGGCTGAGGTCAGCAATCTGGGCCAGGGTGTGAGGTTGGGGGTTCATACATACTCCCACTCACTGACCATTCTGTCATTCTACCAAATTCTAAGTCATCCTATTCCTTGGTTCCAACTAAGATTTCTTAGGCAAGAGCCTTTGGTGGCAGCGGAAATAAATAGGAAATACTAAGTAAGTAAAAGAGGCAGTATAACATGCACCACCTCAGAACAAAACAGGGAGGTGCCTTTTCATGGGTTAGGTATAAGGGATCTCAGAAAAGAGCAAAAACAATACAGTGTACTACTAACTTGCCTGGGACAGATGTTAGGCTGCCTGTAATTTTGCCTTCAGACTTTTAACTGCAGGTCTTCAAATTTTATATGCCACAAATCAGTTTTTGTTTAGTACCTTGGTACATGGGTGTCGCAGTTGACTGCTGAAGTCCTCTGCCATTATTTAGAAATCTGGAAAAGAAATGCCGCTGTGCACAAATATTACAAATGGAAAACCTGATCTGTGCATTTTACTTGGAATTAACATCCACTGTAACTTATTTGAAATAAGCGTCCATAGGCTTGCACTTCATAAGTCATGTCGTTATCCAAACGTTCCTTCTTCACATAGATCCATGTCAGTTTTACTCTGATCTCACTCTGTGTTCCTATTAGATGTGCACACAAGGTAGCTGAATACATTGACCTCAATTTAGAACCTAGTAAGATAACTCTAGGAGCTCTGTGGCGCAGAGTGGTAAACTGCAGTACTGCAGTCAAAAGCTCTGCTCACCACCTGAGTTCGATCCCAACGGAAGTTGGTTTCAGGCTCAAGGTTGACTCAGCCTTCCATCCTTCCGAGGTCGGTAGAATGAGTACCCAGCTTGCTGGGGGTAAAGGGAAGATGACTGGGGAAGGCAATGGCAAACCACCCTGTAAACTTAGTCTGCCTAGTAAACGTCAGGATGTGATGTCACCCCATGGGTCAGGAATGACCCGGTGCTTGCACAGGGGACCTTTACCTTTTTAAGATAACTCTAAATTAGAATGAGGCTGGTGAGGTGGGGGCAATTCATACAATTATACTTTTAAATGGTGATCCTGATTGGACTGTCTGCATCCAACCATGATTACTTTTTCTATCAGTGTTGCTGAGAGAACCTCTTCTACATAATTTTTTTTGGGGAAACTATCCCTGTTTTGTAAAATAAAATCTAAATTGCATGTATTAACAACACCTGTATAGCCATTTGCATTTAGTATGTGATAGGATTATCTAGGCTTACTATTTGCCAACCCATGGTATGGGGGCAACCACCTGAACCCATACTCCCATCCCCCATGCTCGTTCAATGGAGCAGTGGAAGGAAAATGGGGGGAATGATGGTGAAGACACAGTGACATCACTTCTGGGTGAGTATTAAGAAGTAACATCACAGCGGCTGTGATGTTCCATGAAATACTCCAGATCTGCATCGTTTTTAACATAGAGATTAGCGGAATTCCTAGAAATATGCAGCTGCTATGTCTTCACTTTTGGGTGCTCAGGTAGATGTGATATCATGGCATCCATGCTGTCATCCTCCCCCAAGCATCCACACCAGTGGCGGACCTACATTTTTAGGACCCTGAAGCTTGAACTGTTATGGGAGCCCCTTCACAACAAGAAACAATAGGGAAACATCTAACAAGGTCCAAAGGGCCTTGCTGCCCTTGCAAGGACATCGAGGCCCAAATGGTGAACAGGGTGGTGGTGTGGAGTCCTTGAAAATGAGACATACAGCGAGCCCCTTCCCACTAGCAATGAGGTCTGGGTAACCGCTGTTATCTTCTTCAGTGGGGTTGTTCTCTGGCAGATGTATTGGTTCATCCTCTAATAGAGAGGTAGAAGGTCATCCGAGGGGGCTCCTTAGGGTAAAGAGGTGAAAATCTGATTTTTGGTGTTAAAATGCACAAGCAAGATGAGTGCAGTCTGAGATATCTTTTTATGGCTCTGATTGGCTCTAGCCTAAGGGCTGAGCTGTAGAACTATTAAGCCATGCACCAACGAAGGATTTGAGGATACAGCTGCCAAAAATGTAGGCTATGATTAGATTCTGGCGCTCTCAGCTGGGGGTTCGGACACTGCAAGCCCCTGAAGTTTTTTTGAAATTTGACCAATTACAGGGACATTTTGAGGCCATATGAAATGGGTATTAGAGCATATTAGGGTCGATATTAATCACTTCAGCCCATTGGCTTATGCTTCTATCACTAAAATAGCCTTATTTTAATAACAAACACTTTAAAAAACTCCATCAATTTTGTTGAAAAATTCACTCATTTAAAAAAAAAAGTTGCTTCAGGGCCCCTCTGAGATTAGGGGCCCTGAAGCTTAAACTTCATTAGTTTCCTAGTAGGTCCACCACTGATCCACAACCCTAAATGTTCTTTGCAGGTTGCCAGCAGAGGGCTGGCAACTCTAGATTTGACCCATCTTAAATCTTTTCTTATATAATAGTACCTAGTTTTTTGGCCTTCCAGGGGAGCCAGCATGGTGTTTAGAAGCGATGGACTCTAATCTGGAGAACTGGGTTTGATTCCCCATTCCTACACATGAGCGGCAGTCGCTAATCTGGTGAATTGGGTTTGGTTTCCCCACTCCTACACATGAAGCCAGCTGGGTGACCTTGGGCTAGTCACAGCTCTCTTAGAGCTCTCTTGGCCCCACCGACTTCACAGGGTGTATGTTGTGCGGAAGGGAAGGTGATTGTAAACTGGTTTTATTCTTCCTTAAATGGTAGGGAAAGTCAGCATATAAAAACTAAGGCCATTTATGCAGGGTCAATTTGGATGTTCGCTCAAAGCTCTTTTTTTAAATGCGACCTTTAAAATGTCTATTCACGGTCCCGATGCAAAAGGAGAAATTTCAGCCCCCCACTCGCCTGCTTTTTCACTCCTTCATTTGCATGGTCATTGACAATGGTTGTTTGCAATTTAGGGCTGTTGGGAAAAAAATTCGGTATAATTCGGATTCAGGTTTAAATGGGCTTTTGGGGGTGACCCCCTTCCAGACTCCATAACATCGGACCCCCTGACCCAATCTTCACCAAATTTGGGGGTTCTTGCAAGGAGAGTCCCTTCAAGCTACCCGGAAAATTTGGGACCTCTACCTGAAAAAATGTCCCCCCAGGAGCTGTGCAAAATAAAACTCATTGGATTACATTAGTGGACCAGCTTGTTAAACATTTCCTGCTTTGTTTCACATTTTTAGGCGTGAGAAGTAGGTCACACCGCGCCTTTTTCCCACCAATGTTATCCAATGGGGGTTTATTTACACAGCTCCTGGGGAGGGGGCATTTTTGCAGGTGGAGGTCCCAAATTTTCAGGGTAGCTAGAGGGGACTCTCCTTGCAAGAACCCCCACTTTTGGTAAAGATTGGGTCAGGGGGTCCGGAGTTATGGGGTCTGGAAGGGGTCACCCCATCCTCCTCCATTCAAATGCATTGGCAAAGTGGCTGTGTTCACACTCTTTAATGTGATGTTTGCAATGTATCTGACTGGAGAAGCAGGGCTTTAAAGGTTGGGTAGGTTCACCCCACACCTCCATAGAGATAAAGTGTATCACATTGTATCTCTATGTCCCGGGATGAGCCCTCCAGGCTGGTTCCCGGGCCGCTAGCTCCCCGCTCCTTGAACCCCAGGCCCAGAGGTACTCACGGGGTAGGCGGGGGGGCTCGCGGGATCCCCCGACCCCCTGGGGGAGAGTCGGGGGGCCTTACCGCCGGTTCCTTTCCTCCTCCAGGCAGCCGGCGAGAAGGGGCGCGGCCGCCCAGGAACAAAGTGGCCGGGACAGGAGCCGCCGGCCCCGGCGCAGCCAGAATGACGCGGCCCGATGGACTCCACCCCCCTCCACAGCTGATGGTCGGGAGGGCGCGGGCGGGTCGGGGAAGGGCCGCCACAGCTGCCGGGGATCCCATTGAGGCCGCAGGAGCGGCCAGCAGGCACTGGGGAACGCGGGGAATGGGGGCGGTAGTGGGAAAGGGGCGGGGTATCTCTGGCCAGGGAGGGTTAAAAGGCGAGAGGGGAGCCAAGGCCGGGGAGGAAGCCGGAAAAGGGTTGCGTGGAGGCTGAAGGAGGTTTTTGGCCAGCAACCTGGCAACGTCCGAGGGGGGAGAGAGTTCTGACTCCCCCTCGGACTGGTCTGAGGCCAAGGAGGCTCCCCCGCCCCCACCCCTCTCCAGGGCAGAGACCCCGGGGGCCGCTAAAGACCAGGCGCGGCGCGACAACGTGGTGGGGGATGCGGGCACTGGGGCAAGTGTGACGCGACCCCCACCCCGCCTGCCTGTGCCCCCTGGGTGGCGGTCCAGTCGCTCTCTACTGCGGCCCCTGGTCTTGCAACTTCCAGCCGCGACCAGGATGGAAGCGGCAGACGCAGCTGCCGGCATGGCCGGGAACCTCGACCAGTTTGGCCCCTGGCTCACTGAGCATCATGGGCGCATGATGCACGACTTGTTGCAACGGCAACAGGAGGCCCAACAACGCCTTGTCAAGGAAATGACCCTGCAGCATCAAGAGGCTCAAGCGGCTCTCTTTCGGGAATTTCGACACACCCTAGAGGCCACTCGGCCGCCTAACCCCACCTCCCCAGGAGAAAACCCCGCCAGGGTGCCTGCTGTTTTGCTGACAAAACTAGGCCCCGAAGATGATATCGATGGATATCTCGAAGCCTTCGAGAGGACCGCAGAGGCTTCAGGATGGCCTAAAGAGAAGTGGTCCATCATTGTGGGGCCCTACTTGACGGGCCCCGCTCAAGCCGCCCTCGAGGCCTTACCCAAAGAAGAGAGTAAGAGCTATGACCAGCTGAAGGAGGCCATATTGGAGAGATATGCCATATCCCCCGAGACCTACCGCTGCAAGTTCCGTGCCATGCAATGGAAGAAAGGAGAACCCCCCAGAGCATTCGTGACGGCTTTGAAAGACTTGGCCTATCGATGGTTACGGCCTAAGACAGCTGAAAGCAAGGAGGTGGCTGATCAGGTCGTCTTAGAGCAACTGCTCTCGGTACTACCCCCAAGAGCCCGGGATTGGGTCCTGTGGAACAAACCAGCGACCTTAGAGACCGCTATGACCTTGCTGGAGAACGTGCTAGCAAGTGAACATAGAGACAACCCCAGGGAGATGGGCCGCATGGATGGAAAGTTCAAAAGCCCAGACGGCAATCTACGGGGGGGACGGGCTCGGCTGGTCCCAAGAATTCCAAGTGCCACAGGCCCCAGACCCCGTGGGGGGGGCCGGTATGGCAACCGCGGCAGGACAGCTTCTGAGCGAGGGTGGCAGGAACCCCCCCAAAGAGGAAAGCCGAAGCACGGAAAGCAAAGCGCTAGGACCCTGCTTCACGTGCGGGCAATGGGGACATCTGAAGCGAGAGTGCCCTATGATGGAGTGCGACCTCGGGTGGGAAGAGACCATGCATGCTGAGAGTTCCCAGACACGCCCGGCAGCTCTTTTAGCGACCCTCCTACTGGGCAAAAGACCACTCAAAGCCATGGTGGACAGTGGTTCCTCCATCTCCATGGTGAGGTCCACGCTAGTCTCAGCACAACTGCCCGCGGTTCGGACGGCCACGGTCGCTTGCTTTCACAAGCATGTGGAGCACTACACGGTCGTACAGGTGGCAGTAACGTGGAAGAACCAACTTTACGACATGGAGGTGGCTAAAGTTCCTGACTTGCCATACCCCATGTTGATTGGGAGGGATGCCCTGTTCTTTACGGCTCTCTTAGGAGACCGGGGGATAACGCAACCAGGGGACGAAGGTATGGCCATCGAAGGGAATGATGAAGAGCGCCCAGGGCCCTCTGCTGCCCTGCAGACCCCACTAACACAGTCAAGGCAGAGGACGGATGAGGCCGAGGTATCGCGTTGGGAAAGTGATCCCGAATTCCGGCGGGCCCAGGAGCAAGAAGACTCCTTGGCAAGGCTCCGCGATTTGGTGGCGGTGAGTGATGGGACGGTAGTAGACGAGAGACGAGCACGTAGATCCAACAGGTACGGGGTTTGTGGTATAGGGTGGTGGTTGAGAAGGGGGAGGAAGTGACCCAACTCTTAGTGCCCCAGGGGTATAGGCGGAAGCTGTTACAATATGCCCATGACCACTCCTGGGCGGGTCACCAAGGGGTGAAAAACACCCTGGCCCGCTTACAGGCCCGGGTTTTTTGGCCCGCTATTTCCCGGGATGTCAAGCAGTTCTGCAGCGCCTGCCCCAGTGCCAAAAGTGGGATGGGCGACCACCCCCCCGGGCCCCCCTCCAACCCTCACCCATCATCAACACGCCATTCGAGCAGATCGCTATGGATTTTGTGGGTCCTCTTCCTCGTACCCCAAGGGGGTTCCGGTACCTCCTTGTCATTATTGACTATGCCACAAGATATCCAGAGGCCATACCGTTGCGCACTCTACAGGCTCCGGGAGTGTGTCGGGTCTTGATACATCTCTTTGCCCAGGTGGGACTACCCCGTGAGATAGTAACCGACCGAGGCTCGTCTTTCACGGCTGCTATCACTAGGGCCTTATGCAAGGAAATGGGCATCCGCCAGATTTTTGCAGCCATTGCCCATCCACAAACGGATGGGTTGGTGGAACGCTTGAACCAAACCCTCAAGACAATGCTCCGTAAGTTGGCGGCCGACCATCCTCATCGGTGGGATCTATATGTGGACCCCGTCCTGTTCGCCATTCGGGAGACACCCCAAGCGTCCACTGGTTACGCTCCTTTTGAGCTCTTGTACGGAAGGAAACCCCGAGGCATCTTGCAAGTAGTGGAAGGCCAGATGGCCGGGCCCGAAGCAGGGCGCTCCCAAGGTCAAGAGGCTTCCGAGTACGTGCGCCAGTTGCGAGAAAGGTTGGCCGTAGCCCAAGCGACTGCTACTCAGAATTTGGCCTTAGCCCAACTAAAACAGAAAGACCGGTATGATAGAGGTACACGCGAATGGCACCTACAAGTTAACTCGCAAGTGCTTGTCCGTGGTAGGGTATTCGGGCCGGGGGAAAAGGAGTTGTGGAAAGGTCCCTATGTGGTAACGAGAACCCTAGGCCCGTGTTCCTATGAGGTCCGGTGTGGACCCGGCCCGCGTCAACTGAAGAGGCTACATGTAAATGACTTAAAGGAATGGATTGACCCCGACATCCCCACAAGTGAGTGCCACCTTGGAGACGAGCCACTCAGTCTGGCCGAGCGGGACGTGCCGTGGGGGGCGGACCACCAACGGTCAGAAGTCCCAAAGATTGGGGCTTCCCTCACCACACAGCAACGCCATCAGTTGCAAGAGGTGATGTCCCACCTTCTCCCGGTTTTTTCTTCTACCCCGGGTCGCATCACTGACGTCTTCCACACTATTCGAACCCCTCCCGGGCAAGTAGCCTGAGCCCATTGGCGCCCGGTACCTCGGAAGAGGTGGGATGAAGTGGAGCTGGAAGTCGACAAAATGCGATGGCTGGGAGTCATAGAACCCTCTACAAGTGCCTGGCGGAGTCCCATCGTTCTGGTGCCAAAACCAGACGGGAGTATCCGGTTCTGTGTTGACTACCGGGCAGTAAACCAGATAGCCGACTTCGACGCCTACCCTATGCCCCGGGCGGACATGCTCATCGACCAATTAGGGACAGCCAAGTACCTGTCTGCTTTGGATCTCACAAAAGGGTATTGGCAGATCCCAATGAGACCAGAAGATAAGAAAAAAACAGCCTTCGCGACCACCTCAGGTCTCTACCAATTTACCGTAATGCCCTTTGGTCTCCATGGGGCCGCCGCGACCTTCCAGCGGATGGTCGACCGAGTGTTGGCTCACTGTAAGGGTTTCACAGTTGCTTATATAGATGATATCGTCATCTTCAGCCCTGATTGGGAGTCACACCTACAACACCTGGCAACGGTCTGCCAGGCCATTTATGACGCCGGCCTAAGGGCCAACCCCACAAAAAGTCATCTGGGGTTTCAAGAGATCAAATACCTGGGGTATATTGTGGGGCACGGAACATTACGACCCATTCCGGAAAAAGTGACTACTTTGGAACAGACTCCACTTCCCCGAACAAACCCCAACTACGACGGTTCCTTGGATTAGTCGGCTATTACAGTAAGTTCATACCCCACTTTGCCACGAAGGCGTCCCCGTTGACCGATTGCCTCAAGAAGGATAGCCCGAACCAGTTGCGGTGGGGCCCAGCAGCTTTAGCAGCTTTCCACGGATTACGGGCAGTGTTATCCCGGGAGCCCGTGTTGCAGAACCCGAACTTTGATAAGCCGTTTATACTCCATACGGACGCGTCTGCCACGGGAGTGGGCGCAGTCCTATTACAAGAAACAGCAGGGAAAGAACTCCCCGTACTGTTTATCAGCCGCAAACTACTCCCGGCCGAAAGGAACTACGCTACCGTCAAAAAAGAAGCCCTGGCGGTCAAATGGGCCATCGGCTCGCTCCAATATTATTTGACAAACAATCCATTTACTCTTGTTACGGACCATGCTCCGCTCCTCTGGATGAAGAGGATGAAGGATCACAACGCCCGAGTCCTTCGATGGTACCTCTCCCTGCTCCCGTTCTCCTTCACAGTGCAGCATGCCCCTGGAGCCCTCCACGTCCCGGCTGATTATATGTCCCGGGTATTCGAAGATGACGGCACCGATCAGCGGTCGCTAAGCAAGGGGGGGTGTCCCGGGACGAGCCTCCAGGCCGGTTCCCGGGCCGCTAGCTCCCCGCTCCTTGAACCCCGGGCCCAGAGGTACTCACGGGGTAGGCGGGGGGGGCTCGTGGGATCCCCCGGCCCCCTGGGGGAGAGTCGGGGGGCCTTACCGCCGGTTCCTTTCCTCCTCCAGGCAGCCGGCGAGAAGGGGCGCGGCCGCCCAGGAACAAAGCGGCCGGGACAGGAGCCGCCGGCCCCGGCGCAGCCAGAATGACGCGGCCCGATGGACTCCACCCCCCTCCACAGCTGATGGTCAGGAGGGCGCGGGCGGGTCGGGGAAGGGCCGCCGCAGCTGCCGGGGATCCCATTGAGGCCGCAGGAGCGGCCAGCAGGCACCGGAGAACGCGGGGAATGGGGGCGGTAGTGGGAAAGGGGCGGGGTATCTCTGGCCGGGGAGGGTTAAAAGGCGAGAGGGGAGCCAAGGCCGGGGAGGAAGCCGGAAAAGGGTTGCGTGGAGGCTGAAGGAGGTTTTTGGCCAGCAACCTGGCAACGTCCGAGGGGGGAGAGAGTTCTGACTCCCCCTCGGACTGGTCTGAGGCCAAGGAGGCTCCCCCGCCCCCACCCCTCTCCAGGGCAGAGACCCCGGGGGCCGCTAAAGACCAGGCACGGCGCGACACTCTATGAAGGCACCGGGCAAACTTTCCCACCCTCCATTTTTAAGCCCAGCTTCTCCATTCAGATAGATTGTTAAGATCATATTAAAGAGTCTGCCAATGGATTTGAATAGAGGAGGATGGGGATGACCCCTTCCAGACCCCATAACTCTGGACCCCTGACCCAATGTTTACCAAACTTGGGGGTTCTTGCAAAGAGAGTCCCTTCTAGCTACCCTGAAAATTTGGGACCTCTACCTGCAAAAATGCCCCCGCAGGAGCCGTGGAAAGCTGGATATTCGGGAATGGCAAATGTGGCTTTGCCAACCTCCCGGATTCTGCTGATTCAGTATACCCGAACCAGAAATTTACCGAATTTGCATTTATTCGGTATTTTTCCGGTTTGGTTTTTACCGAATCAACAGCCCTAGTTTGCATAGCTAAGCTGCGTTTGTGATTTTTCATGGTTCTTTCAGTAAATTCTTTGGTGTGGGGGCAGAGCAAATACCAAAGGTCGCTTTAAAGGGACTCTTAAGAAATGTGAAGCAAATATGTGCCGGCTTTGCAGTCACTTCCTAAATGACGATTCAATGTGAAAAACTAAAAAAAAAAAATACGGGGCACTTCAGCCTGGAATGTGCTGCTGATTACCAAGCATAAACAGCATATCTCTTTTTCTATCATATTATTTAAAGGTAAAGGTCCCCTGGGCAAGCACCGGGTCATTCCTGACCCACGGGGTGACATCACATCCTGACCTTTACTAGGCAGACTTTGTTTATGGGGTGGTTTGCCAGTGCCTTCCCCAGTCATCTTCTCTTTACCCCCAGCAAGCTGGGTACTCATTTTACTGACTTCAGAAGGATGGAAGGCTGAGTCAACCTTGAACCGGCTACCTGAAACCAACTTCCGTTGGGATCGAACTCAGGTGGTGAGCAGAGCTTGGACTGCAGTGCTGCAGCTTACCACTCTGCGCCACGGGGCTCTTCACTTGCAGTTTTGTTGAAGCCCCTCCTCCAACCTGTGCCCATGCTCCCAAGCCAAATCAGGGCTCTTGATATCTCCCTCATATTATATGTGACGTCATCTAGTTGGGACATTAGCAGAAAGAAGCCATTGGATCCAACCCCTGTATCTTTATCATGTGATTAAACTTTGCATTGGAAGCTGGAAAATAAATTCTCAAAATGTTAATAGATTTGTGATGTCAAACTATGTTTATTTTCCCAGTGAATGACCTGTTTCCTCTTCTGAATGCAGCAATGCATATGCCTACCTCTATTTATGCTGGTGTGGTAATGGCAAATAAAGGTGTCATTACTTAATGGCTTTAAAAGGAAGCTAGACAGATTCAGCCCTGACCTGGATGGCCCGGGCTAGCCTGATCTCATCAGATTTCAGAAGCTAAGCGAGGTCAGTCCTGGTTAGTATTTGGAAGAGCAACCTCCAAGGAATACCAGGGTCATGACATGGCAATGGCAAACCACCTCCAAACATCTCTTGCCTTGAAAACCCTACTGGGTCACAATAAGTCAGCTGTGACTTGATGGCACACACATACAAAAGACAGATTTGTGTAGGATTAGATCCATCAATGGCTACTAGCCATGATGAGTAAAGGGAACTTCCATATTCAGAGGCAGTAAAAGTCTGTGCTATAAGGCTGAATGATATGGCCTTGGCCTCTGTTTTTTGGCCTTCCAGGGGAGCTGGTTAGCGACTGTATGGAATAGGGTGCTAGAGTAGATGTTGTATCTCATGTTGTGGTCTATTTGAGAGAGGGGGAATCCACAGTGAGATTGTCCTCTTAAAATTTCTATGCTATAACTTCTGTAAGTGTAGTAACTATTATTTGCATAGTGCATAGTGACACTGTGCACTAAGTTTCAACAAAGCATTAAAACATAATCCATTAGGAATGTAAGTAGTGAAAGTAGTCCATTAGTGGAAGCACAAAGTAACAAAAAGGTAAAGCCTGGATATTAAAATAAAGTTACTGATGGCACATTAAACAAATAAATCAGGCAGTTTTAAATGATGAATTTTTGGAGGATGTTTAGATAAGAATTCATTGACTACAACAGCTATTCAGAATGATGCCTAAGATTTGAGATGTCCTGCTATTTTTACTCTAAATATAATCAGTAATCCATCATCTAGAATAGATGATGAATCAACCTATAGTCAAATAAATTGCAAAGATAACAGGCATTTTGAACTACTAGAAAGCAAAACATGTTGTTCTAAAGTTGTGTCTTTTTTTCTGACCTGGATGGTATTCAGTCAATATATGTCTCCTGTTATATTGCTTGAAAATATTGGGCAACTATGTATAAATCCTAAGCGGAAACTTGTAGTTAGATAATATTACTGCTTGTTTATAGCATTTAAAGATTTGATATGTTTATAGCATTTAAAGATTTGCTAGAGATATAAAACCATAGACAATCAATTTTATTATGTAAAGATTTAAAACTACAAAGTACTTTATATGAAGAATGTCTCTAAGTTTAGAACCTACCGGACTGTATAATGGAATGTGTACGATTAGTTCTATTAACAATGCAGGTCTTTACTAATGATTTGTATAGCAATCAAGACAAATATTAAATTCCTTTTGCCTTGACCCATTCTCACGAGCTTTCCTCTGGCTTCTTTGCCTTCCATACTTCTTCTTTACTGTCTTCAAGATACCATCTCTTTTTCCTTTGCTTTTCTAGCCTGAGTGTTTGGTTCATGAACGGTTTTAACATTCAAAACACCTATCAAGCAAGTAGAACTGGTTCATTAATCGAGTACATGTTTTGTGTTTAGATGCCTGTTTAAGTCCCTGGCATCTCCAGTTAAAGGCTTTCAGATGGCAGGCATCTGGAAAGTAGGGTTGCCAACCTCCAGGTAGCACCTGGAGATCTCTCACTATTACAGTTGATCTCCAGACTACCAAGATCAGTTTCCCCTGGAGAAAGTGGCTTGTTGGAAGGGTGGACTCTATGGCATTATACCCTGCTGAAGTCTCTCCCCTCCCCAAGCCCTGCCCTCCACAAGCTCCACCCCCAAAATTTCCAGGTATTTCCCAACCCAGAGCTGGCAACCCTACTAAAAAGGCCTTCCTCTGCCTGACATCCTGCCCTGACTGGGTGTAGGGAACCTTCATATTTGTTACTAAAAGGTCATATCCATCTTACATTATTATGGCTATTATGTTGGTAAACCTTTTACATTTCCTCTTCATTCACCTTTCCAAACCTCTACATTTTTGTGGATTTACTACACTGCAATGTGATTGGAACGCAAAAGTAGGAAACAAAGCAGAATCAAATGTTGGCAGATTTGGGCTAGGAGCACGGAATGAAGCAGGAGAACCCCTCGTAGAATTCTGTGAAGACAACAATCTGTTCATTGCAAACACATGTTTTAGGCAACCAAATAGACGATTGTATACATGGATATCACCAGACGGCCAGTATAGAAATCAAATAGATTATATAATTGGAAGCAGAAGATGGAGAAGCTCTATTCTCTCAGCCAAAACAAGACCAGGAGCCGACTGCGGTACAGATCATGAATTGTTAATATCGAAAATCAAGATAAAGCTTAAGAAAAACACCAAAACATTCATAGCACCAAAATACAATCTAAGCAATATTCCAGAAGAGTTTAAAGACCATGTAAGGAACAGATTTGCATTACTGAGTTCAAGTGAATGTAAACCTGAAGAACTATGCTCCAATTTAAAAAAATAGTTTCAGATTTTTCTGCAAACCTTGAGGGTCCCCAAGTTTAGAGAAAATTCTCCTTTCTGTCAATGTGGGCCCAATCCCTGGATTTAGGTATCTGCACTTCTGCCCACACTTGAGAAATACATATATGGATGGTGATATTTCCCTCAATAAATGTATGATAGGGATTGGGATGAGACGGCAAGGTTTCTGTGTGTTCTGGGAATCATAATGGCATAGTAGTAATATATCTTTGGTTCTTGTAGGTTATCCAGGCTGTGTAACCGTGGTCTTGGTATTTTCTTTCCTGACGTTTCGCCAGCAGCTGTGGCAGGCATCTTCAGAGGAGTAACACTGAAGGAGAGTGTCTCTCAGTGTCAAGTGTGTAGGAAGAGTAATATATAGTCAGAAAGGGGTTGGGTTTGAGCTGAATCATTGTCCTGCAAAAAGTATCAAAGGTAATTTGGATTTCACACATTAACAGATCACTTCAGGATACAATGGTTCCATATTAACATACCACACCCTCATTAGCACATTATCTTGATACTTACAGGACAATGATTAGCACATTACCTTTGATACTTTTTGCAGGACAATGATTCAGCTCAAACCCAACCCCTTTCTGACTATATATTACTCTTCCTACACACTTGACACTGAGAGACACTGTCCTTCAGTGTTACTCCTCTGAAGATGCCTGCCACAGATGCTGGCGAAACATCAGGAATGAAAATACCAAGACCACGGTTACACAGCCCGGATAACCTACAAGAACCAATGAACTCTGACCGTGAAAGCCTTCGACAGTAATATATCTGTCTATTTTAGCCCATAGCAGTAAAAACTTTGGTCTGCTCCCATAGTGATTTCTCTGCATCAACCCAAGGTAACTCATAGCAGCATCCTAAGCAGAGGTACACCAATCTGAGCTCGTTGACTTCAGTGGAATTAGGAGCTGCTTAGCACAGCACTGTTATTTGGGTGAGTTTGGTTAGTAACACAGTATCATGAATATCTTCAACAGCTAAATTCAGCTGCAATCATTCAAAACAACAGTCTTCAGCAAAGGTTGAAGTGGCCAGAAATCAGTATGGACTAATTAAAAGCAGCAGCTGCCTGTGATGATGAGAATTGCCCTTGATTTCCAGTTTTGAGGTTGAATATAATGAAGACTGTAAAGCGCTTTCTATAAATCCTGGTATTTGATCCAGGGAAAATTAGTCACACTGTGATCCTCTAAAATCAGTGAAGCAAATTATTCAACCACCATGTCTACCATCGATACCAATGGAACTTAAGGGTAACCAACAGTCTTGGAGGACTACAACTGCTAAAGAAGTAATCCATGTGAATTAGTTTGAAGGTGGGAAGGGAAAACCAGACCTGAACAATTCAACTCTTTGAACCTATTAATCTTACGAGGTTGTACTTGTAGTTTGGAGGCATTTGTTCATTAAAAAAAAAAAAATTGCCGGCAGTTGTTCCTTTTCACCTCACAAGTTACAGAGTTCCACTTGTCAGGTTACGGAGCTCCAAAGTATGGAGAGGCAGAGAAGCGACACAAGCCCGTCAAATCACCTGGATCATTCTTTCAATCACAAAGTTATGCAGTACATAAGAACATAAGAAAGGCCCTGCTGGATCATACCAAGGCCCATCAAGTCCAGCAGTCTGTTCACACAGTGGCCAACTAGGTGCCTCCAGGAAGCCCACAAACAAGACGACTGCAGCAGCATTATTCTACCTGGGTTCCACCGCACCCAAAATAATAGGCATGCTCCTCTGATACTAGAGAGAATAGGTATGCAGCATGACTAGTATCCATTCTAACTAATAGCCATGAATACCCCTCTCCTCCATGAATATGTCCACTCCCCTCTTAAAGCCCTCCAAGCTGGCAGCCATCACCACATCCTGGGGCAGGGAGTTCCACAATTTAACTAAGCGTTGTGTGAAAAAAATACTTCCTTTTATCTGTTTTGAATCTCTCACCCTCCAGCTTTAGCAGATGACCCCGTGTTCTAGTATTATGGGAGAGGGAGAAAGATTTTCTCCCTGTCCACTCTCTCCAAACCATGCATAATTTTATAGACCTCTATCATGTCTCCCCTTAGCCGCCTTGTTTCCAAGCTAAACAGCCCTAAGCGTCTTAACCGCTCCCCATAGGACAGTTGCTCTAGTCCCCTAATCGTTTTGGTTGCTCTTTTCTGCACCTTCTCAAGCTCTGTAATATCCTTTTTTAGGTATGGTGACCAGAACTGTACACAGTATTCCAAGTGTGGTCTCACCATAGATTTGTACAAGGGCAGTATGATAGCAGCAGTTTTATTCTCTATTCCTTGCCTAATTATGGCCAGCATGGAATTTGCCTTTTTTACAGCAGCTGCACACTGGGTTGACATCTTCATTGAGCTATCCACTACCACCCCAAGATCCCTTTCTTGGTCTGTCGCTGCCAGCACAGATCCCATCAGTGTATATGTGAAGTTGGGATTTTTTGCCCCAATATGCATCATTTTACACTTACAGTAGGATAATGACAATTTATAATTGGGCTTCAATTTCCCCCTCTATTGTTCCCCAAGCAGGAGTTTATTTTTCAAGATACAGACTACTGTTTACTGAATGAACTGTGCCTCTCTAGTGCTCGTTTCCATGCTTCTTAATACATTTTGAGTTATTTCTTAAAGCTATCAGTATCATGCTTTTTTAAAGTGTTTGTTATTTCATCCATACAGCCTTCCCTGGCATTTAACTTTAATTGGATTTTCATTTCACCCTTCCCCCAAGAGTGACATAGATAGCCCCACAGAGAGCTTCATGGCTGAGTGAGGATTTGAACCTGCACTTTCCAGATCCTGGTCTGACATTCTAACCACAACATCACACTACCCGACCTACTTGCAGAAAATGCTAATATGGGTAAAACTCTAACATAATATGCTTTTTGTGGCTAAGAGCACACTTATTAATTATTTGAGAGGGCCTGAGTACCCAAGACCAGGCAAGGCTCTGTTTGTCTCCCAAAAGACTGGGAGAGCAATCCTGCCTATTTAATGGAGCTTAGCCCCAGGAAAATGTTCTTGGGAATGCATGGTACATCTTCTTTCTCGACATTTCAAGAAAAGACTTGGCCACTATCACTTGATGATGCTCTCTGTCCATTCCATTCTCACAATTTTTCTTGATGAATATATATATCGATTTTTCTTGATGAATAATTTGAAATAAATACTGCTAAGAATCATAATGTCCAGCTGTGCAGCATGCATCACTCAGCAAATGAGAGAGAAAATTTATTAAGAGGTTGGGGAAAGATTTTTGGAATAGAAAATTGTTATTGAAAAGTACTTTGGATTGAGGATTACATTATAGTGGTTGTCATTGATTTATTAATGGCCTGATCCAATCCATACTGATTTGAGAATTTGTGGCTTAAATCTTCACATTATTCTGAGTAATAAAAATAGGCTAATTATTTTGTTGTACTCATAAAAATGGAATGTCTTTTATTTTTAATTAGAAGTACACTTGACTTGTGGTGGCAATACCTAGAACTGGCACTGAAACATAAGACACCTTTTTTAAAGGCTCCTTTATGAAACTAAAGAGGCTCATTAAGTAGGATGAAGGTCATTGCAGAGTTCAGTGCAGAAGACAGTTCAGGGTTTCTTCAAATGTATGTTGCATATATTATCTATATACTATGCATACCAAGCAAGATGAAAAGAACATTCCTGCAGACCTGGTTTAGATTAGCAACGATTTTAAATAGATTCTAAAAGCATAGAAACTTCTGACAAAGACTTGTGTGTCTAATAGACAGTCTCCTCTTATTTATTTTCAGAATTTTAGAGTGTTTTTTAAAAGATATCAAAACAATTTCAAAATGTTTTAATAGAGGGCTGTCTAGCTCACTAGACAGCAACGTTAGAACCCAATGTTATACTTTCCACTGACTTAAGGCAAACAAAACCCAACCTCTTTGGCCCATTTAAATCTGTGATTGCAATATGAATCACATTCCGCTACATGTTTAAGCCAGAAACTCTGCACAGTTTATGTAGGCTGCTAGCCTATCTCTTTCAGTTATCCTTTCACTTTTAAGGAAAAAGAAATACCAAGAGCATTGTGTGTGTGTGGTTGAGAGAGTTGCGTGGAGACTGCAATGCAGCCCTGTGCTCTGTGCACCGAAACACAAAAATTTGACAATTGAGTCATTGTCTGGAGCTTCACAATGCCTTACGTCTACAAGAAGTGTTTCTTTATTCAACCAATTATATAGAATCAATAATTCTGGTGCAAATCGCAACCTAATCTTTGCCTAGTTTTCAAAGAACGTGAATATAAAAATAAGATATAAAAGCAAACTGAACAAACAAATAAAGGGCAAAAATAGAAGTGGGGAAAAAACACATATTGGGGAAAATTTGCCAGGAGACTGCATAATCTCCCACGAAAAGTCCTCATTAGTGCTTTCCAACTCATCCTTAACATTTCAGTGTGGAGCTACTTAGCAATCTTTGCTGCCTTTTGATTAATAAAATGGGATATATTGCTTTCATTAAGTGCAATGAGCTTAAAATGTATCAGTGTAATATGAAATTAAGGAACATGGAACAAAGCCTCTTATCTATAGTAGCTTTATAACACTACTTTATTATACAGTATATTCAAGATACTGTAGGCTTCAAAATACTCACCGAACCAGCTCAATCCATCCCCATTAATTGTCACACATTATCATGTATCACCATGCAGCACCAACATAATTGCCTTTAAAGTGTTCCAGAATGAACTGCAGGGGGATAAAATGACCTTCAGAAAAAGGATCAAGAACCAGGGGATGTATGGTGAGCAGCCATTTTGTCTGTGTCGAAGGTAAAAATGGTAACATGTAGAGTCATTGGGGGAATATGCATGGATTTTGCTTTGCGTGAAATTGGTAGTGGGAGTTTCTTTGTATGAAATTGGCAGGCATCTAGGGAAAAAGGCTACTACAGCCCAGGAGATAGGTTGTGCAAAAAAAAAAAAAATCGGTAAATTTTGGGTTCAGATTTATTGGGCCCAATTTTTTTCAGTAAACCTGGAATAAGCTGAATACCCATAACAGTAAATATCGGTACTCGGCTTACTTCCAGGTTTACCAAAAAATTCGGGCCCATTATACTCTATGGGGATTTTTTTCAAAGCTCCTGTGGGGGCATTTTTGGAGGTAGAGTCCCCTAATTTGCAGCATGGCTGCAAGAGACATTATTTAGAGGATCACCCAAGTTTGGTGAACTTTGGGACAGCGGGTCCAATTTTTATGGGCCTACAAAGTGATCACCCTCATCCTCCAGGCATTTGCAAGCTGAGCTGTCCTTCGGTTTTCAAGTTCAGAAGTTCAGCATTGCCGAGGACTGGCGGAAAGAGCCAATTAGCAGGCTGACACCTCAAAGTCTGGGGCTCCGTTCATATTTGGGGCGCATAGCATGATTTCCATGCAAATTAACTTCCAAACTGAGGGAAAGGGCTTAAATGCAATAAATAAATAAGGCATGGAAAACATTTATTTTGGTGGCAAATGACATCCTGTGAACAGCCCTTTATTGCGGTCATCAAAATCTGATTTCAAGAGATGGTCACAGTGCGGGGAAACGAAGCCTCTACTTGGGGCAGCTTCATGTGTTCCTTTTCATGCTGCAGCAGAAAAATGTACTACCATGGACACCCACCACAGTTAGATTGTTGGGGTAGTTCTCTGAAGATGATAATAATTACATGCACTCCTTAAGATATGCAAGGTCCATTTAGGGATTGTAAAGTCAAAAACAGATTTTTAATTGGACCTAGAAACCAACTGGGTGCCAATGAAGGTGTGGAAATATCAGTGCTATGTGTTCCAAGAAGCCAGCCAGTCAGTTTCCTGTTCTTATATTCTGAACCAGTTTTCCTTTTTGGTCACTCCATACAAAGGGCAGGCCGCTAGGACAGTCTAGTTGTCAGTAGGGCAGGGGGGATTGTATGCACTGTATCCCATTTCTGACATCTACATGTTGATAAGAGTTTTGATTGCTTGTCTGTATCTTCACAGTGGCAGCTCAGTGAGTTCGGTTTCTTCATTTCTTTAGCTAATTTTAAACAATATTTGCCACCTTTCCCCCTCTTGTCTTCAGAAGACATGTGACAGATATCTTATTATTAGTTATCAAATGCTTTTTTCCTTGCTTTTGGGGGGCACCTTTTCCCATGCATTAGTGAGCATTTAAAAAAAATTCTGCCTGGAGCCAGCATGGTGTCATGGTTAAAGTGTTGGCCTAGGATCTAGAAAACCCAGGTTCAAATATGTACTCTGTCATGGAAGCTTGCTGGGTGACCTTGGGTCAGTCAAACATTTAGGCTAACCTACCTCATAAGGTTGTTGTGATGAGAAAACAGAGGAGAGGAGAACGGTATAATTTGCTTTGGATCCCCATTAAGGAGAAAGGCAGGATATAAATAAAGTAAGTAAATAAATGTGTTCGTTAAAACACAATATTTTCTTTAATTTAAGGCAAAATGAAGAGTTGCAAAAGCATGTTGGGTTCATGATACTGCATTGAGAAGGAACCACATTTGCCCACCTCTTCATTTCCAGAAAAGGAAAAAGTAGAAGCCGGGAAGGCAGCATAGTTGGAAGATCTGGCTGCCAAACCAGGTGGGAGAAGAGGTAGAGAGCTCATTCAGCAGTGATCATTCAGCAGTGATCATCTGCCTCTCAGGAGCAGACACTTTGAGAGCTCCCTTCTACCCTTAGGGAACACAGCGTGGGACTGTACTTGCTTCAGGACCATGTGGATGTTTTGGGGCCTTTCTCCAAAAAAAGTTTTCCCCTTTTTCATACTGTCAGTTTCTTTTTGGGGTGGTTTTTAAATAGAGCTGGTCAAGGATATGTTAGGCAGGTAGAGTTGCCAGGTTCCTCTTCACGACCAGCGGGAGGTTTGGGGGGCAGAGTCTGAGGAGGAGGGGAGGGGAGGGACTTCAATGCCATAGAGTCCAATTGCCAGAGCAGCCATTTTCTCCAGGTGAACTGATCTCTATTGGCTGGAGATCAGCTGTAATAACAGGAGATCTCCAGCTAGTACCTGGAGGTTAGAAACAAACAAAGCAGCACGGAGGCTCTCTCAAAAAATATACACTATATTAGTGAATAAATGCTATAGTCCTATATATATATACATAGAGGTGCTGGTGGAGTAAACATGAAATCAACATAAACATAAATAAGAGCACAAGTACAATAAATAATGCATATAACACAAAGCTGCAGACAGCGTAAAAAGGCTCAGTAAAGTCCAGCTGTGTGAGAATGGCCCCAGTCCGACACGCGGATACAGTTCAATGAAGCACAAGCTCAGTCTGACTCAGCGGACCTGATCCAAAAGAGGATGCGGATTCTAGATAATTCCAGCATTTTGATGGTCTTCTTCAGCTGTCCATATGATTTAAAGTAAGCTGTGGGTGAAACAACAAAACCCCAAAAGTATACACAAACATGACAACACTCCATATAAACACTAGTTCTAATAATTGCATTGATTAACACTTATGCAGTTCACAGACTGTCCCCTGGATAAATCACCCTTGGTTCGAGACTAGGGCTGTTGATTCGGTTCGGCCCGAACTGAAAAACAGCCGAATTTCCCCTGATTCGGTGGTTTTTAGTTCGGGACGAACCGAACTCAAAAATGGCGGGCAACCGGGGAGCCGAATTCAGCGAGTTCGGGAGTTCACGAATAAATCCGGCCAATTCGGGGCCATCAGTAAGCAGCATAACCGTCAGTAAGCAGCATTCTCCTTCCCCGGCCAATCGGTGGCCAAGCTGGGTCTTCTTCTGGCCAATCAGTCAGGATTGAGTACTGGAGGAATCAGCTGATGTGCGGCCTGGCTGGGGAGAGAGAGAGAGAGAGAGGGAAATCCTCCTGTGTGTGTGTGTGGGTGCTTGTGCACATTCGCTCCTTTCTGTGGCTGCAGGGGGCGTATTTTTTGGGGTACAGACCCAAAACTTTCAGCAGAGATTCAGACAAGCCTTCTTAAGAGACCACCCGAGTTTTGTAAACATTGGGTCAGGGGGTCCCGAGATATGGGCTCCCCCCTTTTTTCTTTCCATGGCTGCAGGGGGCGCATTTTTTGGGGTACAGACCCCAAACCTTCAGTGAAGCTTCAGATGAGCCTTCTTAAGATACCCCCCAAGTTTTGTAAACATTGGGTCAGGGGGTCTCGAGATATGGGCTCCACCCCTTTTCCCTTCCCCCCTTTTCCATTTACATGGTTGCAGGGGGCGCTTTTTTGGGGATACAGCCCCCAAACTTTCAGCATAGCTTCAGACAATCCTTCTTAAGATACCACCCAGGTTTTGTAACGATGGGTTCAGTGGGGGCAGAAATATTGGCTCCCCCCTTTTCTCTTTCAGTGGCTGCAGGGGGTGCATTTTTGGGGGTGCAGATCCCAAACTTTGAGCGGAGCTTCAGACAAGCCTTCTTAAGAGACTACCCAAGTTTTGTAAATATTGGGTCAGGGGGTCCCGAGATATGGGCTTTCCCCTTTCCCCTTTTCCCTATTGGGATGAATGGATCAGCTGATCCTGTGTGCATCTCCAGAGCAAAATGTTCCGTGCCTACTTGGAATCGTCTTGGATTACAAGTCCTCCCCAGCCCCTCCTGATGGAACAGAAGACAGCCACAGTAAGACCCCTTTGGGGGCTTTAATCTATAATTTTTCTCCTGTGTGTGTGTGGGGGGGGAAGCAGAGTCTCTGTGTGTGTTTTGCAGTCGTGTTGCAATGCTTTGCAAACTTATCAGCTGTTTGTCGGGGCTGGGAGCTTTGTGCGTGGGCGGCAAGCTCTGCTCAGACATGCACATTAAGGGTGGGGGGACCCCTTTCGGGGCCCATATCTCAGCCACCCCTGACCCAATCTTTACAAAACTTGGGGGGGTCTTTCAAGAAACGTCCTTTGAAGCTCCGCTGAAAGTTTGGGACCTCTACCCCCAAAAATGCCCCCCCCAGAGCCGTGGAAAGGCATGGTTGTGTTTTTAATGGCTTTATTCGGCCGAATTTTTTTCCCGAACTTTGAATTCCCGCCGAATTGCACGGACCCGAAGTGGGGGAGTTCGGACTTCGGCATATCCCGAATCTAAACAGGCTGAATTCAGTCAAATCCGAACTATACTGAATTTTTTTTAATTCAACAGCCCTAATCGAGACCTCCGAGGGTTCAAACTTCATTCTCCAAGATGGATGCAATGATTATGCACCCAGGTAAGAGCACTAAACCAGAAAACCCCACCTAAATCCAGGTGGTGTAATTACCTGTGATCTGAGATCTTAAAGGAACACACCCTATAAGAAGCATGCCAAATCAAATTCAATGTTCAAGCCTGAAGGTGCCAAGGTCTTAAACATAAATATAAATTTCATTTCTTGCTGCCACAAAAATTTTTGTATATTCTGTTCATTCAAAGATGTGCTTTGTAAACCCATATTACAAAGAACCTAATATTGATGTCCCTATGGTCGTTTTCAATGAAATGATCCATAAGGGAAGGCCTCTTTAGTCCTTGGTCTAATGCTGGACTTGTGTTCCCCAATTCTCAACTTAATCGCCCGCATGGTGGAGCTAATATACACAAGCTTGCTAGAGCAAATTATGGTGTAAACCATCTGTTTACTGGAACAATTAGAAAAGTGTGTGAGCTGAAACCGGAAACCTGTGGATGTTGCTGATAAATCCTTTACTGGCAAACACTGTGCACAGACCTTGCAATGGCCACATGCAAAATGCCCGCTGGCAGATTCTGTGATACATGTCAGTCTTGACAACATGAGCCCTTTCCAGTAAAAATGGCTCAAGCTTTACAGTTGTTCAGTACCTGGAGGTTGGCAACCCTATAGGCAGGAACAATGTGAACTCTTGTCTTTAACTATGTCCCTGAATGACATGGTATTGGCAGTGGCTTTTCAAACCAGCCTCTTTTGTTTGACAAGTTCAGGGTGTTGGGAAAGGGACCCCTAGGGGCTGGGCATCATTGAATGAAAAATTCTGTTCAGCATGGGAGGGAGAACAAGGATCACTTAGCTCCTCTGCATGCCTTTTGTGCAAACTAGGGAAAGCAAGGGGCAGCAGGTTGGCCAGCACAAGCTTTGAGCTGGGGTGGGATTACCCACTACTGCTAGCTCCCTTGGGAAGCCCAGTAGATAGAGTAACTGCACTTATGGATCTAGGGATCTTAATTAAGATGCAGATGAGCTGTTATTAGACCCACTGGATCTGGTGTCTTCATTCCAAGGGAGGGGGAAATATGGAGATGGGGTCAAAGGTGGATTCATGACATCACAGCTATCAGCAAATTAGATGCAAATTGGCAGAATGTGTTTTCTGTGAGCATGAATCTGGAGAGGAAACTGTTGAACTTTATGCTTTGTAGTTAGTGTTCTTCCCAAATGGCTTGGCTATTCTGATAAGATATGTTTGTATGCTCCTTTTTTCTTACAGGAAAAACAACCATCTTACAGACATGCAGCCATTCTCCCAACTACAGGACCAACTGGAGGCCACATAAAATAAGGACTAACATAGATTTGCTGCTTAAGAGGAAGAAGGGGAAGTGATGGTACATCAGCACCACTGGAGCTGCACTAGGTCCTAAAATGACCACAAAGAGATTAAAAAATAAATGTGCCTGATCCCGTTAGCTGCTGCATTTGACATCCCCTACTGGCAACATTTCTAAAGGAGGTTGGCACAGCAGTTAATTGCTACCCACTATTGCTATATGTCTATAAAACTCCTTTATGGACATGTAAGATGGTTTATTGCTTGTTCATCATCAGAACTAGAGCTTCCAAAAGAGTCTAATAAATAAAGAGTAGATCTCACAGATGATGGTGAATAAGCATCATTTTTACCATCTGAAAATGGCTGTCGTGGTTTCAATATTGGTGCTTCCTTTATGATAAATATCTTTTCTTATCCACCCATACAGGTGACCATCACACATCCCATTCATTTCTTTAGAGCTGTTATGAAAACAAATGTGAAGCTCTGACCCAAGAAAATATCTAACAGATGGCTAATATCACCGGATCGTAACAAAAAATATTATAGCGACTAACTTCAGCATAAAGGACATGTTCTAAAGGCTGACGGCATTTCCATAATGTTTCACAGTTCAGTCATTTCTACATTAATGTGCTACAATAATGAGAACAAGAAAAGAAGGTGGAAAGCAGACTTTATATATGAAAAACCAACCTGAATTCTAAAAAAATTGAAATTGGGGAACCTTCAGTTGGTTCATGAAGGCTGATGTTTCTTTTCTAGCATAGTATTTAATAGACATGCATCAAACTTTGCTAGTTTTTAAAGAGATGCCGAACCTGAATCCTTATTAAAATACGTTTCACTCATACTAAATTAAAATTAGACTAATATGAAAATCTGACAAATTAGCATATACATTTTGCTTCCTAAGGGAACTTTTGAAATTAATTGCAATTAATTTTATAAAGACAAATTTTTATTAACTTGGCAATATTTTCCCCAAAATTAATTCTCACTATCTGTTCTCCATTTCAAATGTTGTATTGCTTCAATTGAATCTTAAGAGCTTAAGTGCAGTTTTGGCATTGTGCTCACATAATTAATTAGGCTCTCATTTCTTTGTTCATGGGATGATGTGTCAGAATAGAAGGGAAATGGAAAGTGATAAAATGTTTACGCAACACCTACGTGTATTGTATAAAAACACAACATATACTGTTGCTAAAATTGAAAATTATCTTTTTTTTTCTTCCTTTAGCTATTTAGCAACATGTAAAACAATCCTGCTGATTTGGGGGATGGCTGACTGCAGAAGAATATATAAGATATGGACACAGGCTGACCCAGGGAAAATTCCAGAAGATACTGTCAGTGGGTTATGTTGCCATGTAAACTATGCTGGAGAATGGCTTGAATCAAATAATCAAAACCTCGAAACTGTGCCCCAGTATTTTTTTTTTATTTCAGCCATTCCTAAAGAGCTACAGTCCCTTGATCAGAGCAGTTAATCAAGATCCAAATAATCCCCCAAGCCTTTGAACATAGCCAGTTAGCTGCCCACATCTTTGTTCATCAAAAACTCTCAGTTGCATGCTGTCAGTTTCCATTGACTTCTTAACTTTTATCATTTAGGCCTAGTACTTTATCTTCTGGCACCTACATTTGATTTAGTACTTCAGAGTCTCTCTTAAAAAAATTAGAGACATGCATTTTGGTCCAAATAGTGCCAAGGGTGGTTTTGCATCCATCCCCCTCAGAGAACTGAAGGTACCAAGCTTTGGGGAAAGTGGAGCGTGGGGAAAGTGTAGCGCAGGGGAGCCTATGGTTGCCAGCTCCAGGTTGGGAAATACCTGGATATTTTGGGGGTGGAGCTTGAGGAGGGTGGAGTTTGGGGAAGGGGACTTAAATGGGGTATAATGTCATCGAGTCCACCTTCCAAAGCAGCCTTTTTCTCCAGGGAAAGTGATCGGCTGGAGATCAGTTGTAATCCTAGGAGATCTCCAGCCACCACCTGGAGTTGTCAACCCTAGTACAGCCTATATCAATCATTTATTTTACAGTCATTTGACCAAAAAAAAGAACAGATCTAATCAGGAGTAACATAAATTTACAATAAAAACAGTATCAATCAGTCAGAGAATCCACAAAGTAAAATTTATCAATAATCCCATATCTAAAGAGGCAAATAGGCTAGCTTCTAAAATGTTTATCAATCAGATTTTATCTATTTATAAACTGCATCCTTTCGGGTCTTATATATAGCAACACAACATTTGGCAACACATCTCGAAGTTTGTGGGTTGCTATCCTCCAGTAGTGGTGTAAGAGTGGTATAAGATCTCAGCCTATAAGAGGGCTGAGATCAGAAGTCTACCTAAAGATCTCCCCTCGTTGTTAGGAGTGCTTTTTGTTGCAAAGTTTCCCACCCTTCCCTCCCTGTGACAACAGTGTGGGATTAACAAGTCGCTTCAGGGGTACCTATCTGATTGGCTAGGTAGGTACTGGCTGCCCTGACCTGGATGGCCCAGGCTAGTCTGATCTCGTCAGATCTCAGAAGCTAAGCAGGGTCAGCCCTGGTTAGTATTTGGATGGGAGACCACCAAGGAATCCCATGGTTGCTGTGCAGAGGAAGGCACTGGCAAACCACCTCTGTTAGTCTCTTGCCATGAAAACACCCCAAAAAACCCCAAAATGGATTGCCATAAGTTGGCTGTGACTTGAAGGCACTTTACACACACACACATCTGATTGGCTGGGATACAGGACCTTATTTTTCCTGCTTCACATCTGTTGTTGTGAGATTGGGTTTATACAAATTGACCTGATCCAGAGGGGTTGGTGACGCCCTAAGTGGGGTTGGCAGGATTTGTGCAGGTTAGGTGCTTGTTGTTTAATTAGATTGGCAAGCAAGGATGGGATGAAGCACTGAAACCTACCACTAATACCTGCATTGTCACAGAGGTAAAGTTTAATGCCTCAGTGTTGCGCATCAGCTTTTCAACACAGTACAGTGTGGGCTGGATGGGGTTGATGTGCAACATCTCTCTCCACAAGTTTTGTGCAAGGCAAGGAAAAGCAAAGGCATAACCTGTGATCAAGTCAAGCTTGGATCCAGAGTGAGTTGTCCCAAATGCTGGCAAACCCAGAGGGGAAGCCTCTAAGGCAGGCTTGTCCAAATTGCGGCCCCCGGGCCTCATGCGGCCCAGGATGGCTATGAAGGTGGCCCAACACAAAATCGTAAACTTATTTAAAACATTATGAATCAGCATATTGTTAGTATTAGTGTATTTTATGTGTGGTCCAAGTTAGTATTAGTGTATTATATGTGCTGCCCAAGACAATTCTTCTTCTTCCAATGTGGCCCAAGGAAGCCAAAAGATTGGACACCCCTGACTGTAATTAATAAGCCCTAGTGTAGCCCAAGCATTTTGCCTGGCATCTTCATTTTGGAGTATGGGTACATTCAGGTGTAATTGCCAAACCTTGTCCCCAAAACAATGCAAAGCATTCCTCAGATACCCTCCTTGCAAAAACCTGCTCAGGCCTACCCATGCAAACATCTTCCATGGTAAAAAACAACACAAAGAATTTCTTCAGCTCCTCTGCATTCTCTCTATCCCCTTCAGTAATCCTTCTATACATTTGTCATCTAAAGATCCAGCTGCCTCCCTGGCTGCTTTCTGTTCCTAATGCATTTGAAGACATTTATATTGTTTGCCCTAATGCCTCTACAATATGCTTCCCATATTCTTTTTTGTTTGCCTTATTGCAAGCTTACATTTGTTTAGCTAGAATTTATGTTCATTTTTATTTTCCTCATTTGGGCTAGACTTACATTTTTAAACGAGGCCTTTTTATCTTTTATTGCTACTTTGACTCTGCTCATTGATCATGTGGCAACATTTTGGGCTTGTTGGTACCATACTACCTAATCTGTAGTATACATTTTATATGAGATCCTATTATAATGGTTTTAAATACATCCAAGTACCCTGAAGATTTGGCCTTCTTTAGTGTCCTTTTAACTAATGCCTTCATTTCTAGATGTTTCCTCTTCGGACATGAAATGTGATTGGCCTGGACTTTCTGGACAACTTACTTATTACATGCATAGTGGATTGAATAGCATTGTGGTCACTTATCCCAAGCAGTTCAGAAACACTTACTAGATCCTTGACACTGAAGGAGTGTCTTTGCTTTTGACTCCATGGTGGACTGTTCTGAGGTACAGTCATTTTATCACAGCTCCTGTAAAGAATTTGTGTCCATTATGTTTTCTAATCTGTTGGACTCAGTGGTGTTTCGATTTATAGATCAGCACCCTTGCCTATGCCTTCTTTACACTGTGTAACCTGGGAGGAATAATTTCAGGGGTAGTGAGGAATAATGGGTGTTTACCCCTATTTACCCCTACCTGGATGTTTCTTCAGTTTTTAATCATCATATATTAACATTCTGAGCAACTGGCTAAAGTTCTTTAAAGTAATATCAAAAAATTGCACCACTATGTAAAAATGTAATGACAACTAGAAAAAAATAACATAGGCAGACCACCGCCTTAAACTCAACAATAATGTATGTAATAATCCCTAATACACTGACCTTCAGTGTTACTCCTCTGAAGATGCCTGCCACAGCTGCTGGCAAAATGTCAGGAAAGAAAATACCAAGACCACGGTCACACAGCCTGGATAACCTACAAGAACCAATCCCTAATACGTTTCCCTAGCCATATAAACATATAGTATCATATTACAAAATCACAGGTAAGTACAAAAAGTGATAATGTAATGAATGCAAGGAACTGCATGAAAATCCTAACCAACAATATATTGTATCGAGTCCTTAAATTGTGAGCATGTCTACAAAAACACAGCGTAGGTCAAAAAACTCAGCACAGACGAAGACGGTCTTCTAGAAGCAATCCTCCGTTTCGTCGGGTAACTTCTTCAGTTCTGATGATCCCCTAATGTATATGTGCTGCCCTCGATACAAAAACACGATATGTCTCACAATGCAACCCTTCACAAAATACACACTATCCACATATAAAAAACAAACTTACCCAAATATTTTCAAATGGTTCACAGCTTACATACAGCATATACTCTAATGAGGGGTCCTTTACAATGTTCCAGAACCGGATACTATTGTGTAATCTCAACAAAGAATCTACACCGACTATAACGCTCTCACTTGAAGAACTGCAGGTGTGACAGAGAAAGATTAAACCTCACTTAAAGGGAACTCCTACAACCTACTCCAATTGGAATCAAAGAAAATATGACAGGTCCTGGTCTGCATTTAGTCCATGTAGGGTTACCGTATTCAATAAATGAATTTAAAATGTCTCCTTTTGTAAGAGTATTCTTTCAATAATCAGATTGCAATATTTGCGAGGCTTCAATTGCCATAACACAAAAAATCTTAAATCCAAATCTGAATGTTTCTTTCTGATAAACTGGTCAACAAGTTGAGCTTCCCTATTTAAGGACCTTATGTGGAAACCATGTTCTGTAATTCTTGTATGTATCATTATCCATCCTATACCAGGTGAGAGTTGATTGTCTTTGTGTTTTTGATTTGTCCACAACCAGGTGGGTAGGGTTGCTAACCTCCAGGTGTTTAAGCAAAAAAGCAAACACTGATGGCATGCATGAACAATTTGTATTCAAAATAATCACAGTGTAATCAAATACAAATATTATAACATGTACTTAAAATAAATAAAATCCCCAAATGAATAATATAGCCACTAGAAGGCCTTGCTTCCATGAGGAAAATCCAAGCCGGAGAGAGCGGTCGTCCCAGCGAGCAGTTGTCCCGGCGAAGACATATGCTCCCAGCAACTAGCAAAGCGGGTATACCAAAGACCCGGAAAACATTCCAGAGGGACTGTAAAGCCTGAAGTGTAGTTGGGAAAGATGCAGGCGAGTGGAAAGCCTGATGATGCTAATGGCTCACAAGCAGGAGTGAACCTACTAACCCAACAGTTTCCAGGCAAGGCAAAATCTGCTTATGCTGATTCACAAGCAGGTAGAAACCTGCTTATCCCGATATGAGAATCCGGTATAAAATCTCATTTTGCATTAGCTTTATCCATCAGGAAATTTTCTTAGAGGGCGTGAGATGTATGTCTACCTCTGGCAAGACAAACGGGACTAGCATTAAATCAAATGTCATTAACCATACAAAATTATATACATGAAATGTACAAAATAATTAAACATAAAATATACAAAATATCAAAAACAAGGAGCAATCATTATACATACCATGATACCAAAGTACATAACTTGCAATTCAATTGGATAGCTATTAGCTGATCTTGCCCCATAACAATGAGGCTAGCATTTAACCAAGCACTTTAACAACAGGTGTGGTCACTTCCACAAATATTAAAGGAATACAGCATCCATTATCAAGATAAGCATAGGGATTGCGCACAATATGTAATACTATTTGGAAAATTATGCAGCATGCATTTGAACAATGAACATTATACACAATACGTGCCTATTACATGGAGAAGCAAAACAACAGCCCTTGCAACAGCATAACATCTCTTATCACTGTTATAAGAAACAAGTAAGATCCGAGGTGGAGTTTAAGCCATATGGTGACAGAGTATTAAAGAGAAATATGAAGCAAGATTCCCGCTGCAACAGAATTCTATCTATGTTTTGTTTGCTGTACTGTTTAGGCTGGAATTGCCAGACAACGAAGAATTGAATCTCTGTGTTTCATGGATTTATAATGGGACACCAATGGGGCTTCAAGGACATTATTGCGAATGCGGGACCTGTGTTCCCCCACTCTTAATTTGATGGGTCTCGTGGTCTTGCCCACATACAGAAGACCACAAGGACACCTCAAAATGTAAATAACATTACGACTGTTACAGTTTGAGAACTGTCTTAGCTTGAAAACAAAACTAGAATTGGCACTTCTAAATTCTTTAACGGGTAGAGCTAGAGCACACATATTACATTCTCCACATTGGAAATGACCACAAGGAAGGTTGGATGTTCATTTGGGTAAAGTATCCATGTGGATCAAATAATCCCTCAAAGCCCTAGTCTTAACAATATCCAAACCTAGGTAGTGAACCACAGCCTGGCAGTTCTTGTACCAGATGCCAGTGTTTAAAAATAAGATTTTGTATGTCTTGAGTATAGCTAGTAAACTGTAACGAAGACGTGATGCTTTCATGGGAAGGACACTGACTGTTGTTGGTAAGAAATTGGGCATGATCCACTTTATCAGCCAGCATTCTGGTTTTATTAATACCTGTTTGAGGATAGCCTCTACTTTCTAAGGTGCTGGAAAGTGCATTGGGTCTTGTGGTTTTGCCCACATACAGAAGACCACAAGGACACCTCAAAATGTAAATAACATTACGACTGTTACAGTTCGAGAACTGTCTTAGCTTGAAAACAAAACTAGAATTGGCACTTCTAAATTCTTTAACGAGTAGAGCTAGAGCACACATATTACATTCTCCACATTGGAAATGACCACAAGGAAGGTTGGATGTTCCTTTGGGTAAAGTATCCATGTGGATCAAATAATCCCTCAAAGCCCTAGTCTTAACGATATCCAAACCTAGGTAGTGACCCACAGCCTGGCAGTTCTTGTACCAGATGCCAGTGTTTAAAAATAAGATTTTAGATGTCTTGAGTATAGCTAGTAAACTGTAACGAAGACGTGATGCTTTCATGGGAAGGACACTGACTGTTGTTGGTAAGAAATTGGGCATGATCCACTTTATCAGCCAGCATTCTGGTTTTACTAATACCTGTTTGAGGATAGCCTCTACTTTCTAAGGTGCTGGAAAGTGCATTGGCAGCTTGCACATAATGTCCATGTTGAGTGGCATTCCTTTTAATCCTCAAAAATTGACCATAAGGTAAGTTGATTTTTAAATGTCCAGGATGAAAATAATTAAAATGAAGAAGAGCTCCCTTGTCAGTGTCCTTCCTGTAAGGTTGCACAGTCAATTTTCTATCTATGTTATCCAATTGTCTAATCTTTGTTTGCCAATTTACCAGTTGTTTTTCTCTCTCCTTTTTATTTTGAGAGTTATGTATGCCTTAGAGCAATCCCAAATTGTTGCGTGACTCATTCCTGGAGTTTCATTTCTCTGGAAGAAGTCTTTAAGTTCTAGATGGCATTTGTCGAGATCAGTCTTTTTAAGGAGGACTGTGTCATTCAGTCTCCATCTATATGTTCCAGTATGTTTCTAACGCCATTTTACTACTATTGGATTGTGGTCTGATAGAGTTTTTGGTAATATTTCCACCTGTTCCAGATTTCTTTTAAGAGATAACGAAGTCCAACAAGTGTCAATCCTAGAGTAGGTTTGATGTCTGTCTGAGTAAAATGTATAGACTTTAACTCCCGGGTTCTTAGACCTCCAAGTATCCAAGATTGAGATGTTGCATGTGTTGTTTTACACATTTTGGTAGTGTACCACTTTTTTTATTTTTGGAACGATCTAATCCACCATCAAGAACCCCATTCATATCTCCCATAACTATAAGTTCATATTCTTGTAGATCTTCTAGTGTTGCAAAGAGCTCAGAAAAAAAATATTCTTTTGAAGTTAGAGGCGCATATATTGATGCAAGTATTTTTACTTTCCCCGTTGGTAGTTGTAGCTTGAGTATTAGTTGTCTACCATCCTTGTCTTTTTATTATTTTCCAAAACCTTAATAGTGGAATCTCTGATATATATTGCTACATCTCTTTTCTTTTCCCTTGCTGAGGATGTATATTGGCTAATTTGCCAAGTCTTTTATCATTGAGTAAATAATTATATTTCTTTTCAATGTGTGTTTCCTGTAAACATATTACATTTGCTTTGTATTTTGAAAGTGCATGAAAAGTTTTTTTTTCTCTTTCGTGCTGTATTGAGGCCAGACCTTTTTCTTGTTCCGATGAATGGTTTTTGTCATTTCTTCGTGGTGGACTTGGTTTGCCAGACTTTTTTTCTCTCTGCCGTCTTTCTGCTCTTAATTCTTCTTCAGCTCGTAAGCTTCCTCTACGTTCCTAATTAGTCTCCTTCCTTTTGACAACTGGACACTTAAAGAGTACGGACCAATCCACCTATACGATATTTCCATTTCCCGTAATAGTTTTCATAGTGAGTTGAATTCATGTCTTTTTTTTCTAACTGCTATTGAGATGTCTGGATAAATTGCGATTTCTTTACCTTTATAAAGGTTCCTTTCTGTGTTTAGACAATATTTCTTCTTTTGTTCTTTTATCAGAGAATTTTATCAAGATTTCTCTAGACAGCTTTTTATTTGTTGCGTTTGCGGAGTTTACTCAATATATTTCTCTTATTTCCAAGATTTCCTCTTGAATTTCCAAGTATTCTGCAAGAGTTCGAATCATGGTTTCCTCTAAATTCTCTGGCTCTATGTCCTCTGTGATCCCTTGGAAACGGAGGTTACATTCTTTTGATTGCATTTCAGTTGACGCTAACCTAATCTCTGTTTCCTCTTTCCAAGATCTTTGTTCTAATTGTGACCTCTCCCCTCTTGTTTGTCTTTCTTTGAGTTTTTTAATATCTTCCCTATTTGACAAGATTTCTTTAGTGTTTTCCTCTAGTTTTTGTTTTATATCCTGAAAGCCTGTAGTTAGTTCTTGCTTAACATTTTTCATTTCTGTTTGCACATTCTGTACATCTGTTCTGACTGAAATGCATTCTTTTGTCAATAATTCCAATTCTTTATTCACTCTGGCCATTTTTTTACTAACTTGGTCTACCTTTGCATTTAGTCTTTCTCCTCTTCCCGCTAATTGGGATGTCAATGCTGCAAGTTGAGTTGCTAATTTTTCCTATGCTGCTCAAGATCAATTGATCAAGGAGCTTCTAAGGGATAAAAGGAAAGCTTTCCTTTCCTAAAAGGAAGGAAAGGAAAGCTAATTTTTCCAGTCTTTTCCATGTTACTTTTCGTCCCACTAGATGATTGTTGTTGATGCTGTTGTTGTTCTACTGCTTCTTCTTCTTCTCCTTCTAGTTCTTCCTCTTCTTCTTCCTTCCCCAAATCTTCCAAATCTTTCCTAAGACTTCGCTCATGCGGGTGGTTCCTCCGGTATTCCACAGGGGATTTAAAAGGACAGTAGTTAGTAAGGTTCTTATTAAAGTATCATCATTTCTCTCAGGTTGCACAGGGGTAGCGTTATGGAGGGGGAAGGGGGAGGGAGGAGGGAGGGTAATCGGCTGGGAGGTTGGGATTACACAGGAATTGCCTAAAATTGCCTACTGGTACGCCCTTGCGCCCTTGTTGGGTGGCAACGTTCCTCCCCTCTATTGAGAGTTGGGTATTGTGAAGAAATCTTCTAACCCAGGGCTAAAGTGTGAATTTTTAGCCACAAAACAAGCATTCCACTCCTGCTCCTGAAAGGTGCGGTCATCCCACCATCTTGCCCAACCGGAAGTCTCAGCATCTGGAAATTGTTGAGCAAATGTAACCCAAAAGCTATATTTCCTGTTCCTTGTGCTTCAAGTGTTAGGTACCAAAAGTATGTGCATGATGGTTGGAATCTTGGCTCAGATTGGAGTGGCTAATTTTTTCTACCATTCTTTCTACCATTCTTTCAGCTGACCTCCCTTCGCTTCCCTTCCCTCTTTAATCTTCCCTTCCTTTTCCTTCCCTTTTTGGTCTTTTCCCCCTTTTCCTTGTTCTCTCTTCCTGTCCCTATTCCTTGGAGGAACTGGGACATTCTGGGTCCATGTTGGTCTCCTGAGTATCACCTTAGACCATCCTCACCATCAAGGATATTCTTGTAATTTCTAAGAAGCAGTTATGGAGTTAGGATGCCATCTTGTTAATCTAAACTGGACAATCGGTTTAAAATTAATCTTACATTTATCTTGTAATATGTTGTGAGTTGTTATTGTTATTAAGGAATTAAGAGAATTCCTCTTAACAGAGCTAATTAGAAGTTTGCACATTTTCCACAGCCCATGTTCTGTGTTTTTGTATCTGTTCTTCATTGCTTTTAATGTTACTTTATTTGTTGTGCATTGTGCTGAATAAATCATTTTCATTTAAAAAAACCTTTAAAAAAGATGGAATAAACCTTATAGGCAATTTTAAAGATTAAAACACAATTCTACCACCCAGCAAGATTTTGATTCAGCGGCAGAGAACCTGATTTAAAACAGAGAGGCTATCCAGTATAGTAGCCAGTTATTCAGACAACTAAACAAAGGGCTCTCCTTCCTGACAGGGATACTTTGCTTACCCAGCAGGTCAAACCTAAATCTGATTCATTGGTGGCTACGTTGCAATACACCCATTTATCATATCATATACAAAAAACGTTAAAAAACATTGGCACATAATTCAAGGCATTCCAGGGTGTGATAATCCACCTATTTTTGGAGTACGGAGAACCACCTTCCTTAGGGATAGATTGACACATACTTCAAAACGATATTTAAGTTTTATGGTTTTATTGTTCAAGACCTCGGTCTAAGAACAGGGGGAAAGAAAGAAAGAAAGAAAGAAAGAAAGAAAGAAAGAAAGAAAGAAAGAAAGAAAGAAAGAAAGAAAGAAAGAGCAGGATTAAAACAATTAAAACAACAATTAAAACACTGGCCAGGAAGGAAAAATCACTGAGGGAAGCCAAATGCTAGCAGAACATGGCAACAGAAGGAGACAGACGACTCTCCCGGGAGATAGAGTTCCAGAGTTGGGTGCCTGGGTTGCCACCTCTCCTGTTTTGCTGCCTGCCTAATCTCAGAAGGCAGGGGCACCTGAAGTGGGGCTTTCCAGAAATGATGGTAGTGGACAGGTAGGTTCATAAGGGAGTAGGCAGTTCTTCGGACATGTTGGTCCCAAACTATATAGGTCTTCAAAGATCAACGCCAACACCTTACATTGTGCCCAGAAACAAATAAGGAGCCAGTATAGATGGACCAAGACTGGAATGATATGGTCCCTGCAACCCATTCCAATCAACCTCCCAGCAGCAGCATTCTGCACCAATTGAGGTTTCTGAACACTTCTCAAGGACAGCCCCATATAGACCACATAGTACTAATCTAGGGGTCTCCAGCATGCCATTGACTTCTCTAGCTGGGCAAAAGTCTTTCTGGCCCCACCCACTTCCTAAAAACACTTGGTGGGCACCAGAAAATGTGTCAGCGGGTGCCATGGCATCTACAGGCTCCATGCTGGAGACCCCTAGATTAGTACTATGTAGTACTTTTTTGCTCCATTCCCCCCTTTCACCATTCAGAATATAATTCTCCCCTTCCCAAGATAGTCTAACTAAAAAAGATTTTTTTTTACAGATTGTACATAATCTACAGGACATCACACTTTGCTGAATAGTGGTCCCAATTCCCCCCCCCCCCGGAACCCTAAAATCCACCCCCCGGGGTGGTGTTGAGAACCCATGTAAAGAGATATTTCATGGTTACTTTGACAGTCTTTTTATTTTATTTCATTCTATTCTTAACACCAGACTGTCTCCTGACCCTATTATCCAAAAGGCATCTAGAAACTAAATTTGTTCTAAATAGAGAAATGTTCCAAAGGAACTTGGCTAATATTTTGATATCTACGTTGGAAATGTTCTTCATACAGGTTGTTTGTTTGGGTTTTTTTGGTAATGAGGCATATGTTCTTCCATAGTTGGATAACAAAATGCATGAAATGCTAAGGAGGATGCTGAGTGGTTTGTTTTAATTTGTTTCCTGGAGCTTTCACAGTCCTTGATAACAGATTGGAGGTGAGAGGGAGGGATGACAGAAGAAGTTTGGTTCAAATTTAGAAACTCTGAAGTTTAAATATGCAGAAGACCTTAAACGTATTTACAGGCTTCAGTCCAAATGTCTCTGTGTGCCTGAAGGGGCTTCGTGCTTCCCCAGGCAGTCAACTCCCATGTTCCATAACAATCTTCTTTGAAATGCGGGGGGGGGGGGGAATGGCTATTATATAACCAAAGTGTCACGGTCTCTGACATAATTATGGTATTTTGTGTACATGTGCAGAATTAATTCCATGTAGAGCTTGAACACAACATACAAATGGAACCACAAACTGCAGAGGTTTGTGTAATGAAAAGCCTGGCAACAGCTTGCAAAATGCAAATGTCCTTAGAACAGGCTGACTGAATTCTCTCAAAGTCTGAATTCTTTCAAGAGCTAACTAACTTACCCTGGTCTTGTACTTGAAGGGAGAAGAACAGAGTCATTCTTCACTATCTGCCAGAAAGGTGTATCTGAAATTACCCTTCCTGATTCAGCTGCCAGCTGTCAGCTGCTCATATCTCAAGAGTAGAAAAGTCCTGCTATCCTCAAACCTTGAGAAGGTCTACTCAAAGACCTCAGGGCTATAAGTGCAGTAAGCTTCTTGCTTTCTATAACCTTGCTGAAGGCTATGTTTCCTACTGACCAGATGGTTACATGTTACAATGTGAGCAATAATTGTGTTTTATGATTTATATAGTTATATATTGTATTGCAGATTTCTAAATAGTCTCATTTAATGCGTATTGTACTGAAGATGAGAATGGTATGAAAATTGAGTATATGGAGTGATAATGGAGCTCAGAAATTATTGTTTATACTTTAGGCAAAATAGACTGAAAGGAAAGGAAGCCCATATTTGGTCATGGAAAGAAACTAATAACCTGAACAGCTGCAACTGTACATTATTGCACTGCTCATGTTATCTGAAAGTGGGGAGGAAGATATCCCTCCTGATGGTAAAATCAACACTCTTAATGAGACTGAAACAGTATAAATACAGCCCCAGAGAATCAGAACCTTCCAAAGGCTCTCAAGAAAAGGCTGACTGGTATGAATGGCTTAAATACATTACTCTAGACCAGGGGACCTCAAACTATGGCCCGGGGGCCGGATCCGGCCCCCGGAGGGCTTTTGTCCGGCCCACGGACCAAGAAAGCCAGTCCCCCCTTGCCCCCCTCCCCAGAGCTTTTCAGGGCTTCCTGGCCGCATGCACCCAGCCGGAAGCCTCCCTTCCGCCCCAGTTGCCCCCTTCCCTTCTCCCTCTCCAGCCCAAAACCCCCTTTCCTGGGCAAGCGTGGCGTCTTGCCGCCTTGTGCGCCACCCAGTCGCCCCCTTCGCCCTCTCCCTCCCACCCTCCCCGGCCCAAAACCCCGTTTCCTGGGCACACAAGGCGTCTTGCTGCCTCACACGCTACCCAGTCGCCCCCTTCACCCTCTCCCTCCCAGGGCCAAAACCCACTTTCCTGGGCCCGGTCGCCCCCTTCTCTTCCGCAGCACGCCTCACCAGGAGACTTCACCCATTGCCTAGCTTTGTGGCTGCCTGGGCCTGGCCTCCTCGAGCTCCATGCAGTTGCGCCTGGTCCTTCGGGCTCTCCACGATGCAGCCCAACGTGGCCCTGGCGTTCCTAGTCGGGCAGCGTTCTCTCTCTCCTCCCGGGGCTATCCTTGTTACCTGGAGGTAATTGTAGGGGGGCCCTTGGGGGGGGGCTGGGCATACCTCCAGGGAGAAGAAGAAAAAGACTAGTAGCCATTTATGCACAGGAGGTTTTGCCTTGGATTTCCCGCTCTCCAGATGCACATTTTCCCCATCCGAATTCTCAGAACTAAGCTCCCCCCACCCCCGGGCAGAGTTTGGAGAATTCGGATGGGGAAAATGTGCATCTGGAGAGCGGCAAATCCAAGGCAAAACCTCCCGTGCATAAATGGCCTTGGTTTTTATATGCCGACTTTCTCTACCACTAAAGGGAGACTCAAATTGCCTTACAAGCCCCTTCCCATACCCTCCCACAACAGACACCCTGTGAGGCAGGTGGGGCTGAGAGAGCTCTAACAGAGCTGTAACTTGCCCAAGGTCAGCCAGCTGGCTTTGTGTGTAGGGGTGGGGAAACCAACCAGGTTCACCAGATTAGCCTCCGCTGCTCATGTGGAGGAGTGGGGAATCAACCCAGGTTCTCTAGATCAGAGTCCCCACTCCAAAACGCCACTCTTAACCACTACATTTGTAAGGCACAGGCACTTGCCGGGGACTCCAGCCTCTTTATTCCCCATTAACTCGCCTCTGTGCGTGCGTGCGGAGAGGGCAAGGGAGGCCGGGGCAGGGGTAAGGCCTTGTCTGCCGAGGGAAGGTCGAGCCCCAGAGCGAAGAGGGAAGGTCCGGGCTCTGGAGGAGGATGCTTTTCAGGAGAGCCCCCTCGCGCCTCCTCCTCCTCCCCCGCACACGCGGGGAATTTATTCATATTTTTTTCAAACTATAGCCCGGCCCCCAACAGTGTTTGAGGGACAGTGCACTGGCCCCCTGTTTAAAAAGTTTGAGGACCCCTGCTCTAGACTTTATGAATTAGATACTTTGAACTGAATCAGAATAATTTGTTATATTTTAGAAGTTTGATTTTGAAACTGAATAGTATGTAAGACTTGCTTGCTTTTACTTCACACATTGTAAATACATACATTGTACTTTGACAAGAGTTTTTATAGAAGTGTTAAAGACTTGATAATCTGCATTTACACATATTTTACTAGAAGTATATCAATAAAAAGACTTGCTTTTTAAAAGTAGGTAAAGTTGTTGAGTCCTGATTACTCGATGACTGGCTGAATAAGATAACTTCACTTTTCAGTAAGTGATACATTCTAAGAGCCTGTCATCTGAACAGCACGACCCGCTTCAAAAGAAATGAAACACAAAATTCCAGAGACATACCAAGCCTTAAGGCATACCTAAAAATGTGGAGCCCAGCCAAAGTTCATATGAATCGCCATACTGGATCAGACCAAAAAATCCATCTAGTCCAGCATCCTATTTAACACAGTGGCCAGGCAGATGCCTCCAAAAGGCCTAAAAGCAGGGCAAGGAAGTCAAAGCCTCCACTGCTTTTGCCCAGTTACATAGGTTACTGCCTCTGAACAGAGGTGCCATTTAATCATCATGAATGCCCTCGAAGGAACTGCCCTCCATGAATTATCCTCTTTTTATAGCCAAATAAACTATTGGAACAGTGAATTTTAGCAGCCAATCTCTTTTTGACTGAAGTACTTCCTTTTTTCTGTCCTGAATCAAATGTCCATCAATTTATTTATTTAGAAAAAGTTTATGCCAACTCTCTAAGAAACCTGCCTGAGGCAGCTTACGAAATAAAAAATAAGAGTGGAGGTCTCTAATCTGGTGTACCGGGTTGGTTTCCCCACTCCTCCACATGAAGCTTGCTGGGTGACCCTGGGCTAGTTATAGTTCTCTCAGCCCCACCTGAGAACTCTCTCAGCCCCACCTACCTCACAAGGTGCCTGTTGTGTGGAGGGAAAGGGAAGACGATTGTAAGCTGCTTTGAGACTTCTTAAAAGTAGAGAAAAGGTGGGGTAGAAAAACCAACTCTTCTTCCCAATTAAAATCCAGCATTAAAAATCCAGTCACACCATAGACCATAAGAACATAGACCACCGAGCAGCTTAAAATAACAGTTTTCAGATTTAAAACACGCTAATGTGTTAAATGATCAACTCTCCTAATTTTGTCATAGGAGTAGTGCTCTAAGCCCTTTATCATTTTAGTTGCCCTTTTCTGCATCTTTTCTGGTACTACCAACTTGGACTATACACAATATCCTAGCTGGTCAAAGATAGATATCCTGTGGGTTCTTTATATCATCTTTCTGTGTATTCATCAGCAGCACACAATCGACTAGATCAAAGGTGTTGAACGCATTTGTTAGGAGGGCCGGATATAACATAAATGTCACTTGGTCGGGCCGGGCCATGTGCACATAAATAAATAAATAAATAAATAAATAAATACCATATGTAATGCCAGATATTAGAGATACAAACTTTACAAAAGACACAGGCAAAGTCAATTAATGATATTGTTTTTTACTTAAAACACAAACAAGTTTACAATAATAACATTCTTACAATATTTTCTTTTATTTAAGTCTTATTGTTATTTTGTAAAGTATGTATTTTAAGTAAAAAATAAAGTAAAAAAATAATATCATTAAATGACTTTGAAAGTGTCTTCTATGAAGTTTGTATCTCTAGTGCCTACACTTTCAGACCCAGGATTAAGGAGAGCATTTATTACGGCACAATTCCAAACGATGCCTTCAGCATTCACCCATGGTAGATATAAAAAAATTCCTCATAACCTAAGACTATGCCCCTGCTCCTCAGGTTTAATAAAGGATCTCCCTCACATTTTGTTTAGTTGCTCATTTTATAACTCTATTCGTTTTAAATTAACCCAGCACATCCCAGATGTTTTAGACACAGTTGAGGGCCAAGTTAGTTTTTTAATGGCAGACATTAATCCAAAGATCACGCTTAGTGTTGGCCTTTTATATCATGTTAGCTTCTAAGCTAAGGAAGAAATTTGTTGAAAATTAGACCCCAAAGCTGACACAGAAAGAATAATTTTAGGAGAACTATAACATCCAATTCAGTAACAAATATGTATATATGTAGCTGCCTGTAACATTTTAAAAATTTTATTCATGTAATTCTGGGTGTTGTGGGTTTTACATTGTGTATGGTTTTAATCTGAACATTGTTAAGGTCTGTGACCAAAACATTAATAAATTGGATTGGATAGTTCCTACCATTAATTCTGTTGAAAATTTAAAACCAGGGGGCTGGTGAACCTGCAGTGGGCTCACCAGCCCAGATCTGGATGGGGGTGGTGGTGGCATGGCTGCCTTGGCTGGCAAGCCCACAGCAGACTCACCAGCCCAGCTCTGGACTAGGAGAGGACTGGCTGCCTTGACTGGTGAGTCTGCAGCTCTCTCCCAGTCCAGAAAGACAGGGAGAAAGAGAGAGAGAAGAGAAAGAGAAATAAAGAGGGAGAAAGAGAGAGACAGAAAGAGAGAAACAGACAGGAGAGACTGAGAGAAAGAGAGAAACAGATAGGGGAGAGGGAGAGATACAGGCAGGAGAGAGGGAGGGAGAGAAACAGAGAAACAGACAGGAGAGAAGGAGAGAAACAGAGAAACAGGAGAAAGGGAGAGACAGAAAGAGAGAAACACAGGAGAGAGGGAAAGGGGGAGAGAGAGGGAGAGAAAGGGAGGGACGGAGGGAAAGAAGGAAGGAAAGAAGGAAAGGAGGCTTCAGGCTGGGGCGGGAGTCTGGATCTGGCCCATGAATGCCCGGGGAGGGAGGAGGGAAGGCTTCAGGCAGGCACGTGGATCCAGTTCCTGCCCGTGCATGCCAGAGGACGGAAGGGTTCAAACTGGCGCGCAGGGCTGGATCCTGCCCATGTGCGCTGGGGGAGGGAGGAGGGAAATGTTCAGGCTCGTGCACACGGCCAGATCCTGCCCATGCGTGCCAGAGAAGGGAGTGGGGAAGGCTTCCAGCTGGTGCGCAGGGCCAGATCTGGTCCCAGAAAGCCCACAAAAGGTCAGGAGATGGGGGAAAGGGGGACTAGCTGCGTCAGCTCCGCAGGCCAGAAAAAAGCCCTCCGGGGGCCGGATCCAGCCCAGGGGCTGCAGGTTTGACACCCCGGTACTAGATTTTGTGTGTGTTTTGGGCAAGCCCCCATGGGAATGAATGAATGGTGCGGTTTCTCCTGTACAAATCCGTTTGGGTTCATAGCATTTTCTCACTAACCAAAAGGATTGTGTCCACTATCTTCAGTGGCTATATCCCCATTTATACCTTTAAAAATGCACATCCATATTTTTAATATTTATGATCTTGGTTTCTTTTATTCGAGTATGATAACTTCAAAAGTAATCGGCAACCGAATAGCCTATCTATAGTGTTTTGCTGAAGATCTTATATGTACTATTCAGTTGTCAGTATATACAGCGTAAACCTATTATATCTATGAGTACTTTCATTATTTCAAAAGCTGCTAGAATATTTTGGTTATTCAAAGCCTGCTTTTTTCGTCATTGTGTTTTCTTGCTGGGCCACTGAGCACCACACCTCTTCCTTCATTTTAATACAGCATTTTTCAGAAGGTCGTTTATTAGGTAATCACTTCTCAATAGAAAAGCCTAATTACTCTACGTTTCTCAAAAGGAGGAAATGGAATTCCATTTGAATGCAGTATTAGGATGCAAACTGAAATCCACATGAGGACTGCGGAATTTCAGAAGGTTTTATTTCTTTCCAGCTAAATGAAAATAGTTAAATGAATCTATACATTTGGGGTTAAAACAGACAAATTGTCTGCTGTAGAGATGATAAAAAAGAATGCATTTTACAGTGTTTTCAAGCTTAATGTAAGAGTGAGAGCAAAAAATAATTTATTACTGCTGCAACGCAAGCTTTTAGACGTATGGAAGTCTACTGCCCCCTGCTGGACCATTGAAAAAAGTCTGTTTTTCTCTCTATTCTTAAGTGATTAGAAAGTCTGCTGCCAATTTATAGCTGGTTACAATTATAGTTACATTGCTTTTGAGGTGTCTTCAGGCTTTCAAATAAGAGTAATCCTACTGATGAATAAAATGCAGCAGATGAGACAGAAAATGGTAACATTGTCATCAAGATTTTTAGAACTTCCTGGGTAGATGATTGTCTTGCCATGAGATCTAAGCGGGGGACACAACAAACTGATACTTGTGAATTCTGAACCTGAAGTCTGCAAAAATTGTTGTTCGCTAGCTGCGTCATTTTGCTTCGGAATAGCTTTTTGAAGTAGTTTCCCCAATGATCAGAATTATATCTGAATAATGCTTTTGAAAAAGTCAGCCTGATGTCTACAGAATGAAATCTAGTTATCCTTAAAAATGCAAAGGATGTCTCCAGAGGAAAGCATCACTGACTTCTGGAGGGGCTATCGGGAGAACACGACAGCTGGTTATTCAACCATTGACCTTTCTGCGAAAATTCTGATTCCCAGCAAAAGTAACTTTTGGAAGACTGCAGACGTCAAGGATTTGTGCATGATAACCCTATTTATGTATGTGGGTGTGCTGCCCTGGCAGAATTAGTTAAGTATTGTTGCCAACCTCCAGATGGTGGCTGGAGATCTCCTACTGTTACAACTGAACTTCAGCCAATAGAGATCAGTTCACCTGGCCGCTTTGGCAATTGGACTCTATGGCATTGAAGTCCCTCCCCTCTCCAAACTCTGCTCTCCTCAGGCTCTGCCCCCAGAATCTCCAGGTATTTCCCAACCTGGAACTGTCAACCCTGTATTGGTTTAAGAAAAAAAATAGTACTCTCCCTTTAAGATAATTGCATTCCGGGAATTATAGTCTAGTACCATACTAGGTCAGATGTTGAACACTTACTTGTGAAGAGGCTTAGCTCTCAGACTCTGTCTAGGAATAGTGTGACTTAAGGTAAGGTTCACAGAGTAGGCCACCCTTTTATTTGAATTATGAGATGTATATCATATAAGTCCAATATACATGACTTAACCAGTATACAAGACCGACGCAGTTAGAGGATGAAGTGGACTGAGTTTGCTGACCATGTCTCGACATATTTATTTAGCAAATGTATACACCACCCTTCCAGAGACCTGCTTAAGGTGGCTTCCATACCTGCCTGCATTTGCTGCACATGGACACAGTGGACCTAGGGTTGCCAACCTCCAGGTATTAGCTGGAGATCTCCTGCTATTACAACTGCTCTCCAGCTCTCCAGTTCACCTGGAGAAAATAGCCACTTTGACAATTGGACTCTATGGCATTTAAGTCCCTCCCCTCCCCAAACCACATCCTCCTCAAGCTCTGCCCCAAAAACCTCCCACCAGTGACCAAGCTTCACATTCTACATTTCCACTGCAGCCTCAACAGAACACAAGTTTGGAATCCTAAAATCCTCCAGAGCATTTTAGGAACCAGTAGGATTCATGAGCCTCTGTGTGATCAGTTTTCCAGCAATTCAAAGTTAATGGAACCAACTTCAGTTTGCAAATATGAGCATGTTGCATACATAATATTGAGCTTGCACATTGCAGGTCAGACACATATTGTGTCAGCATCTGTAATGAGGTTTTGCATACAGCCTTATTGTTAGAGTACCTGTAATGTGACTATGACATACATGTGCAGCCACTCCTACTATTGCATGACCACTGATCATGATACACAGATGTAGTCCAAGCTGACACGGCAGAGGGGTAAGGAATCAGTCTTGTGCGACAACAAGCTTGAGAAACATTTATGTGAATTTGGCCTTCAGGTATTGGAACTGTGGCGTCTAAGCTACGTGAAATATATCTTTGTACAAAGACTAGAATATATTTTGCAGTGTGCAGATAGCTTGGCACAACTGACACAGAGGCACAGTTCAAAAAGAATTGCCCTTTTACAAAAAGGCATCTCTTCAGATGATCCCTTGTGTGTGTTAAAAGCCTAATTATTCAGTCATTAGACTGTGGAACTGGCATTGCATTTAAATTTAGTTTAGAATCTCAGCCAAAGTCCAAAGGAATAAAGGAAACATTTTGCAGATGGCTTTATATTCTAACTGCATTGCAAGATTGTCTGTATATTCTAGAGGGGAAAGGATTTGTAACTTTTATGGTCAAATCATGGATCTGTGGTTAAAGAAAACTGATTTGTTTCCAACTCTGAAGCAATCATCATATCAAAACCTGAGCAATTTACTTAGTCCCTGAATGCTGTAGTGCTTGCCAGTTTTCGATGGCCTCCTTTTTTAATGCACAGAATGAGACACCTAAGCATGCCCTCAGCCAGAATGCCTACTGCTTAAAGCAGGTTGCAATACTACCATTAATCAAGCTAAAACCTTACCACACACTCAACATCTGCTTTAAATTCTAGGACCACACTTTGGAAAATCAAGGTGATTATTTGCTATCCAGTCTTTTACCCATGATACTGTAACTGTAGTATTTGACCATTAATACAGCATTCAATGTTTGCTCTGAATGTTTACATTAGAACAAGGAGTGCTTAAGACTGTAATAACTAGGGTTGCCAGGTCCGTCTTCACCACTGGTGGGAGGTTTTTGAGCTTGAGGAGGGCAGGGTTTGGACAGGGGAGGGATTTCAATGCCATAGAGACATAGAGTCTCTATTGGCTGGAGATCAGTTGTCATAGCAGGAGATCTCCAGCTAGAACCTGGAGGTTGGCAACCCTAGTAATAACCGATATTTTATTGTGTATATGTTAACTTTAATCAATACACAATACCTGTCATTTGACTTCAATACACATTGAATTGATATTTGATTCTTGATGATTCTATGTTTAACATTATAGATTTCATTTTCACTAATCATCCTTTTTTAGTAAATGAAACCAAAAAGTTTTCATGCAAACCATGAATTCTGAATGAAGGGGAAAAAACCATAAACTTCAATTAAGCCTCTCAGTACCTGTAAAGAGAACATGAGACATGTGTAGTACAATCCTAAGCAGGTCTAGTTGTCACTTTGCCTTTCTCTGTTGGTTTGCTATTTGCAAAGACTTTGTTAACATATGGCATCAACCTGACATATGTCTACTTTTGGGGGGGGTGCAAAGTGCCGTCAAGTCACAGCCGACTTATGGCGACCCCTTGTTGGGGTGGTTTGCCAGTGGTGGTTTGCCAGTGCCTTCCTCTGTATAGCAACCCTGGACTTCCTTAGTGGTCTCCCATCCAAATACTAACCAGGGATGACCCCGCTTAGCTTCTGAGATCTGACGAGATCAGGCTAGCCTGGGCCATCCAGTTACAGCTAGTCAGTTACAGCGAGATACTGTAGCTATTCACAAAACATTCACAATTAGAATGTTACTAGTACATGTATACTTTCTTACAGGAAAAAACTGTAATAATTATTAATATATAGCTAACTTCACTCTTCGAATACAGTATGACTTCCAATATCCTTATCACAATGAAAAACACTGCATTTTTTAAAAAATCAACATAGAAGAATGTTAGAGACTTGCTTTAAAAATTAGAGATAATATGCTTTTCAGGAAGCCAGAATCTGGATTCTGCAACCAACAGCACAAGGATTTATGTATTTATTTACTTCATTTATCCCATGCCATTCTCCCCAATGGGGAAGGAAAGCTGTTTATATCATTCCCCACTTCCCCCATTTTATCTCACAACACCATGAGGTAAGTTGAGATTGTGTAACTGGCCCAAGGTCACCCAACAAGCTTATATGGCAGAGTGGCGATTTGAACCTGGGTCTCCCAGACCCTAGTCCAAATCTCTAAGAACATAAGAATCTAAGAAAGGCCCTGCTGGATCAGACCAAGGCCCATCACGTCCAGCAGTCTGTTCACACGGTGGCCAACCAGGTGCCTCTAGGAAGCCCCCAAACAAGAGGAGTGCAGCAGCACCATCCTGCCTGTGTGAACTAACTGCTAATGTGTGTATTAGCTTGCATTTTCCCAGAGGTTTTGGTGCTATGAAAATGCTGTATCCCCCAGCACGGTGCTCCCTTCAGTAAACCCTGCACGATAAGTAAGTAACTTGTGAAGTATTGTAACATTTCATAATGATGCCCAGAGGATAGACCTCTAAGCAGGGGAATCTCCATACATCTCCATACATACTGCTGCTTGCAGTCTTCTCCAAAATTTGGAGTGCATACATAGTAGTAAAGCCAGTGTTCCAGTAAAATTCCTGCGGCCTGAAGGCACTTCTCACATGTGAATAGACAAGCAGCCCGTAAATGCCCAATAAAGGTGGTGATGATGATGATGATGCAGCCCGCTGTATGGAAAAGGTCTGCTGGAAAGCTGTCTTATCAACCTCCTCACTTTAATTTCCTCCAATGTCTCGTCAGTTAGAACCAATAATAGCCTAATGCACAGGAGGATCTGCCAGGTAATCACCTTTATCATAAACCTATCAACCTCCCTGGACTCAGCAATCAGGCCCTCTTTAAGATCAGCATGTGAGCTGTCATCTTGACACTCATGCAATCTTACACGAATGCAAACGCAGTTGGGCTGCTCATAATTTTCCTGCCTGGCAGTTACACATAAACTGCCCAATTAAATTCAGACTTTCTTCCAAAATCTAATCCCAGTCCAGAAGGGCCAAAGCACCCTAATAGCAGGAACTTCCATTTGTATACAAATAGCCCAATTCCCCAGGTACTTTACTAGCAGGATCCCCCGCCTAGTGCCCCTGTGATTTTTGCAAAGAACCTTTCACGGAGGCTACAAGTGGGCCTCAGTCTCTGCTCCACTTTGCCTTCGTTCACTCTGCGCCCTGATCACAGCCGGGAATCACCTGACACACACACTTCTGTGTTTCATTCATCTCCTCTCTCCCAGACTGCCCTGGGCCTTGACCCTCGACAGACCAGCCTTGTACGTTTTCTTTATCCCTGTTGTTATTGCCCCCTCTAGAAAATTCCTAGGAGATTTTAGGTAGCCTTATTGGATTGCTTACTGTATTGCTGTGTATGTGTGTGCCCGCACATATGTGCTGTTTGATTCTTAGTGAGCCTCTCGCTGTTTTTATTTGCTATATTTTCCCAATGAAGATTTGCATTTTTTACTATCTTCCGCCTGATTAGTTTTGGGAATTTCTATCCACCTAACAAATAACAAATAAGAGCCCTGTGGCACAGAGTGGTAAACTGCAGTACTGCAGTCCAAGCTCTGCTCACGACCTTAGTTCGATCCCGACGGGAGTCAGTTTCAGGTAGCCGGCTCAAGGTTGACTCAGCCTTCCATCCTTCTGAGGTCAGTAAAATGAGTCCCCAGCTTGCTGGGGATAAGGTGTAGATGACTGGGGAAGGCACTGGCAAACCACCCCATAAACATAGCCTGCCTAGTAAACGTCGGGATGTGACATCACCCCATGGGTCAGGAATGACCCGGTGCTTGCACAGGGGACTAACTTTACCTTTTTTAACCTAACAAAGCATTACTCAGATTGAGACCCCAGTATATACCAGACAGTAATTTTTTAATAAAGATTTATCCAAAAGTACATGTTTGGACTTGACATGCCAGGGAGCACTCCAAACTTGAGGGACCCTATATGCATACACCATTGGAGTAATAATAAAGTTAGTCTACAGTAGGGTAAGGTTGCCAACCTCCAGATGATGGCTGGAGATCTCCTGGTATTACAACTGATTTCCAGGCAACAGAGATCAGTTCACCTGGAGAAAATGGCCACTTTGGAAGGTGGACTCTATGGCACTATATCCCATGGAAGACCCTGCCCTCCTCCAGCTTCACCCTCAAAATTTCCAGGTATTTCCCAACCCGGAGCTGGCATCCCTGGCCTACAGTGAATGGTAACATTTTTTGCCAATGCACTTTTACACTGCTTCTACTTTAGGATCCTTTAGGTTGCTGAGGCATTGTTTTTCTGCCATGAACTAGAAGCAAAATTAAAAGGCACAATATTCCTTATAAAAGTCAGTTATGCCCACCCCCACATGCAAGAACCCACTATATTATTTGTCAGAAGTAATTTAATAAAAGTCCCACTTTCCCCTGAAGCTATACCTTTAATTAGTAGCTATCCCCTTTTGCCTTTCTCCTAAAAGCTTCTGCTCAGTTTCTCCAAATTTAATAATCGATTTGTGTTATCTTACAGCCACACCTTCCTGACTTGGCCTGTAATTTGTCCATTCCTGTTCCCTGAAGAAAGAAGGGTGCTTTAATAACTAGGGTTGCCAACTGCCAGGTAGTAGCAGGAAATCTCCTGCTGATTCAACTGATCTCCAGCTGATAGAGATCAGATCACCTGGAGAAAAATGCCCGCTTTGGCAATTGAACTCTATGGCACTGAAGTCCCTCCCCTCCCCAAACCCCACCCTCCTCAGGCTCTGCCCCCAAAATCTCCCAGTGGTGGAGAGGGACCTGGCAACCCTATTAATAACAGGTTTCCTTTTTGCAGCTAAAACACATGTAGTAGTAGTAGTAGTAGTAGTAGTATTGCAATCTTACAGTTTCTTTTTGTTAGCATGCTAGTATGTCCTGCCTGCTCTAATTTCAATATTGAGGTAAATATATTGGCAGGCTAAAAAAAAAAGAGGCCACGGCCAGCTTCTGCCATGCACACTTGACGGCTGTGGGATGAAACACACATCTTCATGAGCACAAAAACATCCATCTGGCTGATGCAGTAAGAACTAGCTAGGCATTAAGATGCGGATGGAAATAATCATCCAGATAGAAGCCTGTTGGTACAGTTGCAAGGAAAACATACAGTATACTGGAGTCAAGGAAAATCTGAAGAGTGATTTCAGAATGCTTGTATTTTGTATGGAGACACAGCACCCCTCTCACTTTAAGGCTGCAAGCCTAAACAGGATGGGTTTAATGAGACTTACTTCTAAATCTGCTTGAACTGGGCCTATAAAAATAGCATGTAACCATTAAATATATGGCTTCTGTTTTATTTTGCACTGTTCAGTTGTCACGCCATTTCTTAGGGAGCCAACGATAGAGGCATTTTACCTTGAAAGGACTGCTCCAAATAAGTAGTCTTCTAATTGCGAATTTTCTTCCAGGCATGCACTGCAGCTTTTTGCATTATAGGTTTTTGGCTGAATGAAAATAGACACATCTGGGAGTTGAACATTCACCTGAGAAATCTGGAACTGAAAGATTCCCAGCAAAACCTCTTCCTGGCTATTCCTTCTATTCGTAGTGGCATTTCTGAACAGGTAGAAAGCTTTCTTGTGTGTTTAAAAGCCTCTAAAAGCACAATCACTACTAAGCTTGGAGGGAAAAGCAGATATACCTTTCCAGCATTTTGGTTTCTCTGGGGCATAAATGCATTATCCAAAGTTTGAAGGGGATACATTTTCTAGTCAGCCGACAAAGATGCAATAGTGGCAGCTGTAGAAATAATGTTCGCAAAAGATAGCCTGAAGATGGTAGAGCTAAATTTCCTAGTGTTTAGAAACATCAGATCACCAGAAGGACGCAACCCTCTCAAACAAAAGCAACCAAGCTCTGCACTCAGTAGTGGCTGCTGCCTACCAAAGGGACAATATGCAAAGATCCCCTCCATCTCTGCTTCATGTCCACTTCAGTTCTTCCCACTTATTTAGGATGCATCTCTTCTCATCCAAGCTTTTCCTATACCATTCCTTCCTTAATGGAGGAGGGGCTGTGGTTGTCGAAGAGCCTCTGCCCTGCATGCAGAAGGTCCCAGGTTCAATCCCCAAATGACCATGCAGTAGGACGTGAAAGAACTCTACCTGGGACCCTGGAGACAGGTACCCCCTGGCATCCAGCAAATGATGGGGTGAACTTACAGGAAGCAAACTGAGATTTAGGCTTCTGTTGCCAGCGATACCTTGATGCCAGCGATACCTTGATGTCACTTCCGGCATGCACCGGAAGTGACATCATCATGTCACTGGCGATGTGGGGATGCTCTGGTATTTGGGAGCAAAATGCTATGGTAAAAACCACTTCTACCATAGAGTTTTTGCCAAAATACCAGAGCATCCCCATGTTGCCAGCATGATGTAGAGGTTAAGAGAAGTGGTTTGGAGCAGTGGACTTTGATCTGGAGAACCGGGTTTGATTCCCCACTCCTCCACATGAGTGTCAGATGCTAATCTGGCGAACTGGATTTGTTTCCCCACTCCTACACATGAAGCCAGCTGGGTGATCTTGGGCTAGTCACACTCTCTCAGCCCCACCTACCTCACAGGGTATCTGTTGTGGGGCGGTGAAGGGAAAGGTGATTGTAAGCCGGTTCGATTCTTCCTTAAGTGGTAGAGAAAGTCGGCATATAAAAACCAACTCTTCTTCTTTTTCTTTCCAGAAGTGACATAGATGTGTTGCCAGCTACAGAGGCCTAGGCCTCAGTTTGCTGCTCATGAGTCCCCCGCCAGCCAGCTGAGTGGTACCGGGGGGGACAACCCCCCACCTCCTATCTGCCAGTAGTCAGTTTTTGTGCTGAGAGCGGGGGATCACTTGTTGGACTTAACGCTGGAGCCTAGTTTGATTGGCAGGGGGCTCCGTGCTCCTGTGGAGTTGTCCCCAACCTTCTGGTGGCAGTTGCTAGTAACCGACGTTGCCAACTGTCATTCACTCAAATTCAGTCAGAAGTCGGTCTCACTCTCAGTATCCCTCTGTGTTCACTCTCTGCATCACAATCTATGAAGAAGTAACAATGTTTCAGTTAATATGAGAAAAGTAGTACAAACCTCTTAAGGAAAATGTTGATTGTTTTACAGAACTTTATAATCTTGTATTAAATACAGTTTTCTTTAATTTAATACGTGTGCTGTTAATATTCCTCCGCATGGCTTTTGGCTGTTTTGAACTCTGCTGATTTTACACAGGTGGTATATCCTGCAACGAGTGCTGGGATATTGTCCCACATAAGGGACTGGATTAATTTCCATTTTCCCCCCTACATCACTTACTTGCTGTTTGTCAGAATGTTATATGTGGAGATTATTTTTCTCCTTCTTAGTCCCCTTTACCTTATTTTACCTCAAAATAAAATATGACACCAGAGGCTTCTTAAAGTTAACAAAGAAAGCAGAGAAATTAATTAACCAGTATTCAAAAGATGGATTTTGAGGGAAAACTGTATTCTATGCCACACTTGCACAGGTAGGAAGCATTTTTTCAGGAGCAGATTTACTCATCACCTAGTTCCAGGTCTGTGTTCAAGTAAAACATCTCTGTTGGTTTTCAGGATATATACTCACAACTAGGAAACCACAATCAGTATGAATTTATCTGAAATAATTAAGGACATCCAGTACGGCAGATATGATTGTCAACCTTTTATTTTAGAAACTGAATGCAGTGGGCAGATGGAAAACAGAAGAAGAGATGTGTTGGGTGGGTTAAGGCCTGCTCTAGAGAAAGAGGATGAAGAAGGCAGAAGAGCGAAGGGCATTTTTGAGCAAGTGGAAGCAGAATATGAGAAGCTACGGCTAGAAATGGGTGTTCAGACAGATTTGGCTGGGGAGATAAACAACCAATCCCATCATAAAAGTCATTCCTGGTATCTCTTGCACATATACAAAACACATGTGTGTGTGTCAAGTCGCTTCCGACTCCTGGCGACCCTATGAATGAAAGTCCTCCAAAATGTCCTATCTTTGACAGCCTTGCTCAGGTCTTGCAAATGGAAGGCTGTGGCTTCTTTTATTGAGTCAATCCATCTATTGTTGGGTCTTCCTCTTTTCCTGCTGCCCTCAACTTTTCCTAGCAGGACTGTCTTTTCCAGTGACTCTTGTCGTCTCATGACGTGACCAAAATACGATAGCCTCAGTTTAGTCATTTTAGCCTCTAGGGTCAGTTCAGGCTTGATTTGACCTATAACCCACTGATTTGTTTTTTTGGCAGTCCACGGAATCCGTAACCCTCTCCTCCAACACCACATTTCAGAGAAATCTATTTTCTTCCTATCAGCTTTCTTCACTGTCCGGCTTTCACACCCATACATAGTAACAGGAAATATGATGGCATGAATTAATCTAGTCTTGGTGGCCAGTTCAAAACCTTTTCTACCTCCTTCATGGCTGCCCTTCTTAGTCTCAATCTCCTTCTGATTTCTTGGCTGCAGTCTCCCTTTTGGTTGATGGTGGAGCCAAGTAATAACAAAACACATACCCACACATATCTAGCTTCCTAGCCCCTCTGCAGATATGTTCTCTCTTGCACTCTATCCACCTGATGCAATATGCAATCCTGAGTACACTTTCATGGGAATAAGCCTCATTGAATAACATGAGACTTCCTTCTGTTCAAGTACTTGAGGGGCTGTCATATTGACGATGGTGCCAAGTTGTTTTCTGTTGCCCCAGAAGGTCGGACCAGAACCAACGGGCTGAAATTAAATCAAAAGAGTTTCCGTCTAGACATTAGGAAGAATTTTCTAACAGTTAGAGCGGTTCCTCAGTGGAACAGGCTTCCTCGGGAGGTGGTAAGCTCTCCTTCCCTGGAGGTTTTTAAGAAGAGGTTAGATGGCCATCTGTCAGCAATGCTGATTCTGTGACCTTAGGCAGATGATGAGAGGGAGGGCATCTTGGCCATCTTCTGGTCACTAGGGGTGTGTGGTGGAGAGGTAGTTGTGAATTTCCTGCATTGTGCAGAGGGGTGGACTTGATGACCCTGGTGGTCCCTTCCAACTCTATGATTCTATGATTCTGAGTAGAAGTACATCTGAATGTTTCATATTGCTCCCTTAATCTGTTTATCTATTTAAACTACCACCCAATTTTAAAAGCTCCAGATCAATTGGTAATGATTGTGCAGTGCATATTTGCAATGGCCTTTGGCTATAGCAATTGTCACTGATTGACGATGCATATTAGTAAAATATATGTGCTTAGAGGAAAAGGAATAAAAGATCTGAGAAACTGTTGGTGACTAAGACAGCTGCACCAGTTTATATAACAATATAACTCTGCTGTCTGTGACAATATCAGTTCATAGGAAAATTCTCGTTTTGACATGCCACTAGAACACTTTGGCATATCCTCATTTTTAGAACTGAAATCAAGAGGCAACCTGATAAAAATGTAAGAAGGAAACAAAGAGAACCTGAAGACAGAAAGTTGTCAGAAAAATCAGATGAAATGCACTGCATTATACCAAGGGACTTAAGTTATCATAAAACTCAGGAAATAAATAAATGCCATTGATTTCTGCAAACTCCTTGAGTAAGCTCCTTTATCAAGTCCTTCTAAAAGAAGAGCCTCCTGCTGACTTTATCATATAAAAGACATGGCTGCTGCAAGGATGTAATTGCCACACCGGAAAATCCCAGAACACAAAAATCAAACAACTAAAAATATAATGCACATTTCCCCCGCCCCCCATTTTTAAAGGTCTGAAAGAGATCTATACCGGCCATTTATAACTGTACATTGCCAGGATACTGTAGGCTCTTGGTAATTGTCTGAAGGCTGCTTATTGTGAAAACTCTTGTCAATTATGAAATCTTACTTTGGATCCCTCTCTTGACAGGAACTATTGTGGTTAAAAGAACTACTAATTTGGATGAATTGTTATTCATCTGTAATGAAAATTGCTGTGAGAATGGGTGATATGGTATAAAAACCCATTCAGTTTATTATTAAAAGGGGGAAATAGCTTCTTTCTGAGAATATCAGATATATAAGAGTCACAGAATGATGACTGGATTAATAGCTATTGCCATTCACCTCAGAGCAGCTTTTTACATTACCCAGATTCAAGAAGAAAGGAACCAGGAGTGACTTGTGCTTATGTCTGCCTGTAAGTGCTTAAAACAGGAAAATGCATACAGCAGATGGCACAAACTCTGGATGCAGAAAGCTTGTGCATCTCCCTCACAAGCTCCTTTTCAATGTGGCAACAGCTGGGCAAGAAAAATCCAGTTTTTTAACGGTGTAAAATTAATCTCTCCTACCTTTTGGAATGAAAGCATGGTTCATTGTTCTTCTGTACTCTTCCAAGAAGCCCCACTTCTTTTTATGTCCTGTCCAGGTAATGTGTGGCGCATGGGGTGGGAGAAGCAGGTGTTTAATATAAGGATAGAGATGATGCAGCATACAGAAAAAAGGGACAGAGACGAGAAAGAAGCAAGGGAATAAGGTAGAACAGATTGTGTGCTGCTAAAGGTTGATAAATACATAGAAAGATGACGTAAAGAACCTGCAGGATATCCTCATCTTTGAACAACTGGATTGTTGTACACAGTTCTAGTTATTGTAGCACTAGAAAATGTGCAGAAAAGAGCAATCAAAGTGATGAAATGTTTGGAGCACTATTCCTATTCCTATGACATCATGTCTCTCTAGGATTGCTGGGAACTCTATAGCTTAAAAGTAGTTAAATTCTCTCTCTCTGTCTCTCTCTGTCCTCACGTTGGCAGCCACACACTGAAAATATTTTAAGTAAATGAAAGCCACACCATATTTTTGGAAAACATTTCTCTTCCAATAAATAATTAGGTTATCAGAAGCAAAGATATGGGATTTAGATTTGGTGGTGAGTGAGGAATTCAGTAAAATGGGTAGAATGTTTCCTCAGATGCCTGGGGGGAATAATCTACACCACTCATAAAATATATTAAAGACTAAAATATGCTGCAAGTACTTCAAATGCAATATGTACGATACTTATTATACACTATCTACAGAGACCCCTGTGTGACAGTCCCCCCCGCTCAGCATACTCTTGTAGTGAACTAAAGTTCACTCTAACACCATAGCAACTAAAATCTAGAACAACTGCAAAGTTCTTTCAAGCTACTGTGCAAAGTAAAAACAGTGCCCCTGACTCTATATTCTTTTTTGCACCATCTGGCAAATAACTGTTTCAGAACTCTACTAGTATTCTCCATTTTATGGTTATTTTAGAATGAAGCCCCATGGAGTCAGTTCTATGGCCTTCACAACAAGCCAGCCTGATCTCAATTGATCTCAGATCCATAAATGAGTCTGTGCATTACTTGAACACAAATACACTATTTACAAAATATGAAGCAGAAATATAAGGGTTATAAAGATGCCTATCGGGGAGAGAGGAAGAGAGAAACAGAGAGCCTATTTCATTAAAAGCTGAATCGACGATATCACTGCTGTGCGTTTTAAAAAGGGGGTTAGATCAAATGTGACCTCTGTAGTGGGACATATGGTCCAACAAGCAATCCAACCCCTCCGAGATTTTTTTATATATATTTATTTTTGCAGAATGAAAACCACAAATTCTTGAGGCGGCATATTTACACTTGGGAAAGTAAACATAATGAATGATGCTGAAAGATGGATAAAGGAATGAATAATCAGTAGGAGGTAAATTATTCTGGCATTGGAGGAGATTGATTCCGTGCCAAAAAAACAAATCAGTGGGTTATAGATCAAATCAAGCCTGAACTGACCCTAGAAGCTAAAATGACTAAACTGAGGCTGTCGTATTTTGGTCACGTCATGAGATGGCAAGAGTCACTGGAAAAGACCGTCATGCTAGGAAAAGTTGAGGGCAGCAGGAAAAGAGGAAGACCCAACAAGAGATGGACTGACTCAATAAAGGAAGCCACAGCCCTTCATTTGCAAGACCTGAGCAAGGCTGTCAAAGATAGGACATTTCATTCATAGGGTCGCCATGAGTCGGAAGCGACTTGACGGCACTTAACACACACACACACACACACACACAGAGCACACACACATATCCTCTACCCTGTTTTTCTGATATGGGTTGTAATAAATAATCAGATGGGCAGGTAAGTGTGCAAAGAAAAGGGAAGGTTCCATTTTCATGCAGTCCACAAAGCAAGCACTACCATTGTAGTGACAGCTATCACCCATGCTTATGGGCATGGGGCGCAACGCAATTTGAAGACCATAGGGAATAATGGTTTTAATAGATATGTTAATAGTTATGTTTAAATGTGATATTTATTGTACTGGATTGTATTTTATTACTGTTGGAAGCTGCCCAGAGCTCAGCCTAGCTGGGAAAAGGTGGGGTATAAATTAAATAAAATAAATAAATAAATAGAAGACTCAGTAGGTAATCATATCTGGAGTCTGAAAGAGGAACAGAAGAGGGATGCCTTTCATTTTTTTGCATGTTTGGAAACAAGATTTGTTACAGAATTTTAACAGTATCAATATTTTGGGAAATTTCTGATAGCTATGGCTCCCTTTTTTCTGAACTAAGGCTCCCTTTTTTCTGAACTAAAAGTGGAATTAAATTTCAATTTTTCATCCCCAAAAATGTAATCTTAGAATTGAAAAGGCAGGAATTATCTGTCCTCAGAAGAACCCATCCTCTCTGTGTTTCTCTCTGAGCTGCAATTCTGCTCTTGGCTTTTGATTGGAAGGAACCAAACTCAGAGCAATTACTATCAGAGATCTAATGGGCATCATTCTCTGAGGGTGGGTAATTTTTCTCCAGATCTGCATTGAAATGGACTTAATTGGCTGATCCAGGGGGTGGGGGGTTAGGTGGAGGCCGGAGGCTGAGCAGCCATGCCACCTCCACAGCAGGATCCAACTCCTCCACCAAAGCCAGAATGCTGCCCTCACTTGTGAGCCCCATGGAACCACTCCACAGCATTCCACGGGGCTATTCCACCTAAAAAGGGGGTGTAACTTGCAGTAAGGACAAAGGGGCATTCCTGGCCCGAAAGGGGTTAGTAAGCTGCCTAATGACAGCTTTGATCCCAGAACTGCCTCAGAAACGCCTCCCAGGCCACCAGTATAGGGAAATATGCCGGAAGAATGCCAGCAGGAGGCTGCGATGGCAGGGGAGGCTGGTGCAGCTCCACGGTACCCAGGCACTGGTGGAAATGCCTTCCATGCCAGCGTAAGTGCCCATTATCATGGGATAAATCAGCCCTTACGCCAGCACGAGAACATGTTGACTCCTAAGCCAATACATCCCTTCCCCTTAGGATTGCACTCTTTGTCATTCTGGGGACCCAGGCAAAAGTCTGGAAGGGTGCCCCAGAATCACTCTACCCCCTGCATCCGTGCCAGGTTTACCCCAGCCCTAAACAAGGGTGGCCCTCAAGTGAGCTGCTGAAGAGGTGGGTGGATGTGGCTGCCACTGATCTGGCTGCCAATGAGGTGAGGGCATGCAGCCACCAGTGAACCCTCTTGGATACACTGGGAGTGTGTATTTGTGGTTGCTGCCAAGCCAGTTACCAAGGGGGCAGGTGTGCACTGCTGCTGCTGAGGACACAAGTGGTCAGAACCCTAACCAGCCCAGGGTCAGAATCAGGTGCTCCGAATGCTCTGTGGATACATCCACTCCTGCCTTATAAAAAGACACAACTAACCACCTGCCTCAGCAAACAAGGTCAGATAATAAAGTATGATACCTTTGCTGTTGATAGATGCTTGGGCTCATGGTAAGCTTTAATTTTTTTTAATTATTTAACTGTTAATGGGCCAAAAGTATGCCCCAGACCAAAAGTTCTATTGAATTAGAACGTGATACAGTTTAAATCCAAACAAACAGGTTAATAGAATTACACACAGACACTCAGACACACACACACACACGTTTGGTTGCCTTGGCCTCTGTTACATAGCCCCTGCCCTCTCCATTAATATTAGATATGGGTGCATTGCAAAAGGACCCTTTGGCTCACACAAACAAGAGGCATGGGGCAGCTTCTTCCAGAAACCTCCTGACTTCAAAATTCTAGGAGTGGGGGAATAAATTATCCCAGGAACCTTTGGCTATAGCACATCAGATGTGAGGGGGAAAGCATCTCTTTCCAATGAAATGAAGGCCTGTTGATCAAAGGAATTGATAAAGACCCAAGACACAAAAACAAAGGGAAAGGGGGAAAGGGGGAGAACAGTCCCCAGGAGCCTGCTGATTCCTGATCTTCCTGGTAAATCCCAAATATTTCCGGGATTTTTCGGGACCATTTTATTTGGTTTCTTGAGAAATCCTGGATATATTTGGGAGACCCTGAATATACCTGAAAAATGCTGATAAGGTATTTTGGGGTATATTTTTGGCTCTAGTGTATTGAATGCACACCTAGTAAGATGTGGGTAACAATAGTATTTACTGAGAAGTGACATACTCAGTAGAGGTTTTTGTCAGCCATTGCTACATTTCTGCAAAAAAAATGTAATCTGTTCTTTTGAGAATATTATTTTCCACATATCTTTAAGATTTTTTCCATAGCTGAAGTCCTTTTTCTGGTCCTGTGTTTTAAGTCATACCCTTTTCTTGACTGCTTGTTTATATGACTTCCCATCCATAACTTTTCTCCAATATACTTCTTTAAAAGCTGTTAATTAACAATTAAAAAAAACAACTTTGAAGAATTGGCAAGTTTTGATGGCTCCCATAGCTTAAAAATGGGGAAAAAAGACTTAAGACACTTTCCCTCTGGCAGCATGTTCTGAAAGTACAAAAGCAACAACACCTCTGAAGTAAATTCCCATTCTGCTTCGGGGGATCCTTAATGCTCAGTGATCTCATCTGAGTATGAATTTAACACCAGAGCTTTCATCTCCTTATAGTCTGGTTCACACATCTCTTGCAAGAGACTAAATTAGCTGTCTAAAACAGCCCCATCTTTAGAATTGTAAATCGAGGAGTTAGCAGTTGGTGGCTTCAATATTTTTTAATGTCCTTGGGGTACAGTTTCTTTCTTCTGCTATCAGTTTCAAGCAGGTTTCCATCCATATGGATTTCTACCATTCATTTTAGGATGATGCACATGTTAAGCATGTGCAAGTGCAACAAACAGGATTAGTTAGTGAAGGGATGAAAGCTGTCAACATGATTGCACTGTTTAAACATTTCAATGTAGATGTTTCCAGCATTCTTTCAGCTTCACAAAATGTCATAACAAAAAAACAACAAAAAAAGCACAGTGATGTTACAGTGTCTGATTTTTAAGGGCAACACAACTGTTGATTCACAAAGTTCTTTTGGAACAAGGTACTGAAAATTGGTATCAGTTGCTGCTATTGAACTACTTGATACCACCCATGCATATCACATCCTTCTCTCCTAAAGATATAGTGCTTTCTTCTGAAGATATATTCTTTTTAATATATTTGGTAAAGTTTTGAAAACCACTGTAGTTTTAGAATGGTATATAAACATTTGGATCTAAAGGAGCGCTCCAATGAAGCCGTAGTTCCTCAGATTCCCAACTCTCTTGTTCAGCTTTTAATTTAGTAAAGTCTCCTTATGGTCAAACAACTACAATAAAACCCTTCAATAAACAGTTTGCCAGATGCTGTTTGAGGGGCTTCCCAGGATGACTTTAATTGCAGAGGCCAGATTTATTGGAATGATGCAGCATTTGATAGGCAAGTTATTCGAGGATCCAAATTTTAATTTTGGTATAAACTATTTAAAGTAGATCATTCTAGAGCACACTACTTGTCAAAGATCACATTCTTTAAATTGCAATCAGCCTTTACATCTATTTGTTTCCAAACTATGCAAACCACTGTGCTGGAAGCACACTATACCCAGCGACCACTTGCACAGTGTATATGTATGTGTGGAGGTTCAGAAATGGAAAACCTGTGGTTGATTTGCTCATTATATCTTGATCCAAGGCACACACAAAAAATGTAGGGACAGTTTTTGCCAGTTTAGACCAATGTACCATGATGAAGAAAGTTTTATTTCTCCCTACAGATATGGAGCCAGCTGTCTCTTAAAAAGTCTTCCTTTTTTTAAAAGATATTTTATTAACATTTTCAAGAGAGAAAAAACAAATTATATACACATACATTCACACAGTTTTCACTCCTTAGGGGAGTCTATTTCATCTTACATTTCAAACATCTTATACATTGTTCTTATATTCTACATTTTAGATAATAAATTCCTTCTATACTATATAGTAAATTTTATAAGCTGATCCTTATATCTAACAATCTATCCTTTCCATTTAACATAATCAAAATAACATTCCCATTTCTTTTGGGATTCTTCAGTCGTCTTCTCTTTCATCAAGCTGGTCAGTCTGGCCATAACCGCAAATTCGTCCATCTTTTGTTACCACTTTTCCAAATCTGGAATATTCTCCTGTTTCCAAGATGCTGCCAGTACTAGTCTAGCCGCCGTTGTCAGATAGCCAAATATTTCTGTATGGTTTCTGTCCAAGTTATCTGGCTCAATTCCTAGCAACATAGTTTCTGGGTTCAAAGGAAATTTGATTCTTCAAACTTCCTGCATTTCTTGATGAATTTGTATCCAAAATTTCTTAACTTTCTTGCATGTCCACCACAAATGAAAATATGTTCCATCTTTGTCTTTACATTTCCAGCACCGGCAGTCATATGCTTCATTCATTTTTTTAATGTCTATTGGTGTGATGTACCATCTAAAAAATTGTTTGTACCAGTTCTCACGTAGATTATTACTGGCCGTGACTTTAATTGACTTGGTCCAAAGTCTTTCCCATTGCTGCAATGTTATCTCCTTCTTAAAATTTTCCATCCATTTTATCATACATGTCTTGACTTGTTCTTGTTCTGTTTCAAATTTAAGTAAAAGTTTATAAAATTTCCCCAAAATATGATCCATATCTTTGCTAATTAAATCTTCAAACTCAGTGTTCTTTCTTATCTTCCCGTTGAGAACAATCTTGTCGCATTTTCATAATCATTTGATTATAGGTCAGCCAGCCAATATTTCTATTCTTCTTAAACTCATTCCACGGTTTTATTTCTTCTTGCTCATTTAACATATCTTGATATCTTACCATAGCTACATTTTTCTTTTCTCCCTTGGTTAGATATGTATCTGTTGGGGACATTATCCGTGGAGGTACCGGGCTTAATCTGTTTTTGTTTCTAAGCCATGTCTTCATCAATCCATCTTTTATGGCATGTTTCTCTCCAAAAATTTCTGAATTCTTTGCTTTCCATAAATAATAGTGAAATCCCTTATTCCATGAGCCCTTTTCAATATTCAAGTTTGTTTGATCTGGGTTCTTTATCCACTCCTCAATCCATGATAATCCTGCCGTTTGGTAATAAAGCTTGATATTTTGTAGGGCAAGTCTGCCTCTTTTCTTTTCATCTTGCATAATTCTGAAGTTAATTCTTGGTTTCATTCCCGCCCAAACAAATTTATTGATTTGTCTCTGCCACTCCCTCAACATCTTATAAAGTCTTCCTCTTCCAGTGGCAAAGAAAATCCGGACCAGGCGGGTCCAATGTATTGAAACCGAACAGAACTGAACTACAAGCCCTATTTATAAGAGGCTGATATGAAGTGGGTTCTACTATTCAGAAATGTGAGCGTTAACTAGGCAGGTATTAAAATCTGAGACTTAAATCACAACTTGTGATCTCATTACTGGGATTTCCTTTAACTGAAAGCCTCACTGCCAAGTTCTGAATGGTTCTGCTGGTTATTGTATGTTGGTTAATTTTGGTTAGTCATTTGAATTTTAGATAACCCTGAATGTTAAATTTTTAACAATGTTTTATGTTCAGTATTTTGATATATTTTGGCGGGTTAGAGAAACACGTTTGTTGTTACCAATGTTCGTTACCTGGATATATAGAGTTTTTAGATTGATTTTTGTAATGGCCTTTGGCCATATGCAGTCGATTTGAACCTTGAACCAACATAAAAGAATTGCTGTCAAACTAGGGTTGCCAACCTCCAGGTACTTGCTGGAGATCTCCTGCTATTACAACTGATCTCCAGCCAATAGAGATCAGATCACCTGGAGAAAAATGGCCGCTTTGGCAATTGAATTCTATGGCATTGAAGTCCCTCTCCTCCCCAAACCCCACCTTCCTCAAGCTCCCCCAAAAAAACCTCCCGCCAGTGGTGAAGATGGACCTGACAACCCTATGTCAAACCCATAGATGGTGTAGAGTTCCAGAATTTCGCATTTAGGCTTTCACACCACATTTCTGCAACATGACTTTGTCGTTTCAATGTCACCTTCATGGTTGGCTTAGCCAGATCATTGATATGCAGTGGAGTAGTATGGCCTACAAAGCACAAGAACTAGTCAGTTGAACATTATGATAAATCTCTGAATGTTAAGAGAAGTTTGGCAATGGGAATCTATTACTTGGTGGAGGGCTTTCTCATCGAAATTCTCCAATCAGCGGCTGGGCACCCTCTGTCAGGAATGCGCTTGCTTTGATTGTCTGCATTTGCGGTGGGTAGACTAGGTGGTCTATCAGGCCCCTTCCATCTCTGTGATTCCATCCATGCCAGTTACACGAATACCTTCAATAAGCCACATTTTCTTTGCAGTTTACTGTCATTCTATGCAAGGCATACCTGGCTGAAACCATATGAAAAATCAAGATACATAACAGAACTTGAAACTTGGATGATTTTATTCACCACTAACAGTGTATCAACAATAATCACAGACAGCTGGGGATATGTGACCTCCATTTAGAATCATATGAAAATTGAAAGAGAGATCATAAATAATTAAGAGAAAATGCTGGACTGAACCATAATTCCATGTAGCTTCATATTCTAGCCCAGTGGCCAGCAAACTCATTAGTCAACAGAGCCAAATATCAACAGTACAATGACTGAGATTTCTTTTGAGAGCCAAATTTCTTAAACCTAAACTATATAGATAGGTACTCTGTTTATTAACTTAATAAACTTAATAATACACATGCTGACTTGGATAATTCATCCCCCCCTTTCCTCAACGCCTTTTAACAACCATTCATGCACGGGAGGTTTTGCCTTGGATTTGCCGCTCTCTAGGTGTACATTTTCCCCATCTGCATTCTCAAAACTCTGCAGGGGGGCTTATTGTTGAGTTTTGAGAATCTGGATGGGGAAAATGTGCATCTGAGTGGCAAATCCAAGGCAAAACCTCCCATTCATAAATGGCCAATAACCCCCTGTCCTGGGTCGCCCTCCCGCCTGGGCTCCCTGGGCCGTCAGGACCAACCCCGACCCCAGTGCCAACCCCCAGGGGAAGAGGAAAGAGCCCTCGAGCCTCCACTCACCAGGAGAGCAGTCGGGAGAGGCGGCGAACGATAGCTGACTAGAGCCTCCTCCCAGCGTCCGGGGGTGGGCTAGAAGCCCCCACAACCAACTACAGGCCTGCTCGTCAGCTGGCGAGCGGGAGAACTGGCCTGGGCGGACAATGCCTGGCCGACGGGGCGCCGCAGTGGCCGCGACATTCCCCGGCCCCCAGGCTGGCCAGCCAGCCGGGTCCCCGGGGAGAGGCCAAACAGCCCGCCCATCAGCTGGCCAACGGAGTGGGCCCGCACTGGGAGAGGGAGGCGCCAGAGCGACAGGTGGTTCAGCGCAGCTCCAGCCCCAGCAACCATCGGGAAACAGTTGGCGGACAAGGGAGAGAGCAGGCGAGGAGAGGGGCGTTGGCCAGTACAGGTGGGGCCCCGACAGGAGAAGCTCCTCTGGAAGCCATACCTGAGAGCACACGACACCCCCCATGCAGAGTTTTGAGAATCTGGATAACGAAAATGTGCATCTGAGTGGCAAATCCAAGGCAAAACCTCCCATTCATAAATGGGCAATAACCCCCCATGCAGAGTTTTGAATCAAACATTGCTTTCCCCCCCCCAGGCCCGACCTCCTCCTCCTCACCGCCGCCGCCTGGGCTCCTTCCTTCCTTCCCTCCCCAGCTTTCTTGCTGTCTGCCCGTCCGCCCCTCCTCAGCGCCTCGGCCTCCTCCGCCAGCCAAAACAAGCGCAAAAAATACCGCCCGCTGATTGACTGCCGCTGCCTGCCTTGGCACCGCCAGCCCTCGAGCGCTGCATTCAAAATCCGGCTGCGCTGTGAGGGGAGGGAAAGGGGGGAGGAGGAGGAGGAGGGGGCGGCGCTTTAGCTCACACACCGCCCCTCTTGTGGGGGGGGAATAAACCCAAAATGGGGTGGTGAGGAAAGGTTTCGTGGTCGACTTTTGGTGGGGGGAGGCGCTCGCCTCTTCCTCCTCCTCAGAAACGTTTCCAGAGCCGCACTCAAGGGGCCAAAGAGCCGCATGCGGCTCGGGAGCCGCTGTTTGCCGACCACTGTTCTAGCCAGATAGTTCTTGAAAACTTATCTGCAAGAAATTAAAGCAATTGCCATCCCCCTGTATCTGGCCCCAGCAACAAGAATTGAGGAATACTGCTTCTTAAATTAGAGTTCTCATATTGTTATCAGAGCCCAAGAACTGCTGATAAACTTATCTTCTATGATCTTATGGGACAGGAAAGAAAAGTTCTCTCTACCCACTTTTTCTACACCATGTATAGATCCTAACCATTCCCTTAGTTGTGTTATTTTGTAAACTAAAAGCCCCTCAATTTTTAAAAAATATCTTGAGGGAAAGTACTCCTATAATAACATGAGGATGTACAATGCCTGATATGGTAATGTTTTCATTTGCCTGTTATAATCTCAATATGCTTTCCCCCCTTAGCATGCCCCTAAAGCTCAAGCAATGACTGTTGTAAAAGCCCCCTATTGTTTAGATGCTGAAAGGAGATGTTGATCTTCTGCATTAATATTCAGATATTATGCCTAGAATGGAATTTAGCCAGGTATCGTTTCTGCCTTATTTAATGCCTGAGTGAAAGTTCAGTAGCCTTATCAGCATATAGACTCACAGATGTATTCTGCTAGCAGTGGCCCTTTCCTCGGAAGTGACAGGATCAGGTGTCTGTTCCTAGCATCCTATAAGCAAACTCATCCAGACAGGTAGATCTGAAGCAGTAAGACTTTATTGGGAGCAAAAGGCAGATTTAAGAGCTGACTGCCCACAGGCAGGTGAGGCTGGTAATGGCAAAACATAGGCAGGTTACATGTTTAAAAACACTACAGCCTGTGAAGGTAAACATGGCTAAGCAACCCCGAGATAAGTGATTCCCAGGAAGGAAGACTAAACATTAGCGCAACTGTGGAAAACAGGACGAGCGAAACTGCACACAGAGTTTACAGGCATGAGAACCAAGGACTTGACGTGTAGCCAGAAACTGGCCTACTCATGTCAAGAGCCTTTACTCCTGCTAAGAGCAAAGGCCTGACAGGAAGTGCTTATTGGATCAGGGGAAGGCTACTAGTGGTGGATGAAAGCACTGCTGTGAGATCCAACCCTTAATTTTCAATGTCAATTATTGAAAAAAGGACAGAATTTGTCTAGTTTCCATACAGATGTATTACTTACGACTTAGAGAAACGTTTTTGCAGCTTTGTTTTCTAAGTAGCAGCTGGCAAAGTCTTCAAAGGATTATTAAATTCTAAGTATTATTTCCTTCTCCTTCACTAGTTGCTTCTTTAATGACAAATTCTTTTCTGCCGATTAGCCATAGAGTTTGGTCTCCTGTGTAAGCTATCAGCAGGTATATCATAGGACCGTTCAAGCCCACTAATTGTTCCACCATTACTCATGTTTGTTCTTGAAACTGCCAACAGATGGATAATGTTCTTCCAATGGAACAGTTACCTCCAGGCACGCATGCTGGCAACATACCATGAAATGCTTTGTTTGTCCCCTTTACTGCTTCTTGATGAGGTGGAAAAACAGTCTCAAAGTTTAGGAAAAACTACTTCATTTGTCACATTCATTTCAAGTACTAGAAGGGCAGATACTATGGTTAATATCATAGAACTATCTTTCAGATCCCCTTTAAGTATTTCCTGATGTCATGGTATTAAAAAAGGTAAAGGTCCCCTGTGCAAGCACTGGGTCACTCCTGACCCATGGGGTGATGTCACATCCCGACGTTTGCTGGGCAGACTTTGTTTACGGGGTGGTTTTCCTGTGCCTTCCCCTGTCATCTTCCCTTTGCCCCCAGCAAGCTGTGTACTCATTTTACCGACCTCGGAAGGATGGAAGGCTGAGTCAACCTTGAGACATCTCCCTGAAACCAACTTCCATTGGGATCGAACTCAAGTCGTGAGCAGAGCTTGGACTGCAGTACTGCAGCTTACCACTCTGCACACGGGGCTCTTGTCACGGTATTATTTATCCTAAAAATGTGTTTTGACAATGCATGTAATAGAGTTTGTAAGACATCAGGGCAGAAAAGGCTGGACAACATACCAGTGGCCTTCTTACATGCTATTGTATGTGTCATTTGAGTGACAAAGGAATTGGCAAAGGTGACAAAGCAGATGTGAAATGGATATCATAATCATTTGTCTCTTGGATTTTCCTTTGTGGACAAGACAATCAGGAGATGAATGATCAAGATATCACAATGTACGAATGCAGTCTTGCACTTCTGTGATTATTCACCTCCTCGGTTTTCTTGTCCACACAGGAAAAGGCAGGAAGTCAATGTTATGATAGCACGATATCCAGTGACATGTGGATCCTACTCAGAGTGGCATTCCCACCTATGCTAGGGTAGCTGCAGAGACATAAGCATTCTGAGCTCATAATCATCCACACAACTGTCCCTGGCATAGCAGCTTCTGTGCTTATTGTCATGTAGCTGTCATTGTCATCGTGTAGACTGTGTAGAGATAATCATATGCAGATCAACAAAAGGGCACAGAATGATAAATATATTGACTTTTACTACTCCAGGGCATATTTGACAAGGTTTCTCAGAGCAGCATGTTAAAAGCATACAGGTTTTTGCATGCACAGATGATCTGCACATCACCACTATTACCCATGGTGGTAGTGGTTAATATTCAGCAAAAACATGAGCTGACACAATGCAGGGAAGGGGAATCATGAGAACTGGCTCCAGGACCAGCCTCAGCATTTTGGGTGTACTAGGCTAGGGTTCTCAAGCGTCCCCTCTGGTATAACAGGGAGGCTGGAAGAGGGAGGCTGTGCTCCTCCCCATGTTTTGGAGAACTGGGGGACATGGGAAGACAGGGCCCATTCTTTTCTCCTTCCCACGCACACTCACATGCTGCAGGGAGGTGGGGAAGGTGGGAATATGGCGCTCACTATCCTTGCTTTCTCCCATGGGGAGGTGGGGAAGAGTGGGGGGAGGTGGGAATATGGTTCCCTCCACCACACAAAAAGCTTCTACTCATCTCCTTGCCTTCTTCCACTACTGTGACATGCACAGCTATAGTCAGGAGGAAAAGGACAGACAGAAAGAGGGCTGAACCCACCCTACCCTGTGCCCCTGATGGAGGAAGAGAAGGAGAGATCAGGCATCCCACCTGTCACCCACAGAGGTTGGGGCACCTCCCAAGACAGACCTTAATGCCACCGGTGGGCAGCCAAGTGGAGGGAGCAGCCAAATAGGGCATGGGGGCAATAGGGCCAGATGGCATCTTCCACCACTGGAATCTTTGTTACCCTTAGCAGGTAGTCTCCACTTAAGTTAGGGGAAATAGCTGGAGACAGAGAGCGAGGGGGGTAACTGGGATCGCTAACCTATGTATACCAGGATCATCCCAGGTGAGAACTCTTAAATGAGCAGGCAGTTGTATAATTGAAACAGTTCTTATTAAAGAAAAATAATAATAAAACATGAAATATATTTCAAACAATGAACATACACATGCAAAGCATACAAGAGCTGACTAAGAGAAAAAGGGAAGAAGGTGGATAGTGTTTAGGGAAGGGTGATAGTTACCAGTCTTGAAGGGACGTCCATGAGAGCAGTGCTGAGAAGGAAAATGACCAGGGTTTCTGGGAGCATTGAGGAGAACACCCACACACAAATGGGGTGGATGCAGAGAACCAAGACACACACACATTATGATGGCCAAAGGACCTGTGTTTAAACCCCAAAATGGGTCCTGAGGCAGTATGAGGTATTCTGTCAGGAAAGCCAGAGAACAAAGAATTTATTGCTTTTCCGGACTTCCAACAAAAGAGTAGGAGAAGCTCGATGGGTTATTAGGTCCTAAGAGAATGCCTGGGCCATTCCCTTGAATATGGATTGGTTGGAAGGATGGGTGCAGATAGGGTGAGTAATGGCCTGCTCAGAGTGCTGATTAAATCACCTTAGGGTGACGCAATGGAGTTTAGCTAGACTCAATGTTAAACCAAGCACACCTTTAGACCAGGGGAAAAGGTGAGCTACCAACCTCCATCCTGCCTAGGCTTAAACACCATCAAAATTGACCCCAAAAACTCTAAGGGGCCTCCATTTTGTGGGAGAAGTGCCCTGCTCTGGTGTCAGTCATGGAGACCCCCTAGCCTCCATGAAGCCCTTTAACAGGAGGAGGGGTCTGACTGCTCACACCCTTGGTGATTGCGCTGACTTTCCCAACATACAATGTAAGCTTTAACAGAAATTAACACCATGTCCTGAAGCATCCTCCCTTCCCAAAACCCTTTTTAAACAATCTTTTAGTAACATCCAGCCTGAAGAATTGTTCTGATTAACTCAAAAGGGAAAACACTTTTAGTGTCACTGGAGTGGTCCTAGTAAAAGGTATTACATGGACTGTGCTCTTGGCTTACTTGGATTTTACTATTGGACTGATGTGGCTATAAACAACTTCTTACTTTTTATGATATCTTAACTCAACTGATAAACAGAGGTATATGACATCTGTAAACTAATGTGCCTAGCAAAACAATGTGTTTATGAGAATGCAACATGAAGTAAAAATATCTAATTTGGCTTGACTCCATGCCTCATGCAGCACCTTAAATCTTTTGTGTTAATACAATGACTTCCAAGTTATTTCTCGCTTCCAAAAAGGGATTTTGAGTCTCACTGGTTCACAGAGATACCAGAGACATTTGTTGGGTTTGTTTTGCTATGAAGTTTAATGGTTTAATTGACTCCTACTTTTTTAAAATATTTTTATTTTATTTTATGTAGCGGGATACAGAACAAAGAAAAGGGGGATTACAGAGAGAAAAAGCAAACACATGTCTGTGTCCAAGCCTTGACAGAGTTATACATTCTTAAGTCAACTTTAATCTTGCCTCTACAATTCTATATCTTAATAGTGCCCTGTAGTAAAACACTATTCCCTTGTATAATACTGTACTCAGCTTGGTGTTTAGAAACATCTAATAGATAATAATTGATTACCTATGTTCTGACACCACAATACAGATCAATAATCTTAAATCTGACCATTAGCTAAAATTATCATTTCTTGATACTGGAAAACATCTAGTAACCATCTAGTAGCCTATAACTGTATCCTACTTCTGGCAGTAAGTATTTATCATAAACTTATCACAGGTAAGTATTTATCATAAACTGGCTGCCATTTCATCTTAAAATCATCCAATGAATTCTTATTCAACAGGTGCGTTAATTTTGACATCAAAGCAAAGTCTATTGACTACTGCTTTGAATAACATGCAATAGCCAAATTTTGCCTCCAGTCTAGTGGGATTCATAAACGGCTAATTGAAAACCCTTCCCCATAGAACACCTTTCCTCCTCCTCTTCAAATCATCCTTCCCAGAATCATCAACTTTTATTATTTTATTTTATTCTTTTAAACCTAACTTTGATTTTTATTCAGAGCTGATACTGTATCAAAATAAAACTTGATTGATTGAATAACATGCAACCAGCTTCATTTGAATTTGCTCTGCATCTAACGCACAATGCAGGCTTTAACAGAACTTAACACTATGTCTTAAAGCATTCTCACTTCCCAAAACTCCTTTTTTGGAACATCCAGCTTGAAGAAGAGTTCTGGTGAACTCAAACACTCACACACTGTTATATATCATTGGGCTGATACTGAGGAAATGCATTATATGGATTGTATTATAACATTTTAAAAAACATTTACTAAATAGGACCTTATGTTCACACATGTTATCAGTGCCGGATTTAGATGAAGAGAGGCCCTAGGCCATTCCACTTGTGAGGCCCCTTCCAATCCCCCATCCTCACGGCTAGTGGAAGATAGAAGAGTGTTTGAAACAAAATTCAGTGAAGCCGAGGGTGATGACCGGGGTTTAAAATTCTGCAATTCACAATTTCTCCTCTAAAAGACATAAGATGTTATTGTTAAATACCGTAGTGATTGAGGGGGGGGGGGAAGCATTAACTTTAAAATTAACACTGTGAAAAACTTTTGCAATAACCAAACTTTGTAAATATTTTTGGAATAAGCAGGAATTTTTAGGAAAATGAAATTGTAAGTTTACTGTTATATTCTTTAAAATGAATATTAAGAAATAAAAAAACTAAAATATATCAAACATTTTTCTAGCCTTTCTCATAGCAAAATCATCCAAAAGTTCATCAACAAACACTAAATCAGCCATGCTTTCTCCTGAGTTGTCTTTTAGCTCAGGGAAAGTTAAAAATCTCTCACGTAGTAAACCATCTTCAGATGATACATATCTGATAATTAAAGTCAACAGATCAGAATGTGAAATGTCAGGGGTGCAATCTACTGACAAGCTGAAATATCCAGTCTTTTTCATGTCAACCAGAATTGAGTCCTTTACTCTTTTTTGCCATGAGTTGAATCATTTCCTCACATACAGTTTTTGACAAAGAAGAGGGATTTCCTGATCCAGAATTTCCATACCGATTGATATGAGCAAGTAAAAATGGATCAAACTTTGCTACTAGTTCTAAAAGATCAAGATAACTGCTGTTATTTGGAGATCCAGATTTTTCATTGTCTCCTCTGAATGGTAAGCCTGCAAGAGTGCATGTTATGACAGCATGTGTAAGAAGGCCTATGATAGTGCCAAAAATATTATACAGCTTGGCCAGAGGCTCCCTAGATTTTGAAACCCTAGGCTTCAGCCTGCTAAGCCTATAGGTAAATCCAGCACTGCATGTTATCAAGTTGCAGCCAACTTATGACGACCACAGCAAGGGGTTTCCAAGGCAAGTGAGAAGCAGAGGTGGTTTGCCAGTGCCTTCTTCTGCAGAGTCTGCTTTGATGGTCTCCCATCCAAATACCCACCCTGAGATCTGATGAGATCAGGCTATACCTTTCTGCCTTCCCTCTCTAAACAGGCCATATATTTATGAGTTTTCCTCTGTGGCCAACATTTAAATGTAGATTTGACACCTGATCTTCAGTCTGACAAAAGGGTTTTAGTTGGTATCCCATTAATTTAAAAATGCTTGGAGCACAAAAGTCTTAAATCAAACTGGGATTGGAAATCCCTGTGGGTCCATGAGGATACTCCATGGGGTTTGCACGTTTTTTGTTAGTACAGCCAGTGAGCCCTTCTCATGCCATCTAGGAAACATGGAAATTAAGAACTCTCTGTTTTTAGGAATAGTGTCAGGGATTCTCCATTTCAGGAATAGGGGATGGAATCAGCTTCCATGGTTACTTCCAGTCACCTAGCTTCTTGGGTCCAAGCTGCACACCACATGTAACATGTGATCATCATAGGAAGTGGCAGATATACGGCAGCTGTGAGTTCCTCATTGGAACTCAATTCTAAACTACTGTAGTGGCCAGATTAGGATCCGAACTGTAGAACAGTGAGAGGAGGAGCTCCAGCCTCCCCCACAGTATTTTTCCAATCTGAAATGGACTCAGAGAGGATATTATTTGCCCCATCCGGGGGCGGGGAGCATGTGCCTGGAATGCTTGCATGTGCAAATAACACCCCTGGGACAAATAACACCCCTGAGGCTGTTTGGGGTCAGGAAACCAGTGTGAGGGGAAGGCTGGAGCCCCTCTTTTCCCTGAGCCTTGACCACTATCTGAATTGGTCCTTTGCAGGGCTTTAGAATTGAATTCCAGCAAGGAACTCACTGCAGCCATATTACTGCAAGCTCCTGTGGTGATCACATATAAAATTTAACCTTTAGTTTGGGTCTAAAACACCTCAGAGCACTTGTTGGGAACCAGTGGTTCGGCCCAAGGAAGTGTAATTGGTTGAATAACATCAAAAAGGTGCACTCTTCATAGTTTCTTCCAGTATAAAATGTGACTGACTTCCCCACTATTTTCTGATGAAAAAAGATTTTAGCACCACTCTACATTGTGGTTTTCAGCTGAATACTCAACGTGCTGATAGTTTTCTATTTCTGTAAGCAGCTTTGAAAGGTTTTTTTCCCCAAGCCTTTTCCACCTGTTTAGTTGGCTGCTATTTAAAGTGATAAACCAATAATGAAGCTTCTAGTTATCTCTGGTGCAAAATCCTTCCCTATCCAGAGGTTAGCTTGATTAGAACTTGGGTCAGGACCTTCTGATTTGTGGCCTTATATAATCAGCTACACTCTGAGACTTGACATTGTAGTCCATGTTCAGACAAGGAAATCATTCCCCCCCCCCTAAACTTGCCTTCAAAGTGTAGCTGATGACACAGGAGGATGAAAGCCTCCAGAGGGCATATGCATCTTGTTGCATGTGCTTCAGTATGAGTGAAAAACAAAGGAAGGGCTCAGAGATTGCGCGAATTTTTTAAATCAAAATGGATATCATCAAGTTGCTTAAGTTTGAGAACAGTTGGTTTAAGTCATTGCTGCACAATGCTATCAATGACTGGCTTGTATTTCATCTTTACCCAGATAAACAGTTTGATTTTAACGTTCTGTATTCAATAACTGCATTTCACTTCGGTCTTATCTACTGCCTATTTCACAGCCCATTCCTGAGCTGACGGCATAGGGGAACGGTGGGGAAGAGGCGCAGTGGCACCTCTTCCTAAGCCGTTTTACGTACACCGTTGAAGGGAAAAAAGCCGTTTCCCTTCAAGCTGGGCTTTTTGCCCCATAGAGAACAACAAGGCTGCGCCTGCTAAAAAGCAGGCGCAGCACCGCCATTCCTGGGGCTGGCGTACCTGGCCAAAACGGGTTAGGGACCTAACCGGTGGCACCTACCCACATCCCGCCCGTCCCGCCCCCCTGCGCCGGTGCAGCCTCTCTACCCCGTTGCCGGTGCCACAGAGAGGCTGCGCCAGCAGAGGAGCGAGGCGCGGTCCCGTGATGCTCTGCTGCCAGCGGGACTGGCCTCGCTGCCAGCGTAAGTACATGTAAGCGCGTGATTACACGCACTTACGCTGGCGGCGGGGTCACGCCACCTCCTGTTTAGTTTCAGCCACATTCTCAGGAATGTATAGGGAAAAAACAGCACATGGGCTCACTATATATGGAACACTCTATGTTGAAATAATTTTCCAAAAACAATTTCTTTCATGTTATTTTACATATATTAATCCACAAACTATGTACAAACAAAGTGCATTACATATACAAACAAAGTGCATTACTTATGCGAAAGGGTCTCATATAACTCAAAGCGAAAGAGACCGGAGTCTGTAAAGCTCCCGAAGGATGATGAAATTAACGCTGTGATGAAATGCTGTAGCCGGTAGTCACTGTGTGATCTGTCAGCGTTTTGTATCACAGCAATAACCTAAAGATCAGTGGAATATCTTCACCCCGTGTCGGGGTGAGGGCCAGGAAGTGCCCAGCGTCACGGGAAAGTAGGGAGGGAACGCTCTATCTGGAAACGTTTTCGCCAAAAAACTTCATCAGCCAATTTCTCTAAAATAAAACCAGTTTTCTAGTGCACAACCTTACACATGTTGGTTCTTGTAGGTTATCCGGGCTGTGTAACCGTGGTCTTGGTATTTTCTTTCCTGACGTTTCGCCCGCAGCTGTGGCAGGCATCTTCAGAGTAGTAACATTGAAGGACAATGTCTCTACCACGGTTACACAGCCCGGATAACCTACAAGAACCAATGAACTCTGACCATGAAAGCCTTCGACAATATTTCTTACACAAGTTATTAACAAATTATTGCCATAAATCTCATTATATATACATACCATAGAATATGATCTCAAAAGACCTAATTCTGTTTTTCCAGCAGGAGTCACAATGAATTCTCCATCTATGCAAGTGAGAACAAGCAGTGACTATTTAACAATACAAAGGCTCAATGATTTGCAGGTGGAGCGGCACAGCTCGGCTCAGCTAGGCAGCTGCAGTACTTTCTAATGATCTTAAAGGAACATGGATCTATTATACATCCTCAAAACTAGTCTGGAAATTATATTATATTACATTGTATTACAATGGGCAACTGACAATGTCATGCTCTCAACGATGTCATATAACTAACGTCAAATTACAAGCATAATAATTGCAAAAAACATGATTACAAAATACATGACAGATCTGTGTTGAGCCCGTTGGGGATAAAGTTTGAAACATGAGTCTCATTTCTTGTCTAAGAAGAATTTTTTGGACATTGCTCTCATTATAAGGGTGACCCTTATATACCCATACCACAAAAAATCTCAAATCATTAGCATCATGTCCAAAATTATTGAAATGAGAAACTAATGGAGCCTCCATAGTTTTTGCGCGTATGCGCGAGCGATGTTCTTCCACTCTGACCCTAATTGATCTAATTGTGGATCCCAAATATAATTTTCGGCCCGGGCATAAAATTGCATAAACGACACGTGATGCGCCGCAATTGGAAAAATGTCTTAGTTCAAATTTAAAGTTAGTATTAACGGAACTCATATTTCTAACAGGCAAACTTAAATTACATACTGAACATGAACAGCAAGAATGGTGGCCTGATGCAGAAACAGAAACAGGAGAAGACCTATTGATGTTATCTGAGTGTACCAACTCATCTTTAATTGATCTGGTTCTACGTAAACCAAAAGTAGGTGTTTCAGTACACCCTGGAATAGATTGGATCAGGTGCCAATGTTTACAGATAATTTTTTGTATATCATTTGAATATGGACTATAGGTTAAGGAACAGCAAATTTTATTCTGTTGTGTCTGTGCTCTTGATGTAGGTTTGTCTTGGAGTAATTCACTTCTTGCATATTGATCTGCTCTAGTTTTAGCCATGGATAATATCCTGAGAGGATAATCCTCATTTAATAAGTTCCTTTCCAATTTTTGTACAGCATAATTATAATCTTCCACATATGTGGAGTTGCGTTTTAAATGCAAAAAATGGCTGTACGGAAGGTTTCTTTTCAGATGATGTGGGTGAAAGGATTTGAAATGAAGACCCGACTGGAGTTGGTGGTAGGAACCATATCACTCCAGACTTGGCTCATTTACACTGGCTCCTAATCTGTTTCCAAGCATAATTCAAGGTGCTGGTGTTTACCTTTCAAGTCCTGTTAAGGCTTGGGAACCAACATACCTAAAAAACATCCCACTCCCTTACAAACCAAACCAACCACTACATTAACCTTCTGAGTCCTTGCTTTGGGTGGCCCTACCTTCTGAGAAGGAGAGGTCCTTGCCAGTCCAGTGCTTAAGTATGTGGGAGCGCTGTGTGAGCAGCATACCTCTGACCTACCCCTAGACCACCCACAGTTCTCTTTCCCTTTGGGAAAACATGCAGTTGAAGGCACAGAAACTGAAGCTGGATGAAAATGGCCACAACTTTATTGATTGAAGCAGCATGGCATTGGTATGGCATAGGGGTGTGATTCTTCCATCGACCTGCCCACCTGCAGGCTGATGCCCTTAACTCCCAGCCCAACTTATGGCACCAACAGAGATGGCTGTATCTGTGACTCATGTGGATGGCAGCCAGCTGTGTGGTCCCCTGCCACTTGGTGGGAGGCCTTTTGACAGCCCCCTTGGCAAGGCATGCTCTCTGACAGCCCCGAGCTGCCTTGTCCCTGGCAACCCTCGTGTTAGGCATGTCCCCTTCAGACCTCCCCAAAAATCCCTTTAAAGGGGTCCTCCAATTGGGGAAAGGGGACACGCAGGCTGGCTTTTCCCCAAAACTAGATCCGGCCTCGATGCCAACTGATAAAGTTGTGACAAAGAACAAATACAAATCAACAAAAAACATTTGTTACAGTGGTGGGTTCAACCTGAAGCTGATTGTGAGCTGCTCCCGGGCAGGCCCCTTTTATGCAGAGAAGCCAGGCCTGTGTGGAAACACCCAGTCCAGCTTCCAGGCCAGACACCCCAGAGCCGCCGCCCTGCTGGGAGAAGAGGAAACCACACAGTGATTCATTCGCTGTCTTGCCTTCCTCCCAGCCAGCTGTCCCCTCTCTGAATTCAGTTCTACTTAATGCCACCCATTGAGGCATGGCCATGCCCAGCTCACCCGCACCCCACCCAGCCTGGCAAACTGAGCTCATCGAGGGTAAGTCGGATGCATGCTTCTCGGTTGTGACACCAAATGCTGGAACTCTCTCCCCAGAGAATTTCTTGTCCCTTTCTATGGCCAACATCTGCCAGTGGGTAAAGACATTTTTATTTCGCTGGGCATTTCCTTAATAATCCTTCTGTTCTAATGGCTGCTTTTATATTTTTCTATGTGTATCTTTTCCTTGTCTTAATTATGTGTTTTGTTTGGTTTTAATGGTTTTAAGGGTGTGTTTATTGTGTATTAGGGAGCCCCGTGGTACAGAGTGGTAAGCTGCAGTACTGTAGTCCAAGCTCTGCTCATGACCTGAGTTCGATCCCTACGGAAGTCGGTTTCAGGGAGCTGTCTCAAGGTTGACTCAGCCTTCCATCCTTCCGAGGTCGGTAGAATGAGGACCCAGCTTGCTGGGGGTAAAGGGAAGACGACTGGGGAAGGCACTGGCAAACCACCCCATAAAACTAAGTCTGCCTAGGAAACGTCGGGATGTGACATCACCCCATGGGTCAGGAATGACCCGGTGCTTGCACAGGGGACCTTTACCTTTTTTATTGTGTATGTTTTTAATTTGTTAGCCATCTCAAATGATTAAAGATGGACATAAATCAATTTATTTTCTGTTCACTGTCATAGTTTTTAGATGTCCCTTAATCTTTGGTTCTATGCCTGCATCTGTTTTCCCCATGCCAACATGTTTGAAGGATATGACCATGGAACACTGACAGATTCTGCACATTTGGCATTTTTCCATGACATTTGCTACATTTAGCAGAATATAAGATTTTCAGATTTAAAATATGTTTCTAAGATCATCCCAGTGTGTAAATCAATTTATTTAACCTGTCTAGCAGAAAGCTAAGAGCTATCAGACAGAAAATGTGCTTATTCTAAACATTTTTCTTTTTTAAAGAAAGACTATTTCTATACAAAATGTAAAAGGTGAATAACATTTGAATATTGGGTTATCCACCAAAGCATATAAGGCATGTTATACATTCTAAGGGCAAGGAAATATACCATGGAAAGGATTTTGTGACTCCTGGGAGATTTAGATCTGTAAAAAAAGAAGGGATTCACAGATGTGATTTCAATACAAAATGCATCCATTGAACACATTCTTCATGCATATTTCCAGAGGAAGAGGGAGGGAGGAAGCTAGCTTGGAACTAGCAACAAATCAGTAATTCAAAATATATTTCTGTACGTTAGTGTCTATTTCTCCTTTGTGGGCTTGGCTGAGCAGACTCTCAGCAGTAAAGACCAAGGTTGAATGTTGATTCTGATGGCCGCTTCCTGGTTTCATAATTCATTGTGCTCTTTATTCCTTTGAAAATATTCCTCTTACTTTCAGAATTTATCTATCTTCTCCTTCTGCTTTATTCCTCTCCAAGGCTTCTCAAGGTGAATAATCTAAAATACAAGGAAAAGACATCAGCGTTGTAGGAGTAAGTACACATTATAAGTTATGGGTAGAAGAGATGAAATAGTGGTCCTCTATCAAATATTATAATGAATAGGCAAACCAATGCATAAATTCAAGAAAAATCTGTTACCTTATGGACCATAAAGGTGCATGACTCCTTAAACTTTGGATGCATTACCTTTGATGTCTAGTATTCTACCTTGTCAGAGGAAATGCAGTTTTATTGAAAACTACATACTAGTCAAGTGGGCTGTACAAAGGGATGAAGGAACCAGAAATAAAAAATAAGCCAAGTAAAAGGTGAACCCTTGTAATTTCAGTAAAGAGCATTGGTGGTTACTGTCATTTCAAAACTGTTTTCCTCATATCCAGCAGAGTGAGGTTTTAGTGTTACTAGCATAGTTGTATTAATTACTCCAAAGAACAGAAGTCATTGCGGACTTCTTCCATACAGACCTTGCTGCACACCGAGATAAGCATAGTGGGTAGTCATGAGAATGCAAGATATACCTTTGGGGAGCTCTTCCAAGGGCAATTTGCCAGGCATCCTCTTTTTTTGGCTTTTCACCAACTGCTTTCCACAACAAAGGATCTTTGTTATAGATGTAGAGTAAATGCTAAAACCTGACGATCTAACCATTTCTAGAATCTGTTGGTTTTAAATCTGATGTTGTTTGTATCCTGACTTTTCTGATTCATGGTGGCTAACAAAGGACACAAAATGATCAAGCAATGAGTTAAAAGCAATACACAATTAAAAAAATTTGTTAAAAGCCCATATACACAGTTAAAATGCAGCCTAATCTGCCAAATGAGTTTGTCCTCCAACAAAAGCACTCTAAAATCAAAATGTCTTACACACCTTCCTGAATGCAGTAAGTGAAGACCACCTATCTACACCTGGTTAACCATTCTAAAGGAAAAGGCACACCACAGAGAAAGCCTGTGAGCTAACTGTTGCCAAGTGGACAAGTCTAAGCAAGGAAAGAAGGCTGTCTGAACATGCACACACAAGAATACACAAGAAGCTGCTTTATACTGAATCAGTCCATAGGCCCATTAAGGTCAGTATTGTCTACTCAGACTGGCAGCAGCTCTCCAGGATCTCAGGCAGAGATCTTTCCCATCACCCACTTCATGGTCCTTTTAACTGGAGATGACAGGGATTGAATCTGGGACCTTCTGCATGCAAAGCAGAAGCTCTTCCACTGAGTTGCACCCCCTCCCCATTCTGGTGAGTAAAACAAGCATGTAAGAGTATACTGGGAGATGCGGTTGGAAACATGAGGGCTCCAGGCTGTAAAGCACTCTTAAGGTCTTAGCACTTCGAATTGCTCCAAAGAACCAGTGCTAGGTAACCGCTGCTATTAATTTAGCACTGGAGTTACATGTTCCAAGTGGGTGACTAGACAGGAGTCTTGCCACCCCATTGTGTACCAGCTTTGAGTTGTCTTCAAAGGCAGCTCCATGTAGAGCACATTGTACTAGTCTAATCCAGAGGTTATGGTAGTGTGGATCAGTAGAGTTAGGTTGGCAGAGTCTTAACTGGGGACAGCTGATGAGCCAGATATAACTGAAAAAAAGGCTTTCCAGTCAGCAGTGCTGATCTGCTTATCCATTGACAAAGCCATGTCCAAGAGCACACCCAAACTCTTAATTTGATCAACTAATTTGATCAATGAAACCTGCATTGGATGGGTCATGCAGTCCTGCTGATGTGCCCAATAAGGCTTGGCCAATAATCCTCCCAGCAGCTCCACGAGCAACTGACAAAGAGGCAGCTGGTCAAGTTAGCCTGGATGCAAGTCAGCCTTGTCCTGAAGAACACCAACTTTTGCCTCTTGCCTTGTCTTAGCTGTCTCAGTAATCTACAAGAAGCTTGAGAAATCATTACACCTCCCACAGCATCAAACTAACTCAACCTGTTTAGCACCTTTCACAGCTGTATACCACCAACTTGTGTTTGTAACCCCCTTTAAAACGAGCTTGGTTCATGTAATAACAGCTTCTGGTCTCGCTTTTCCTTTTCTCTTTCCTTTCCCCATCATATTTCTGAAGAAGGGAGCTGAGACTCACAAAGCTCACATTGAAATAAATGTTGTTAGTCTTAAGGTGCCGCTGGACTTTTATTTTGATCTTGACCATCGAGAATGTAACCTTGACTCGACCTCTGTGAATCCCTCAAATAGTTACTTAGTTGGCTGCCCTCCTCTCTCCTTATATTTCAAAGGAAATGAAAATTGTTGTGCTTTTCTTGTAATGTAGGCTTGCCCTCTGAGGGCAGTGCTGTTACAGTTTACAGCTCTCTGATTGATTTTAGTGAAGACTCCTGTTTGTACCATGCTTTAAAGGATTAATACAAGTCACTCCTATTACTGCTAATGGGAGCAATCCACTTAAATATTGTGAAAGTAGATGAAAAAGTAGCCATCATTTGTGAGAACAGTTAGCAAGTATTGTGAACTGTATGAAGCCCTCAGGAAAATTCATGTTCTATAAGAGTCAGTGTTTGATTGACAGTGACACTTCAGGGAAGTGTTTTTCTTGTCGTTTTAATTATTTCTCTCTCTCTAAGCTTTTATGGTATTTATGATTTGTTTGTCTGAGTTTCTGTGTAATTGTTGTTAGCAGAAGTACATCTGCTGCATCAGCACTTTAAGGTCCTTTTTTCAATTAGTGCGATATTGCCATTAAATTAAGACAGCTATTTAGTCTCCAACACAAATCTAACAGAGGGATTGAAGTGTAATTTAGGACAGTGGAACTCTTTTGGTTACATTAACATTATGACCTTTTAAAGAGACAATCTACATAAACGTTGTTATCTGCACAAATGAAATACAGATTAAAACTGGTTTCCCATTGGGCTCATTTTGCGGATTTAAATGCAGCCTTTCCAACCACAATGGACCCTTCTAGAATCATGGTGAAGTGTAGTGGATCTGCCATGATCAGCACTGCATATGGATGGATCAACCAGTGAAAAGCCAGTTCACACATTTTGCAGAAACTGGCATGATGGTGACACTCCTTCCTTGATGAGTGACAGGGCAAACGACATGTGATGATAGAGTTCAATGAATGGATCTCTAGAAGTATAATGGGGACCTAAAATGCAGCTGTTGCGGGCTCATGTCACGCGTCAACGTGCTGGAGTTTGATTCTTCCATTTACTGGGGCTTTTAATCAGTCTCACCTCCAGGTTAATTTAAGCCCTCATAGGAAAGGAATAAATCACAATATGGACACCTGCCTTTTTTCCCATAGCAAAGTTTAAAGCATCTGGGAAGAGTGCATTTTTAATTGGGGAAATGAGATTGGGGGAAGTTAAAGTATATCCTGAACAGATCCATTGCAGGCTGTAGTGGAGATGAGGTGTGTGGAGTGCTTTCTCCAATGAAAGCAAGAACTCCCAATCCCTATCTACGCATCAAAACTAGCATGGTGGGTAGAAGGCCATGTGATTCCTTATCAATGTTTGAGCCAGTACAGCTTTAACACTTGAGTCGGCTAAATACATCAATATAATTCCTAAAATGTGCTTGAAATATGACAATTGTCTTTATACCCTTGCACCAAAGCAGACAGCCTGTTTTGTGTTTTGCTGTCAAAGGTTTGGATTCTGAGACTTGAGAATGGAGCAGAGTTTATGGAAGTGACCTGTGCTGTCTTTGACCTCCCCCCCGACCCGCCCAGAACCTTCTGAAAAGCTATTCCTGAAGTTTTAAGCATTCTTAAGCACTTCCGCACATGCTGGATAATGCACTTTCAATGCGCTTTAACGACAGTTTGCAAGTTGATTTTGCCATTCTGCACAGTAAAATCCAGCTTCAAAGTGCATTGAGACCGGATTGAAAGTGTATTATTCGGCATGTGCGGAAGTGAAACTTGTTCATCCACAGGCTGTGTAGTAAAGGCTTCAGCAGGAAGCGAAATTGACAGAAATCTGATACACACTTGTGTGAGTTCTTGCATAAACGGAACAATAGCTTGCACAAGAGGCATGTCAAATTTTGCCTTCCAACAGTAGCCCCTGGCACCTAGTTTATTGCCATTCCTAATGGTCCCTTGACCCTCAAGAGCATTTTTCAGAAGTCTCAAGATAGAAAAGAAGACAGCAAAGTCATTCTATGAATTCCACTCTGTTTACCATCTTTAGGATCCACTCGACTAAATAAAATGCAGATTTTGCTATATCCATGTAATTTCTGTAAAATCGAATTATTTGGCATCACTTTTCCTCCTTTTTATTTTATGAATAGGGAAAAAATAAACTTGAAGGTCTTTTAAACATCCTTCACTTTCCCCCCTTTACCATTACACTTTTTAGTTGGCTAGATCCCACAGATCCATTTGGCATTTGGTGTTTTCAACTCCAGGAGCCTGCCACAGACACTTGGGGGAATGGATCTGTGAGGCCCACCCCATATCTTGTAACCAACAATAGTGAGGTTTTTAAACTCATTCAAAAATATTGCTTCTCCCTCTCATCTCCTGTGTTTATTTTTCATGATATGAAGCTAACCTTTTCAAGGTCCCGAATGTCAGCATCTCTCTGGAAACCGATCTCTAAACATGGCTGCATGCATGAGGCAGAGAGCCAGTGCATTTCAGCAATTAATTCCACCAGACTTAACAGGAGCTCAAAAATAAGCATATAAAATAGCAAGCAGCATATGAAACTCAGGGGTGGGGAGGGGGAGAGTCACTTCCTTTGTAATGCCATGTTTCTTTCCCACAGGTAAGGAAAAATGAGAATGGTGTTCCATTTGGAAACTTTTTTTTTCTTACTGCATTAGTAGCTTTGCCTTTCACTTAGTGTTTTTATTGAATTAGTTAATATTGATCGTTTTCAGAACAGTGTACAAAAGTCAGTGGGGGCTCTTTTCATAATTGCAGTGACTTTTTATGGCACTCGAGAAGATGAATATTGATGTGATTGCATCAAGGATTTATAATCTAATAGAAGGCAGGTGCCTTATGGTACATGGTACAGAAATCTCATTATTCACTGATCTGGTGCAGTTGAACTCTGCCTGTTAAGAATGATTGGATGATTTTTCTTGCCTGTGTATGGCATTTGTCAGTACAACACACACAGGACACAAGGCCTTCTCTGCTCTATTCAGACCTGACAGATCTGTTGTATGGTTCAGTGCTTTCTGCAGGACTGAAAACTGTAGGTTCCATTCATGTTTACCAGGTGCAATTTTGAAAGTGATTCCATTTTCTGATCTGGGAATCACATGTCCTTTCCAATGACCAATTGTCTCTAGTTCTAAAGGAATGCCTGAATTAACAACCCAGTCTTTCAGTTCACCTCTTCATCTCAGGAGTGCATAGGATCACCCTTATGGGTTCTTCCATCAGCGTTGTACCATAGCAGGTAGTGGGCTTTACCTAGCATCACTTGTACTTGGTGGGCAATAAATATGGGGCTCAAAAGCTACATAATTGACAAACAGAGAGATTCAATCCACAAAATAATGCAAAACATAGCCTACTTGTAGAAAATTCCTTTTCCTGTGATACTTGGATGTACAATGGATATCCAAAACTAACAGCGCATTCCTGACTTCTGAGGATGAAACTCCTCAGGAGGCCAGGAAGGTGCTACGCCGGTGTTGGGGCCCTCCACACAGGCGTCCGGGCTACTTACGCCACCATAAGTGGCCCCAACACCAGCGGGGAGGCCCGGATGCCGGGCTCCAGGCTCTGCAGCAGTGCTGCCCTGGGATGCCAGTGGGGCATTCCTCCAGAGTCCCACCGGCGTAAAGGCCCACGCCGGTGTTCCAGGGGGCATTTCGGCATCCTGGGAGGCGTTCCCGGGGCATTCTGGGGGGAGGAGCTGCCGGTAGGCAGCTTCCTGTCCCCTTTCGGACCCAGACACCAGTGCCGAGAACAGTGTTGCTGCACCTCACTATACTCTGCATACTCACTATACTCACTGCATACTCACTATACTCTGCATACTCACTATACTCTGCATACTCACTATACCATAAATGGGGCGAAAAGCCCCATTTAAATTTTTTAAAGCTGCAAAAAGGCTTTTAAAATGTTTTCAGCTTGCAGAGAACTGCTTAGGAGGCACCACGGTGGCGCCTCCTCCCCGCCGTCCCCGCACACCGCCAGCTCAGGAATGGGCTGTTAATCCTACAGACAGTTGAGCTTTTGTCCACCAATTTCTGTTAAAATCCAAATTTAATGTTTCATTAAGTAGTGGGCAATTATTACTATGGAGATAGCATTTACAATCAGACTTGTGTTCCAGGAAACTGTCTCTGTAGGTTTAACTGAGAGAATGGAAATTCCAGTTAGATGCAAATTGTAAATGACACAGCTCCCTTCACTAGTGAAACTATGCCTAAGCATGTGTAAATGAAATGAACAAATGTTCTTCCCCTGTGTCTCTCCACCTCCATATCCTTCCCACTCTTTGTTGTCTCCCTTCTGTCACATTTTACATTACGGTTGCTTTGAGCTGGTACTTTAAAAAACAAAGTGCCAGTACTCATATATAAAGGCTGTGCCAATTTCTACGAATGTCCCTGAAAATCTCCACTAGGCTGTTCTTGAAGGTCCATTCTCTCTTTCTCTGGCTGAGTGGGGTGGGCTGGCTGGCACATCAGGATTAGGGCTTGGGAGAGCCCCGAAAATAGCTGCTATTGCTCTGTACTGGTGACTTGAGTACCATCACACACAAAAGCCCTGCTTAGAGCAGGGACTGTGTTTATGAATTTTGGAAAGTGCCAGGCATATTTAATAATTAATAATAATAATTCCTATGCCTTTTCAGGCTCTTCCGCGGACAGCAATGCAAGAAAAAAAGAAAGAATAGTGGCATTTGGCTACTTTGAAGCAAAATGTTCCTACAAAGCACTGGGGGAAACCCAAAATCACTGACATTAGGATTGCACTGAGTTAATGTAAGGAAGGAAAAAAACAGAAGATGTCTGGAAAAGGGGGATCATTTCAGCAAGGCCTGACATGGAATGGCCCCAGAAGAATCTAGTGGTATGGAAGAGAAAAGGACAGCTGGGTCAGACAGTGGCAGACAAAGAAAGTCATAAGTAACGGCATATTTACACCTCTAGAAATGTGTGCACAAACCAAGTCTTGGTCAGATTTTGTTTTGTATAGCCTCCTTTAAGTGAGGTGGGAAATGAACTGATAGTAATAAATCATTTATTCCAATTGCCTCATAACTTTGAAACGACCTTCCAGTGAAATCAGAATCTGGTTTTCTCTTAAGACTTTTTGGCTGCTCGGGCAGTCTCTAGATTGGTTAGATTTAATTTGACGGCTGCTGGGTTCTGATGAGCTTTTCGGCCGTGGTGTTTTATGTTGTATTGCCGTTTTAAAAATTTTATAGCGTTTGTATGTAAACTGCAGTGATCAACGGGCGGAGGGGGTTAAGTATCTGGCAAGCAGCGATTGCTTGATTCCTGAAAACACACACACTTCTGGAACAGAACGACAAACAGGATAAAGTCCAGAGTTATGAAAAATATTTTTATTGTTAAAGCTCCAGTGAATTTTGGGATATCATCTATTCATTAGGAGAACTATAATTATCGAAACAAAGACAGAAGCTCTCTGAATAGTGCTCTTGTTTTGCACCATTTTTGACCTCTTGCTGTTTGTCATTGTTCCTGTGAGGCTTCTGGGAACCCTCTGGAGGCTGTGGGTCTTATACCTGGCCCTCAAAGGTAAAGAGGTACTGACTCATGACCTCCTGACAAATTTGTGAATGGAATTTTGCCCTAGAAGGGAAAGGAAAATTGGGATGAATTTTCCATCAGGAAAAGTCTACAGGGAGGGGCTTGGTCTGTAGGGTGGGGATTCCTGATGTCCATCAAATCCTTTCTCATTGGTGCTGAGGCTCTGTGAAAGAATTAGACTGCTAAATAGTTTGAATATATTGGTTCTTGTAGGTTATCCGGGCTGTGTAACCATGGTCTTGGAATTTTCTTTCCTGACGTTTCGCCAGCAGCTGTAGCAGGCATCTTCAGAGGAGTAACACTGAAGGACAGTGTTACTCCTCTGAAGATGCCGTCCACAGCTGTTGGCGAAACGTCAGGAAAGAAAATACCAAGACCACGGTTACACAGCCCGGATAACCTACAAGAACCAATGAACTCTGACCGTGAAAGCCTTCGACAATAGTTTGAATATAGATCATGATAGGTAGCCCTACACTATAGTCGCATCTGCTCCAACCTCTCAGACAGAGATACTCACTTAAAGGACCTAAGACAAGCATTTTTGCAACTACAATATCCTGCTAATGTGGCAAGAAAGAGGATTCGAAAGGCCAGAATGATGCCCGGCACAGCTTGCTACAAGACAAGCCCAAGGAAAGTGACAACAGAACTGTTGGGGAATAGATAGCGAGCTTCATTACATGTCAGACAGATAAGGGTTAAAATTGATTGTATTGATGTTGACCAGTTCAAGAAGGTGATGTAATCTCCAATGTGTCAATTAGCTATTGGTCAGTGAGGATCAGTTGTAAACATGTTGTTGGTCACGTACCCAAAATCTGCATGTTACAGCTAGAGCAGTATCAGTTACCTTTTGGATCTCAACCAGAGAGGATGGGGCAACTCTGTATTTTAGAGATGCCATGTGCTTAAGTTTAGATTCCTGCCCGTTCTTTTCTGGCACGTTTAGGGAACTAGAGATGTAGTAAGGATTTATTGTTTTAAACTCGAGTTTATCCTACCCTATTTTATAGTGAGTAAAGTTTTGTTTTTGCTAAGGCAAAGGACTTTGTCTTGTCATTGTGTGCATGTGCTTTAATTGACTTTCACCAGCCATAATCATACGATTCATAACCTCTGATAAAAAATTATTCCCAACAAGAGCACCTCTGGTGGTCACATACAGCTCACAACTCAAGCCAGTTCAACGTATTATTAACGATCTCCAACCAAAGCTGGATTGTGACACTTCCCTCGCTAAGGCACTGGGGAGCCAACCCTTTCTTGCTTCAGACAGCCTGCTAATCTAAAACAACTTCTCACCTTCAATGATAAACCACTTAGCATGAACCTTGGTACCAAGGCCCGACAAACCAAGGTGCCTACTTTGCTCTCATATAGATTCTAGCAACACCATCACTGGGCCCAACAATGACAGCCATACTATCTCAAGCTCATATTCCTGTTCATCTTCTAACGTGAAGTATGCCATCACATGTCAGCAATGCCTTTCTACCCTCTACACTGGACAAACAGGCCAGTCCCTGCGACAAAGATTGAATGGACGTAAGTCTGACATCAGAAGCCACAACTTTCAGAAACCAGTGGGGGGACATTTTAACTGTCCAGTACATTCAGTTGCAGAGTAGCAGTTCTCTTACAAAGGGATTTCAAAGGGAGATTAGAAAGAGAGACTGCTGAATTACAACTAATAATGAAGCTCAAGACTATGCATTCCCTTGGACTTAATAGAGATCTGGGATTCCAGATCTCTATTATCAGGTCTCATTACCAATGCTAATTTCTCCATGCCTACTACCCCTCAGCATATCACACCTAATTCCAATCAGGCCTGCTAATGTCATCTACTTGCTTTTGACATTTACAATGCCATTGTGAGTCTGATTCGCTCATCTCTATTTAAGGATAGATGGAATCACATTCTAGCTGTATCTGAAGAAGTGAGCGGTGGCTCACGAAAGCTGCCAGAAATTTTGTTTGTCTTTAAGGTGCTACTGGACTCTTTTCTACTGCTAGTTTGAATACAGAAATGGACAATAGTCAGCCAAATATAACCATAAAAGAGAAGACATTTTGACAGCATATAGAGGAATTTGGAAAGGTATACAGTAAATAATATGTTCATTTGAAAGATTAAAGGGCCGCAGAGAAAACTGCCGTATGACTGATTTGGAATCTTCACAGTAAATCTCCAAGTTCTCAGGTTTTGCTCTCCAGGGAGAAAACTGCAAACTGTGCAAGATGAGACGAAAGGAAAATCTGTCATGGCTGTTGCTATTGGTATTGCTGCCGCTGCCGGTACTTCTACATGGAAAGTGGACACATAGCAAAATGCAGGGGTGAAAGTGAAACAGTACAGGCTAGTACAAGTGGCTGTAAGAAATTGGCCAGAGGGGTACTTCTCGTCCTCTGTTTTGAGTCCCCTGAATGAAACACCACTAATAAGAAATATAGGTTTGTTTCACCCTGACAAAATGCACTAGAGCTGCAGTGAAACCAGGCTTGGCTCCAGCCATCATACCTTTCCTTCATATACGCTAAAGCGTAAAACCTGACAATGCTGCACTTCATACTGAACTAGCCTGAATTCTCGTCTCTCTTGGAGCAAAAATGCAGGGTCGCTTTAGCCTCCTTTATTCCCTGTTGCAGCCAGGATTCAGCCAGGATCGAACGCATGCGTTTTGCCGAACGTGTGTTCGATCCTGGCTAAATCCTGGCTGAAACAGGGAATAAAGGAGGCTAAAGCAACCATGCGTTTTCGCCCTTAGAGAATTTGTTCCTTGAAATACAGTGAGGACGGCTTCTTCATGAGCATTCCAGAATACCAGCCAGTGTGGCTCAAACTGTTTCGTCACATTTCTGCCCCTCATGCCATTACTCCCACCGAGGAGCCAGAAGAGATAACCCTCCTAACCTCTTCCCTTCTTTCTTTCAAAATAATGTAGCAAGTTGCATGTGCCCTTTCTGAACCTTTGTGAGATTTTTCTCTCTTGCAAGAGTTCAGCCACCATCGAAGGCTTTCACGGTCAGAGTTCATTGGTTCTCGTAGGTTATCCGGGCTGTGTAACCGTGGTCTTGGTATTTTCTTTCCTGACGTTTCGCCAGCAGCTGTGGCCGGCATCTTCAGAGGAGTAACACTGAAGGACAATGTGAGACACTGTCCTTCAGTGTGACTCCTCTGAAGATGCCGGCCACAGCTGCTGGCGAAACGTCAGGAAAGAAAATAACAAGACCACGGTTACACAGCCCGGATAACCTACGAGAACCAAAGTTCAGCCACCGTTTTGCTGTCAACAACAGTGGCAAACTTTCATGAAGCGCATTCTCACAAGAGTTTTGGAATGGGCGTGCACAGCTTGCCACAATATTTTTAAAGAGGACTGAGAATTATCTGAGGGGGTGACAGTTGGGAAGGGGACAAAATAACAGGTTTGCTGATGGCTTGTTGGCAGTGGGCAAGGTGGGAAATTGCCATCTCCCACTGTCTATTGTCTATGGTGACTGCTTTAGGTTACCCCATTATAGAGCTGGCCTTTGGGCCAGGCTAACATTAGGTAAAAGGTAAAGGTAAAGGTCCCCTGTGCAAGCACCGGGTCATTCCTGACCCATGGGGTGACATCACATCCTGACATTTACTAGGCAGACTTTGTTTATGGGGTGGTTTGCCAGTGCCTTCCCCAGTCATCTTCCCTTTACCCCCAGCAAGCTGGGTCCTCATTTTACCAACCTCGGAAGGTTGGAAGGCTGAGTCAGCCTTGAGCCGGCTACCTGAAACCAACTTTCTGTTGGGATTGAACTCAGGTCATGAGCAGAGCTTGGACTGCAGTACTGCAGCTTACCACTCTGCGCCATGGGGCTCTGTAACATTAGGTAAAGGAGGCAAATTCCTATATATGGTCAGAGCCACACCATTGCTACGCCTCCCAAAAGATTCAGAACCTCAACCCCTGGAAAATTCCTGCACTTCAGGAATAAGCATGTCTGCTTCAACTGCAACTCGCTGAAGGGGGAAGAAGATGACAACAGAATTGTAGGGAAAAGATCCCAAAATGAGCTGCTGCGAATGGGGCAATTATATTCAAGTTGGTATATAAAATGAGTCAACTGTTCTTTGCATACAGACTGCATGGTTTATCATACTTTCAAGTGCTGCAGTCTGGTGATTTTGTTTCAAATTTCCTATTTCATCGCATTAGTGGTCCATTTTTCAAATGTCTAGTTAGGAAGCTGCAAAAATCATCATACATCCATACACAGCCTCAAGCATTTCCTTTAATAAGACCTAAATGTTGGCCAGCATGTTAGGATTATTTGCCAATTACTGTTTCCAGAATTGGCATGCCATTATTTATTTCTGCAGAGAAACAAAACCACATAGTGAGCTTTTCTCTGGTTCCATGGAACTGCAAATCCTTCCAATACAGGCTTTAGCACCCCATTTACTTATGCCCTGGGTCATATTTAAAAAAATCCCAAATGATTTGAGTGTTTAGTTAGCTCTTCTTGTCTAGGTTTATTTGCTTCAACCATGTAATAGCAACAAAACAAGAAGATAACCAGATTGCTCAGATTCAAAGTGGCACAAGAATAATTGTTAAGACTATATTTTTTACAATAATTCTGTAGATACAAAGTTCACGTTAAAAAATAAAAAGTCAAGTTCAAAATTCATTCTACAGAATTTGATACATTGGCCAGTATATACACATGCCGAACATCTTCAATGCATTATCTATGGCAGCACCATGCAGATATTACAATAAATGAGTAGAGCAGGGAGATGGTTAAATATGCTCTGCTGCTCCTAAGCGGCATGTGTTCAGTTGTAATGTCTGCACAGATGGCTGTATCCTGTGGTTCCCCTTTCACTAAGTGAGCAATCTAGAGATGGAGTCTTGCTCTGACAGAAAAGGCTTCTCTGGGTAGATCAAGAGTCCTTCATTTAAAGCAGGGGTGGGGAACGTCAGGCCCGGGGGCAGTTTAAGGCCCGCAAAATCATTTGGTCTGGCCCTTTGTGGGTCCTGGCAGATCTCTAGCTCACAAGGATCTAAGACTGGTGATCTGCCCCCTCCCACAGAAAGTAATAGCCTCTATTCAAAGTGGGTGTGAGTTTGTTTTGCCAAAAAAAAAGGAACCTTTTTTGCCCCTTGCAGAAGAGTCGTTAGCTATGGAGCTGCTAGGACCGCCCAAGAAACTGTGTTAACTCTTTCCCACCTGAGCCATGGAGAAACGTATCCCCTCTGTACTACAAGAGGACTGGGGACGGAAGTGGCGACAATGGAGGATTAAAGGTGGCAGGGCCAGAATGCATGGGGGGGGGAGTTCTTAGCCAGTGTGTCCTCATCTCATCCCAACAGGTGGAGGTAGCAGGAGCCGGCTGTAGAATCCGGCCCCAACCATGTGGAGCAGGAGCAATTCTGGCATGTGGCTGGACAGCTACGCCCGGCTGGTGCAACAGACCATCCTGTGCCACCAGGTGGGCAAGTGCACCACCGGTTGGATGCCTGCCTGCTTGCCCATACCGGGGGGGGGGAGTCATCTGGGGCAGCTGCCTGCTTGGGGCTTGGTCGGCTAATTTTTAAGTGGATAATTTTGTATGGCTCGCGAATAATGTCATAAATATCCAAATGGCCCTTGGCGGAAAAAAAGGTTCCCCACCCCTGATTTAAAGCAAGGCTACTCACTTAGTGAAAGGTAGTTATAGGATTCAGCCCAGGGCCTACAATCCAGGTTCCTGATTACATGGAGAAAATCCTGCTCTTTTACAGTGTCATCCTAAGCAGAGTTGCACCCTTCTAAGTTCAGTGAAGTCAATGGATTCAGAAGGCAGCTTGGGAGTGCACTGCTAAGTTCCCATTTAGGACATTTGCGTGTATAGAGGTCAGGGATTTAGCCACTGTGATCCTGCTCCCATATATTAATTATCTGAATAGGGATACAGAGCACAATAAAAATAATACAACAAAGAACTGACTGTAAGGTCGTTTTTTAAAAAAATACCTGTTTGCACCTTCGAAGTGTACATTTTGATGATGGTATAGAGCAAGTGAGCTGCTACACCACTGCCAATTCTACCTGGGCAAGTGCCCATGCCTTGCTCTAAGGAAAGAAAGAAATTAGCTGTGCAAACACACATGTATGCCTGTGTGTGATTTCAAGCAGATATATATCTAGGGTTGCCAGGTCCCTCTTCGCCACTGGTGGGAGGTTTTTGGGGTGGAGCCTGAGGAGGGTGGGGTTTGGGGAGGGGAGAGACTTCAGTGCCATAGAGTTCAATGGCCAAAGCAGTCATTTTCTCCAGGTGAACTGATCTCTTATCGGCTGGAGAACAGTTGTAACAGCAGGAGATCTCCAGCTAGTACGTGGAGGTTGGCAACCACATATCCCTTACTGGGCTGTTTCTACATGGAAAGGGGTTGTTTCTGCATGGGGATTGGCTTTGTGATTTTCCCGTTGCTGGTGCAGCTGCTGATAAAGTTCAGTGGCAATGAGACTTCCGCATGGCAGGTTTCTTTGCAGTTTCCCTGCTTCTGTTCCCCAGCAGGGGTCACCCCTTCTCCACTGGCCACCAGCACTTCTGCATTTTTTTTTAAAAAAAATGTCACTAGAATATTGTCATAGCAATATATCGCTATAAAAATAGATGTAACAGATTTTGTGAATTCCCAGCTTTCATTTTCTAAAAAGGAAAGTCCCTAGTCCTTTCCATTCTGAAGAGATGCCTTTTCCTGATACCTCTGCAAAGGAAGGCACTAGAGAGTTACTTTTTGTGATGAAAACTGAAGATTCAGATAACCTGTTGCACCTGTTGTTACAATGGTATAGTGATATAATATTCTAGTGCCTTTAAAAAACATTAAAGCCCCATGGCAGTGGTGAAAACATAGCTGCCGCAAGGACAGGGTCAAGGAAAATTGCTGCCTTGTGAGTGGGAAAATCCAACTTTCCCCACCCACACAGCAACCATCTAGTCTTTACTGCTATCTTTCCCAAGAGTTTGGAGCAAAAAAGGTTTCAGAAAGATCAGAGGAAAGCTGGGGAAGCCTCCAAAAGTGTACTAATGTACCATGATGCTGTGTGGAAGCAGAAAAAAAGCTGCTTCCCAAAAGCATTGAACTCAAGACAGATAACCCATGTGAAACAGTCTCCTATAGAGCAATGTCCTTTTCATGGAGGCAATGCTGGTTTGTGTGGCTTTGTTCCATTTAGACTGCAATCCTCATGATATGTTTCTGGGAGTAAACTCCCTTGAATAAAATAATACTTAGTTCCAAGTAGGGGTGTGCACACACACACAAAAATGAGTAAAATTCGGGTTCAGGTTTATTGGGCCCAATATATTTTTTTTTTTATGGAAACCCAAAATAAGCCAAATTCCCATACTGGAAAAATTTTCTGAAAATTTCCTGAAAAAATTCAGCCCTGGAGGGGCATTTTTTTTAAGTAGAACCCCCAAACTTGCAGGGTAGCTTGCAGGGACTCTCCTTGCAAGAACCCCCAAGTGTGGTGAAGATTGGGCCAGGGGGTCCAAAGTTATGGGGTGTAGAAGAGGTCACCCCTCCCACCTCCATACACAAGCATTGGAAGGTAAGAGATTCTCTATTTGTTTGTTAATCAGCTAATGCTTGTCTATGGAGGAGGGAGGAGGTGACCTCTCCAGAGCCCATAACATCAGACCCCCTAACCCAATCTTCACCAAACTTTGGGGTTTGTGCAAGGAGAGTCCCTGAAAGCTACCCTGAAAATTTGGGACCTCTACCCCCAAAAATGCCCCCACAGGAGCTTCGCAAAAAATCCCCATTGTTTTATATTATGGGAATTTTCAATTAGCTGACTTCCACAGGCTTGCCTCTATGTAGAGAAAAACCAAAATAACAATCACCTGGTGCTGTACTGAGAGATGCTCAATCAAAATAACAGCACACACAATATGTCTTATAGCAAACACATAATATATTAATATAGAAGTGACAAGGATTTAGGAAATACCTAACTAGCTAAGAACATGCAAACTGTATACAAACAAACAAGTGGTACTGAACCAAACAGTCACAAACTAATATTTACACATATATACAATGAGCAAATAGGTCCCACAGCATGCTTATATGAATGCAATAATATATCTTTAAGATCTTATAAGTACAGGGTGAGGTAAACCGTATGTGAACTTAACAAGCCTCAAGCGCACGGTAGATATCCTTAGTTTCACCTGTAATGTTGGAGCCGATATGAGTCCCTTAAAAGGGTAATGCCAAGCGTCTGGTGGGGCCCACCATAGGAATATTGTTCAGGACCGCATAGAAGGTATGCAAATCCCAGGTATTCTTTTGCGTTTCACCAAAAGAGGCTTCATCAGCCTTGCATGTCTCTGAGGGAGTTCACAAACGCCTTGGATACAGGTCAGAAGAGTTCCTAGGAAAGTTTCTTGACGTGTAATCAAAGCCTGCGGATGTCGGCTAATATAAAACAGGGGGCAGGGACTCAACAGCAGTAAACTCAGGCTGAGGCCTCTGGTGTCAGAACATGGTGACATCATTTCCGGCTTGCACCGGAAGTGGCACCATCATGTTGCTGATGACTGCGGAGATGCTCTGTTATTTGGGCAAAATGCTATGGTCAAAGCCGTTTTTACCAGAGAGTTTTAACCAAATACCACAGTGCCCCTGCAGTTGTCGGCAACATGAAGATGTCACTTCCAGTGCATGCCAGAAATGACATTGCCATGTTCTGACGCCAGAGGCGTCAGCCTACGTTTACTGCTGGTGAGTTCCCCCGCTGGCTGGCTGAAGGTAAATGCCAGACATATACGGTTGCATATAGGATCTGGCATGGGAAATTACTGGAGATTTTGCATGGTGCTTGGGGAAGGCAGAGTTTGGGGGGTGTGGGGAGCTCAGTGGGGATATGATGCCATTCGGGTTGCCAGCTCCGAGTTGGGAAATACCTAGATATTTTGGGAGTGGAGCCTGAGGAGGGCAGGGTTTGGGGAGGGGAGGGACTTCAGTGGGGTATAATGCCATAGAGTCCACCTTCCAAAATGGCCATTTTCTCCAGGGGAACTGATCTCTATCAGTTGGAGATCAGTTGTATTAGCAGATCTCCAGCTAGTACCTGGAGGTTGACAACCCTAGATGCCATAGATTCCCATTTCCAATAGGAAAAAGAAGAAGAGTTGGTTTTTATACGCCGACTTTCTCTACCACTTAAGGGAGACTCAAACCGGCCTGCAATCACCTTCCCTTCCCCTCCCCACAACAGACACCCTGTGAGGTAGGTGAGGCTGAGAGAATGTGACTAGCCCAAAGTCACCCAGCTGGCTTTGTGTGTAGGAGAGGGAAAACAAGTCCAGTTCACCCGATTAGCCTCCGCCGCTCATGTGGAGGAGTGGGGAATCAAACCCGGTTCTCCAGATCAGAGTCCACCACTCCAAACCACCACTCTTAACCACCAAACCATGCTGGCTGGGTGACTAATCTCTGCAGTCTGGAAATGAGTCATAATTATAATGAGTCATAATTACAGAAGCATCCCAGACCCACCTAGAGGTTGACAATCTTACCGGGCAAGCCTCACAGAGGAAAATATTCCAAAGCCAAGGCAGCTCCGCTAAAAAACCCTTGTCTCTGGTCACCATCTACTTCATCTCTGCAGGCTGGAGCACAAAAACCAGGCTTCAGAAGAAAACTGGCAGGCTGGACAATATGGAGGGAGGGGGTCCTTCAGGCACCCTGGCCCCAATAGAAGGTAGATTTATGTAAAGCATACTACAGTGTGGCTCTACCTTCAGAACATGCTGGGCTGTTTATGTATCTGTCTCCATCATTTAAACCTTAGCTAGAGAGAATCGACTTAATTTTAGGTTTTGCTTCATTGCTTACATGATAGTTTAAATATTAGTACAATTATGCCTCTTTTAATGATTCTGTAACAGCAGGCTACATGTGCACATACTGGTGCTTCTATGTGTGCATATATTAACAAGATAAAAAAGAAACTTATCTATTTTTCTGACAGGTAAGTTCCCATAAGAATTTAGAGGATCTGTTTGTGCATTTTGTCATGGGCTTCATAGTGCTTGTGATATGAATAGCCACATATGAGTATCCATAAGTCAAAAATACCTATGGATTACCCAAGGGTTAATACATTGCCAGAACTGTGAATAGCACAAGACTTCATCCCGGCTTTATGTGTGGTTCCTGCAACTTTTAAAAAAATTATTCTTTGTTTTAATGTTTTAATATGCTCAAGTATTCTATCTGATGTTCTAAAAATACTTTTTATTCTATAAATATAACTAGTAAAGAAGAAATCCACTGAATAACTATTGTCATCAATACTAATAAAAAGGATACAAATCCAAAAATAAATCTTCACACCATAATAGACTGTCCCACGCAAATGCATTATTCACTATTGGTAATAAAAACAGAATTGGATACATTCTTGTACTTCCTTACAAATATTATTTGATTAATTATACAAATTAAATACTGGAATATGTATCATCCATTTTATTTGATTTTTGAGTGGCTAGATTAAAAAAAAAACCAGTAGTACCTGTTTCTATTACTGTTTCTATTACTTAAGAAGGACCAAGATTTTAAAGGGAAAAATATGTTATACTTTTCAAGCATAACCCCTCCCCCCCCCTCTAAAGCCTTGACCTGAATGGCCCAGGCTAGCCTGAACTCATCAGATCTTGGAAGCTAAGCACGGTTGGATGGGAGGCCACCAAGAAAGTCCAGGGTTGCTATGCAGAAGCAGGCAATGGCAAACCACCTCCAAACGTATCTTGCCTTGAAAACCCTACAGGGTTACAATACGTTGGCTGCAATTTGATGGCCATTTCCACCATGACCCACAAAAACATAAAACCCTGGTATGTAACTATATTATAATCTTGATTTATTCAGTCATCTTTATCTCTTGTTAAGAAAGTCTTAATTACACACCAGTGGTCAAACACTATACGTCAGTGGTTCCCAACGTGGGGCACACGCCCACAGGGGGGCAATTTGATTTTTAAGGGGGGCAATTCGAGAATGAGTTATTAACTGTGGATTTTTTTTGCATTCCTCATGGTTCTAGGGGCCTCCTATACAGTATATAAATATATATATTGTGACATACACATTTTAAAAATTAAAATCAGAATGTACCCAGCGGTCAGCTGATGACAATGTCACCGGGGGGGGGGGGGGCATCAGGATTTTAGAGATTCTTAGGTGGGGGGTGGCCAAAAAAAGGTTGGGAACCACTGCTATACATCATAGGCTTTAAAGAAGGTCACGCAGAAAGTTTCCAAAGTGAAGTAAGGGTACATTTTAAACTGAACAAGAAATAAAAATAAAACAACATTTTCTCTATAAGATTATTGTTCTGATCCTAAAACGTGTACTAACATATTTTACATAAATGATATCTATATTCCTTTTAACCTAAAGTGTATATGTGATATTTCCCATGAATGTATAATTAAAGCATTTATTCTTAAGGAACTAATTCTGAGGCCATCCTTTAGTAGTTTACATCACACCTTTGGTGGATTGGATAGCATGCAAATTGATTGAGTGGCATCTCAAATACTATTTGGATAAAAGGTGGCAATATTTACATTGCACTGGCTCCAGTGACTGGATTGTTTTAAGTGAGAAGTCCTGATCCAACACAATACATCTTATTCTGAGAGAACAAGATTCCTTCCATAGTTTCCCATCAATTTTCTGGATCCCTTTCGATCTGGCTTCAGGCCAGGATCTGGAACAGAGAATGCTTCATTTGCCTTGGTTGATGACCTATATCAAGAACTAGATACAGGGGATGTGATACAGGGAATGTGATCCTGCCAGTCTGCTCAGCAGACTTTGATACTACAACCACAGTAACCTACTGAACCGCTTGCTGACCCAGGGTTAATTGGATAAGGAATGCCGACGCTCTTTATAAAGTTAAAGACACTTTATAGTTAACAATTTTATTATAACACAACTTCATTAAACAACATTATTAATATTTAACTGCAATAATTGGAATGAATTGGAATGAATTGGAATGAATTGGGCCACAACTTGGAATTGGAAAACAGCTGCGACCCTTTTAGCGCAGCATGTGTGATGTGTCAGGTGCCAAGGCCGTTCCCCCCATGGCCATGACTTAGCACCTGCCTACAGCGCTCCCGGTGCGAGCAACCGGGATGGCAGCACCAGGATGACACCAGGACGAACGCCACTGGGTGTTATCCCCCACCACATGGAAAGAGGCAGACAACCTGCCCTGCCGCAAGGGCATGTCCTGGGAGCCTCTCCCAAAACTCCAAACTGGGATTCCCGAAACTGGGAAGCGACCCCATTTCCATGCGCTTCCCCCAACGTGACACATCTTCAAGCCAAACTGCCCCAAGTTGTGACTTTAAGTAAACCAAGAATAGGGTGGGTGGGTGGGTTCGCAAGAAAACGGAGTGAGCTGTGGGCAGGCCCCGTTCCGCCTTATATAGTTTTTGGGGTGGGACTAGCCACGCCCCAGCCCAGCTCCTGCCCTCAGCCCTCATTGGTTCGGGGCCTCCCGGTTCCAACCAATGGGAAGGCTGTAACCGGGCAGATCGGAGCAGGCACGAGCTTTACATGCGCTCATGAACGCACATGCCGGCCCGCCCGATCTCCCTCCCCTCCGTCGCTTTCGGCCTTTCCTCCTCCACCCGGGGCAGCAAAATGGCTCCCGTTTAGGTGGGAACCCAGGCTTCTCAGCTCTGGGACTAAGGGGCACTATGTGTGATTCGAATCCTATCTAGGGAATTAGTCTCCGAAGGTAGTGTTGGGCGATTCCTGCTCTGACCCATTGCCATTGGCCTGTGAAGCTCTTATCCTCCATGCTATTTAATATCTATATGAAACTACTGGGAGAAGTTGGAACCAAAGAGGTTTGGATAACTGCTAGTAAATGTTATTTCTATCCCGTGTGAGGATCCTTCATATAACTGAGTCAACTGCACTTCATTTTACAGCTTCCCAAAACCAGTGTGAAAATTGGATATGTGGAATCTGTTACTGAAGGATTCCTAATGTATAGTGTCTTATTACACATTACACAACCCTGGCATCTGCCGCCTTATCCTTTGTAACTGTGTGACTACTCCTCGGGTTGCATCTGGCTTCCTGTTTTTAAGAGCAGAATAATGAATGATCAGACATAACCAACTATTGTTTGTCTGCAACTGGATGTTAATTGCAAAGGGGTCAGTCTGCTATAGCAAAATAAAAGTCCACCTTAAAGACTAATATTGCAATAAATTTTAGTCTTTAAGATGCCACTGGATTTTTATTTTCACTGTAAGTTAGCCAGTGGATGGTGCTATTATTTTAATTACCCTCTAAGTACCAGTGTTTTATTGAGTGGTTAAAGACATTGAGAGGACTTATTATGACCACCCTGACACCTTTTGCCTGCCAAAGGTCTTACTTTGGGTACTAAACAGCTCATTCCTGAGCTTTACGACGGCCGGGGACGGCGTAGCCAAGGCAGTGCCGGGCTGCCGCCAAAGCAGTTTCCTGGCTGCCAAAAGGCTAAAAAAAAAGCCTTTTAAAATACTGGGGGAGGGACTAATGTCAGCTCCGCCCCTGGGAATGCCTCCCCATGCCTGCGCCACATTTCTCTTCTGGGATTTAGGTCCCGGAGAGACTGCAGAAGTGGGGGAGTGGTGCCCAGGCGCCGATGGAACTGCCCCCCCCACCAGCATAAGTGCCTCTTATCACTGAATAAGAAAGCGCTTACGCTGGCCGCAGGGTCATGCCACCTCCAAAGCACTTTCAGCCCATTTCTCAGGAACGGGCTGTTAAACATCATCTTCCATAAAACTAATGGCAGTTGTGAAATTTTTAAGTGTCTGCATGTGATCTCTGTATATCTCTATACCTCTGCATTTGGTGCTAAAAAGCTTTGTTCTTTTGATGTATTAGTCTTTGGGCTCTAGTTTGGCAAACAATTTCCTTATCAATTAGAGGAAACAATAGGGAGAATAGCGTCTCTGCTCTTGCCAACCTCTGTGAAGAAGCAGGGAAGGGGTTTCTGTACTTGTTTCCCCACCTTTATGGACCCTCACAAATTTCTCCCTGTTACCAGTAGATGAGAGGAGGATTTAATACTCTTTATAACCCCCAGGCTGTCACCCTTTTCTTCCCCCCAGGAGAAATAGAAAGGCTTAGAGGCTGAAGCTGAATTTAAAAGGATGAATAAAAATGATTATTTACAGAAAGGTTTTTTTTAGATTGTTGGTTATTCTTTAAGAGAGGCACAAAGCTTAAATGGTTACAGGCAGTTCAAAGTCTTAGATGGTTTCGAGGCACAGTTCTTAGTTCAAAGTTCAGTTTCTTCAGGATACTTAGATGTTATTCAAAATATTCATAGACTCAAAATACTTGGTGTAGACTCAGACTAACCTAGCACACACAAAATACCAGTGAGTGGAGGTTCATCCACAGCCTTTCCCACTCCTTAGATTTGCCCACCTCCTGCGGAGGTGTTTCAGAAGTGACTGAAGAAAGGGCCATCACACGCTGCCACCATCTTCCCCTTGACACTACTCAGGTTTGGTTCTGAACAAGCGTGGTAGTATATGAACAAGTGTTCTCAGAGTCTTTCCACACCACCACACAGTTCAGGAGCTCAGAGCTAAAGACTCAAGATCTTTTGGGCGAAAACGCATGGTCATTTTAGCCTCCTTTATTCCCTGTTTCAGCCAGGATTCAGCCAGGAGCGAACGCATGCGTATCGCCGAACGTGTATTCGATCCTGGCTGAAACAGGGAATAAAGGAGGCTAAAGCGACCATGCATTTTCGCCCTTTCTCTCCCTCCAAAAAGAAGCCTGTCAGCTCTCCAGACTCGCCCACTGCTTGCTGGCATTGGCTGATGGTTACCAAGTCAGAGTTTAACCCTGCATCCGTCACAGCCTCTTTAAGTGACTCCTTTGTTCTCTTCACCTATTTTACAGGGCCATAAATAAGACACAAACTGGCAGAAACCATCTGTATTGTGCAATGTGTAATGCCACCCATATATACCTTTGCAAAGACTGAACCCTTGTTGTACCTGGAAAAGATCTGTATTTTAAATTTTAATGGTTGATAATGAGATTCCAGAATTATGGGTTAAATTGCTTGGATGGTTCTAATATAAGCAGCCACGATTGAATTACTTTTTTAAGCTACACCCTGAGATCTACTGTGGCAATATATAGATAACTTCCCTACACCACTATGATATGTCAAGCAAGAGAGTATATCCCTGGCACTTTTTAGAAACAGACAGATTGTGCCAAGCTATTAATATATCCTTGGCATACTTGTGTTTCTGTCAAGTGCAGACCTGTATATGACTTCTTATGATAATCCTTTTAAGATATTTCTTCCATATGTTCATGTTCTTAACAATCTTTCATACTAGTGTTATTCATAGTGGACCACACGTTGTTCAGGAAATTGATACATTAGCAGACTCTCAAGTTAAATAGGGTATTTATCTGCTTCACTTTTAAAGATAGTACTAAAGACGACTAACAAGATCTTGAAGTCCAAGTACAACTTTTGCCACAATAATTCATATAACTATTGCTTATCTACTGTGAGCTTTCAAGTGGATTGACAAGTTCTGGAACCTTTCAGTGGATAGATATTTGCTGTTTATGCATGCAATCATTTCTATAGCTTTTTTTTCTTCATAAAGCGGTTTACAGTAAATATTATCTGCCCTCATAACCTCCCTTCAATGTAGATTCTCATTCATAGCGATGTTTGAAAATTATGTCATCAAAGACAAGAGACAGAATGGCTTGACGTAGTCATCACGGACAACCTGCACTGCATTTTAAAAAACGTAACCATCTTATATAATAATGATGAAATTAAGAAATAAAGAAATTGCCCATTCTCCTGGGAAAGGGGGCAGGTGCCATGGGAAACAATGCTCAGAAGAGCCACTGGTGCCCCAGTGATAAATTAAAACTGTCCTAGGTCATCTCTGCTTCACTCCTCCAAACAGAAAGTAATGGATGTGTCAGTAATATCCAATCAGAAAATGTCCTTCTCCAAGAAAGAGCCGAAGTAAACCACTGGTGTTATGATTCTTCAGTATTAAGCAGAGAACTGACCTGAAGAATACCATAATGGGTGCTCAGAGACAAAAATCTGTAATATTGAATTCTCATAAATATTTTTTCCTCGTCTGATTCCATCCAGGCCATACACAGGAGCAGTATTTTAAAAATGCCTGGAGCAACTGAAATGAACCGTGATGCATGTAACAACTCCAGGAAATTCATTGTCCCATTGCCTCATTAAATAGCACAAATGTGTGAAACAAGATCCATCATTTTTTGGGGACAAAGTAAATGTCCATAAAGGCCAAACTTCTAATGTACAACATAGCCAGGTCTTATGAGCTTTTTTTTTCTATGTTCCATATTGTTACAAATGCCTCATGTGCGTGTGTGTGTGTGTGTGTGTGTGTGTACATACAAAAGCTAAGTAATAGCATCTAGTAAATGTGTGTAATCGTAATACACAGTAGGTGTAGAGGGGATTTCGACGAGACCAAATACCAATCCCTTCTCTAGCTACAACAATGGGAAAGCATCTGAAATCTAAAATCCTTTGATAGGTTGATGTTGTTTGAACAGCTAAGTGGATTAGGATTCCACTGGGTAGGTGTGTATTTTGGCATCCCACACTGCATTAAAGAGGATAAAAAATCCAGGAAGCAAGCAACGGCTGTCAGAAAAGTTTAAAGCAGAATGTCTGTATAGATGATATTTACCACTTATGTTTTGCCCCTTGGTGATAAAAAGAAGAACTTTAGGTTGTGTTAGTATACTTTCGGTTTTTAAAAGAACATGCTCATAGATGTGATGTACCACTCTGAATAAAAGGGCAAGCACCAACTGTTATGTTATTCTGCTATTTATAACCCAGTGAAGACGCTACTATAGAACAACAGCTCCACGTGACAGTTATAATGCACAAAAGCAGTTCCGTGGGGGTTCGGACTGGAATCGGGGCCATGGAAATGGGGAACAGGGCCAAGTCCTTCTTCATGCACTACTTTCCCTAGTTTGTCCATGCACAAGGTTCAAACATTCACAACGTTCAAACATTTTATACTCCCCTTAAGGGGCTTGAGAAATTATTGACAGTTGTCTTCTGAAACAGGGCAAAGCAATACTACAGACATACAGCTTAAGTGTTGTAACTTCTCCAAAGAATTATAGGAATCATTACTTGATGAGGATGCTGACAATTCCCTGTTAGAGAACCCTAGGCCACCACAAAGAACTACAGCTCTCAGGGCTCCATAGGGAGAAGGAACTAAGGCCTGCTCCAAAGTGCAGCAAGGCATATTTGCCAGCGCGCCACGACCTGTAAAGGCCCACCATCATTCACAGTTTGCTTGCAGCATCCAAGAGTGTCATCAGCACTAAAGAGAATTTGGGAGGGACCGTAGCTCAGTGGCAGAGCACCGGTTTGGTATCTTCAGCTATGAAGCATTCAACTGAACTGTGCCTTGCCCGACTGCGTGCAGAAGGCTCTGCCTACCGCAAGATCCTATCCTCCCTAGAAATTTATGCCACTTCTCCACCACTTCGGTACAAACTATCACCTGCAGTCCTAGACCGCGTGTCCCCAGGCTGATCCGATCTAGGGGCAGAATGCCACACCATGTGGGTTCAAAACCAGTGATTCCCAAGAAAGGATACTTCCTTTCTTTATTTAAATAACTTACGCATTCTAGGTTACACACACACATATACGCTCACTGAGAGTTCAGGTTGGCCACTCCTGATTGTGGATTGTGCTCCGTGGCAGAGCACCTGTTTGGTATGCAGAAGGTGCCAGGTTCAAGTCTCACTGTCTCAAGCCAAATGATCAGGTAAAAAGGCAATACGAAAGACCCTGGAGAGCTGTTGCCGGTCAGAGTAGATAATACTGGCCTTGAGAGAGCAGAGGTCTGACTCATGTGTTCAGTTCTCCTTGTCCCTTTTCCAGCTTGTGGCAGAAGGGTTCACGAGGTCCTGGAGCCGGCACTGGAGAGAATGACCATGAAACCACTTGTTATAAAGGACACAAGCCCTCTGCTGAGTAGGTTTACAATCTGACAGCTGAATCCTGAACCTTGCTGTGCTGTTATAGTGTTTGTATGCATTTTCCCAAGCCAAAAGCTACAACAGTACGATATTACGAATCATGACATTATGCCAGTAACGCCAGTAATTACACCGGCACAAATGTTTAAGATTGGGCTGCCAGGAATTGGCTTAATCCATGTTCACACAAATTGTCTCTTCACCTTAATAAGCCTATAACACACTTTAATCCCATTTCTGTTCTCAGAGGATTTTAGAGGCAGTGGAATTTGCAGGTGTTAATCATAGTATGTGCCTGCAGCTCTTTTTTCCTCATAGCGTTTTAGAAAAAATATATATATCCTCACCCTTGCAGAAAATATCACCCTGACACCCTTTTTTCCCAGTGAATCTATTAAGGCTCTAGAGTCTTTCAATAAGTTTTTTTTAAAAAAATTGCACCCAGATTGTGAATGTACTGAACAGGTGATGGTAAAACTCATTTTTACTTGCTAAATATGTGGACTGTTTGCAAGGTAAGATAAACCTGTTTCCTCTATTTATTTTAGGATGTTATTGCATTTAGTTGTGTGCATAATAGGACTGCCTAAACTTTAAAGTGACTGTTGTTGAATTGGTTTTGTTTTTTAAAAAAAAAACACATCAAACTATCAAAGGGGGGAGGAGAAAGAAAATAAAATGGAAATATGGTCAAGAGATTTTTAAACTGGGATGTGGTGCTATTTCCCCCTGGTGGATTTTCAGAGTACATTTCTTACAGCAGTTCCTTTTTTCCTTTTCTTTCAATACAGCATCACAGAAAAGAGCAACCAAAATGATTAGGGGACTAGAGCAACTGTCCTATGGGGAGCGGTTAGGACGCTTAGGGCTGTTTAGCTTGGAAAGAAGGCGGCTGAGGGGAGACATGATAGAGGTCTATAAAATTATGCATGGTTTGGAGAGAGTGGACAGGGAGAGGTTTTTCTCCCTCTCCCATAATACTAGAACACGGGGTCATCTGCTAAAGCTGGAGGGTGAGAGATTCAAAACAGATAAAAGGAAGTATTTTTTCACACAACGGTTAGTTAAATTGTGGAACTCCCTGCCCCAGGATGTGGTGATGGCTGCCAGCTTGGAGGGCTTTAAGAGAGGAGTGGACATATTCATGGCGAAGAGGGGTATTCATGGCTTAGTTAGAATGGATACTAGTCATGCTGCATACCTATTCTCTCTAGTATCAGAGGAGCATGCCTATTATCTTGGGTGCTGTGGAGCACAGTCAGGATGGTGCTGCTGCAGTCGTCTTGTTTGGGGGCTTCCTAGAGGCGCCTGGTTGGCCACTGTGTGAACAGACTGCTGGACTTGATGGGCCTGGGTCTGATCCAGCAGGGCCTTTCTTATGTTCTTATCTAAAGCTGTTTTCCTAGAGCAACCCTTCAATCACCAGCCAGGCCAAGCTGTGTCATAAACACGAATGGCTTAACAGAACCCATATGTAGGAAAGAAATCCCAGATTCCCATCACATTCTGAAACAGAAATTACTTTTAAAATATGGGGGGGGGGGGGGTCTTTTACAACAGTGAAATTCTAAGCAGGTCTACTAAGAATCCTTCTCAAGAGTATTCAGTGGGACTTACTCCCAGGAAAGTGTTCTTAGGATGGCACTGACATTCTCGTAAGTTACTTTCTTTCTGCTGAAAGGCAAATTCTCTCGTACGCCCTTGATTTTAGAATACAATTACATCAGACAACTACAAAAACTTTGGTTAACCAAAGGTAGTTCCTGCTAATAATGAGGAAATAAGTGTCACTGAATTAGGTTGCAACCTGATATGCACTTACTTAATAAGTCTCATTGAATTAGACTTACTTCTCACAGGGTTAAGATAGGGCTGGTTAAGCATATGTAGTTTATTCAATGAGTAATGTGTGTCCTTTCTGCTATCGCTTGTGTGCCACAATCCAAGAGTTCTATGCATACAAGGAAACCGCAAGGAAACAGAGCTGGGGATTTCCCTATCGTTTTTCATCACTGGCATTCCCACATCTGATGTGTCAAGGCAATTTTACAACCGACCTCTCAACATGTGCTGTGTACTAGGGGATATGTAGTCTTGTACTAATCGAGATCCAGTCACAACACTACATTCAAAAATACCCAAAAAGTTCCCCGTGAAATCAAACTTATTTCTTACTTCTAGAGCCAACAAAAGTTTTCTAATCTGACACTTTGGCACCTACTCATCGTCTGGTTGCATTTTCTGGGTAGCAACAGGGGACGAAGCAGCAATTGAGTGGCGGCAGGAGCAATGACAGATATATGTGTGAAAGCAACCTTCTACAACCAGAACTGTTCCTTCAAAACTGGATCGTACTGATTTAGATTTGGTGTTTTCCATTTCCATTTTCTGCCAATAATTGCATTACCTTACAGACTTGAAGAGGGTTTGTGTCCTCGTTACCTGAGCAGTTTTCGTATCTGGGGCTGCAAGGAAACCATTTGACTTGTATCTGCCACCAGACAGGTCTTGCAGATAGGGAGACACAGAAGCTACAGGTTGTCCTGCTTGTGCCGCCCAGAGCACCTGCCAGATCACCTGCTCTGTAGGTAACGGAAGGAAACACTATGCTTGTACTAGCTGGTAAGGCAGCAGGGCTGCAGTGACTGGGGAAACAAAAACCCCTCTCAGTGATGGGCAAACTTCCTTCCTACTAGCTAGTGATTTGAATAGGATGTTTCTGCAAACTTGGGAGAGCCCCTAGGTTTGCAGAAATATCTTATATCTTTTTAAAAAAAAACATTGGGGGTTTAAATTCCCCCTTTAAAAAAAATAAAAGTGTAGTCTTTGGTGGCAGCAGTGGAACCTGGAAGCTGCACTGGGCCTGGCAGCGACGCAGACCAGGAGCCACACTGGGCCCAGTGAGAAAGTGTGTGTGTGGGGGGAATGGGATTCCCTCTCCTGCAAGCCATGCAGCCCCCGCCCCTACTGAGCAGGAAGGAAGAAACCAGAATGGCACAGGAGTCCTCAGTCCCCCCCCTGCTAAGCCAACAAGCCCACTTGCCTTCCTGCTGTAAGGGAATTGGGGGTTTTCCGTGAGTAGTCCGGCAGCTTCAGAGGGCCACCTGGCTTCAGCGGTGGCAGTAGCACGGCAATCTTGAGGGAGGAAGGGGGCTTGCTGGCGAGGAGGCCAGCAGCCATGGAGTGTCACCTGGTGGGAAAGAGGCTGGCCCAGCAACAAAGAGGCCAGAAGCTGCAGTGGTCCAGAAGATGCAGAGGGGGACCTGGTGACTATGGGGTGGGGGTCTGCAGGCCCTGTACCAACGGAGAAGGTAGGTGCGTTGTTCTTGGGGGTTAGGTAGGGAGAGCAGTAGATAGGGAAAGCAGCAAGAGTGGGGTTGAGTAAAGTGCCAAGGGTGGGGGTAAGATGTGGAGAGCAGCGAGGGTGGAGGGTTAGTCGATTGCCAAGGGTTGGGGTTGATAGGAAGAGCCCCTCCACGTGGTCTGCCTGCCTATACATATTATCTGACAACTCCTTGTCTCTGTAGAGCTTTTTGCTTGGCTAGATTGAATGCTAACCCTTCTATGGTAATGCAGGGCAGAATTCTGAATATACCATACTCAGACAGGATCTGCCCTTGCTCTTCTGGCTTTATTGACTCATTAGCCCATGCCCTTTTGCAATGCCGCTTTTACGAGGAACTTCGATCGCACTATATTTCCCCCCTTTTAATATACAAATCCAATGCCTCTGTGACTGACATAATGCCTTTTTTACTAAGCGATAGGGACCCCAAGGCTACATTGTCAGTGGCAAGATTTGTTTCAATCCTCATATCCCTCCAACACTAGATATATGCTGCTCAAGATCAATTGATCAAGGAGCTTCTAAGGGATAAAAGGAAAGGTTAGGAAGAGCAGCAAGTGTGATGGGTGAGTGGAATGCTAAGGGTGGACGGTAGATGAGGAGAGCAACAAGGAGGCGTGAGTAATGTGCCAATGGTAGGGAGTAGGAGGGGAAAGCATTGAGGTGGGGAGTGAGTGAAGGGCCAAGGGTGGGGGTAGGTGAGTAGATTAATGGAGAAAAGGTGCAGCAAATGAGATGGGGTAGTTTGACAAATAAGGGAAAGGGGGGAAATGGGGTAGGTTGGGAAAGAAGGGGAGTGGTAGATTGAGGGAGAGTAGATTGACAGATAAGGGGGGGAGAAAGAGGGAGAAATGGGGTAGGTTGACGGAGAAGGGGTGGGCATCAAAAGAGATGGGGTAAGTTGACAGATGAGGGGAGTGGTAGAAACAGAGGGGGAAAGACTGACTGAAGGAGAAGGAAGAAAGAGAGGTGGGAAAGACTGTGACAGAAGGGGTGAGAAAGACAGGGGAGTTTGTTAGAGAAGGGGGAAGAGGGAAGGAAGCAAAGGGGGGAGGGATTCACATGAGATTCCAGCGAGAGTGATTCGGTAGCAAGCCGGACTGCCTACCAGCCTTCGTCGCCACTGTTAAGTCCGCGTGGGGAGGACACATGAGGTCGAGACGGAGTTCCAACAACAACACAGCTTTATTGATTTCAGCAATGAACAGAACTGAACTGAAAACAGAATGACCTGGCCCTGCTTATATGTCCCCCTGGTCACCCGCGGCCATGCTCCCCCCCGATCCGTGATAGGGGAGAACAACCCCGGAGTACCAATGGCGTGTCCTGGCTTAGGGCCAATAGCATTCGCCCGCGATGGCCAGTGGTGGCCAATAGGGCATGCAGGCTTAGGAGCCTTCGTCAGGGACTCAAGCTCCTAAGGTTTCTCCTGCAAATCCACCCAACTATGTACATACATAACAGTACCCTCTCTGCAAGTTTCTTGTGCATCTCCACTCAGCCCTTCTTTATTATTTCAATGTCCTTCAAAATCTTGTTTTCATTATGGATTCTTGTTTATTTTCTGTGTTTGTGTGTGAGTGTGTGTTACCATTAGGTAAACTGAAAAAGACTAGTTTCCCATAGTCCCTCTGTCTCCAAAGGATATTTGAGTCCAACTATATTGAAGGAGTTGGTTTTTCTATGCCGACTTTCTCTACCACTTAAGGAAGAACCAAACCTTCCCTTCCCCTCCCCATAACAGACACCCTGTGAGGTAGGTGGGGCTGAGAGAGCTCTAATAGAGCTGTGACTGGCCCAAGGTCACCCAGCTGGCTTCATGCGGAGGAGTGGGGAAACAAATCCAGTTTATCAGTTTAGCGTCCACCACTCATGTGGAGGAGTGGGGAATCAAACCCAGTTCTCCAGATCAGAGTCCTCTGCTCTAAACCACCGCTCTTAACCACTGCACGATGCTGGCTCCCCCATGTGGGAGGAATTCACCTTAAAAATCACACTGTTGTTTAGTGTGGTTTGGAGCACTATGAGGGGAGAGGCCTTCACTCCAGTGCAATTTCCCCTAGTAGAAATGGCAGCAGAGGGGCTGCTTGCCCCTTCTTCAGGCCCCATGTGTCTTCGATCACACAATCCCGAGACATGTGGAGCTTGAAGAAGGGGCAAACAGGACCCTCCACAGCAGTTTCCACTAAGGAAAACAGCATAGGAATGAAGGCAGAAGCTGTTGGGATTGACCCAATCCTGACAGAAGTCCTTCCTCTCCCTTGCAGCACTCCAATCCAAGCTGAGCAACAGAGGAGGTTTTAAGGTAAATCCCCCATGAATGCATGACTGTGAATCAGGTCAGTGTAGGTCACATATAGCTAGGCTCTCTATTTACTCTCATGCTCATTGCAATTACAAACTCCTACCAGCCATGGCTACACTGCTTGTTCATCTCAGCATTTAGAGTCAAGATGTGCACACATATGCACACACATAAGGACAAAAGTAGAGGTGCTTTAAAGGACAGGAAAATCCTTAAAAGCACCCCTTTTTTGCATTTTAGAGTGTATCTTAGAGTGTCCTAAAAAAGCTCAAAGGGAAAATAAAATGAGAATCAACTAATACTGATATAATTTTATGGAGGTTAAACTAGTCAATGGCCAGGTTTGGATAGAACACCTATTGGGATCCTCACATTTCTCTGTGGGTGAGTCACACGTTATGAAGACATTTTCTGGAATCCATGCCTCCCAGGTGCATGCAGGCCCAGTCTGGATTTGAACTGTGCTGTTTGGGGAAATGGTGCTTAAAGTCCACCGGTGCCATTTTCTCAACTTGAGAAGACCCCAAAGCTATTGTTCGCCCTACTGTAGAAACTTATTTGTAGTTATCAGTACTGTTGGCAGAGTAATTAACACAGCAAAGATGCACAACTTGATAAAAGTGTAGATAAAGCTTTATTCAGGAACTAATATACGTGATAGTAAAGAGGAGAGACAGAGATAGGGTCCTAGCTATATCACTAGCTGAGAGAGAGAGAGCAAGTGTGGAACTTCCGAGAAGAAGGAGGATATTGCCCTAAGAGTAGGAATCTGCAGACACGCAAGGAATGACACTTTACAGGAGAGAAGGTGCTCACTATCCTATCTAAGGGTCTTCTTGCTCCCCACTGCAGCGTCTTCTTTTCTTTGTACAACTGACATTGCCTATTCCAACAACTACGTGTAGGTTTTGTGGTAAATAGCAGCTCCCTGGGCAATTGGGAAAATGGCACCTTCTCCTTGTGCTCTACAGGTCTGATCCAAAGTGGACCTGTCCACACCTGGGAGACACAGAACACCAGATAAGGGGAGGGGAGAATTGTCCCCGATCAGATGTTTGATGCAATTAAAAAACAAAAGAAATGGCTCTCCTTTAGATAGAAGTTTTTGTCAGGTTTTGTGATCAGGGGGAAAAAAAGAAGTAATCCTGATAATTATCATATTTGAGCCAGTTTCTTTGAAGAGCTTGTTTTTCAAACTGCTTTAAGAAGTAAAACAGTCTTCTGTGTGTCAGACATAAGCAACTTAAAGCTATCAGAGCCTTTTAAAAATGGATTGAAGCTGAACTCCTATATCTAAGGCCATTTTCAAATGAAAGAGCACATAGGAACTTCTCTTTTATGGCTGATTCAGGAAAGAATTGAGAGAAAGCCAGAATATATATTTGTACTGGGATCTGATTTTTGTAAAGCTGATATATGTGTTGAGAAGTAAAAAACATCCTAAGTTAAACATGGAGTTCTATGAAAATCCATGTGACATGTAAACACAGTGGGACACATGGTTTTACTCTTTACTAGTATTCAGACCAATTTCAAGGTATAAGAATTTGCAGTTGCAAACTGTATTTGGTAAGAAGTTTTGGAATTCATATATAACCGAACTTTGTATTAGCCAGTCTGCGTTTATGATGAGTAAAAATGAAAGTCAGTTAAATGTCCTAGATAAAAGGGAGTTTTGTGTGTGAATAATCTCCAAAATGATTTTTTCAGAGAGTAATCATGCATTCATGGTGTTAAAGACAACAACAAAAAATGCCAGGCTATCCCTAAACAGTACTGGATCATCGCTTTATACTTATTGACAGAGGCAAGGCTGATATATGCAGAAGCGTGGAAGGCGAAACTTAGATCATCAGAAATAGAGTGGTTAAACAAAGTAAAAGAAATGTTTAAATTAAAAAAGAGTTGCAGAAAGAAGTTAGAAATAGGGCAAATAGATAATTCAGTTAGTGAAGTATGTGTTCGATAGTTACTCAAAATATTACATTGTCTTGCTTGTTTACGTCATATAATTTAAATCAGTGTTGAAGGGTTCTAATTATCATTTTCACAGAATAGCAACAGCAACTTGTGGCAGTTAAAGACAGACAAATTTATTGGCAGTAAGCTTTGGTGGACGAAGTCCAGCCCCCTACATTAGATGCATAATGGATTGTAATATAGTATGAGTGAATGCTGCTGGTCATGGGAATGGATACTTGGGCAGTTCTTTTGTATGTTTGCACTATGCAGATGACTTAGCAATCATGCAGAGGCTAGTGGTGGGGCCAGCATGTGCATGTGCACACTCCTTCCTCACATGGGGTATCAACATGTGCACAGGTCGCCTGCGCAAAAACGGTCTCTGTCTGCCTTCAGAGCAGTGTTCCAAACCTCCAGGTGGTGGGTGGAGATCTCCTGCGATTACAACTGATCTCCAGCTGATAGGGATCAGTTCCCCTGGAGAAAATGGCTGCTTTGGCCATTGGACTCTATGGCATTGAAGTCCCTCCCCTCTCCAAACCCCGCCCTCCTCAGAGCTGGCAACCCTATTTCAGAGTCTGCACATTGTGCTCCTCTCTCTATTCCCTCTTCTGTTTACTGACAACAGCAGAGGTATACCTCTGTAGGGTTTTTTTCTTTGATTCAATTAGAATTTTTACACCATGACATCAGGAATGTTGTCTGTTAGTAGCGTAACCCTTTTAGCCTTAAAAGGGCCAGGTGATTGTCACACAATTGTGAAATCCCCATTCAAAACCTAAGCTGTACCAGAAGATGGACACTATTCTGCTCTGTTGCTTTCCATTTCCCCAGGCTTTTCTCCTCTGGAGGTGCTTCTTCAGAAATTCTCCGCTCCTTCAGGAGAAAAATGCCTCAGCTGCTTCTCTCTTGTTCAGCCCCCTCCTTCTCTTGTCCTATTGCCAGACAACCACTTACCCAGCCTCTCCGTAGAAATTACCTCCTTCTAGAAGGCATTGCTTTCAGACCAGGGCCCACTATGCAGATGAAAACGTCTCCCAAACTTTTTAATAATAAATACATATTTTACAAGTAGAAATAACGTAATAGTATAATAATATGCATATAAACCTCAGTCCACAGAGCAGGCACACAACAAGTTCTTTATACTTAATTAACAAGCTTATTTATGCATGAATTTATTTAGAAAATGTTTATGTCACCTTTCCAGAGAACCAGTTGGAGGAAATGTTTCCCAAGCACCAGAGCCAACCCTCCCAAGGGGGGGAAATGTTTGTAGCATGGTGGTTCAAAATCAGCCAATCAATATATCTAATTCTCAACCTGGCCGAATCTGAGAATACTTAAATCTGGAGACTGGATCCATGAATGGACAAAACAGTTCTTTTTACAGACCTGAAAAATACCCCAACTTTTCAGAAAAATCTGAAGTTTTAAAAAAATTCATTGTGGGGAGTTAAAAAACCCCAAAATGATACAAGGAGTTCCTGTAGCTTTAAGAAATTGATGCCCTCATTGGTTATTGCTAGGGAACCACAGCAGTTTTGGCCAGCTTTCCAGGCTTGGTTTCTGTCAGTAAAATGCAGGGGTGGAGGCAGGGCTGTTTTGGCCGTTAAGGGTGGATTCAGCCTAATTTACCTCACAGGCAGGGGCAGATTGGCCATTAAAAGCACCAGGATGCCTCCCAGTGGGCCAATAGCCTCCCCCTGAATTGGGCTGGGCCAGACCTATGACAGAAGGACTGAGCCTGGCCCACCAAACCCTCATGCAAGGTGAGGGAAGCAGCTCCCAGGCCACCAGAGGTGAGGTGAGAGAGGCAATGCCCAGCTCACCTGAGCCCTGCACGATGCAAGGTGTGGAAGGAGGTGCCCAGCCCACCTGAGCCCCAGGGACTTAACATCTGGCTTGGCCCATGCAAGGCGAGGGAGGTTGTAGCATGCCTCAGCTTGTGTGAGGCAAGGGAGGCAGAGGCACCTGGCTAGGCCTGCATCCGCCTTGGCCCGCCCAAGGCAATGGAGGTGGCGCCCAGTTTGGCCCCTGTGAGGTGGGGCAATGTAAGAGGTGGCACCCAGTTTGGCACACCCAAGGTGAGGAGAGGGAGGTGGCATTCAGCTGAGTGTGCCCAAGCCCCATTTGAGGCAAGGGAAGCACTACCCAACCCACCCAAGCTCCTTGCAAAACCAGAGAAGTGGCACCCAGCCCCTCTGAGGCATGGGAAGTGGCGATCAGCCCACTTGGGGTGTGGGAAGTGGGACTTAGCCCACTCAAGCCCTGTCTGAGGTGAGGAAAGTAGCAACCAACCAACTGGTTTAGGTAGATTGCCTATTCCTTTCTCCCCCTTCCCTTTGGAAAGGCAGGGCAGGGGCAAGCAAATGGTATCTCTCTTCATCCTTTCCAGTGTGTATGTGCACACCAGTGGTCATACCTGTAGCTACTTTCTGGATGTGGTCAGATCATTGTCAGAATAAATTACATTTTCTGTTTGGCACATAGTTAATTTCTGTGGGTTTTTAAAATCATTTTGTGGTAGGTAGTCCATTTATGCAAATACAAATAATGGTGACTACACACATAAAATTCTTAGTGGTGTATGGACAGCACCAGGCCCCTATCCCAGGAGCATGCGACTGGCCAGTTTCGGATCCATAATAATAATGGCTTTTGGTCTGAGGTTCTTCTGATGTTCTTCTGATGTTCTTATGAAAACATTTATACCCCTCTTTTCTCATATTCCAAGGAGGCTTACAATAATAATTACAATAATGATGATATTATGAGAATTTATGATGATGATATGATGATGACGATGGTGATGATGAAGAAGAAGAGTTGGTTTTTATATGCCGACTTTTTCTACCACTTAAGGAAGAATCAAACCGCTTTACAATCACCTTCCCTTCCCCTCCCCACAACAGACATCTTGTGAGGTCGGTGGGGCTGAGAGAGTTCTGGGCAAACTGTGACTAGCCCAAGGTCACCCAGCCAGCTTCATGAGTGGGAGTGGGGAAATCAACCTGGTTCACCAGATTAGCATCCACCGCTCGAGTGGAGGAGTGGGGAATCAAACCTGGTTCTCCAGATTAGAGTCCACCACTCCAAACCACCACTCTTAACCACTATACCACGCTGATCTATTCATTAAGTGGATTAGGATCTTGAAGTGTTCTGATCCAGCAGAGTTCTTAAAACATTTATATTCCGCTTTTCTTAAATTCCAAGGAGGCTTACAATAACAATTACAATTATAATGATAATGTGGTAATAAATGATGATGATGATGATGATGATGATATTATCTATTCTTTAAGTGGATTCGGTTCTTGAAGCGAGATTCTGACACAGTCGGAAGCTCAGTGAGAGACAATTGGAGGGAAGCATGAGAATTGGACTGAGCAACCTAAAACTGCCAGAACAAAGGTAAAATGTGACAAAGCGAAAGAACAGACAAGACGGCGGGGAAGTAAAAGCTTACATAGTGGCATTGATACGCAGGCCCAGAAGCTGATGAAGTTAGATACACAAGGAGGGAAGGGGAAAGCGAAGAAAGCAGCTAAATCTTATTCTGCGAGTCTTCGGTTAAATTTCATGACATTCAAATTCCAAAAGTTTTTACCTGAATCAAAATAGGGCCAAGGAAGGATTTCTGAATAGGTCATAAGGAAATATATACAAGGTAGCCTCAGGACCCTGACTTAGCACTTTTAAAGCAGTTAGTTAGTTTTGATGGGACTATCGGAGAAGAACTTTATCTAGTTAGAAATGTATGCTGATTTTTTAATGTTTCTACAGCTTTGTTTTCCTATTGTTTTCCACGATGTTGTGATCAGCTGTGTCCCACTGAGGTCCCTGTCCTCCCCAGTCTTCATCCCCAAATCTCCAAGAGTTTCCCAACCTGAATCTGGCAACCCTACTCCCCCTATTCCTCACCAGTGGCCAGGGGAGACCTGGCAACCCTAGTTCCCATGGAGAAAATGGCTGCTTTGGAAGGTGGACTGTATGGCATTATATTCTGCTAAGGTCCTTACCCTTGCCCAGGCTCCACCCACAGATTTCCAGAAATTTTCCCGTACTGTGTTTGGCAACCCTAGCTATGTCAGACATTGCACGTGAAACAGGTGAATACTGTAAAACAGGAGAGCTGTGTAATTATGAGTATTTCTTATTCATATTTCTTTTCATATATGGGGGGGGGAATTTGACAAGAAAAGCAGTCTGCTTGTATTTTCACTGCTTTTAAAGGGTTTTTTTTTTGGCTTTTGGCTTTGTAAAACAAGGAGGAAGGAAAAGACAGTTTGACACTGTGAAAATCAGTCTGCCAGCTTTCATGCAAAAGCCGCATGTGGTATCATTTGGTATCATTTGGAGTTTTCCATTCACTCCAGAGATGCACTAATCTATGCAAGTGCAAAATTAACACCAAAAGTCCTAAAACAATATGAACGGCAAACCGAGGAGTTTCATTTTCATTTTGCCTGTGCTTCTGTGGTTCTGCTGAAGTTCAACAGAAGTGAAAAATGTGATTCATGCAGTAATCAAGAATCTATTTTACTCTGTTAGGTCCAGAGGGTAAACAGGTGTTTTCCCAATATTCTCATCTATGTAAAAGACAGAATATTCGCTCATACTTTAAATTATATTTCTTGGGCATGATCTAGCCAAAGATCACCACTTTTAAGGCCCACCGCTTTTCATAGCACAGAGTTAGTGTGGCCAGCCAATGGCTGGCATCTAGCAGGAGATGGAGGGCAGGGACATAGGGGCACCATTGGTGTGACAGTGTGATGTCACTTCTGGGGAAAAATGGAAGTGAAATTATGCCACTCTAGGAATCAGCAGAAGCTCTATAATAAACCCATCGTTTCTTCCAATTCCTAGAGTGGTGAGACATCACTTCAAGGTGTCTCCGGAAGTAATATCACACAAATGGAAGTTTATAATTAAGCAAGTACATAAACAGGCCAAGCTTATATTCTCATTATACTAAGTAGTAAGGTCAGGGCCTGTGTAGTGTAATTGGACCCCTATTTGTTCTCAGCAGTAATGACTGGAAACATAAGGTGTCATAGGCAGTCTCAACAACATCCCTACAAATTCTACCACCACTTACTAATCACAATATTTCACACTAATGGCATATCCACACAAGTTGTGCAGGGAAGTTCAACTATAGTTGCCAGCTCCAGGTTGGGAAATACCTGGAGATTTTTGGGCTGGAGCCTTGAGGGATTTCAATGCCATAGAGTCCAATTGCCAAAGTGGCCATTTTCTCCAGGTGAACTGATCTCTATTGGCTGGAGATCAGTTGTAATAGCAGGAGATCTCCAGCTGCTACATGGAGGTTGGCAACCCTAAGTTCAACACAGATTTTTATTTGTTTGTTTATTGCATTCTTATCATTCTTATCCCACACTTCCTTGAAACAGCATGGTGATGTACATTTGTTTCCTCTCTTCTCCTCCTTTATCCTCACAACAACCCTGTGAGGCAGCTTATGCTGAGATAATACGATTGGTCCAAGTTCACCATAGTTTGATGTCTTTTTGTCTCAGTCCAGCTGATAAAATATGTTGAAAGCACCAAAGTACAGAAAGAGGAGGTATGGGAAGGAGCAGCGTTTCACTAACAGTCCACAAACTCCATTTTTTCTCAAAAACAGACAGGGGACTTATTCAAATACACAGCAACCTCCCTTCATCATGTCTCATTTGGCTCTTAGTTTAATTAACAAAAAACAATGTTGCCTGCTATTTTTCTTTTCTAGCTGCTTGGTAGTAGGGGATTTTTAAATCAAGGAAATAGCTCTGAAGATTCCCCCAATGTCTCTGTTTTCAAGGAAACTTAATATCTCAGATCCTGAAATGCCTGTTTCGACCTCTCTCTCTCTCTCTCTCTCATTACTAACTGTAACTGACTGCAGTGCACACCCATTATTAATAGAAAATGCCATGGTGCATGCTCCTGGCAACTGGAGGGAGGGGCTAGTTTAGCATCCACATTTTTTCAGTTTGGATTAGTTCAAATAATTGTATTAATGGACAGAGCATTTCCCCTTCACCTTTGGATTAGTTAATACCCAAAAGTGCATCCCTACCAGAGATGAAGCTTTTTCCATCACATCGTCTCCATGCTGAGAACGGCTGCAGCTTCAACAGACTTGAACAGGAGCTTGGGCGCTTGAGAAACAGTGGTCTTCTATGCCATATTACCCTGCAGCTAGAAACATGACTATATAAAGAACAAATCCTGTAAGTCTAGGAATAACTGAACATGCATATGCTTAACTGGCATTATATTAATCATAGTTGACAGATGGTTTTAACAGTGGCTTCCAAGGTAAAAGAGGCAAGTCAACAATTCTAAGAAATGGGTTAGCAGTGTTTTCTAATGCTCCCTTGCCTAGCTTTATTTGTCACAGAAATTGAGGGAGGAAAAATAACATAGGGTTGGATCCAGGCTAAATTTTCCAGTGACAAAATGGAACTTTCCTCCCTCCTTCCACTGCAGCCCATTGATCTCCAAAAATGTTGCTCTCGTGAGATAAGGGGCCTTCAGGAATGACCGGGGGGAGGGGGAGGTCTGCAGCAGGAATCCAGAGTTGGTGGAGATTGGCAGTTTAGTCTGGATCCAACCCATAGAATGATACAGAGTGGTCATTTGTTGCCCAAGGAGACAAAACACAACAATGGTCAATGAAAATGAGAACATGCACAAACAGAATGTATGTGATTCAGCACAGAGATGAGCTAGAACTCCCCCAAACATGGGGGCATAGCTCTTCTCCAACAGAGTTGACAACATTTTACTGGTCCAGCCCACTTCAGTAGCTCAAGAAGTAGATGTACCTTAACATGGATATAAAGTGAAGGGAAATGTTTTAGCAGCTTACTTTGTGTATGTGGGGCATGAAAGTTGGAAAAGATATATATATCTTTATTACAGTAAGTAGGACAAGTAAAAACCTTGCAACCCTATAATTAAAAGAGCTACAGAATTCCCCACAGTTGCAGCCATTGCCTTTCTCCCCCCCCCCCATCCTACCCCCAAACCAAGGAATTCCTGGCAATATTCTAAGAGTTGGGAATTATTACCTTGCAAGTTGGAGGCTCACTGAAGCTGGATGAGTAGCTTCCAACTCCCCTTGTTCAGAAGTCTAATGCTAGTATTCAGTTGCCCAGTTTGCAGAGATTAGAGGCTGAGGGAGCTGCTCCTCAAGCCCTAAACCCATGAGGTACAGCAGAGGAAGTGAATGTTTTCCATCCCTAGGATCTAAAGAGAGTTGGGAGAGGTGAAATTAGGACCAAGGAATGCTCACCTCAAGACACACGTCACCCAGGCATTTCCAGGATACTCAACACTTCAAGGAGCTCTGCCCCCTTGCTGTTTAGAAAGGCCTGGTGTTGAGATTGTGATTAATTAGGACTGGAAGGATCTTGACTCATGAAACTGGAAGTGTCTGGAACTGATAAGAGATCAGCATCCGAGACCAAGAGCATTCATATTACCCTAAAGTATTGTGTACAGTCACGTATATAAAACATACGGGATAATTGTTCTTTTTCATTGGTTCTGGTCTTTCCTGAAGGGAGGGTTCTGAAGGTGGTGCTGGCAGACGGCTGCTAAGCCTCTTGACATTTGGGGTCCCGCTAGTCTCCATCTTGTCCCTCATGCTCTTTGTAATCTCTATGGAAATGTTGGGTGAGATCATTCGAAGATTCGTGCTGGGTTGTCACCAATCTGTGGATGGCATTCATCTCTATATTACGCATCCAGCTAATCCCAGGGAGGCTGTAGAAACCCTGAACCAGTGTCTGGAGGCAGTTTTGGAGAGGATGCAGGCTAATAAACGTTTTTGGGAGCTGATACTGACCAGACAATGCCCACACTATTCCTCTGTGCATCCTCCAATACCACGTGCAACTTTTCCCCTCAGACTTGTTCAACTTTGTGAATTCCCAGCATCCCATTGGATAAATAGTGCAAGTGTTGCATGTGTTTTAAACACCACACACCGGTAATTTTGTTAGTTGAATGTTTAGACTCAGTCCTCAGGTTGTACATTGTTGACCACTCAAAGTGTGACATCCCCAGTTCACGCACATACTTCACATCTTCATAAGAATGTACACAATCTTTGCTATTTCTGTACATTCTCCAACAACATGTCTGCATAATGCCATTCTTACAATTACATATTCTTACAATTACATTACTATTTACTACCCAGGGTCATTTTGAAAACATGGATTGGATTCTACAAACTGTGAGTATAAAGGCATTCATGGATATGGATTTTTCACATCTTCTCTCTCCCCAAACATAACAGGAATCTTGTGAACAAACTGCCATGGTAGTTGGGGAGGGGGCTGCAGTGAGGACACAGAACCCGGTGAAATAACCTCTCTTTGTCTTCTGCTAGTAGAATTTTCACTGGTACATGAGGTGTCATTGGCAAAAGAGGAAAAAGAGGAAATTTCACTCAATTCCCTTTACTAACTACATTCCCCCGCCCACACCCCATTACATTCTGCCCACAAGACTCCTTAGCTTAACACCCCCTTTTTGGAAGGGGGGAAGGAGGAATTAGGAAAGCACTTTGCACGCACTGTTCATAGGAACTAATCCCATGAATTATGTATTTCTCATATCTATATTTTGAAAAACCCTTTTTAAAATGTTGATGGTCATTAGGCTGAATTTTGTTTTGAAAGAGGTTTTTTGTAGAATAAAATTACTTAGATGATCATACAAAGCTATTAATTTAGGAGGCATCCACTTATTTCCTTTGAAAAATCCCAGTTTCATTTAACTAACTGTGCCATACACAAGTTTCTAGGAAGCAAAAGCAAATTATGATGCATGCCTTAAAATCCCCTACCCAGTGATCAGTGAATAGAGATAGTTCAAAGGTTTCTGAACTATGAGTAGCTTCTAAAATCTCCCCACCTACGTGGTTCATTGTAAGACGGAGACTTGGTCCTTCTCTTTCTTGCCGTAACTGATACCCACTTAAGACTTTTTGTTGTACTAAATATAGATAGCTAAACTTTTTATTGTTACAGGAAATTTGTGCTCAGAAGTTTCCGGCTTGTATAGAGATGTCAGATAAAGCACACAGAGAACCAACCCTTCCCCAATCCAGCCTATGCATACACTGCTATATAAAGAAAAACAATTGCAATGCCCTAGATGTATCCTTTTTCTACTACAGTTGATACATATTTTAGTTCTAGCATGTTTTGTGCTCTAAAAGAAAGAAACATTACATTACATTACATTAATAAATTTTTTTCAAGCACATTGGCCAGGATCCAAATAAAACTAGTGCCTCACGCTCAAAGGGACTTTAGACTTCTTTTCCTCAAGTGGAATCTCGTTCCCATGCCATAGCTCAAATTGCTTTTGAAACTGAAGGTGCTTTTAAAAGCAGAAGGTGACAGGGCATGGGGACTGGAACTACTATTCAGAGAAGGAAAGATCAAAAATCCCACTGAAGATGTGTAACTCCAAGTATATGACTGAAGTGGTTCTTTAAGACCTTAGCCATTATTCCGTAAAATAAAACCACCAGACGACGTCTAATCTCCAATCTGTATGTCAATACAATTTGTTTTGCCAAACTGCTTCATTTTGGTTCATATTTCTGTACCCCACCGCATACACCATCTTAGTGTTCAAATAATCTCCCTTCTGTCTTTGATTCAGGTCAGGAAACAATTTCTGACTATTGCTGAGACAAAAGAAAGAACCAGTAAAGTAGAGGGACTGCACCTCATTTCATCACCTTAAAGCACTGGTTCCCAACCAGAGGTCCAAGGACCCCCAGGGGTCTGCGAGAACTAAATTAAGGTCCGCGAAACAAAGTTATAAACCCATAATAAATTAATATTTTTGATTAAAAGCTTTCTATTATAAAATATATATATTCAAATATTATTCTAAGTTTAATATTTAATTAACAGTTATGATTAAAGTTTATTTTCAAATTCTCGGAATTTTTATTTTGAACCTTGGGGTCTTCACCGATCAAAAAAGTCCTAGTGGTCCCTGGTCAAAAAAAGGTTGGGAACCACTGCCTTAAAGGGAGCCAACTGGCTGTCTTGGGGAGAAGTCTCCTTTGCCCAGGATCTGGCCATTATATTGCTAATCAAAAGTTCTTGGTGATTAGTCTCCTGTAGTAGTAGTAGTAGATTTATTGCGGCATTGCGCCAATAAAGATTAAGAACATAACAGCAATGTCACCACGGGTACATTGATATTGTTTAAAATTAGTCTCCTGTAAGTCACGCAAAGAGCTTACTGAGATTTTGTTCTGTTGTTTTAGTTCTGTGTTTTTATTTTATTGATCAGGTTTATATTTTGCAAGCCTCTTTAGGGAGCACTTTTGCAAAGAGGGGAATTTAAAAAAAAAACCTTAATAATTATGTATCCATGGCACATGTTCAGTGACTGAAGACTGACTTAATCTTCAACCCAGAGGAACATTTAAATTTAAAATGGTTTATTTGATAAAATTAATTAAAAAAAATAAAGGCCTAATAGTAACGATGAACTACTAATACTAATGGTTTATTTAATGAATCAATAGAATCTTAGAAAACAAAACAAATAATATATCCTTAAATACTTAACCTAGACTAACTATGCACCACCATTTTTCATATTCACCCATTGAACAATAGGTCAGGAAATCCTTGCTGAGTCCATGCTTTCATCATGTCTTCCAGGTGGTATCACAGAATGGGAAAAAATGTTCACTTGTAAACTATTACCACAATACCCTAGCCCTACTGAATGTAACGCAATGCACTTTTTGAGCAGGGCTGTTAAGGCAGGGGATGCGGGTATCTAGGGAGGCAAAATTCCTGAGTTTATGTTTACCCTGAAAGCCCATGGAACTAGGCAAGTCAAGTGGTTTATTTTCATATGATGTTTGAGTTGGGAGTAGGGTTGCCAGCTGCGGGTTGGGAAATACCTGGAGATATTTGGGGCGGAGCCTGAGGGAGGCGGGGTTCGGGGAGGGACTTCAATGTCATAGAGTCCAATTGCCAACGTGGCCATTTTCTCTAGGTGAACTGATAACTATCAGCTGGAGACCAGTTGTAATAGCGGGGGATCTCCAGCTACTCCCTGGAGGTTGGCAAAGCTAGCTGTGAGGCTGACACTGAAGGAATCTTTGCCTGGGGCTCAGTGGTGACTCTTATCAGCTTTGCTTCTGAACAACATGTGTCATATGGGGCCATTAGTCATTCTCTATTACTAACAGTCAAACTTTGGTGCGAAACCTGTTTAATAAATGTTTCCATGGCAATGCGCACAGTCTTTCCTATGTTAACAAATACGCTCTTCATATGGTTAAAGCAACGTAGTTTTATGCCTACATCATGACAAATATTTTTACAAAACAGAAGAAAGCCAGAAGAAACAGAAGAAAGTCATGAAACGTAGAAATAAAGCTGTGTTACATGAAGCCATAGCAACAGTATACTTAATAATACAAAGATTTCTAGTAGGAAGGTACAGTTGGAAATGTACTAACCAAGATCTGACACATTTGTGCATTCTCTGAATTCAAACAGAGTTCTTTCTGACATCCAGGACAACCGGAAACCTTCCGATCTGACTATTGTTCCTGTACCTTGCTGTCCGGTTTATCTTCTCATAGTGAGAATCAGGAGGGAGCAGGAATGTAAGGTCACTTAGCCTGGCAGGAGTACCTTATAACCAGAAGAGTTATCCCATCTTCCTGGCCAACGGTACCATCTTGATCGGTACTTAAGTATGCAGTGTTTCCAATTTCTTCCACTCATCAGACCATCTCACTCACTTTGGAGGCCTTTCTGATTTTACGTAATAAAAGGTAGGGCTTTTTGGGACACGACTCATTGCTACAACCAGAACCCTTTTCCCAGGTTGTCCCAAGACCTGAGGGAGGAAATGGAGGAAATTGACGCATCCTTATATGGCACTTTTCCTTTTTTTAAACAAACAAACAAACAAACAAAAAGCACTAAGAATAGGTCCTGTATTAACATTAGATATGTTTGTTCGGTTCTCATGGGTTGTACCCACTGCCTACTAAGCAAGGCAAAGACTTTCTTTTGCCTTTCTTTTTATTTCAGGGTCTTTTGACCAAAGGTCTTAAGCACAAATACGTAAATTAAAATAAGTTAAATACTATAGTATACAAATTTAAAATAGACAACAGGAGTAATTTAGGATTCTTAAAATACTTAAACATTAAAATCAAGATCATTTGACAAATTTTAAATTACTCTACAGACACAGCAGAGAATGCAATAGTGCTCATGTCGCTCTACAGATACAACAGCAACTACAGTGGTAAACATAATGTAACAATGATTTTAATCTTGTCGTCCCTTTAGAGAAATTACTGTTACCAAATATTTTGCGACAGATTTAGTTATTTCTGGATCAACATCACTCATCAGATATGAGACCACCCAGGATTCAGCAGGAAGATGGTATCTTGATAAAATAGGTGCGATCCAGGTGGCCCTGGATATAGCCCACAGATCACAGAATAGCAAAAGGTGGTCTAGTGACTCAGTTGTTCCTGATGCACAGGAGCAAAGCCTATCTGAGAGTGGGATTTTATTAAATTGGTCGCTCAGTTCAGATGTTGGAAGGACGTTCAGTCTGGCGAGCATAAATTTCCTTCTTTTGCATGTTAAAGGCAGAACAAAAGCATTGGGGATAGAGACTCAGACAATGTTAGGCTACATTGCCTGCCCCTGTGTGGGGATAGGAGGCATGTCCGCAGCAGGGAAAGGCGCCACAGCACACCTCTACTGCCGTGCCGAACTGGTGATAGGCAGCTCACCTGCCCCATAGACTGGGTGTGAGATACATATAGAACATTACCTATAGAGTGGGTGTTTTTACCTGCCTGAAGCTGGTGTTACCTACAGAATGGGTGTTCTTACATGCCTGACAGCCCATTCCTGAATGGGAGGGCTGCACTGGTGACTGGAGGCAGCGCAGTCGCGCTGCCTTCAAAGGAGGTTTCGACCCCCACACACACTGAAGCTGAAACCTTGCCCTTACTTGCAAGCCCTGTGGAACTGCTCCCTAGGTGGCGTAAGTGCAAGTAAGGGCAAGGGGGCATTCCCGGGCCCAAAGGGCTTAGGAGGCCGTCTAAATGCAGCTCCTCCCCTGGACTCTCCCAGGAATGCCCCTGGGAGGACGGCACACAAAGGTGTGCCATCTAGACGCATGCGCAAGGCTGTGCTGGTGTCCCTGGGCAGCACTGCCACGGCAGCGCTGGGAGGATGACATCCCCCCACCCCGCCACCCTGGGCAACGTAAGTGGCATGTGCGGCTGTGCAGGGGGGCCAGACGCCGGAGCAGCCCCCTTCCTGGCCTCCTAAGGACTTTTGACCTTTCGGCTCAGGAATGGGCTGCCAATCACCTAAATAAATATAATTATTATTCTACATATAGCCATACCCTTAGGATGCTTATGGCTGGTTGTCACGTTTATTTACTTCATTCACAATCACATTTGTCAGTGACCTGCCACTTATAGCTGAACATACGAATCTGAAAAAAATACTGTTTGGGGACACATTGCATGGTTGTTGGTGGAAAGCTGCCATCAAGTTGCAGCTGACTTATGGCAACCCCATAAGGTTTTCGAGGCAAGAGACATTCAGAGGCGGTTTGGCATTGTCTGCCTCTGCATCACGACCCTGGACTTCTTTGGTAGTCTCCTGTCCAAATAGTAACCAGAGCTGATGCCGCTTAGCTTCCAAGATCGGACACAAACATATAAAATAAGGGGTAGAGTTAGCAACTATCTACAATGCAAGAGAATCCTCAAAATGCTATAGAAAGCCCATCATACCAGGTACCTGTAGAGCAGATGAACAAGAACAACAAAATTTTTGAAACAGTGCTTCTTCTATGGATTACATTTTCTTTGCATCCTCCCAGGGTTCATGTCATCAGACACACATTGTGAGTTCTGTGCTGGAAACTTAATTCCCAGGCATGTGTGGCCCTGATTCAGTTTGGGATCATATCTTGCAGGGAGAGAGCACTTCAGGTTCCCCTGCCATTTTCCCAACATGAAATGGATCGTGGATTGCTATTTGCTCCACTGGGGAAACTTATTTGCAGCCTATCAGTGTATGTATTTTCTCCAGTGGGGGAAATAATGGATCCTAGAAATGTAAAAGCATAGGGGGGGAGATAGAAAGAGGTTTTTAAAAAATTATGATGAAAACTTTGAGGGAGCACTGAAGGAAAAAAAAATCCTATGGAAATTTTTTTCTGTTTTAGGAATGCTTAGTTAAATGCTTCTTAAGCCAAAGTTTATCACACTTGAAATATATACCATAAAAAAGTTTGAGGACTTTTTCCAGGGGGAAAACTTGAAAATATGGGGAAACACTGGTGGAAAACCTGTTACACTGTAGACATACATAACATTTTCAAGATTTAAAAGATTAAAAAATGTAAATAGTTTGGGAAACAATTAATATGCTTTAATGTGTTTAATAACAATAAGTTATTAAAAGTTCAGTGTTTTTGATGTTATAATGCTTAGCTTCGTATCTAAATACAGTGGTAGTTCTACAGGAGAGTTTCTGTCCAAATAACACACTTTCTTTTGTTAACTAATTAATTTGTTTTCTGCCTTCAACTTTAACTTTTTTTCCTACCTCCCAAATGGCAAAAATTAAATATACATGTGCTATGGTAGCATAGCAGTTTGCAACTCAAGCAATATCAAGAATTGGGAATACTTAAATTTTTTCCTATAAAAATGAAGACATTTATACTTTTAAATTCCATAAATATGCCAAACTGTACAATTTTATATGCTAAGTTATAAATAATGCATTTTAAATCAGTTTGTAGGAAAGGAACTATGGAGACAGCTGTTTCTGAACGGGTGCTGCATACAGACACAAGGGTGATGCCTCCTGAGTTTTTCTGAAGCACCTCTTACTCCAGCGAGGCAGCAGAAAGCCAGGACCAGCATTTTTCTTTGGCAAAGTTACACTTTAGTGAAGAAGCAAATGGGTAGCAGGCAACCGACTGTGGGTGGGGAATGGGTAGCAGGCAACCGACTGTGGGTTGGGGGCATAGGGGATTACTGCCCTAGTCAAGTACTGTAATCACTATACCATACTGGCAGAACAACCAGCCAGTAGAATTTATTTAATAATTTAGTTACTTAATTTATACCCCACTTTTCTCCCTAATGGTGACCCGAAGTGGCTTACAGTATTCTTGCCTTTATCTTTTATGATCACAACAAGCCTGTGGGGTAGGTCAGATTGAGAGTTTATGAGTCATCCAGCAAGCTTCTGTGGCAAACTAGGGATTCAAGCCTGGGTCTCTCAGATCCTACTACAACGCTCTAACTAGATCTGCTAGTTTTGATCTGCTAGTTTTGATGGATCCTTCCTTCCATTTGTTATATGCTTTTCAATGGAGATACTACCAGTTCCATTCAGCACGTATTAACATCAGATTACATAAAACATGTTCTGAATTAGCTAAAACATAAGATATTATTGCTCCCACAAGGATAGCAACATTGGCTCAAGGTCAAAGTTTCATAACAAAATTCTTAGGAGTGGCAGGTAACAGGTTCGACCACTGGAACCTATGGGTTGGATCCTGACTACATTTTTCAATAACTGGACATATTTGCTGCATTCCCCCTCCTCATTCCTTTGCTCTGCATCCTTGTCCATTCCACACTTCTACTCACTCCTAGATACCAGCAATGGGAGGTGAAAGATATAATCTATAGTCACTGCCTTCCAGACCGGCACCGTCAGCAGTTTGTAGTACTGTGGCAGTGGGTCACAAAATATAAAGTTTAAAAGTGGACTCCAACTCAAAAAAATTAAGAACCACTGGGATTCCTTATACTTAAAGCCTTTCTGAAGATGCCTCTCTAACGTTTTTTCAAATACTTCCAACGAACGCAACTCCATAATTTCCTTTAATGACCCAAGGACATTTCCTGCTGTAGGTTTCTTGGGTGTTATATTTTTCTAGTAAGGTCTTTTGGCTTTCTACAAGAGGAGCGGCAGGCATACTTCTTATATAAATACTCCTTCCACCCAACTATAATAATAAAACCACGTAAACTATACCAAGACACATTCCAGCAGGTGGTCTCATATGCCTATCTGCCTCCGTCTAAGCTCATTTCTTACTTCAACACATGGCCGCAACTACAAACCAATCATTTGCATTTGTGACAAGTAAAGCTAGATATTTAAATCATAATTTGTAAGGAAAGTACACAGGTTTTTTTAACATTACATGGGAATTTTCTGTTTTCCTTATTTTTTTTCTTCAAACTTTACTTTCTGAGAAGAGTGAAAAAAAAAAGGCTGGGGATTTACTGAAAGCAAGGGTATGAGTCACATCCACGACTTATAAAGGGTCCCAGAGTTGTTTGGTGCTAGCTTTCTTCACTTAACTTATACTGCAAGGATGACAGGCACTGAACCAGGCACAGGAGCCAACTGCACCACTGGGTTAATGAACACTTTCTTTAACGCTTGCTTTGTACAAATGTGTGCGCTCTTGCATGTTCTCTCTCTCTTTCTCTCATCAACACATTTCGTGCTGTTGGGTTAGTGTGAGGTGAAAGAAAAGGAAGTCAGTGGCTTCTCTGCTGAACAGCTCGCATCGGTGTGGAAACGACTTCCAACAGCAGGTAGGAGGATTGATGCTTTTTTAAAAGATGATGTGCAATGAGATACAGGGCAGGTGGGGGGGGGGAGGAAGCGCTGGAAATGAGTGGAGAGGAGCTTCAAAGTCTTTGCTTCACCAATAGAAACATATTTAAACGTTCATTAGACTCATACTCTGATGTAAATACACATAAATAGGAGCTCCAGGATAGAGGCAAAGTCTTAATGCTTTAAATCTTACGAGACTTGCTTCTGATTTAACATTATGCCATCTGCAGAAGGACCAGTGTTTAATAGTACCACCTTTTATTGTTGCACTACACAAAATGGTTCACAAACCTACTTGGATAAATGATTAGGACTGTGGATTATACCACTGTGTATAGCTTATTGTAAGTAGGATCCTATTACGTATGTAATTTCTGCACTGCTTAATTTGTCAACACGTATGCTATGCTTTAGTTCTTTCTGGTGGTTCCAGACTTCTACAATCCTAACACATTGGTTATTGAATATCCCATTTTGTTGATTGTACTGACTCACTATGTGTAATCCACCTTGAGCCCTTTGAGAAAGGCAGACTGTAAATAACATAAGTGGAAAAAAAATATTGATTTTTGCAAGGCAGTTTTTTATTTTTGCAAGTTGCATACTTGCATTGGCTTGCTAAACTTGAGGGCCACAGATCAAACATCCCATTCCAAAAATTAGTTCCACTGATGCCCTGTTAAAATTAATAGTATTCAAAGTTAGGAGGAGGAGGACATTCTGTAATGTGGGGAAATTTCATTCAACCACTTTGCTGCAGTCCTCTTTCATAAATATACAGTTAAAGTACAATTCAATTCTCATTTAGAACACTTACTGCTGCTTCTATATTCTAAGGGATTTTAAAAAGTGATGTATAATAGCAACATTTAAAAAACAAAAACCTATATAAATGTTAAATAATGCAAAACTTAAACTGCACACAAAGAAAATATCAGTGTCTGCCTTGGAAAATAAAAAGTGTACAAGTCAGCTTGAAAGTTGGCCAAGCTCCCAAGTCTGGCATCCCGTCCCTACTATTTTTGTGTGCATGTGTCCAGATGTACTGAAGTGCAAGCAATTTTGAAAATATTTATACAGGTACATAGATCTTTGAGGTAGCTGTATGAGAAATTCAGCCTTTAATTCAGCCCATACAGCTATGGCCAATAAATGTCAAACCCTTCTGAAGGATAGAATTGAACATATGCTATGGCCAAACTATTTGCTGTGGACAAATCTAGTCTTCCTTGGTTGTTCCTGAATAAACATGTTTAAAATTCTGAACTATATATGTTCACACACACACACCCATGTAAATATATCATTTGAGTCTGTGTACAAAGCAATGCCCTTCTGCAGCATAATGATACAAATCCGGAAAAGTCTTACTATGTACAACTCAGTCCCTTAGCCGGTGGATGGCCAGTGTGCTTTTCTTTCAAAGTTGTGCACCTTGAGGGAAATCCAGGGCCGAGTGTAAAGGAATCACAAAGCCCATGCAAAGGTGAAGAGATACTTTGCCTTGTCAGTATTGTGTTTAAACTGGATCAATGTTTCTTTCGATTGAGGAGGTTGCATTCTTTACTTTCAGCTAGTCTCAGAAATCTTTTTTTTTTTTTGTGAACAGAAGAAAATGAGGTATCGAAATGAATGTCCATGATATAACCAATGCTGTGGGTATTTCATGAGTCTACAATTAAACTGGTATCAATTACTGGTAGAAAGTGGGAGGAGAGTTTAATTTTTATAGGACTCAGATGCAGAATATTAACCCCAACCAGTTGCCCAGTTGCTCCCCACAATATATTGGTCTGACTTAGTGTTAGTGTTGCCGTTCTCCAGGTTGGGTCTGGAGTTCTCCCAAATTTACAACTGATCTCCAGACTACAGAGGTCAGTTCCCTGGAGAAACTGGGTGGAGTCTATGGTATTATAGCCCACTAAGGTCCCTCCCCACCCCAAGCCTCCACCCTCCCAAATACTCAGGAATTTCCCAACCCAGAGTTCACAACCCTACTTTGTATTAATGGACCACCCCCATTTGTGTTTCTCTGGCATATGGAAAGCAACATGGTGTTTTGTTATGCTGGTCCTCATCCTTTGAGTATGTGCCTCCAACAAACAGGAAGACTAGCAGTTTGCTATTATACTTGGGTAACCTTACTTGGGCATTTTGAAGCCACAGTGATTAATGTTCTAGGCAGGGAGAGATCTCTTAATTCTACTCATCAGTACTGCGAAGGGCCAGCTTTGAATCCCAGCAGCGCAGCTTTAACTTTATTCTACAGACTCACTCCAATGCTGAGTCACCTTGAAAGCATGTTTACAAAAAGCTGCACACTTGCAGCATGTGCCGCATTTCGGCAACTGTGTCTTCCGGCCTTTTGCACGTGTTGCCTGGTGGCTTCACTCAAGTAGTTTAATTTAGAATAAAGGAAGAGGCCATTTCCATTTATCACTTAAATTAACCCCCCGGATTTTAACCTAGCACTCACTTCCTCAATGCCCATCAGTGAAGAATAAATACTGCTATGCAATAGATGCAGTCTCATTCACTTCCTGAAAAAGAGAAACTGTAAAATATTTGTTCTTGACTTTACAGAAATAACTTTCTGAAACAATCTGGGACACGTGCATAGGCCACACTGCAAAAGTCCTTGTGGTGAACAATTCAAACTCCACCATACAATGAAATATAGAAGCTACTGCCTTTAATCTGGACAAAGGAGACCTTTCCCTCTCCCCCCAAAAAAATTGTTACACAACTATGAAGCTCACAGACTGGCCCTTAAACAAATCACTGCTTCTCAACCTGGCCTACTGGCAGAATGCTCGAGAACCAAACTCTTGCTCTGAGCTTTTTGGGAAAAGGGTAAAAGCGTGGTGTTAATACTGAACTTGTGACTGTATACACTTGAATGTTAAGAATACCCATTCTGAACTGGATCATTCACAGTGAAGTCTTCTCAGAGCATGTAAAGATATCAGTGTAAGAAAAAGCAAGGAAACACAGCCTTCTTTTATTGGTATATATTGAGGAGCTGGGGGCTGTTTTGTTTGATGTTTTAAGTATGTATTGTAAACTGTCTTGAGCCATGGGGAAACATGGTTATATATGTTTTAATAAAATACAATGATCAAACTTTATGAAACGGAGAAAATAAATTGGGTCTCAGAAAATGTATGTTTATTTACACATACTGAAAAACTTTACAAGTTTATAGAACATTTTACTGCCAGGATGCATTCTCTGTAACGTCATTATTCTCTTTGCATTACAGATGAATCACCTGAGAAATGCTGCAACTTCAGTTCTGAGCTCCTACTCTAAGTTTAGGATGTCATCTGCAGGCCATATGTAGTTAATGCTAATCGTGATAGGGGTTTTATCTTTTGACTGACTCCTACATATTAGCATTAACAGTGTGTGATGCCTATTCTCAGTTGAGATTCCACATGTGGGAGAAAAGCTGAAACATGAATGCCACACTACGATGCTAGTGAACAACTGCTGGAAGAGCAACAACATGTATTGGTTTAATTCTGCTATAAACAAAGCTTTAATTAAGAAGTCTCTATCAGGACAAGCATACTTGAACAGTTTCTATGTATGTCAACCAGGTCTTGTGTGGACTGTCTTTCTAGTACAGGTAGAGTATCCCTTATCCGGACATCCCATATCTGGACTGATCCGAAACAAGGACCCTTCGAGCCAGCATGAAGGTTGAACCGTGCTGCCTGTTTTCAACGTTTCCTCTCACCTAAAAAAATTAAAATGCAGTGTACGCTGCGTCGTAGGTGGAGACAGAAAGCCTGCCAATTGTTACTTTGTTGTTGATCTTGTTTAACAGCTGATACAGGTATTCTGGTGAGATAGTTACCCCTTTGCTTTCTGATGGTTCAATGTACACAAAACTATTACAAATATTGTTTCAAATTACATCCAGGCGATGTGTATGAATTGTATATAAAACAAATGAATTTGGGTCCCGTCCTCAAACTGTCTCATTATGTATATGCAAAAATTGCAAAATATTCCAGTATACTGAAAGTTCCAAAATACAGACCACTTCTGGTCCCAAGCGGTCCGGATAAGGGATACTCAACCTGTAAGTGATGGAACATCTTAAATTTGCCTACATCTTTAATTTGCCTACACACATTACTCATATTTCCATAGCACAGTTGGCAAAAAGCATAGCATGGGAGGAATTTGTATACCTCATCAGAGACAAAGCAGGGCGTCGAGGGCAGCCATTGTGCCGCCAGCACTTCCATCTTCAGCCACAGCTTCTTGAGCATCACTCTGTCCAATCATGATTTAGATGGTTCTGATCCGCAGAGCAGTGAAATGGGACCACCCACAGATACCTTTCAGAGGAGCTGGACTGTCTAGGCATGCAAATGAAAATTAGCACATAAAAGAAAAACAAACACGAACGTGGACTAAGCACACTCAATGACCTCCAGGAGTCATGGAATGCTGAAGGCAAACAGGAAACATTAGTTTGCTGAAGCTTCCAGCAGCTTGAGATTATTACTAATCGGTAGTCATTAGTATATAGGTAGGTTGAGAAGGAATAAAGTTATTATTAACGGAAAACTCAAAATGTAAAGTAATGGGGGTTACCGCATTATGTATTCCCAGCGATGTATTAAGTTTGAAAATGTTATAAAAAATACTGTTCGCACTTTCTATGAATTCCCAGCGATGTATTAAGAGTTTGAAACTGTTATAAAAAATACTGTTCGCGCTTTCTATGTGTTCCCAGCGATGTATTAAGAGTTTGAAACTATTATAAAAAATACTGTTCGCACTTTCTACGTATTCCCACCAATGTATTAAGAGTTTGAAACTGTTATAAAAAATACTGTTCGCACTTTGTTTGGGCCCTTTAGCTGTGAAGACGTCTTCCAACCATTTTTTAGCCGTGGCATCCAAAAACCCGTTTAAAGCGGTGTTTTTCTAACATTTTCAAACTCTAAATACATCGCTGGGAATACATAATGCGGTAACCCCCTATGTAAATTATTAGAAAAGCAGAAGACAATAACAATAGCAAAAAGGTAACAAAGTGATCAAAAAATGCAGGCCTTTAACCTGGTCCCACAAATAGAGCTTGGAACAATCAAACTTGAAACAGCAGTTAATAAAAGCTGGAGTTCCATGACAAGCATGCAAGTCCCAACACTAGCAAGCACGCACACCAATATCCCTGGTGTATGAAGCTTTTAAGGGCTCTAGCTTCTTTGAAACCAAGTTTTTCCCAGAAGAGAGCAGTTGAAGATCAGAACAAAAATACTTTCTTCAAACCTAATTAATTCCCACTCCCAAATTCGTTCAGCCACAAAAACAATTTAAAGCATCCTGATATTGGGATTAGAAGAGAATCTCAAATACACACTGCAATGAGTCTGCCAAGAATATTGCTCCTGTAACACTGACAACACCTTTATATACTACAGCCATTCTCCTCTTGCTTCTCGGTTGGCTCAAATTTTCCAGGCTTTGGCCTCAAATAAAATAAACTGATGTTTCAAACAGACAAATAACATCATGGAACAAATGAATGCGAGCATGAGAAGTTGCTTTTAATTCATGCAAACGTCCTATCTTCTGATTACTTTGAACTTCACAGACTGCACACTGACTCCAATTATGAAAATGACTGAGTTTCGCTAGCATTTTCAAGAATATATTTATTCAAAAATAAAATCAATTATTTCCCATGGTCGAAAACCTTCTGGAAGATTTGTATCTTTAATTCAAGACATCTTTGAATAAAAAGTAAACGTAGTCCCCTGTGTAAAGACTGGGTCATTACTGACCCATGGGGTGATGCCACATCACATTTACTAGGCAGACTATGTTTATGTGGTGGTTTGCCATTGCCTTCCCCAGTCGTCTACATTTTCAACACTTTGAATACCAGCAGCAAAAAAGGCACTCACAGCAACTATGCAGGAATAAAGAGGGTATTTCAGATATTGTGGTCAGTGGATCACATTTTTCTGTGTAATATTGCTCTAATTTAAGCTTCTCTCACAATGCTTAACACCACCTCATCGGTAATTTATTTATAGTGAGACTCTGTCTCCACAGATGGAAGTCTGTACCAGATATTCTAAATCAATAAACTACTTAGAATACAAGTCAACGTCTTCACCACAATCAACTGCACCTGCCCACTACACAACCATATGGCTGGCTGCCATTCCCCCACATATGAATATTGTCCATTATGTATCAGATAACCCATACGAAGGCACTGCTACAGTTAGAGAGACAAATATGGGAGAGCATATACTGGCAACTAGCCAGAAGCGCAGAGAGCAGGGCGAGCACTTCATTGGGTGAAGGACCTGACAAGCCACCCACAGGTTTTGGTACAGGTAGGATATAGATGAGAACATAAATTTTTGGTTAGCAGTCTCTCCCCTTCTTGAACCCTATTACCAGAAACACCAAAGACTGAATCCAGTAGTTTACCAACCACATACTCCACTACTGCAGCAATGACCCTCTTCCAAATTGAATAACATAGCCTGAGGTTCAAAAATGGCTGAGCTGTGAAGGTCAGATCTATTGGAGACTAAATGGGTGTTTGCTCAAAATGCATCCTGTCGTAGAAGACAAACTGAAGAGATCACTGGGTTCTAGTCCTACTATTTAACTGTTTGGTTTCATCTTATACCCACATTTGCCTATCAGAATTATTTAAAATGTTACAAGAACCGTAACATTTGTACTTTTATCAAATATGTCCACTATGGCTAGGTACAGGCTGAAGCAGTAACAGAATCAACTAGGAACAAAACTGAAATCCAACTCCCAATTCCTGCTTGAAGCAGAACATCTGGACAAGTTATCGCATCAGGTCACATCATTCATTACTGAACTTCAATCTCAAACTCTCCCTTTAAGTGATGCGTAGCAGTGTCCTTCATCTTCCATTCTTTGGCGTTATACATCATCAGCTTCAAATTGTATTAGGTGTTATGCTGTAAGGGAGAAATATCATCTACCAGGATTTGAACTCTGATTTCTAGTGCAGGCACCCTGCTCACACTATTCAGTGAAAGCTTGAAAATACTCAAAGGCACAGCAAACCTCCCCACCTAATGAAATTTTTGCTGGGTCTTCCATTGACGCCTAAATTCTGGTTTGATTTAAAACCAAATGGGAGCAAGAGCAAATATCCAGTTTGGTTTTTCCTTTAAAATCAAGAAACTTTTCATTAAAATTCATCTTTGGAGAAAGATTTAAAGAATGAAATTGGTAGTTGAAACACTGTCAATTTAATTGTGTTCTTTCCCCATACAAAACGTGTAATATTAGACTGATTCAGTTTTTGATACTTCATTTTCATCTTTCACTTCTTTCCGTCTGTCTTCACTGATCTGCAACAAATGGTAAACATTTTCAGTTATTCTTATTCCTTCATTTGACACAAGTCAAGAGACACTATGTTCACATGATATCGCCTGCAAATTAGCAATAGTGATGTGAAAACCACAACCACCACCTCAAAAATCATTTGGGTTTTTAAAGTTTTCCTGTCAAATGATTGAAAAACGTAAGGGCTTTTTGAAGCATTTGACAGGAAAGAATGAAAAAAAATACAAGTGGGCAAAGCACCCCATCTGCTCTTTGTAGTCAATTACTACCTCCACTATTTCTAAGCAAAAAACCTCTCCTTTGATAAGGTGGTGATAGCTGGAAGTGAAGATGGTTTGCTACATGCAGATCCATGCTGTTTCCCCCACAGAATGATGCTCATAACTTGAGATAATCACCCCTAGTTTTCACTGCCTCTTGATCCAATGCAGGAAGCATGGGATTTGTACATGGCAAGCTTTTCATGCTGCCAGCTACCTTCTCTCCTTGCCCAAACAAGTTTTGGTAACTAGCAGGGAGGGCTGGCTTACAAACACCATTCGGTGCCAGGACCAGAATTGTAAACATCTGGGCCAGACCTGAAATAGGTTGAGGCATTTAGAATTAGGGAGGTTCACATGACAAGCCCCCACCCTAAATCAAATGGCACGATTCATTTGCAACTGTGGATTTACTCCCTTTGATAAAACAGGTCTTTTCCCGGTTGGTTTGACTGTTTCCATCCTGAGAAAAACTAATTGGCTCCAGCTAAATGCATCACTAAGTTTTAAACAGTTCTATTAATACTGGTAGAAGATCCCTTATCCGGACATCCCATATCTGGACTGATCGGAAAACCAGACCCATTGAGCTGACATGCAGGCAGATTTGTGCTGCCTGCTTTCAATGTTTCCTCTCACCTAAAAAAATAAAATACAGTGTATACTGCATCGTAGGTGGAGTCGGAAAGCCTGCCATTGTATATTAAACATAAATGAATTTGGGTCCCATCCCCAAATTCTCATTATGCATATGCAAAAATTCCAAAATATTCCAATATATGGAAAGATCCAAAATACAGACCACTTCTAGTCCCAAGAAGTCTAGATAAGGGATACTCAACCTGTATATACTATATTGCAATAGACTACAGCTCAGTTTCAAATTCAGATAAGAATTTCACAGAACAGTAGATGAAGAGGTTGAGTTTTTGAGATGTGAAAATAAATACCAATATAAACATTTTAAAACCTGCATAAATTCTTTTATGACGAGAAATAAAAATACAAAAAAACCAAATCTCTTAAGATTTGGCAGCAGTTCTACTACTCAACAACGCTAAACTGAAGTCAGTGGGTGATCCTGGCTCTCTCCGTTCTTTTAGCCTAATTCTGCAAAAAATATTTTCTCATATTGGCTGCCTTCCTACTCACTTTTTCTTTGCCATCTCTTCATCACAACATTTTGTACTTTATTCAAAGCCAGCAGGCAGTATACACATGTACAGCATAAAATGGGAAAGATTTATGCTTGTGTATCAACAAGCCTCTTTTTCTTTGGACATATACATGTGATTAGTGGAAGGGCTTTGGTCCCCTGCTCACTTGTAGTTTAAAGGGAACAACAGGAATTTCCATAGGAATTGATATTTAAGATGACATAAGGAAAATACTGTTAATGGCATCTAAAATACCTTAAAATGCAGTACTGCTAATGAATAGATACCATGTGGAAGGCTTAGAGCTGGAGAAGAATAGAAATAGTATTCCATTATGTACACAATCCTTAGCTTAGGTGTCTTTGGTTTCTGGGACCAGAGGTACAATCCTAAATAAAGTTACAGCCTTCTAAAGTCCATCAAAGGGAATGAGCATAGAAAGGTGAAATTCTGCTTAGAATTGCACTGCTAATAACCAAACATTACCCATTTATCACAAAAAAGTATTACTGTGGTTTCTGGTGATTTAAGGGAAGGGAATACAGTTTTAACCCTGAGAATATGTGGACACATGAAATCCTATTATTAATTAATAATATGCTACATTGTTATACTTATTACTTAATATTGTGATACTTATTACTGTTCATGTTCACGGAAGAAAGGGGCATTCATGGCTACTAGTTAAAATGGATACTAGTCATGATGCATGCCTCTTCTCTCCAGGATCAGAGGAGCATGCCTATTATCTTAGGTGCTGTGGAACACAGGCAGGATGGTGCTGCTGCAGTCGTCTTGTTTGGGGGCTTCCTAGAGGCACCTGGTTGGCCACTGTGTGAGCAGACTGCTGGACTTGGTCTGATCCAGCAGGGCTTATGTTCTTAACCAAAAATCCAGAATTATAGAAGGGGTGTGGCTGACACCTAATGCGCCACACCAAAATCTTCTTGATTTTTTCATGGAAGTCTATATGAGAGTACATCTGTCCTTTGAGTATGAGACTTACTAATTTCTGAGATCTTTCCAACAACCTGGGCCAGACAGCATGATGAAGCTGCAATATGAAGGTATGTAATTATATACACAGTTAAAACACAAACAAACAGAAGTTTTAGCATGCTTCCTTATACCTGGGTGATAGGATGGTTTGTGTGATACACAGTTTTTACCACCACTAGTTTCACAATAAATATGCAAAATCATTCCTAATATTAAGCAAGTGCTTTGATGCAAATATGCAATGGCATTTGCTTATGTCATTGACAATATCTGGCAAAGAAGCAGCTTTTCACACAGAGATGTTACTTCAGTAACATCTTTACCACTTCACTTTTGTTCAGCAATAGTACTGTTGCTTTTTATGTTGCAGAAGTGATGCCTAAGGCAAATAGTGGTGCAAATGGATTATTTATGGAGAGTAATGAACTACCTTTGAAAAAAAGCCTGTGTGTGTGTGTGTGTGTGTTAAATGCCGTCAAGTCGTTTCCGACTCATGGCAACCCTATGAATCAATGTCCTCCAAAGTGTCCTATCCTTAACAGCCTTGATCAGATCTTGCAAAATGAGGGCCATGGCTTCCTTTATAGAATCAATCCATCTCTTGTTGGGTCTTCCTTTTTTCCTGCTGCCTTCAACTTTTCCTAGCATGATTGTCTTTTCCAGTGACTCTTCTCTTCCAAAGTACGACAGCCTCAGTTTAGTCATTTTAGTTTCTAGGGTCCATTCAGGCTTGATTTGATCTAAAACCCAGATTTGTTTTTTTGGCGGTCCAGGGTATCCGTAACACTGTCCTCCAACACCACATTTCAAAGGAATCTACTTTCTTCCTATCAGCTTTCTTCATTGTCCAGCTCTCACACCCTTACATAGTAATAGGGAATACGATGGCATGAATTAACCTAAAAAAAGCCTACTACAGCTCTAGTAAAACTTCTGTGTAGCGCCCACAATAGGACACTGGCAAATGGAATATCCACACAGCTTTAATCTTATGGAAAGCTTGAGACTATTGAAGTAGAAGAATGATCCTTTAAAACAGGCTGTAATTTTGAAATGGGAAGAAGAGGGAGAAATGTGAATAGACTGAAAGTAGAACTTATTTGGTGCTCCTTTTCTAGAACAAATAAATGAAGCAGATGGAACTACCAGACTGCAATCAGTTAAATCAGCATGACTGTAAATCCCAGTGTAAGATGAAGGCCCAAGCGCTTGCCAATTATACTATTTAAAATATATGTTATCTCACATCTCCGAAGCCTGAAGTAGCTTACAACTAATTTTGAAATGAAGCCACAAGGCATAAAATCCCCAATAAAATCAGCAAGAGACATCAAATCCAAAACAGCAGCAAGATGTCATTAAAACTCAGTGGCCTCTCAAGAAAATTAAAGAGGAACAATTACAAGAATTCAGAGGCCTTTTCCGTTACAAGTCCAGCTTTCAGACAGAGCTACAAAAATACACAAGGTGATCTATTCCAGCAAAAGCTAGGAACCATTCAGAGAGAAATTAGGTCTTGCCTTTTCCCATTCAGTGATAGGAACAGCAATAGAATGTCTTCCATACCATATATCATCTCCCTCTGCATTTGGAGAGCCTGAAACTGTTTTACTAGCTATTCGTTTTGTTTACTGCATTTACACTCCACTTTTTCTCCCATGGAGTATCAAAGCGGCTTGATCAAGGACATGTATTTGTGTACACACACACACACACACACAGACTTCCCTCCTCTAAAATGTTGTAAAATATACACAGCAATAATCTCATATGACTAATGAAAATTTGTATCAATCCTGCAAAAAAAATTGCTGATAACAAAATTGTTGGGGGAGGGGAGGTTCATGCCAAGCTGATTTAGCATAAATGTATTCATTACCATTCACTGAAACTCTTATATTGAACAGAAAAAAAGTGCAACATCAGATTGTGTGTGGGCGAAAGAAGGCAGGGATGGGCTAAGGGGAGGAAGCAGGAGCCTGATATTTCTTCTCCATTGTGAGAGTCATCTTCTTCTTTATACTAATCACAAAAATCCATAGATGAATGGATGATTTACCTTCAATTCAACTGGAAGAGAGAGACCTTGAACTCTTCGTATTAGTTCAGACTGGCTGCTTTCAAGATTATGAGCTGCTGTAACCTCATACTGGCCACAAAAGCTTGTTCTGGGAATATGAGGGCCTTCACTAATGTCTACAAAGTCTCCAAACCTGGTTGGGGTGGATCAAAATGATTAATTAACTGACACAAATAAGGCATTCCATATTCTCTAGCAGAACATTATCTCCCTTACTACTATCAATTAAAGTCTTGCCAATGTGTACAATCATTTGCTTAAAGAAAACAGACATCACTATCTACTATCTGCATCCTTGAGAAACATCTTTGAACCCCCACAAAAGAAAGTCACTAGATTGGATTTTCAATACATCCTCTTCTATAGTATCTAGCCTACGGCATTTTATAGAACAATTAAGTTTGAAAACTTTTATATTGTATACTTATACCTGTAGATGTGCAAAGCATCTTCCCAAGATAAAAAGTTTTATCCTTCAATTCCTTTACAATCAAAAAATTCAACATGCTCCAATGTTTATGTAAATTAAAACACAGTTCACTCTAGGAAAACCACAGGGTGATTCTACAGAACTGCTTTTGCTACAGCAGCACAACACACTGACATGCTACAGCTTGGCAAATAGGGGAAAGTTACCCAGCTCTATCTAGATTATCTGCAAGCCTGCAGTGGTGTTAGCAGCTCTGACAGAACATGAAGGTCTCTTGATTACCATACAAAGAGGCCAGAACCCATGCCTCTCTCTCCTTCCTCAGCTGTACGTGCATCACTGAATGGCAGTTTTAAAAAGCACCCCATTAAATTCTAAGTTCAATTCGCCATTTCAGGGCTCATTTTTAATAGGTTTTAACCCAATGGCAGCCACTGTTTCTCAATTTGTTGCTGGGGGGGGGGGGCACTGCCTCACATTGGGATACATATTGCATGAACAAAACACCTCCAAATGTGGGTGCTGCTCCTTTGCATTGAGATTTGTGTGCCACTGGATACCTCACTCCCCCCTCGTGAACAGTTTTGCAACCTTTCAGGAAGGGGTGCCAAAAAATTACCAAAGGAAGACGGCAACTTATTTTATGAGGGGTGAAAACATCTGCAAAAGGCACCTATTGCTGCTCAACACTAAATTTTAAACCACCGCACATGCCAGGAGCAAGCACCAAGTTCCAGGCACCCAGACAACCTATATGGTCTAGCAGGTAGACTGCCGGCATGCACCTCTTCACTCAGTACCCATAGTCCAGCATGGGTACATTGTCAACTGCCAACTTCAAACAAAGAATACATTACTTCCTTCCCGTGTAGAACTTTGAACAAGCCCAAATTATTCTTTCACACTGATTTGCTTCTGTCAAGACTGGAAGAAGAGTGAAGATTTCCAACCAAGTTATCTTCATTACCTTTCAGGAAGGTCAAGTCCAAAACCACTTGATGAGGAGAAAATCCCCATCACAAAAACTCCTAGCTGTAAGATAAGGCAGGCCTGCATTTTGCTCACCTATTCAATGGCACCATTCCTTCAGAATTTTGTGAAGCTTTTTGTTTGACCACATCCAGTTTATACCTAGAGAACAAAAACAGTTACAGCAGAGTTTTATAAGGAATACAACACTGGTGACTTAACTTATCTGGAAGAATTAATACACACGTTACTCCACTCCCTTTTGTATATTCATGAATGCTTCTTTGCTTGCTAACTTCCATCTCAAATAGGACTGGAATGAGTATTCATTTTCTCTTGCCTACTCTCAAAGATCAAAGGAGCATCCTTCCTGGCTCTGAATAATACCAATTGAGGGCTCCAACCATTCACAAGATGAAGAGACTGGGAAGCAGAAAAAGGGATAGTTGCCTGAAGAATATTCTCTGACTGTCTGCCCGCCATGTCAAGTTTTTGCAGTACACTGAGCTAGGTCATCTAGTGCACTGGACATGGTACACACATCAGCTCTCTCTCACAAGGATGTAGTAAAACACAGAAAACATATGGGCATAGTTTATGATCAAAGATTCTTTAACTGTTCTAGTAACACACTCTAGTGCCATCTACTGGCAAGAGTGATGAAAAGCTTAAAGTCTGCAGCCCAGTAAGGAAAAACTAATGCAGCTATTTGTACAGGTTTTTATATTCCTGTAAATTACATATACATCATTTAAGCTCTGAAGTACAACGGATCTCAGAAAATTAGACAAATGATACTTTTGTAGGAAACCTAGGTTAATACTCACTGGTTATGCTGAAATATTTCAAATGCCACATTTACATCAACATCCAGACTTTCGAATGGCAGGTCTTTGTGAATTAGTTTGTGAACGTCTTTTGTAAAAGAACGAAGATTTTCCTTGAAATTAAAAAACAAACAGATAAAAGAAACAAGAAAGACATGCAGGATTCTAATAATGCAGATAACAAATTCAGGGCCTGCCTGAGTCAATAGTAGTGTCTGCTAGGTGTTCTATGAACAAGCTGGATAGAATAGGTCTCACCTTTGCTTGACCTTGGGCTGAAATCAGGAAACAGATTATCAGGGGTGACAAATTTGCTGTTAACTTTTAACCTGCTTTTATCCTGGGTAAAGGGTGCTACAGTTTCATACACTGGAAAAGGATTTAGGCCACTGGTTCACTTGCAACCAAGCAAGCTGAATGGTTACTCCAAAATCAACCTGGAGTCACATTAATAGATAGGGGTTGGTTAAAAGACCACCTTGTGCTCCAGTGTTCACTCTGAGTGGAAGTGAACAAGTTCCTTTTGCTCTCCAGGATTCACATTCAGACTACCCTTGTAAAAGTTCTTCACAAAAATGATTAATAAATACCTTGGAAGGCAGGAAGAAGCAGGGGTGTGCAAGCAAAAAAATGAGTGCACACACCAGAGCGTCATACATATAGTTTGGTATTATTACCTGAACCAGCTGTCTCCATATGCCAATTATAAAACAGATTTTTAAAAGGTGACAAGAATTTGAGAAGGGGGATCTGTAGAGATATACATAAAGTGGTAGCTCTTCGTGCAACATAAACTTGGAAGGGGTTCAATTTGACAACCATAACATCATTCCTTTAAAATTGTCCCCAGGTGGAATGTTTCTGTTAATGGAAAACTCCTATCAGTAGTGAAATATTTATCCATCAAGAGAAATATAAGCTTTGGTAACTCAATACATTTTTAGTATGTTTAGCTGTAATATTTTTTTAAATATTTATTAAAAGATGAGAATATAACAATAAAAGAAAACGGAAATATAACATTACTAAAATACACATACTACAAATTCTTGAAAATAAACTAAAACCGTGCTGCTAATATAACTAAATATCCATACCAGTGAACCAAGCAATACACTATTTATCTAAAATCCGATGATTATTACATCATTCCCTCTCAGCGATTTACACACTGGAGTGTTTTTTTTTCCCATCCTTGAGATTGTTACATTCCGGTGAGCGTCCAGTTCTGTATTTTTGTCATTATTATATGTCCACTTAATTAAAGCATAGGTTTCTTTAACCTTATCAAGTCAACTATTTAAATCAGGAAATTTCTTGCTTTTCCAATATCTCGCCAGATTTGTTCTAGCAACTGTTAGTATATGGAAAAACATAACTCGCATATCCTTTGGTTTATCTGGAAAATAATTTAACAAAATTGTTTCCAGTCTTACTGGAATAACAATTTCCAGGCCGCTGGATATGATTTCAATCACTTTCATCCAGTATGTTTGGCCTCTACTGCAGCTCTACCACATGTGTAGAAAATCTGCGCCAGCTGAATCACAATACCAACATTTACTAGCATTTTTGTCCAAGTTACACATTTTTGAACTCTGCTTGGGGAAAGATGCCGCATATGTGTCATCTTAAATAAATTTTCTCTGAATGCAAGACTTATTGTAAAATTTAGACCTTTCGTGAGTATAAAGTTCAGCTGTAATATATTACCGCTTGTGTTTCATACTGAAAAATGCAAGTTTAAAAGATTTTGCCATGAGACTTTATTGTTAAAAATGCTTTTATTACCTATAACACCAAATACTAAAGCAGCAACAGGACAAGCTTTTGAGATAGTCTACTATGCATGTTAGATCACACAGCTCAAGAGGTTTTGCTTCAGATTTGATACATTTCATAATTATTGCACTATAGCATCAAACCAGTATTGTTTCCTTGTAAATAATTCACATATCCTCCACTCTTAGTCCCATGACATATAAATGCTTGAATAAAACTAAAGGCCTTACTTTGCTCAATTATAGGTATACTTGGCAATGACCAGCCCAAAGCTAGGGCTAAAATACCCCAGATGCCTTGGAGGGCTTTTGCAGGATTATGTAGTGCAATTCATTCTTTACAATTTAGCGGAAACCATTTTTACCAACGTACATCTATATGTGGATGAAAACATCCATCACATTTTGTAATGCTTACCAGCTGACTCTCCCCAAACAAAGGACACATTGAAAACTGTCCAGAGACTCATTACTATGCTTACCTCTGTTGGCTTCCAATCATTCAGCCTGTTGTCCAAAATTACATCATAGCAGAAAGCGCCAGATAACACTACCATTGGAATCAACATTCAAAAGAAAATGAATATTTTAAAATACATGTAAGTTGCATTTTAAAATCTTAACATCATTAGACTTACTAAATATCTTTAACAACAGGATCAACACAAGACAGCTGCATGAAGTGTTGAACACATAAACACATGAAGCTGCCTTATACTGAATCAGACCCTTGGTCCATCAAAATCAGTATTGTCTACTCAGACTGGCAGCGGCTCTCCAGGGTCTCAGGCTGGGGTCTTGTAAGAATCACTTAATGAAATTCACATAGTACATTTAAATGTAAAAGATTTTTAAAATGGGGGGGATTGGAGGTTTTACCATTTACCATTAATTACCAATTATTTTAAAATTCAAAATATCAAGAAATAAATACATATTAGAGAAATACTTGCATAAGCAGAAATTATATCACATTGTGCTTTATGTACATCTCAATGGAGAAACTAAACATCACAAAATCAGCCTGCCTACCCTGCTCTTAATGTATTTCTGATTTTGACCCCACCTCCACAAAAAGCTTTTGAATACAGAATGTAAGATAGCTCCCTACAAGCACCTGCTAGGCTTAGCAACCCACGTTAAAAATATTTTTACTTAACTCACTAAGAACTACGGAAATTAGAGGCAGCAGCAAGACTCCACTTGCAATGGCACAAAATAATTTCAGAACATGAACTGAAAGACAATGCTACGGAGGCCAAGAGCTGACTGGGTGGGGAACAGCCTGGAAACTCCACATATGCCACTTAAATTCCATGAAAGAAATAAGTATCAACAGATGCTGGCTGCATAACACGTTTGGATCCACATGGAAAGAGAAGTCACTATTGTGTTCCTTTCACACACAAAATACTAGAACTTGGGGTTACATGCATGTATTGATGATAGGGTCAAAAGAGATAAGGAATACTTTTCCAGGCAGCTTACAAATTAAGTGACTCACCCACTTCCTAACTAGAAGAAGATAACAGACATAATTTGCTCATGTAATGCAATATGCAGCTTATCAAAAAACAATGGAAGTTTGAAAAAAGTGCCAATATACCTGGAACTTCTGGTCTTCTAACAAGAGTGACCAAGTAGTCATCTTTGAAGGCCCGTTCCAGCACACATCCCAGGATCATTGCACAAGATCGCCAGTAGGCCTGTAAGAAGGGTTTTCACACGAATGTTAGTCTGAAATAAAACATCACGGAGGTGCAGTTGAAAACAGAGCTTAAGCCTTAAAATGCAATATATATTTAAAAGGCTGCTAATATTCTTGGCATCTCTCCACAGGACATTCATCAGCAGACTGCCTGCTAGCACTGAAGGAAAAGTATTGAAACCGGGGCCATTTTCCAACTACGTATAAACACTGGTGAACTTTAGAGACGAATATACACATTCTGATATAAGCGTTTGAAAGCTTGTATTGCAGTAAATCTGCCAGTCCATTAGGCGCCATAAGAATGCCTTCTTATTTTTGCTGCAAGAGATTAACATAGGCATGTTTCCGGTTTATTGGACTACAGACAAGTGTGATTAAATAATTGATGTGGAAATCCAGTTTCTAGTAGGACAGAGATTCCCATTATCTTTAGCCCCACCTTGTGCTCAGCTACACTTGAATCCTTCAATCCTCTACATTTCATAGGAGTGAAATCAGATATAAAGGGGATAAAAACAATCTGGGGGGGGGGAATGGCAGAAGCCTACTTTGTTCACTTCCTCCGGATCTTCATCTTTGAAAGTGAGAAACTGTATTTCACACGACTGAGTCAAAGGCCGGTACATATCCCAGAGTTTTCCATCTACAAGGGCGAGTACAGATTTCTTACAGTGCCATTCGCTTAAATCTAGAGGAGGAGGAGGGAACCCAAAGGTTGAGAAATGTAGTTATGAACATGCTACAGATCTATGTTACAAAACAGTTGGCAGTTTAAAATTATCGGCTATGTAAATTCTCTGCATAGATAATCAGGAAGATAATTAGCACTTAGCTTGAGGGGAGCAGCCAATATCCATGAACATTACTGCTCAGCTTCTATCATCAGATAGCACCAGAAGCCAACCCCATTAGAATGGGCAGAAGGGGCTGAAGGGTTACAGGAAGAACATTTGCTTGTTTCAGCAAAATTTGTAGGACAGGTGGACAAAGATCTGAAGTCTACAAAGAACCACCACCACTTTAAAAATGAGAGGTGTGATATATAAAGTACTTAAGTCTTCATCAAACTTAAGCTTACAATGTTATTTTAAGGACATGTAATATACAATGCACAGGATGCACATACAACTGTACTATTTGGTATACTTATATTTAAGTAATGGAAGTGCCCAAATATTAAGTGTTAACGGTGATGCAACCAATGGCTGCAGCTTGATATTCCTGCCTGTCTTAGTTTTTGTATGTTTAGGAAAGAATAAAGTAAGGGGTGAAAACGTAAATTCTTCATATTGTAATACAGAAAGTAGAAGTCGTTATCATTTGAGCTTAGTATGCATCTTTCCTTCCCACTGAAATCTAGGGTGTCTGAATGTCAGTGAAGGACAGGATGAGGGTGAATAAACCAAACCTTTATCTTGACAAGAGAGCAGCACTATAGCTCAGAAACAAACCTGACAAAGGAGTACATGTATGGCCTGTTCCAGACATGGTTACTCTCGCAAAGAAGCAGCAAGTTCTCAGATTTAGTTGCTTCTAATTGCCTCTCTGTACATAGAGAGACAGGTGACAGAAGCGGCCTAGAGGTGCTGTTTTCAAGCTTAGCTGTTTAGCCAACGGCAGCTGTTCCACAGGAAAGGTGATCTAGCCACTGTCAGACATGCCTTACTGTCATTTATGTTAGATTAGTGATGCACACTCTAAATGGGGTGGCCCTTAAAGAGGGTGTGGTACATCATCTAGAAAAACCTTGTGTCCTGATTTAATCATATATTTTTTTCTGAACAGACAGCTCCAAATGCTTTGGATGTATCTGTCTAGGAAGCCACATCATTCTGGTGGCCTTTTCCTGTGTTTTTCCAGCTCTAGGCTATTGTTTTTCAGGTGAGGCAACCAGAACAGAAAACAGTATTCCAAATAAATCTTTTTAAAACACTGTTCAGTTGATTTCACATTACAAAGATGATGGAGGAATCTGAGATTAGTGAGAAATAAAAGAGGTTAGGCCTTGCCATCATAGTACAGGAGCAACATGGTAGACCAAATTTGCACCAAATATCTGAAAAAAATACTCTGCATTCTGCTTTGAAATCATCACCAACTCCGAAAACCGTTGCTTCATTAGTAATAGACAAATACAACAGAAATGCTATAGCTACCATTGTCTCTCAGTCTTTGATCTAGTTTTGCACCAGTATAACTGGCTGTTAAAATATTATTTTAAAACACTCCCTTTCAAGCTTTTAAACTCATGGTTTGAAATAATATCTTTACTTGAAAAACTGTTTTTACACAAGAATTTTACACAAGAAATGTCCAACTTTTCTCTTAGGGGATTTTCTTTCTCTTGAATTTTTCCATGTTTTCCCCAGGATCTCATATCTCTAGGTTTGATGGATAGAGTATACTCTCCCTTCTTTTCCTATATAGTTGGCAGACACAGAATTTTTATTATCCATCCATCCTAAAAGGCAGGCATATATAGTCATGGGGATAGCAGGGAAAATAGAGTATAGTACGAGATTTGAGGTTGATATGCCCTCTTATAGGTTATGAAGTACAGACAGAACTGATTCTTTCTCAAGTCCTTCAGAACAATTAGGCATATTTAACACAAAGATATTCCCTTTTCTTATAAAGTTTCTGTAGATGACCCTAAATTGGAAGGGAAAAATGCACTCAATATATTGAAATAGCACCTTAAAATCTGCAATTTGGGGGGAAAAGGTCAAAAATTCATTCCTTCCATATAGTTGCCAGAATTCTGCGGTCTGCATTACATATACCACACAAAAACATTTCCTTTTCATAGGGACTGAAATTAACATTAACTGACAGCAACTATGCTCCGCAATGTAATGGAATATGCATATGTCCTTGGAAACTGGGCTTTTTGGTCTTTCTTTGTAACAACCTCCCCCCAATACATAAGAACATAACATAATCAGATGTACTTCCGCTTGTAGCGTTGAACACATATCTCTGCCAACTGAATGCAACATTCATGCATCTGACAAGGTGGGCTCTAACTCACAGTAGCTTATTAATAACAACAAATACCACCACCACCACATTTGGAAGTCTTAAAGGTAAAACAAGACCTGTTGGACTGTAGAAAGCCAACACAGCTACTCATCTGGAAATTATTCTCCTTGATATTAGTGCTAGTTTGACTTGCCATTTAGATTAAGAGTGATAACTCCAGTACTCTGTTGCATTTACTTACGCATGGCACAAGTATATGGTGTGGAGAGTCCTTTGTTCATTATAAACACAGCGCCTGGGTGAGATTTGCCAACATACTTTACTTCAATCTTCTCAATTCGTGGATAAAGAGACAATTGTCTCTCTTTTTCCTTCGCAAAGACCTCATTGCGCATCTGTGCAATCTCAGCTGTTAATAGTCGAGAAACCGGATCTGTTGATACAAACCCTGAAAATAAAAGTAACGACACTGAACAACATACAGCTACTTTAGATCTAGTACAAGTAAATCTTATAATATATTATAATGTTTGTAATTATTATATTTACCAATGTTCCAGTCCTGAACACAATTACCCGGGAACAACTGCCCCTGAGTTCAGTGGAACTGGTTTCCAACTGTTCAGTCCTAAACAGAGTTACACCTGTTTAAATCCACTGAAGTAATGGACTTAAAAGGGTGTGATTCTGTTTAGGATTGTGCTGTCAGTGTGTGTACAATCAGATTCTAAATTTCTTATTAAATGAAGAAATGTTCCACTAATCAAGCCCTTTACACACAGAATTTTGAAACACTCTCAATGGCTCATATACTACAATATTTATGAGCGTAGAGGAGCTCATGGAGCTTTCCCACCTTTCTCTCCCACTGCAGCCCCCACCCAAAGTTTGTTCATGGGGGTCACCAGAGGGCGATGAAATTGGTAAAAGCCTCACCCCAGTTTAACCTACCTCACAGGGTTGTTATGAGGATAAAATGGAAGAAGGAAGAAAATCACACACACCACCTTTAACTTCTTGGGGAAAGAGTAGGATAAACATGTAATAAATAAAATAAATAAGTGCACTGTGTTATCTGGAAAATCAACTGACTGCTTACAATGAAAATATGGAATTAACAGTTAGCTAGGGACCCCCCCCCCCAAAAGAGAATTTGGGGATATCATGGGGGCTGGGGAGATGGGAAAATCATGCTATGCATGCAAAAAAAACTTTGTGTCTGTAGAAACGCTAGTTAGGATCCAAGCCACTGTCTACCTGCAACAGACTAACCCGGCTACTCCATTGGAATTTCATGCAGTAAATAAAGAAGTGTGTCATAATGACAGTGGCCAGAATCACCCACAGGAGCCCGCTATATGGATACAGCATAATAAAAATCAATTTTCTTTCTCTAATCAAAATTGGTTTCTAAACAACCAGTAGTTTCAAACTCTGAATTTTCACTTTTACCTTCTCTGACTTCAAGGTGCACCAGATTTTGTCATGTTTAGTTTGCTTCTTGGTTTGGAGAGTCTAAACACAGTCTGTGGTGGTCCCCCTCCCCTTTGCTCCTCAGTTTGTCCAATGACAACAATTTAAGAAGCATCGAGTTATGCCATAATCATAAATATGATTATGGCGTCGTATTTATGCCAATAAAGGTTTGCGTTTGTTTGTGAGTTATGATTGCTCAGGTCTAAGAACCTTAGGGGAGCGGAAGGAAGCAGAAGATGTTGCCACCCACACTCCCAGGGCAACAACCGGAGCCAAAAACCTCACAGCCCCAAGCGCCATATTCTAGTTCCCAGCCTGGCACGCATGAAGCATGGAAATAGGGCCCCACGCCACATTGGCTACCATGTTATCTTTATAGGTGACCTCCTAGATTTTCCTGCGTGAACAGGAAGCAATGGCTAAGGGCGTGAGAGCATACCTTCTTAGAGCACTGCAAAGCCAGCGTTCCGCACATGGTTGAATTACAGCCTGCTCAACCTTGTGTTTGTGTTAAGTGCCGTCAAGTCACTTCTGACTCATGGCAACCCTATGAATCCAAGTCCTCCAAAACGTCCTATCTTTGCTCAGATCCTGCAAATTGAGGGCTGTGGCTTCCTTTATTGAGTCAGTGCATCTCTTGTTGGGTCTTCCTCTTTTCCTGCTGCCCTCAACTTTTCCTAGCATGACTAAACTGAGGCTGTCATATTTTGGTCACGTCATGAGACAACAAGAGTAACTGGAACTCTTGTCGTCTCATGACGTGACCAAAATACGACAGCCTCAGTTTAGTCATCTGAGCCTCTAGGGTCAGTTCAGGCTTGATTTGATCTATAACCCACTGATTTGTTTTTTTGGCAGTCCACGGAATCCGTAACCCTTTCCTCCAACACCCCATTTCAAAGGAATCTATCTTCTTCCTACCAGCTTTCTTCACTGTCCAGCTGTCACACCCATACATAGTAATAGGGAATACGATGGCATGAATTAATCTAGTCTTGGTGGCCAGTGACACATCCTTACACTTCAAAATAATTTCTAGCTCCTTCATGGCTGCCCTTCCCAGTCTCAATCTCCTTCTAATTTCTTGGCTGCAGTCTCCCTTTTGGTTGACGGTGGAGCCAAGGAATAGAAAGCCTCGAACAATTTCAATTCCCTCATTGTCAGCCTTAAAGTTGTGTAATTCTCCTGTAGTCGTGACTTTTGTTTTCTTGATGTTCAGCTGCAGTCCTGCTTTGGCACTGCAAAGCCAGTGTCCTGCACACGGTTGAATTACAGCCTGCTCAATCTTCCGCCCCTTGCAAGAATCCCTGGGCTTCTTGCCCTTCATATATATGTGTGTGTGTGTGTGTGTGTAAGTGCCATCAAGTTGCTTCTGACTCATGGCGACCCTATGAATGAAAGTCCTCCAAAATGTCCTATCTTTGACATATTTTATATATATATATATATGTGTGTGTGTGTGTGTATATATGTATATATATGTATATGTATATACACACACACACACATCTTAGATAGATACACAGATACACAAACGTACATACATACATATATAAACACACACACATATACACACACACATAGACACACACACATACACATATATACACACACAGATACATATATATTCACACACACACACACATACATATATACACACACATATATACATATATATGTATGCACATATACATATATGTGCACACATATATATGCATACATGTATGTGTGTGTGGAGTGTAGCAACTATACACACACACATATATACACACACACATATACACATACACACACACATATATACACAACACATACATATACACACACACATATATATACATATATATGCACATATATGTATGCACATATACATATATGTGCACACATATATATGCATACATGTGTGTGTGTGGAGTGTAGCAACTATACACACACACATATATACACACACACATATACACATACACACACACATATATACACAACACATACATATACACACACACATATATATACATATATATGCACATATATGTATGCACATATACATATATGTGCACACATATATATGCATACATGTGTGTGTGTGTGGAGCGTAGCAACTATACACACACACACATATATATACATACATACACACACACACACACATATATATATAAACACATACACACACATGGCAACTATATATATGAAGCATGGCAACCAAGGCACGTCGAAGCGCGGTGCATCTCCCCCTTCCCGTCATCGGCGTTAGGAGAAAGCGGGTCCCCCCCCACGCCCCCGCCCCCCGGAGCTGGCAGCCACACCCCAGCAGCCCGCCCCGCGCAGGCCGCCCCGCGCAGCGCACTCACTCCTGCTGCAGCCCCGCCACAGTCCCCGGGCGGCCCGCCACGAAGCCATGAGGATCCGCCCGCCCTTCCCGCCGCCTCCGCCTCCTCCTTCCGGCCCCAGGACGCCGGCGGCGCGTCGCCCGCTGCTCTACCGGAAACCCGCGCCGCGACTTCCGCGTTCCGCCCCGCGCGAGAACCCCGGGGCTCCCGGCCCGGCTTGGCTGGCACGCGCGCAGAGGGGCGCCCCGCAACGCCCCGGCCCCGGCGCCTCCCCGCCGGCCCCGGGAGGTGCGCTTGGCGGCTTCCCACTTCCCGCCCCTTCGGAGAGCCTTGCTCTTCCTCCGGACAGACTTGTGCTGCACGTCGAGGCGGCTGTTCCCTTTGCTCCTAGGGAATCCCCCTTAGTAGCACCGGCAGCAACTCAGCAGCAGAGGCCGGCTTTTCCCGGCCTGAAGCCTGGGGGTGGGCAGAACTGCACCTGTTGAATTTCCGCTTGCCGAACGTCCGTGATGGATACCTTGCCCACGCCTGTCTGTCCTCGTCAGGACTTTCTTAGAAACGGGTCGATAGTATTACATCCGTTCGAGTTTTCTCCCCCCCCCCCCAATTATTGATTTATTACGTATTATAAATTATGTATTTATCTATTTTATCGTTTTTTCCTTTCCTATTCCCTTGCCCCTCTTTCCTTCTGTATCCCATTTATTATTAAAAATCAATAAAAAATATTGATATAAAAGTTTTCTCCCCCAAATTAAAATCCAACGTCAGTCATAAATCAGCATGTTTGAATTGTGTCTTATGAATTATGCAGCATTTCTACATGGCAGCACATCATTGCTGGTGATATAACAAGATTTTTTTTGCATAAGCGATCCATCTTTTTTTCCCTCTATCATCTGTAAAACTCAGTGGTGTGTGCCAACCATGCTTCAGTTATAGGGTTGCCAGGTCCCTCCGCCACCGGCAGGAGATTTTCGGGGTGGAGCCTGAGGAGGACGGGGTTTGGGGAGGGACTTCGATGCCATAGAGTCCAATTGCTAAAGCAGCCATTTTCTCCAGGTGAACTGATCTCTACCAGCTGGAGATCAGTCGTAATAGCAGGTCTCCAGCTAGGATCTGGAGGTTGGCTAATCTCCTATTAAGGAAAAATATCCCGACACGCAGCCACTTCCAATTCTTTTGTTATTTTTATATTTTTCCCATGCTTAGTATCTCTTTAAATACCAGTTCACCAAGTTTTCATAACGCGATTATCAATACTAAACCACCATAGACAAAATAGATAAATGTCCACAATGTCCGGCAATCCAAGTCCTCAAAGAGAAATTACAGATGTCTTGCTGCACAGTGTCGTCTTGCAGCAATTTCAAGTGTTGGTCAGCTTGTCAGCTGACTTTTAGAAGACATATTGCAAGACGACACTGTGCAGCAAGACATCTGTAATTTCTCTTTGAGGACTTGGATTGCCGGACATTGTGGACATTTATCTATTTTGTCTATGGTGGTTTAGTATTGATAATCGTGTTATGAAAACTTGGTGAACTGGTATTTAAAGAGATACTAAGCATGGGAAAAATATAAAAATAACAAAAGAATTGGAAATGGCTGCGTGTTGGGATATTTTTCCTTAATAGGAGATTAGCCAGCCTCTATATACAACAGTATCTGGAGGTTGGCAACCCTATTCAATGATGGCATGCTTTAATAGTATTAGATACAAGTGTAACTCAATGCTCATATTCAAAATGTTTCTCCACATATAAAAGGTAAAGGTAGTCCCCCTGTGCAAGCACCGGGTCATTAGTGACCCATGGGGTGATTTCACGGCGTTTACTAGGCAGACTATATGTTTACAAGGTGGTTTGCCATATATACCCTTTTAAATTATTTTTATGTATTGGTATTTGAACTAGTGTGTGTAAAGTGCCGTCAAGTCGCAGGCGACTTATGGCGACCCCTTTTTGGGGTTTTCATGGCAAGAGACTAACAGAGGTGGTTTTGCCAGTGCCTTCCTCTGCACAGCAACCCTGGTATTCCTTGGTGGTCTCCCATCCAAATACTAACCAGGGATGACCCCGCTTAGCTTCTGAGATTTGAACTAGTACACCTCTGCAAACTTGTATGCTTTGTCTTTAAAAAATTATACAGCTAACCTGTAAGAGCAATCCAGACCCCCAATTTCTAATTTATATTTTGAAACTTAGTAGCACAAAATAGTACTTTTATTCATCATATCTTACTAATATTAGGGAATTATTTCACATACATGAGAACCTGTTTGTGTTATGAATTGGAGCTTATTGGCTCACTGTAATCTTCAGATTATTACACGGACACAAATTACTTCTGACTGAAAATAGCTAAGGGAAGAATTTACACTCCACAGTATGTTAGAATCCATGTATATATAATACTGGAAGGAAAGTAGGAAAAAACTGAAGAACAACAACAGCAGCCCAGATAAAGCCATTAAAAACACCTTAAGTTCTCCTTTCGGGTATACAAGGCAACAGCATAATTTACTTGTGAATTAAAATAAGATTGAAAAAGGGGTCCCACAATTTCAGCTAAAACAGAAACACTCCTCAATGAAATCCAAATCCTCCAATGAATGACCCCAGGGATACCAATCATTGGCTATATTTATATTCTTTATCACAACTAATGTGCAAAATGCTTTACAAATAAAGTTTGTGTTCAATCAAAAATACTATTTCAGGTTTTAGTGCTGGGATAAGGGGAGGGCAACATTCACCTTTCTGATGTGCAGATTTCATCTGTATAGGACAGAGGTATAGCTATCTCCTGAAGCATGGTCGTACAAAAACCTACGTGGTCTAAAACAACAGATTGAAAAGTCTCTGTTCACCCTAAATAAATGTTACTCTCTAATATCCACTATTCTTGTTTCACTGATGAATAACAAAGAGATTGTGACTCTCCGAAGGCAACTACTGTGCTCAAATCTGAGTAACAATTTAAATAACCATCTTCATGAGTTCAAATAATTCATGAACTCACCATATTAATCCACAGATCCTTGATGAAGCATTTATTTTAATAAATCAATACAATTTTCTAGTCAATAAAGTACCCTAATGATTGTCGAAGGCTTTCACGGTCAGAGTTCATTGGTTCTTGTAGGTTATCCGGGCTGTGTAACCGTGGTGAGACCATGGTTACACAGCCCGGATAACCTACAAGAACCAATACCCTAATTTTTTTGATGTGCCAGCTTTGTGTAAACATGGGTGGCCATATACACTCCATTCTCCAGAGGTCAGTAGTCCCTACCACTTGGGATGTACCCAATGAATATAACTGGCTTCAGTGTAAACAGCAATTTGCAGACCAACATTACAAGTTAATAGTTGTCAGATCAATAGGATTACACTAACATTACTTTCCTTCCCCCACTATTTTAAATGGCTTTTCACCTTTTGCAAATCCTACAGGACTTTTTTTTGTCAAGGAGAATGGGGTGAAGGCACAAGCTGAAATGAGCATCTTGTTAGAGATCAACCAATTAAGAATTGAAACTGAGAAATTAGCTAACAAAGTAAGTGGCCCTGAAAGGGTGCTGTTTGCCCCATTGGGGAAACCCATGTGGAAACCTGGAGCCCCCAACAAAGCAAAAAAATAAAGCAAAGCCCCCGGGGCAGTTTCAAGTCAGGAGAACAACACAGGTGGGAAGGCTTAAATTCCCAATAGGTAACTGTGGCAGGCCTTTTCTACCTATTGAGGGGACTCACATAGCCTCCTATGATTTTGGGGAACCAGGTTTGTTTTAGACTCTCTAAACCTTCCCCTCAGTTACAAAGTGCTCTTAAAGTAGTAAGTGTATAGGAATGGGTTTGCTGCTGGGAGATAGGTTTTGTGGTATGCAAGAAGAATACAGAGATCACTGAGGCAGGATGTTTATGTGAACAACACAGATTTATTTATTTGCAGGTTCGTTTCAAAAAACAGATCAGCTGCACAGATCTCCAGATATTCATAGGAGGAACCTGGCTGAGATACATAAATTTAAGCTAGTTATGGCTTCAGAGTGTGGTTTGAATTTTCTTTAATGCTTTCAGGCATAAATGGGCATTTACAGACTAGCCACTAGGTTGGATCCTCTCTCACACCCCCACACCAGCCTGCCCTTTCCCAAGAGTCAGACTAAATGGTACAAGGTCTGCTCATTACCAGAGACAGGTGTAACAACGGGGTACTCTATTCTCTCCCAGTGTGTGCGTATTAAGTGCCGTCAAGTCGCTTCCGACTCATGGCGACCCTATGAATGAAAGTCCTCCAAAATGTCCTATCTTAATGTCCTATCTTTGACAGCCTTGTTCAGATCTTGCAAATTGAAGGCTGTGGCTTCCCTTATTGAGTCAATCCACCTCTTGTTGGGTCTTCCTCTTTTCCTGCTGCCCTCAACTTTTCCTAGCCTGCTGTGATTCCCTTTCAGATTCCATCCTCAATCTGAAAAGTGATTGCATGCTGGAGCGGCACTCCCAGCAAAAGAGCCTCCTTTATTCCCTGTTTCAGCCAGGGTTCAGCCAAGATTGAACACACAACGCATGCGTTCGATCCTGGCTGAGTCCTGGCTGAAACAGGGAATAAAGGAGGCTAAAGCGACCATGCATGTTCGCCCAGACTGAAGGGTAGCTCTCCTTGGTAGTAGTTAGGACCTCAGGTAGTGCTGTTTCCGGACCAAAAATATCATCAGGAACTCATTCACTTGTTCCTCCTCCAGCACCATGTATGGCAATTGAGTGTCAATAATGCTTTCTACTTTAAAACGCATGGTCGTTTTATCCTCCTTTAATCCCTGTTTTAGCCAGGATCGAATGCACATTAGGCAAAACGCATGCGTTCCATCCTTGCTGAAACAGGGATTAAAGAAGGATAAAACGACCATGCGTTTTTGCCCTTTGTTCCGTAACTATCTGCATTTTAATATGTAGCTTAAATAAGCATAAATAAAAAGTTAACAAAAATACCCTTTTGCTGCCAATTCAGGACACACAAGTCTATCTGTATGCAAAAGAATACATGGACATAAATTTGACACTACAAGTCACTGTCCGAAAACATGTGGCAGAATATTGTTGAAGGCTTTCACGGTCAGAGTTCATTGGTTCTTGTAAGTTATCCGGGCTGTGTAACCGTGGTCTTGGTATTTTCTTGTCCACAGCTGCAAGGTATACGATATACTCCTGCAGAGGTGAGGGGGTCTCTTTTGTCTTTTGCTGATTGTAGCATTTGTTGTATTTTCTTGGTGGGTTTAAACACTGTTTGTAGGTTATGTTTTTTCAAAAGTTTCTCCATCCTATCAGTGACTCCTTTAATAAATGGCAAGAATACCTTTCCTATGGGAGACTGTTTTTCCTGATTTTTCTGATTTTTGTTTGGTTTAATGGCCCTTCTGATTTCATTCTTGGAATAGCCGTTTGCTAGCAGTGGGTGATTTAGATGATTAGTTTCTTCCTTGAGAAACTGTGGTTCACAGATCCGTCTTGCACGGTCCATTAATGTTTTGAAATACAACAGATGCTACGATCAGCAAAAGACAAAAGAGACCCCCTCACCTCTGCAGGAGTATATCGTATACCTTGCAGCTGCGGACAAGTTTACATCAGGACAACAAAACGCAGCATACAAACAAGGATAAAAGAACATGAAAGATACTGCAGACTTGGCCAACCTGAGAAATCAGCAGTGGCTGAACATGGACTGACACAAACAGGACACAGGGTCTTATTCCAAGACACTGAAAGACTGGACAATTCTACCAACTATTTTGTCAGATTGCACAGAGAAGCCATTGAAATTCATAAACATCAGCACAACTTTAACAGAAAAGAAGAGAGTTGAAGAATGAATAAGGCTTGGCTTCCTGTCCTGCAAACCTCCAGACTAACAAAGATTACAGTCAACAATAGCCATGCAGATTAGCTTTGGATTTCACACATTAACAGATCACTTCAGGATACAATGGTTCCATTTTAACATACCACACCCTCATTAGCACATTATCTTGATACTTACAGGACAATGATTAGCACATTACCTTTGATACTTTTTGCAGGACAATGATTCAGAATAACCCAACCCCTTTCTGACTATATATTACTCTTCCTACACACTTGACACTGAGAGACACTGTCCTTCAGTGTTACTCCTCTGAAGATGCCTGCCACAGCTGCTGGCGAAACGTCAGGAAAGAAAATACCAAGACCACGGTTACACAGCCCGGATAACCTACAAGAACCAATGTGGCAGAATATTTCGGTCCACCAAGACATTCCGTTTCTGACCCGAAAGTCATCATTCTTCAACAAAGGAAGTAAATTCTATCAATAGGGTGGTTGGATTCAACCAGGGATTAAATGCAGCTGATATCTTTCTTATCCAATTCAAGTGTTACACTGCTTCACATATCTGGGTTAACATTACCGATTTCAGCTGTTGTGAATGGTCACAGTGCATATCTTGTATACTTTTGTGTTTTATATAGCAATGTCACAAACTTCCCCTCTTGCCTTTTAATCTTAATCTTCACAATTTTCTCTCTGTGTATGTGTCCGTGCCTTGCTGACTGAGAATTCATTTTGTGCATCTGATGAGGTGGTCTCTAGTCTACCAAAATTTATGGTTAAATAAATGTTAGCCTTTAATGTGCTGTAAGACATTTGTATTTTGCACTATGCCAAGAATGGTTTTTCACATCCCTATCCTATACACATTTACATGGAAGAAAAGCCCCATTAATTTTCATAGAATTTGTTTGAGGACCGGCCTTTTTTTATGATGCACATTTTGACTGGAATCTCCCTTGGGGCATGGATCTATCTTGTTGATGGCATAGATGGCATAGTCGTGTTGGTTAACTAGGGAAAAAAATCCCAAGAAACCAACACCAGTACAATCTCTTTTTGTCAGGTTCGTGCCAGGGTAAGCATCACTGGGCAACTGCTGGGTCCCAAGTGCCCCAGCATCCAATTCATAACCCTTGGATTAATGGAGCACAGCAGCAGTCACGACTGCTTGCCCTGTTCCTCTGGGTGGTAGTAGGACTATTTGACACACACACCCCCCGCTCTGCGTGTTTCCAGCACTTTGCTATGTGCTCCTCACTACTTCCATTTGCCATTTATGCATGGGAGGTTTTGCCTTGGATTTGCCACTCTCTGGATGCACATTTTCCCCATCCAGATTCTGAATTTAAACTCAAAAATAAGCCCCCATGCAGAGTTTTGAGAATTCAAATGGGGAAAATGTGCATCTAGAGAGCAGCCAAATCCAAGGCAAAACCTCCCATGCACAGCAGCCTCTGCCATCCAACTGACCTGTCTGACTGAGGCAGCAGAAAAGGACAAGGAATGACTGCTTCCATAGCATTAATAGTGGGGCACTGGAGGGTTTGTTGATCCAAGCCTACCTAAGGCTTGGAGCCTGCCTTTCTTTTTGTTAGGATCAATCCAGTTGTTACATACTAGTGAGCAAGTTTCCCAGGACTCATCCTCAGCAGAGGTGACAGTGCAAAGAGATGGCCATCTGTCAGCAAGGCCGATTCTATGACCTTAGGCCTTAGGGAGGGCATCTTGGCTATCTCCTGGAAATGGAGTAGGGGTCACTGTGTGTGTGTGTGGGGGGGGGGGAGGCAGTCGTGAATTTCCTGCATTGTGCAGTGGGTTGGACTAGATGACCCTGGCCGTCCCTTCCATCTCTATGATTCTACGAAATTCTATGAAATGAAATAAAGGGGGAGAGAAAAGAGATGTCAAGATACAAACTGCAGTCGTCTGAAAATCTGCGGCTTAATAAAGGAAGCCCGAGCCTTCAATTTGCAAGATCTGGGCAAGGCTGTCAAAGACAGGACATTTTGGAGGACTTTCATTCATAGGGTCGCCATGAGTCGGAAGTGACTTGACTGCACTTAACACACAACACACTCACACACATAGGGGGGGCTTTTCTGACATACCCTGAAGCATCTTTGGTTTCTCCTCTACCCCTTCCCCCCAGAACTGAACACAGTGGCGGACCTACATTTTTGGGCCCTGAAGCTTGAACTGTTATGGGGGGCCCTTCGCAACCAGCAACAATAGGGCAACATCCAACAAGGTCCAAAGGGCCTTGCTGCCCTTGCAAGGACCTCGAGGTTCAAATGGCGGAGAACAGGGAGGTGGAGTGGAGTCCTTGAAAATGGGCCATACAGTGATGAAATAAAGCTACAGAACTATTAAGCCATGCACCAACAAAGGATCTGACAATCCAGCTGCTCAAATGTAGGCTGTCAATAGATCCTGGCGAGCTCAGTGAGCCCTTACAGCTGGGGGTCCGAGCACTGCAAGCCCCCAAGAAAATTTTGAAATTTGACCAATTACGGGGACATTTTGAGGCCATATGGAATGGGTATTAGTGCATACTCTAAGGTCAATATGAAGTACTTCAACCCATTGGCTTATGATTCTATCACGTAAAAAACTCCATAGATTTTGTTGAGCAATTCACCCATTAAAAAAAGTTGCTTCAGAGGGGCCCCTCTGGGATTGGGGGCGCTGAAGCTTCAGCTTCATTAGTTTCACAGTAGATCCGCCTGTGACTGAACATCCAGGTTCATTACTTTATGACAACTGCGTTGCACAGCTTTTGTGTGTGTGTTTCACACTTCTTCATGTGTGTGTGTGTGAAATGCCTTCAAGTCGCAGCCGACTTATGGTGACCCCTTTTTGGGGTTTTCATGGCAAGAGACTAACAGAGGTGGTTTGCCAGTGCCTTCCTCTGCACAGCAACCCTAGTATTCCTTGGTGGTCTCCCATCCAAATACTAACCAGGGCCGACCCTGCTTAGCTTCTGAGATCTCACGAGATCAGGCTAGCCTGGGGCATCCAGGTCAGGGCATGACCTATAACTAATATGGGGGTTACCGCACTTTGTATTCCCAGCAATGTATTAAGAGTTTGAAAATGTGTAAAAAAACATCGCTTTAAAAGGGTTTTTGGATACCACGGCTTATAAATGGTTGGAAGACGTCTTCACAGCGAAAGGGGCCAAACAAAGCGCGAACAGTATTTTCTATAAAGTTTTCAAACTCAATACATCGGTGGGAATACATAAAAAGCGCGAACAGTATTTTTTATAACGTTTTCAAACTCTTAATACATCGGTGGGAATACATAGAAAGCGCGAACAGTATTTTTTATAATGTTTTCAAACTCTTAATACATCGCTGGGAATACATAGAAAGCGCGAACAGTATTTTTTATAACGTTTTCAAACTCTTAATGCATCGCTGGGAATACATAGAAAGCGCAAACAGTATTTTTTATAACGTTTTCAAACTCTTAATACATCGCTGGGAATACATAGAAAGCGCGAACAGTATTTTTTATAACGTTTTCAAACTCTTAATACATCGCTGGGAATACATAGAAAGCGCAAACAGTATTTTTTATAACGTTTTCAAACTCTTAATACATCGCTGGGAATACATAGAAAGCGCGAACAGTATTTTTTATAACGTTTTCAAACTCTTAATACATCGCTGGGAATACATAGAAAGCGCAAACAGTATTTTTTATAACGTTTTCAAACTCTTAATACATCGCTGGGAATACATAGAAAGCGCAAACAGTATTTTTTATAACGTTTTCAAACTCTTAATACATCGCTGGGAATACATAGAAAGCGCGAACAGTATTTTTTATAAAGTTTTCAAACTCTTAATACATCGCTGGGAATACATAGAAAGCGCGAACAGTATTTTTTATAACGTTTTCAAACTCTTAATACATCGCTGGGAATACATAGAAAGCGCGAACAGTATTTTTTATAACGTTTTCAAACTCTTAATACATCGCTGGGAATACATAGAAAGCGCGAACAGTATTTTTTATAACGTTTTCAAACTCTTAATACATCGCTGGGAATACATAGAAAGCGCAAACAGTATTTTTTATAACGTTTTCAAACTCTTAATACATCGCTGGGAATACATAGAAAGCGCGAACAGTATTTTTTATAAAGTTTTCAAACTCTTAATACATCGCTGGGAACACATAGAAAGCGCGAACAGTATTTTTTTATAACGTTTTCAAACTCTGAATGCATCGCTGGGAATACAAGTGCGGCAACCCCCTATCGACTGATGCCAGGGGAAGGCAGATGCTGATCGAGGTTTGCGGGGGGGGGGGGAGACCCTGGCATCTCACTACTCAGTTGCAGGCTAAACCTCTTCCTTCTCTCCTGCTTCTGGCTGCAAACGGCGGGGAGCCTCCGAGTTAACGGGAACCTTTACTGACACATCAAGGAGGCGGCTGGAATTCCTCCAGCCTCCCTTGACTTTCGGCGCTTGCAAACCGGAGCGACCTCAGCTCGCCGCCGATCCCGGGCTGCTGGCAAGGAAGCCTCCTTTTCCCGGGGGCTGGAAAAGCCCCAAATAACGGGAGGAGCGTCCGGCTCTCCCAGCCGGCCCTGGAGAAGGGGGAGCCGCGCCAGCGTCTTCTGGCCCTTGCACGGCAGCTGTTGCTGCGAAGATGGCGAGGCGCCGCGTCCCGCTCCTCCTGCTGCTGCTCGCCTGCTCGGGCTCCCTGGGCCGTAAGTCGGCGGCTTCCCTTCGCTTTGGCCTCGCCGTTTGCAATGCAGGGCGCGCTCTTTATTTTTTTTTTGCATTGGATTTGCCACTCTTTAGATGCACTCCCCCCCCCGCCCCCTCCATATTCTCGAAACTCAACAATAAGCCGCCGTGCAGAGTTTTGAGCATTCAGATGGGGGAAATGGGCATCTATGGAGTGGCCAATGCAATGCAAAACTGGGCGAGGTGCATCTCGCCGTCTCCAGAAAGCGAGCCCGGGTGGAGCCGCGCTCTCCCCGCTTTGCATTCCCCCCCGCACCCGGCTTGCTTTTTGCAAGGCTGGCTGGACGTTGCAAAACAGGCAGCCGGCGCCGCGCGCCGCTTTGCCTTGATTAGCCGGGGAAGGGAGCAGCCCGGGCCGGCGCGCGCTTCGCTCTGCAGCTGGGGAAGCCGCCCGGGTGGAGGGCAACGGTGCGGGGTGGCGTTGCAAGGAGGGGTTTGATGCAGTGCAGGGCAGCGGTCCTTCTCTCCGAATAAAGCCCTGTTGACCCGATGGGGTGGGTTGCCGCACTAGGTATTCCCAGCGATGTATTAAGAGTTTGAAAACGTTATAAAAAAAATAGTGTTTGCACTTTCTGTGTATTCCCAGCGATGTATTAAGAGTTTGAAAACGTTATAAAAAATACTGTTCGCACTTTCTGTGTATTCCCAGCGATGTATTAAGTTTGAAAACATTATAAAAAAATACTGTTTGCACTTTCTGTGTATTCCCAGCGATGTATTAAGAGTTTGAAAACGTTATAAAAAAAATACTGTTCGCTTTTTTTATGTATTCCCAGCGATGTATTAAGAGTTGGAAAACGTTATAAAAAAAATACTGTTCGCACTTTCTGTGTATTCCCAGCGATGTATTAAGAGTTTGAAAACGTTATAAAAAAAATACTGTCCGCACTTTCTGTGTATTCCCAGCGATGTGTTAAGAGTTTGAAAACGTTATAAAAAAAATACTGTTCGCACTTTCTGTGTATTCCCAGCGATGTATTAAGAGTTTGAAAACGTTATAAAAAAAATACTGTTCGCACTTTCTGTGTATTCCCAGCGATGTATTAAGAGTTCGAAAACGTTATAAAAAAATACTGTTCGCACTTTCTGTGTATTCCCAGCGGTGTATTAAGAGTTTGAAACTGTTACAAAAAAATACTGTTCGCACTTTCTGTGTATTCCCAGCGATGTATTAAGAGTTCAAAAACGTTATAAAAAAAATACTGTCCGCACTTTCTGTGTATTCCCAGCGATGTATTAAGAGTTCGAAAACGTTATAAAAAAAAATACTGTCCGCACTTTCTGTGTATTCCCAGCGATGTATTAAGAGTTTGAAAACGTTAAAAAAAAAAAACTGTCCGCACTTTCTGTGTATTCCCAGCGATGTATTAAGAGTTTGAAAACGTTATAAAAAAAATACTGTCCGCACTTTCTGTGTATTCCCAGCGATGTATTAAGAGTTTGAAAACGTTAAAAAAAAAAACTGTCCGCACTTTCTGTGTATTCCCAGCGATGTATTAAGAGTTTGAAAACGTTATAAAAAAAATACTGTCCGCACTTTCTGTGTATTCCCAGCGATGTATTAAGAGTTTGAAAACGTTATTAAAAAAATACTGTTCGCACTTTCTATGTATTCCCAGCGATGTATTAAGAGTTTGAAAACGTTATAAAAAATACCGTTCACACTTTGGCCCCTTTAGCTGTTTATATATGTATGTATGTATTTGTGTGTGTGTGTGTGTGTATTGTTTTTTGCAAATAACAAAAATAAAAAGGAAAAAAATTACATGACGCATTATAAATCATATAAACAAATAACTAAAAAGAAAAATATAAAAAGAGCACTTATTCTCAGTTTTACATCTTCTGTTATAATACTATGGATTAAACAGTGCCCACCTTAAATGTGTCTCCCACCACCACTGGACTTCCGGAGAAGTATTCTGACAGTATTAAAAAATTACCTTATACTAATATTATATTAACTGCATTACAGTTTATCTATAATTCATTAACTATACTTGTAAAATTCATTTTTGCCATTTCATACCAAAATGCGATGGCATTTAACCAAGTTTTTTTTAAATGCTTTCATATCTTTACCATGTAAAGAATCTGTAAGTTTGGCCATCTGCATATATAACCACAATTTCTCTCTCCAGTCCTTAATTGAAGGTTTATTTACTTGTTTCCATTTTTTTGCTATTGTAATTCTTGCTGCTGCAAACTATATTGGCATATATATATATATGGCCCCTTTAGCTGTGAAGATGTTTTCCAACCATTTATAAGCCTTGATAGCCAAAAACCTTATAACATTTTCAAACTGTTAATACATCGTTGGGAATACAAATCGTGGTAACCTACTTTTGAATTAGTTCAGACAGGAATGAATACAATGCTGCGCACACGTGTTTGGGTCCCCAGAAAAATGGGCCTCGAGCCATTTATGCTTGATCATTAGCAGCTCGTTCCAGGTGGAGGGGGTTACCGTATTTTGTATTCCCAGCAATGTATTAAGGGTTTGAAAATGTTATAAAAAACATCGCTTTAAAAGGGTTTTTAGATACCACGGCTGATAAATGGTTGGAAGACGTCTTCACAGCTAAAGGGGTGAAACAAAGTGCGAACAGTATTTTTTATAACGTTTTCAAACTCTTAATACATTGCTGGGAGTACACAGAAAGTGCAAACGGTATTTTTTATAACATTCTCAAACTCTTAATACATCGCTGGGAATATAGTGCGGTAACCTATTGCCCCGCATGTTTCTTTTGAGTTTTTCACGGTACTTTCACACATACCGAGTAATGCACTTTCAATGCACTTTAACGACGGTTTGAAAGTGGATTTTGCTGTTTCACACAGTGAAATCCAGCTGCAAAGTGCATTGGAAGTGCATTATTTGGCATGTGTGAAAGCGGGTGAACCGTCATTCAGGAAGTGACTTGCCGGCGCAGACCTGCTTCGCATTACTCAAGAGCCCCTTTAACGCGACCTTTGGTGTTTGCTCTGCCGTCGCCGTGAAGAATCCCCTCAAGGAAGCATGCAAAATCACAGCAGCGCGTTAGCTAATGGCTATGCAAACGAGCGGGCAAGTGGGGAGGTGTAATTTCTCCTTTTGAATCGGGACCCTGAATAGTCATTTTAAAGGTTGCATTTAAAAAAAGACCTTTGAGCGAGCTTCAAAACTGACCCTGCATAAATGGCCTACGGGGGCGTACAGGGGGTCATTAATGAAATCCGAAGCGGGCTGACGTGGAAGTAAAGTCTTGCAGCCACATACTCAGTGGGTTTACTTGGAAGTAAGCTGCTTTGCATCTCGTTGGCATATGTTCCTGTCTTGGTGTGCATCTGTTCAGCCTTGCCCTAATTTTCTTTTGTCTTTAATCGAGGTTGTGATTGAAACTTAATTTCAGGTACGTGTGCAGAGGGGTGGCAACCTTCTGCACACTTTTCGTGAAGCTAGAGGTTCATTAAACTCAGTGGCAGTTTTAACATGTTCAGGGCCTAACCTCGTGTACGCTGATTATTTGCATGTTTACTTGGAGCGTGCCCCAGGGCAATTTACTTTCAAGTAACTGTGGCTAGTATCCTAATATTTCTTGCTTGAAAATATTGTGCTGGTGAAGGAAGCTTGTGCTGCAGCCTAGCCATAATAGGAAGTTAGCACCACTGAACTGAACCATTTGCTGCAGAATTTATGGGACATGTGTGTGTTATGATTGTATTAGACCTGCCCGGTGCAAATGTTTCTGAACATGTCTCCCCTTGTCTCTTTCCATTCGTGTTGTGAGAAACAGTGGCAGGCAAGATAGTGTGGAACACCGAGTACAGTACTTGCCTCTGAGTAAAATTATGTAGGATTGGGCTGTTGTGCTGACAACCTTAAGTTATTTAAGGTAAAGGTAAAGGTCCCCTGTGCAAGCACCGGGTCATTCCTGACCCATGGGGTGACGTCACATCCCGATGTTTCCAAGGCAGACTTTGTTTTACGGGGTGGTTTGCCAGTGCCTTCCCCAGTCATCTTCCCTTTACCCCCAGCAAGCCGGGTTCTCATTTTACCGATCTCGGAAGGATGGGAGGCTGAGTCAACCTTGAGCCGGCTACCTGAAACCGACTTCCGTCGGGATCGAACTCAGGTGGTGGGCAGAGCTTTTGACTGCAGTACTGCAGCTTACCACTCTGCGCCACGGGGCTCTTACTAAGTTATTTAATTGTTGGTAAATGTCACTGAACTCTATTTGCATTTGATCCTAATCATATTTATTTGAAAGTAAAGTTTAGTCCTAGACTGAAACTGAGGAAGTAGCACCTAGTGAGATGTATCTCTCAAGAGTCTTGTCAGTATTATACAAGTGGTTCCACAACCCCTGCAAATTGCAGGCATCAACCTGTGCTTGTGCCTAACGTTCTCTTTCCTAGTCTATTTTTAGTTCTTGTCCCTGTTGTCTAAGTGTATTATTAGAGGTCACCAGTAAAGAAAGGACTGGCAATTTTGGAATTCATCCTTCCTTTTCTCTGTGCACCTCTTTCCACTAACAAGCCTAAGGGTTCTTAATGACTTCAGCCTGTGTGGACGAGATACCCAGCAGCTGCACTGCCCTCTTTGCTCACTTATTCAGAAAGGTAATTGAAATCTAAATGGAACCTCTGTGGTCAGTGATTGTATACCTCTGAATGCCAGTTGCAGAAGGGGAAACAGTGGGAACATGACCTTCACTCCCTGCTTTCTAGGCTTCTCAGAAGCATCTGCCTAGCTTGCTGGAAACGGGATGCTGGTCTAGATAGACTTTCAGTCTGATTTCCAATTGTTGACGGTTGATTGAAGGGGCCAGCCAATATTTCTGGGGCTCCCAGCGAGTTCTTCACTGACTGCATTAAATGTACAAAAAAATCCCTTTGACGCTATGTAGTTTGAAAGTAAAAAGGCTCAGCTTCCTGTGCCTATTTCAAATAGGGTTGTCTGGGGTTTCCTTGGCTTGGCTAGTTGGGTATGTTATTTGCATATGGCTTAACAGTGACACCGGACTTGGCCACAGTTAGAGCCCAACTGGACATGATGACATCCTCATCACCGCCATGAGGACACCACTGCCATGTTACAGTCACTTTAAAATGCTGTGAGGGCTCAATGCATTGCCGTGGACTGAGGTGCGCTGGTTCCCCGTTTTGGTACTTGAAAGGGTACTGGGGAGGGTGGGAACAAGAGCACCAGGCTGTGGGCCCAGGCTGTGGGAGCCCCAAGGATGCCATCCCATCTAGTTTGGCCCTTAGTCATCATCATCATCATCATCATCATCATCATCATCATCATCATCATCAACCTTTAATGGCATAAAGCCCTTAGTCAATTAACTAAGCAGCATTGAGCCGGCGGACTTCTGCCTTCAAATTGTCATTTTCTGAACTGAGAAAAGGCTTGAAAAAGTTATTTGGGGGGCGCAAGGGGCCCACAAACGCCAGGTTGGACTCCTCTGCCCTTCACATCAGTAAAGCAGAAATTTGGATCAGAGTAAGCTTTGTCCTTGAGTAGGGGGGAAAGAAGATTGAAACGGCCATTTGAAAAATCCTCCGGAGACCAGTATTGGCGTTGTTTACTACTCTGGTACTCAGTACAACTACTCAGCACTGTTACAGTGCCAAATTCACTCACCGAAGGCTCTTCGAACCTAAAAATTAAATTAAAACCAATTTTAAAAATACATATCTACCTATGTACATATATATCAAACAGTAACACGTAACTGCCCTGATAGGGCAGAAAGGCAGCATACAAATCTTGTAAGCAAATAATTAGCAGGAATGAAGGTCAGTGGGGTTGCCAACCACCACGTAGGTTAGCAAAAATCATAGCCGCTACGGCCAGCCAATGTTCATACAATGAAGACAATAATGTGGCTCAAATGTCACTGATATTTAAGTAAGGTAAAGGTCCCCTGTGCAAGAACTGGGTCATTCCTGACCCATGGGGTGACGTCACATCCCGATGTTTCCAAGGGTGGTTTGCCAGTGCCTTCCCCAGTCATCTTCCCTTTACCCCCAGCAAGCTGGGTACTCATTTTACTGACCTCGGAAGGATGGGAGGCTGAGTCGACCTTGAGCCGGCTACCTGAAACCGACTTCCATCGGGATCGAACTCAGGTCGTGAGCAGAGCTTGGACTGCAGTACTGCAGCTTACCACTCTGTGCCACGGGGCTCCTCACTGATATTTAGAAGACCAATATTATGTGTATACATTAATTATCAGTGAGTGGTAATGCTGCAGTACTGCAGTCAAAAGCTCTGCTCACGACCTGAGTTCGATCCCGACGGAAGTCGGTTTCAGGCAGCCGGCTCAAGGTCGACTCAGCCTCCCATCCTTTCGGGGTTGGTAAAATGAGTACCCGGCTTGCTGGGGGTAAAGGGAAGACGAATGGGGAAGGCACTAGCAAACCACCCCGCAAACAAAGTCTGCCTAGGAAACGTCGGGATGTGACGTCACCCCATGGGTCAGGAATGACCCGGTGCTTGCACAGGGGACCTTTACCCTTTACCTTTTAAGTGCACCTAACTAACCAAACAACAACCTATACAAAACTCTACAACACAAGTTGGGCCTGGAGAGCGCTCAGAATTGCAGCTGATCTCCAGACTACAGAGAAATTGGCTGCTTTGGAGGGTGGGTTGTATGACGTTATTACCCCACTGAAGTCCCTTCCCTCTCCAAACCCTACCCTGCCCAGCCTCCACCCCCAAATCGCCAGGAATGTGCCAAGCTGCTGGTGGCCACCGTATCAGTGAGGGAATGCCACACAAAACAGTATTCACCTGCTGGCTGAAGGCAGTGATAGAAGGGGACAGACAAATATCTTGTGGGAGGGAGTTCCATAATTTTGGTGCCATGATCGAAAAGGTCCTTTCTTGGGTTGCGCCCCTTGGAGCTTCAGGGGACTGGGGGCACCCAAAGCAGGACTCCTGAAGATGACGGTAGTGGTTGGGTAGGAGAGTAGGCTGCCTTTACCCAGTACTAAAAAGAGCTACAAACTACTATACTGTGCGCTACCTTACCATGTTACCTTTGCTTTTGCCTTCTGAGAAATGGCAGGGTGGGGTGGGGGTTGAATTTAAAAGACCAGCTTTCTAGTAGACAAAAGGAAGCTTGTGGTTTGTATGGAAACGGTCTCATAGTCAGACAAAGCAGAAATAGCAGCATAATTTAATATTAAACTATATGACGTGGGAAATGTCAACCTCTTCAACAGTGTATTATCACGCACAATATAGAATATTAATTGTGCACAGAGTTGTCATATTTAAACAATAGACGTGACCTGGCAAATATGTGGTCTTTATCTAGGGTATGCCTAGAAATGATCAGTCCCTAATGTTGGAGGTCCTTAGGTAACGTCATACTACACACTTTGTAAAAGCATTTCATTTATTCTAAAAGAGTGAAAATATTTGATAGGACTTCTTGCAGTCCTCAACTGTCCAGTTTTTTCTAAGGGTGTATGTGCGTAATAAAATCCTTGGGTCCTTCACATCTCTACCTGTAACTTTAACAGCAGTCTTAGGGAACAATCCTAAGCAGGTCTGCTCAGAAGTAAGCACCATGTTATTCAGTGGGACTTACTCCCAGGAAAGCCTTTGTATGACTGCTGTTTCCGAGAACACAGGGTTACCGCACTTTGTGTTCCCAGCGATGTATTAAGAGTTTGAAAACGTTATAAAAAACATCGCTTTAAAAGGGTTTTTGGATACCACGGCTGATAAATGGTTGGAAGACGTCTTCACAGCTAAAGGGGCCAAACAAAGTGCGAACAGTATTTTCTATAATGTTTTCAAACTCTTAATACATCGCTGGGAATACATAGAAAGTGCGAACAGTATTTTTTATAACGTTTTCAAACTCTTAATACATCGCTGGGAATACAAATGCGGTAACAGTACTTCAAAGTACTTGTGTTTTTTAACATGAGGGTGTTTTGTGTGTGTATGTATTTCAAGTGTATTTGTGAAAGACAATGAGAGAATGAATTACATAGTTTTCAAAAATGAAAGAATTAAAAAAAAAAGGTGCAGTGCAGAATGAAGATTTCGTCAGGCCTGGTTCTTCTCATCACAGTGTAAGGCAGGGGTCCCCAACGTGGTGCCTGTGAGCACCTTGGTGTTTTTAGAAAGTGGGTGAGGCTTTTGCCCATCAAGGCTTCCGATTGACTGTGCTGATTTTTTAAAACGTTGCTTCGGCGGGCAACGATCTTCACTATGTGCCTGAAGCAAGCTTCGACTGTGCCCACCATGCTGTATCACAATTCCAAAGGTGCCTGTGTGTGTGTGTGTGTGTGTGTGTGTGTGTGTGTTAAGTGCCGTCAAGTCGCTTCCGACTCATGGCGACCCTATGAATGAAAGTCCTCCAAAATGTCCTATCTTTGACAGCCCTGCTCAGATCTTGCAAACTGAAGGCTGTGGCTTCCTTTATTGAGTCAATCCATCTCTTGGTGGGTCTTCCTCTTTTCCTGCTGCCCTCAACTTTTCCTAGCATGACTGTCTTTTCCAGTGACTCTTGTCGTCTCATGGCATGACCAAAATACGATAGCCTCAGTTTAGTCATTTTAGCTTCTAAGGTCAGTTCAGGCTTGATTTGATCTATAACCCACTGATTTGTTTTTTTGGGCAGTCCACGGTATCCGTAACCCTCTCCTCCAACACCCCATTTCAAAGGAATCTATTTTCTTCCTATCAGCTTTCTTCACTGTCCAGCTTTCACACCCATACATAGTAATAGGGAATACGATGGCATGAATTAAACTAGTCTTGGTGGCCAGTGACACATCCTTACACTTCAATATAATTTCTAGCTCCTTCATGGCTGCCCTTCCCAGTCTCAATCTCCTTCTGATTTCTTGGCTGCAGTCTCCCTTTTGGTTGACGGTGGAGCCAAGGAATAGAAAGTCTTGAACAATTTCGATTTCCTCATTGTGAACCTTAAAGTTGTGTAGTTCTCCTGTAGTCATTACTTTTGTTTTCTTGATGTTCAGCAGTAGTCCTGCTTTGGCACTTTCTCTTTAAACTTTCAGCAGTAGTCGTTTCAAATCTTCACCTTTTTTTGCCAATAATGTAGTGTTGTCGGCATATCTCAAATTATTAATGTTCCTCCAATTTTCACTCCACCTTCACTCCACCTCCCTCCAATTTTCACTCCACCTTTTGGTTGATGGTGGAGCCAAGGAACAGAAAGTCTTGAACGATTTCAATTTCCTCTGGTGCCTACAGTGCCTACAGGTGCAAAAAGGTTGGAGACCCCTGGTGTAAAAGAAAGGGTGCAGCTGGAGCTGGTAGAATTTTGTTAAGTAGTAAAAAAATGGGGAAGTAACTCATTCCTCCAGAGCTGTTTCTGTGTGAAAGCCTGGGAGGGATGGGGAAGGGGCTTCGTCCCCCCACAGTGGCATTCCAAGCCCATTTGGGCTGCCCTTTATTTTTTAAAAGCAACTCTGGTCCGCTCTTCTGTGGCTGCGAGGATCCCAACTTCTTTAAAAACACAATCATGTTGTTTAGCCCTAACACAGCATGACAAAAAGCACAGAACTTGCCAAAAAAAAAAAAAAAAAAAGCAGGTGAATAACTTTGTTTTCAACAATACGATTCTGAAGTTTAAAAGGTTAGGCAAGGAAATATAAACCTGGGGGAAAAAAAAACACTACCCCACCCAAGTAGTGGGCTGAGCAGAGATATGTGAAACAGCAACACACAGCTGTCAGCGTAACAATATACAATGAAAAATGCTGGACACTGATAAGAATACACAGTCCCACTATGACACGTTCCCCCTGTTTTCACGGACTGACGACCTATATGCCCGGAGGTGCCCCCTACATACAAAACATCACTAACCCCCTCCATCGGCGGGCTTTTATGCTTGCCAGATTTAACATCCATCCCTCAGCAGTTCTCTCCGGGAAATTCCACAATATCCCGTTTAGAGACAGACGATGTAAATTCTGCCACCTCGAACCCGATTCTGTAACTCACATCTTACTGCTTTGCCCTTTTTTTCTCCAGTTTAAGAAATCGTTTTATAGATGCAATCATCATGAATCTCCCTGGCCCAGCGAATAGGACTACCCGACTTTTACTAGCGGATAAGTCCCCCAACTCTACAGAAGCCGTTGCCGGATATTTGGCAAAAATTTTAGCTATCGGTTTTAGTATTGACAAGTAATAGTTATGCCAATTGCTTGTGTTCTTTGGTGCTTATAGTGGAACTCCACTATTGTATTATATTGAACTTGATAAGTATGGTACTATCTTAACATGCTCTTTTTTATGCCATTAAAGGTTTTTGATATTTGATAAGAATACACTATTTTTGAGTGCTTATTTGTGACAGATTCAGACTTTGCACTGTAGTGATTCAAAACCGATCTCATTATTGAAAGGCTTGACGCTTTCTATTTCTGAAGGCTTAACGTTATGATCTATGCCCCCGTTACATTCTCCTCCCAATCCTTGCACGATTCTCACATAAATCCAGCCGTTATGTTACGTCTACATTAAATTGGGATCTAGATAGAGCAGTGGTTCCCAAAGTGGGAGGTACCACGCCCTGGGGGGTGGTTGGCTTACCTGGGGGCACTAAGAAGCAAAGAAGCGGCGAGGGGCGCTGGAGGTGAGCCCCTTTGACCGTGTTGTTCACGTATTTACAATTGACCAGGCGATGGCACCATGCTGGCAAATAGTGCTCTAAGTTTCTGACTCTGCATAGTGCTGAAATCTGGTGGAAACTATTGGATTTTTTTTTGTAAATACGCCACCAGAGTTCTAGTGAGCCCAGTGTATCACGTTTTGAGAAACTGTTGTCATTGCATATCTTTTTGTCGCTTTGTCATTTTTCAAGTTTTTGCTGGTATGATAACAAATTGGTATTAAGCATGGTATTTATTATCCTATGTTCTTGGTCACCGAACCGGTGTGCTTTTTAGCTATATAAGTGTTATTTTTGTGCCAGCCTGCCCAATATTAATATTTCTAGGTTATGTAAGGATTTAAAGTCTCTCAAGATCAGTTTCTTTAAAAGGAAAAATGTAGGGGACAGGAAGACGAATTTGGGTAATCGAGAGCTCATTTCTGAGCCCTGCAGCGTCCGGGGATGGCTTGGCCATGGCGCCTCCAAGGAGATTTCGTGGCCACTGCAGGATAAAAAAGGGGCATTTTTAAAGTAAAAAAAAAAATTAAAAGAGGGGGGAAAGCCCCATAGAGACAAGTGATGCCAGCAAAAACCTGGCCCAGCACCACTGTGGTGTAAGAGGCCTGAAAGGGGTTAAGAGGCTGCCTACCATCAGCCCTGTCCCCGGAACGCCCCAGGGTGCCTCCCAGGACGCTGGCGCATGCAGTTGCATCGGTAGGATGCCGGCGGGACACCGAGCCGGTGTCCAAGGCCCGCGCTGCCCCAGCAGTCCTAAAGGTAGTGCAAGTGGCACTACGCCTCCTGAGCCCATTCGGCCCTCTGGCTCAGGAATGGGCTGTGAGAGAGAATTTGTGGTAAATATATTGCGTGGAGATTTGGGTATATTTTCAGCGAAAATAGTTTTTTAGACATTTATAAAGAGAACATAACACTTTCTTTGCTCGGAATTGCAGTAATAAAATGAAAAAAACAAAAAAAAGTATTAAAAGGAGGCAATAAATTAAAATAATCTTTGTTCCATCCATCAGATGAAGACTTTACTGAACAGTGAGGTGGTTAATAAATAGGGTGTCTAAGATTCTTCCTAAATGACTGTCAGACTTTGAAAAGCGAGTATCACTGGATCAAGTTCATCAATGTTGTTGAATAAATTGAACTAAGAAGTTCTAATTGGATTTTGAATGAATGTGCAATTAATTGTTACTCTTTTGAATGTTATTTATCTTCCTTAGTAGGTTGTGCAAACAGCTATTCTGAATAACGGGTTTTAAAAGGGAGGGTAGGGGGCAATGGAGATGCTTTTATGGAACCGAGGGTGCAGTGGCCTTAAAAAGATTGGGAACCACTGAGACAGAAGAAATGTCTGGTGCTTTCGAACTTCAACTTATCTGCTGGGTAAAATTGAAAAGGTGTTTTCAGAGAGAAGAAGAAGAAGAGTTGCTTTTTATATGCCACCGCTCCAAATCACCGCTTTTAACCACTATACCGCACTGGCTCTTCTTGGGAAAAGTCCTCTGGCATTTTGTGGTAAAGTAAGAAAAAAAAACCTGAATAATAGAGTAAGAAGGCAGACATTGCTATGGGAGAGAAGGTGGCTTTTCTTTTTTTCAAAACAATTTTATTTTAAAACTTAGATTACAAATATAAATTTACTATAAAACATAAACATACATTCTACAAAATACATAACATACATAAAACATTACATAACGTGCCCTACTCCGGGCCAGTCACCCAGAGGTTGCCAAAAAGCCCTCCCCTGGGCCTGCAATTTTTAAAACATTGGTATAAGAATATTATTATATCAATATACCATTGTAACAATAAGTGTAGCAGGTTTTCTGAATTCCTAGCCTAAGCCTTTTCCCGTATATCTCCGCAAGAGAAGTGGCTAGAGGCATCTTTTGGATAATGAAAGCTGAGAACCTGCTACACTTATTGTTACAAGGGCATATTGATATTCTAGTGCAGGTGTTGTAAAAGTCTTAAAAGACCCCACCCCCAGTGGCAGGGGGGAGGAAAAGGCTGCCATGTGGGCCAGAAAATCCTCCCCCCCCCTTACTGGAGCCATCCAGGCTTTACTGTTCAATGCAGCCGCAATTTATGTGTGACAGTCCAATAACCACCATTCATTTTGCACAGTCCTAGTATTCAGTTGCATTGTGCGTGTTAAGTGCCGTCAAGTCGCTTCCGACTCATGGCGACCCTATGAATGAAAGTCCTCCAAAAGGTCCTGTCTTTGACAGCCTTGCTCAGACCTTGCAAATTGAAGGCTGCGGCTTCCTTTGTTGAGTCCATCCATCTCTCGTTGGGTCTTCCTCTTTTCCTGCTGCCCTCAACTTTTCCTAGCACGACGTGTCTTTTCCAGTGACTCTTGTCGTCTCATGGCGTGACCAAAAGTTGCATTACTTGAAGCTAAATACCCGGTAGACTTGAAGCCTCAGTTGCATTACTTGAAGCTAAATACCCGGTAGAGTTCTTTTTAGTCCAAACCATGCTCTCTCCCACATAATGAAATGAAAAGGCAAGGTCTTCTTAGCCTGGTTAGGATGCTTGGGGGAAGGACCAACTACAAATGAAGACGGGAGAAACCGGTTGGAAAATGTGGCGGTGAATTCCAGGGAGGGAAATGGAGAAGCAAAAATAAATAAATAATAATACTCTGCCAGTCTTGATAAGGAGGATCTGGTGATTACAGATGCGGGAGGGGGCTCCTGTGACTTCATCATTGGAAGGTAGTCCTGAGTCCTGGAGCTGTGCCAGCTATATGCCTAGAAGGGGTAGGGTTGCTAACTTCCAGGTGAGGCCTGGAGGTCTGGAATTACAATTGATGTCCAGACTAACCATGCACTCCCGAGGAGGGGGTGAGTCCTCTTAGGAGGCATCACGACCTCCCTGCCAGCGTAAGTGCGCCTAATCACACAACAAGACCCACTTAGCTAGCGGCGAGGCCAGTTCCGTCGGCGGCCGATGATTATATAGTTATTCTTAAACGCATTATGTATATGTAGCTGCCCATGTTTAGCTGAGGATGTTAATGTTTTAAATAAATTAATAAGCGTTTGTATTTAGGAAGAGAATCCGTTAAAGTTCCAAATGCTGGGTCTGTATATGTAATGTTTCAGCATTCATCCATGACGTTGGTCTGTTGTAGTGGTGGTACTAAAATATTATCACAAGGGAGTTCTTTTTATCTGGATCTCGTTTGCCACTTAAAATACTGAAAACAAACCAAAACCGACTTTATGCAGACTAATGACAGAAGGGCAGCATTTGCATTTTTAGCCTATATAATGCATATATACACATACAACCTTTTTGAAATGGTTGCTGTGGAAGCGAACACTCAATTGCTCTTACAATAGTGGTAGAAGGCTTCAAAAACACCATACCCTCATTTCCAGCGCCTTGCTATTCATTGCCAGGGGAACCAGATTGGCAGCGAATTCTCAGACTTCTTTCGAAACTGTTGGTATTTTTGCCTTGCTCAGCTTCTCAAGTACAATGAAAAAAAGCTTAAGTTGTAACTGTCTTCTTCCTCCCAATTTGGAGAAAGAAAATACTTCTTGTGAATCTTTCAAAGCTTATTTATTTTTGCTACCCAGAGATTTGCTAACCCAGAGAATCCCACTAGTACATGTGGATCTTTGCAAGGCTGACCGTGCAAATGAACTTTTTGAGTGGTCAGATCCATCCAAAACACAGCCTGTGCATGTGGGCTCTAGGGGATAGGTATGCATGCCAGAAGGGATAGTTTTGTTATCATCTTGCAAAAAGCTTCTTTTTTAAAGTTTCATTCAGAGTTTTGAGTGGTCTCTAATTTTGTTGGAGCTTTCCTATTTCAGCTTTGGCAAAGGTTATAAAGTTTCTTGCTATTTTTTTTGCAAATAAATAGCTCTATTCAGAATTCTGGAATACATCCAGAGTTAAAGACGTTTCCAAAGTAACGGAAGACAAAAGCTAAGGCGCTTGCCTAAATCTTTGCTTTTCTTCCTTCTGAGTATGTAAAACGGGAAACTCGTTTAGGGGGAAAAAAATTAATTTTCCAATTAGAGTTTACTATAGTAATAATCATAGCTGTAGAAATATACTGAGGCTTTACAAATTTGCAGGCAGATAAAAGTGCCCCCTATGTAATGTCCCTTGGCACTAAAAAAACAAAAGAAGAAATAAGGTGGAGAAATGCTTTAGGACTTTGCAGTCTTGGGAATCTTCCAGTTTCAACCGACTAAACACCTCCAACAGCTATTTTTCCATTTTGTGTTCAAGAGAGCATGCTTTCTAATTCCAAGCTTGCTGTGCTACTTGATTCATGCCAGCTTGGTGTAATGGTTAAAAGCGGCAGACTCTGATCTGGAGAACCGGGTTTGATTCCCCACTCCTCCACATGAGCGGCGGACTCTAGTCTGGTGAACTGGGTTTGTTTTTCCACTCCTCCACATGAAGCCAGCTGGGTGACCTTGGGCTAGTCACAGCTCTCTTGAGCACCCTCTCAGCCCCACCTACCTCACAGGGTGTCTGTTGTGGGGAGGGGAAGGGAAGGCATTTGTAAGCTGCTTTGAGACTCCTTAAAGCACTGGTTCCCAACCAGGGGTCCGTGGACCCCCAGGGGTCCGCGAAACAAAGTTATAAACCCATAATAAATTAATATTTTCAATTAAAAGTTCTCTATTATAAAATATATATATTCAAATATTATTCTAAGCTTAATGTTTAACTAACAGTTATGATTAAGGTTTATTTTCAAATTCTTGGAATTTTGATTTTGAATCTTGGGGTCCCTGCACTGAACAAAAAAGTCCTAGTGGTCCCTGGTCAAAAAAAGGTTGGGAACCACTGCCTTAAAGGTAGAGGAAAAGTGGGGTAGAAAACCCAACTCCTCCTCCTACACCTTCTTCTTCATTGATGAGCTGTATGCATGCAAGGGGGGACTAGGAACACTCTCCAGGGTTCTTGTTTGCAAAGGAAAAACCTATCCTGGTAGTCAGTCCAATATTATGACAAATGGGCTTAGACAGATAGCTAGTGCCAGTGAGCATTTCCCCATGTCCTAACTTATATTGTGTTTTCGGACTTCAAGATAACATATTAATTCGTGTACATTAATGTCATAATCCAGAACTGGAAATTATTTTCCCCCACATATGTGTTTAAAAGGAAATATAGGAAATAATCTATTTCTTCAGGAAGATAATGAAGCTAACTTTGCGCATCTTTCTTGATGATAGGGTATCGAAGCCTGAAGTCCTGCACACAATACAGATACAGGCTTGTTTAGCTTCCTCATTGCTGCTGCAGCTGCTGATACAGCATGGCTGCAATGGGGCTTTTACACTTAGGGTTGCCAACCTCCAGGTACTAGCTGGAGATCTCCTGCTATTACAACTGATCTCCAGCCGATAGAGATCAGTTCCCCTGGAGAAAATGGCTGCTTTGGCAATTGGACTCTATGGCATTGAAATCAGCAAATGAATATTATTGTTAGGGTTGCCAGGTCCCCCCTCTCAATCAGCGGGAGGTTTTAGGGGGCGGGCCTGGGGCGGCTGCCTGTGTGTGCAGCCGCGCACATGCAGTAACGTCACTTCCGTGATTACTTCCAGAAGTGCCATATTGCCACGGCAGATTTAGTACTCAAACCCCCCAATTTTGGGTGTTTGAGTGCTAAAGCAGCCGCGGTGATGCAGTGCTTCCGGGGGTAAACCTGGAAGCAACGTCATCGCGTGGTCCTGGAACGGTTGGGTGGATTCGCGGGCAATCGCCCACCAAAGCCACATACCTGGCAACCCTAATTATTATAGCGATATGTTGTAACAACATATATCATTTTCTGTGAATTCCCAGCTTCCTTTTTTTTTTTAAAGTGTATGGGCAAAAACGCATGGTCGCTTTATCCTCCTTTAATCCCTGTTTTAGCCAGGATTGAACGCACATTAGGCGAAACGCATGCATTCGATCCAGGCTGAATCCTGGCTGAAACAGGGATTAAAGGAGGATAAAGTGACCATGCGTTTTTGCCCCATGTCTCCTTCCATTGTAGAGTTACAAGGGGAAAGGCTTATCTCCACAATGAAAGGGGCAGAGACTTTTTTTTTTAAATGAAAGCTGGGAATTCACAGGAATTGATACAGATATTATTATAACGTTATATTTGCTGTTTGAAAACAAAACTAAAAGTAGTCCCCAAGTGAAAAAAACAACAACAGTCCCCTGGTGGCAGGGGTAAGGAAAATGGCTTTTGTGTGGGTGGGACTGGGAAGATCCAAACTTTATCACTCGTGTGGCAGCCATCCTGGCATTGCTGCAATCTTTCTCAAAACCTCTCAGCAATGCAGGTTTGGAGATCATAGAAACGCCTGGAAAACCTAGGAGATGCACCAGTGTACCACAATGTTGCAGGGAAACGGGGAAAAAAAACTGCTTTCCAATGCATCGAATCCTGGGCAAGCAACCTGTGTGGAAATGGCTTAAATTACATTACTAAGGAGAGCCTATTAAGAGAAGGGATGTTGAATATGAAGAAAATGTTTCTCTCTTTTTTTGCAGATCATAAAGCTTATGGAATTGATGTCTACACAGAAAAAGAGCATGTTACAGCAAGAGAATTTGAGGGTATAGTATATGTATGCACATTTACATTACAGAAAGTGTATTATGGTGCTGAGTAGAAAAAATTACAATGTGATGCAGCTGACACAATATCCTGCAGTTACTCACTTGGCACAGGCAGTTGTATGAATGTATGAAGCTGCCTTCATACCAAATCAGCCAAGGTCAGTATTGTCTTGCCTTACTGGCAGCAGCTCTCTGGGGTTTCAAGTAGAGGTGTTACACATCACTTACTACCTGATCCTTTTAACTGAAAGTGTCAGTGACTGATAAATCACCAAGGTTGAGGAAGAGATAAAATCTATTACAAGAAGATACATAATCATAGTAAAACAATTCAATTTTAATAAATACACAAGATACATGAGCTCTTTATCTTATATATTTGTGAAACACATGGAATTGTGACAGAGCAATAAGTATTTTTATTATGACATATCAAGCCCCTGTCCCCCATGCTGCTCTTTTAGGTTGGGAAAACTGGTGTTTAACGATTTTAAAAGGAACCGACTGAAGATGCAAGTCTAGAAAGTTGGTAAATATGCATATCTTCCATATTCAACTGCTACATTATTTCCTGCGACTCCACAACCCAAAGGTGTTTTGGGTGTTCTCTAAGGTGCACAGTTCCCAAAAGACAGTGGCAATGTGCTACTGGCCCAACCAACTAACTGAGTATGCACCCTAGAACACCTCCAAAAATCTTATGAAATGCATACAGTTTCTATTGCAGGCATATAGGGATGAGTGTTTTTAAAGTGCTCTCAAGTCGCAGCTGACTTATAGTGACCCTTAGTGGGGTTTGCCATTGCCTTTCTCTGCATGAAGGATTAAGCCATGGACACTATCTTGAGCACATACATACATACAAGTCTTTATTCAGTACATAACCAGCAAAGTTGCAAAAAGTCTAATACACAGGTATATCTAACCCGCCATCCAAATGCAATGGATACAACACCCCACAATAAAATTTGATGCTGACTATAAATATAAACTACACATACAAAGCCCAACAAATCACCTAAATAAAGTTACCTTTACTAGGTAGTCCTTCACTTAGATCACCACTTTATCTTTGCAAATTTTAAGGACTACAGCTAAAAATCTAGCACAATTCAATATAAACTCGGGGTTTGTCTCAAATAATAGTTTGTGGCTTATTTCGGCATCGGTAATTCCATGCCATCGCTTTATTATTGGAGAAATAAGCTTCATTCTACTTGCTTCATAAAACCTACAGTGCAATACGATATGGTCCACCGACTCGATCCTCCCTGATCCACAGGGACAAAACCGCTCTTCCAATGGTACCTTTTTATACCGGCCTTCTGTTATGGCTAACTTGAGCACTGGAGCACTTAGCTGAACAAAGGGGAGGGACCCAAACCTGGGAAACTGAGGTGATGGATGGTTTCTGTGCACTGCAACTGCAAGAATATGTAGCCTCTCCATAATCTAACCATCTCATAAGGTGTCTACAAAAGTAGGGAGAGGCAGTTATAGTGCTTTTCATTTGGATCCTTGCTTAGTCTGCTATGTAAATAGCAGTTGGCTGTTTAAATAGGCCATAATTGAACTTCTTTATAATTTGAATGCTGGTAGCCAATCTGGTCCCAAACCATGCCTGATTCAGTCATACTTATCCAGGAGAAGCAAGGGGAAGGGGTGGCTATAGATACTTTCATCCCCAGAGTTCACCAGGGTGAAATCAAGTCCCGACAGTAGTTGGTGAGTGCAGGAGACAAGGCAAAGAGGAAGAGCCTTTAAGCACCAGCGTGGTAATGAGAGGTGATGCACTAGCATTTCAGCAAAAGACATTTTGTAAGACTAGAAAGATGGCAGAGGAAAACTCGGAGAGACGTAGGTAGGTTGAGAGAAGTGGACAGAAATGTGCCTTGCAAGCAGTGTTTCCCCACATTGTGACATGGAGGTGTCGAAGGAGCAAAATGTCCTTGATATAATGGAAAGGCTGTTGGGTACAGAGAAATGACAAGTCATAAAAATAAAATGTTCAGCTGTGTTATTACAAATTGTGCTGTCAGTAGACCCAGTCCAAGGAATGTGTAGAGATTGCTTCATTTTCTTCAGCGACAGAAAATTCTTCATGTTTGTAATCGCATGGTGCAAATGGAAGGTTCCCTAATACTTATGAACCTGCTTGAAACAGACCTGTATGTATAACCCTATGGAACTATAATTGCCAGTATCATCAGTTGGAGGTCTTTTTTTTTTACTTTTGGGGTGGGGTGAATGAGTGGCTTGTCTTCCCTTCCATTATTTCCCTCCCTATGTTTTTATTGCTGCTTATTATTGATTCCAAATGACCTTTCTTGGCAGTCGTGTATGCTGTTATCCTCTTCCTCAACATTTCCTGTGGCTGAGTTGATGCCAGAACAAAATGGGAACTAATACAAAATGTGCCAACTTTGTCAAACTGTAGGTAATATGGAACAGCTACTGAGAAAGAAGGGCATAAAGTGCTCTCTGGAAGCAGCTGTATTGTGCCTCTGGAGTTCTATTCCTCTCTGAATTTTGGATAAACTTATTTAATGTATTTCTTTGACTGCTATATGGATTTTTCTTTCAGATATAATGCAGAACCGAGCATTGATTTTAATGCAAACCATGTTTTAAAAATCACCAACTAGCCGCAAAATATATTTTCTCAGTCGCCTTCCTTCACTTTGACATCTTCCTTCAATTTCCCCCTTTCTGTCCCTATTTTCTGCCCCATGTATAAGTTTAATAAATGTCTATTATGTTCCTTCAGCCATCTTTTTTTCTTAACCTAAAAGCCTCAAACTCTTTAGCTTTTCCTCATGCATATGTACCCAGCCTCTCTCACGTATGAACCACTACTGTCGCCTCCAGGCACCTTTCCCAGTTAGAAATGGAAGATCACCCCAGAGACCCTGTAGGGCCTCTGGGGCATTTGCTAGCCCATCCACTGCTATACCAGAAATGATCGATCACTAGTTGGTGGTGGGCTCTGTATCATCCTTCATGCCTTGGTGGATGTGTGGGCATGCTGTTCTTTGACACTGACCCTGGAACCGATGACTGCAATAAAGCAGAGAGCAAAACTCTTGAGGCTTCCAAAATGCTTTTGAGGTAGAAACGCCAGGGAGGACATCCTTTTTTGAAAATGATACTCAGAATTTAAAGCGTCTGAGTAGGAGGCATGGATTTCTCTCATTCATGCAGGTTTAAAGGATAGATTTGAAACTCAGCAATCCAGTTGTCCTCACGTTATCAAAACCCTCTGATAGAAGAATGAAGGTTGGCCAACAAAAACACTGAATGATACAAACACAGTAGTTCAACAAATGACTTTCATTTTTAAAAGCACATTAAAGCAAAACAAAGACCAGTTGACGCATACAATTCAGGAAAGGCTCCACCTATCCTACTCAATCTTTACTATACAACTTCTGCAAGCTAGTTGGAACGCCCTAATTTCTGAAGCAGGAACATTGTTTAATTTAAAAATAAAAAACAGGATAACATCCTGTCATTAGGAGTTTTTTTAAGGTTGTGTCTCTTAACTACTACAACAAATGTTCTTAGGGAAAGATGCCAGATGGAATCTTGGCAATCTGGAGTTGCTTTTTATTGTTGGCTGAGGAATTTTCCAAAACACTAAAAAAGGTATATGTGAGCTACATGAAGATTTAAAAGGATTATTTTAACAGTATCTTACAATTTGAGTCACAGTTTCCCTAAGATCAGGTCAACTTATATTGATGTAGTACAAGCCTACTGTGGTGTAAGATATAGGGTTGCCAACCTCCAGGTACTAGCTGGAGGTCTCCTGCTATTACAACTGATCTCCAGTCGATAGAGACCAGTTCACCTGGAGAAAATGGCTGCTTTGGCAATTGGACTCTATGGCATTGAAGTCCCTCCCCTCCCCAAAGCCCGCCCTCTTCAGGATCCACCCCAAAAACCTCCCGCTGATGGCGAAGACGGATGGTTGCAGATCTTCTCCTCTTTCCCCTCCCTTTGAAGGCCATCTCCAACCCTTCAAAAATTGATCCATGGGCCATATGAAGTAATGGCCCTATGGTTCAGAGGCAGGTGGGGATGAAATTGTCCTTCCTGCCTGCTCCCACCAGCTGAGCTGACTTTTCTTTCTGCAAAGCTCTGCTAGCGGAAGGGGAGAGAGATTTTTGCCCCATTTTCACCATAGCCGACTCACCCTCATACCTGTTGTCCCATAAAGACCCTGTGACCCTAGGAATCAACTTTTCTAGAAGAAGAGTTGGTTTTTATATGCCGACTTTCTCTGCCACTTAAAGGAGAATCAAACCGGCTTACAATCACCTTCCCTTCCCCTCAACACAACAGGCACCCTGTGAGGTAGGTGAGGCCGAGAGAGTGTGACTAGCCCAAGGTCACCCAGCTGGCTTCATGTGTAGGAGTGGGGAAACAAATCCAGTTCGCCAGATTAGCCTCCACCACTCACATGGAGGAGTGGGGAATCAAACCTGGTTCTCCAGATCAGACTCCACTGCTCCAAACCACCGTTCTTAACCACTACACCACGCTGGCTCTCGACCCTATTTCTAGGATCAGAAATACCTGCTTTTTGGGGGGTGGGGGGCAGAGAGAACCTTACTCTTAGTACAGGAAAATTGCTGGATGCAGCCCTTAGTCTCCTACCTTCAGACTGCGGGCGGGGGGGAGGGGGGGCATGCATTTTGAAATGTCCCCTCTTCAGGAAAACGACGCCCATAAATTATTCCAAATGCCTTCCTTTTGAAAGATCTGCTGTTAATCATTAGTTCTGGAACAGCAATAAGGAGCTGAGACCGATAAAGTGCTTAGTCAATGACTAATTTTCTCATAATTGAGTTAGTATCATGTTAGCAATTGCTTGGGTTCTCTGGGTTTATAGCACTGTGGGTTGCATCCTATGAAGCACAAGCAGAAGGCACTTACAGATGTAGCTCTTGCCTTCCTCTCCTTTGACCCAGCAGCCCATGACACTTTAAAAAAGTTGATGCTGGAAATTGTGGGACCTGCACGGACAAAACACCATGTTGGTTTCACTGTGTAATCTTAATCTCTCTGCCAGCCACAGAGCAGAAACCCATTGCTTGTTTTCGTTTCCTGCAGAGGCAATTCTAAGCTGTGTACACAAAGCAAAGAAGGTAACCAACCTAAGAATAGAATGGAAGAAAGTTAGATCATCTGGTGTTTCATTTGTTTACTACAACCGTACCTTTGTAGGTAAGTAAATTCTCAGCCTGCATTTGTGTGCAAGTTTCATCATAGCAGCTGGTTGCTTTCTTCGTGTTGAGGTGTTCTATGTACAGGATTGTACTGATACCTCAATATATAGGATGTATGCAGATCCGGGCTGTTGCTGTGAATCCTTGTATAGCTTGGCCTTTTCATCTGGCCCTGTACACAGGAAAATCATGTAGACAAAATAAGCGAGCAACTCATATGTGTGAACTGGCCTTTAGTCATACTTGCACACGTACGTGTGTGTGCATAAATGGCTTTCATCTAGTTTATATTTGCTTGCCCTGTATTCGCCTCATGTTCCTGGCTAAGCTATTTGAACTGGAACATGCCGTTGGAGGAATTTTAGAGAAAAATAAATACTCTTGTGCTAATAGTCGGATGGGAATTTAAATGTTGGAAAAACAAACTGCTTTTGCAACTTTTTATACATTTGGAATGGAAACTGATCTTTATTTTTCAGCAATCTGTTTGTACTCATTTCTCCCTCTATTTTTCTCTTTTATTTAAAAAGGTAATTTTACAGGTCGAGCTGAAATGTGGAATTCAAGCATTCGACTCAGAAATGTGACTAGACATGATGCTGGGAGGTACCGCTGTGAAATCAGTGCAGCCACAGAACAAGGACAAGATGCAGCAGAGACAGAAGTCTTTCTTTCAGTGCTGGGTAGGAATATATTTTTATTTTTTTAATTTTATTCCCTTTATACCTCGCCTTTTCCCAATCCAAGTTGGGCTTGGGGCAGCTTCCAACAGTATATGCATACGACAACTAAAACATAAGTTAAAACACAGGATTAAAATATGTACATTTTAGAAGGCCACCTAAGTTTACATTCTGCAATTTCCTAAAGTGAGGAGAGTCCATCAGGATCATGCGCAGAGAGCCAGTGATCTAATCTGATATTAGTCTTCAAAGGAGTAGAGAAAAGGGGTAAAGGATAGGAGAGGTAAGCTGCTCTATTAATCTTGCTGCCTCAGTCAGCTAAACAAAACTATTTGAGATTTAGATTAAAGTTGGTAATGTGGATATCCTTTTTGAACTTGACAAGTGGGGGAAGTTGTTGGTTGCTGAGCTTACTCCTGTAATTACCCCTAACCTTAACTATATGGTAGTTTTTCAGGAGGATTCCATTACAGTGTTTTGGTGGCTTTTTTTTTTACAAAAAACCCCATGGCGCAGAGTGGTAAGCTGAAGTACTGCAGTCCAAGCTCTGCTCACAACCTGAGTTCGATCCCGACGGAAGTTGGTTTCAGGTAGCTGGCTCAAGGTTGACTCAGCCTTCCATCCTTCTGAGGTTGGTAAAATGAGTATCCAGCTTGCTGGAGGTAAAGGGAAGCTGACTGAGGAAGGCACTGGCAAACCACCCCGTACACAAAGTCTGCCTAGAAAACATCGGGATGTGACGTCACCCCATGGGTCAGGAATGACCCGGTGCTTGCACAGGGGACCTTTACCTTTTTACTGGGACAGCAGCTTACCTCTTAAAACCCCCAAACCATGTAAGGAAATTGCTGAGGTTAAACAGTAAGTGAAGCGCTTTCTCCTTACCTGCTCCCTAAGCCCAGCACAGGTGGGCATTTCTCCTGTCTTATTGATTGTTGGCTGAATGGAAGCAAAATTCAGCTGATCAGCAGAGTGAGAGTTTGTGCCTGCCTAGTTCTCATTCTAATGGTTTTCTTTTTACACACATACAGAATAGAAGAGGGAACCATATTATTCTATATATTTGGGGCTGCCCCTGGGCATGCAGAAACCTCCTTCTCTGTGGGCAGTCCCATTTGGTAGCTGTACTGATTTGGCAGAGGGTTACCCACATTATGGTTTGTGTGTTTATGTTATTTATAGTACACCTTTCTTACTGAGACTCAAGGGGGATTATGCACTGTAAGTCAATGCAGTCAATAGAATGGGATATCCAATAAGTAATGTTATAGGATTAGGATGCATAAATTAAAATCAAGTAAAAAAAAACCTGGAACAAAGCTGAAACAAGGCACAAGTATTAACATGGCGAATTAAAACAATGCAGAAATTACACAACAGGATAATATATACACAGCAGATAATGGAAAGTGCTGTCAAGTCGCAGCTGAATTATGGCAACCCAGTACAGTTTTCAAGGCAAGAGACTAACAGAGGTGGTTTGCCATTTCCTTCCTCTGCAGAGTGACCCTGGTATTTCTTTGTGGTCTCCCATCCAACCCTGTTTAGCTTCTGAGATCTGACAAGATAAGGCTAGCCTGGGCCATCCAGATCAGGACAACAGATAGTATGTACCTTTTTTTGCCATCAGGTCACAGCCAATTTATGGTGACCCCACAGGGTTTTCAATGCAAGAGATGTTCAGAGGCGGTTTCCCATTACCTCCCTCCATGTAGCAACCCTGGTATTCCTTGATGGTATCCCATTTGAATACTGACCAGGGCCAACCCTGCTTAGCTTCCAAAATATGGTGAGATTGGGCTAGTCTGTACTATACACAGTAGTATAGTCCGCACTTGACTTTTATTAAAGCACTTTCCTGAATCAATTAATGCTTTATTAAAACATTTTTCCTGAATCAATTCCATTATAATAAAGCTCTTTGTAAAAACGCCCTCCTAAATAATTCAGTTTTGAAATTGTTTTCCGTTTGATTAGTAGATGGAATATTATAGTATTATACACAATATCTTATGGAAAAGAAAACTTCTGTATCATTCTGCTATTCTCAAATGAATGCTTCCATTTGAAAAGGAATGATTTTCATTAAGATGATATTTAATGTTACTCAGAAATGAAGGGTTTTAAAAAAAGAATAGCTAGAAATTATTCTTAGACATTCTTAAATATACTGACTTTGCATTCAATTTTATTTAAAGTTGAGAAGAATATGGGATAAAATGGAAGTAGCATTCCTGATACGTCAGTCTTTAGTTTGCATAGAGATAAGGGTTGTATTAAGTTTTTCTAGTTCATTGGTTATGAGAGCCAGCGTGGTGTGGTGGTTAATAGTGGCGGGCTCCAATCTGGAGAACTGGGTTCGATTCCCCACTCCTTCTCCTGAAGCCTGCTGCGTGACCTTGGGCCAGTCACAGCTCTCTCAGAACTCTCTCAGCCCACCCATGTCAATGGCAAAACCACCTCTGAATGTCACTTGCCTTGAAAACACGAGGTCGCCATAAGTCAGATGTGACTTGATGGTACGCACACACAGTTAATTGTTTAAGTATATTCAGGCTTACATTAAGCTTCAATGGTAAGAAGAAGAGTTGGTTTTTATACCCTGATTTTTCTCTACCTTTAAAGAGTCTCAAGGCGGCTTATAATTGCCTTCCCTTCCTCTCCCATAACAGACACCTTGGGAGGTAGGTGGGGCTGACAGAGTTCGGAGAGAACTGTAACTAGCCCAAGGTCACCCAACAGGCTTCTTGGGTAGGAGTGGGGAAACAAAACCAGTTCACCAGATTAGAGTCTACCTGCTCTTAACCACTACACCATGCTGGCTACACTGGGCCTGCTCAAGTCAGGTGATTTCAGTAGAACAACTTGGGTGCACATATGTGATGTTTAGCTGTACAAATACTTTTTAAAAAAACATGATTTCACTTTCCAGTCCCACCAGCTCTTCCTGTTTGTGTGGTGCCCAGCTCAGCTATGAGCGGAACAGTAATTGAACTACGATGTAAGGAAAATGAAGGCTTTCCTGCTTCTAAATACAGATGGTATAGGAATGGCATTGCTCTGCTGGCGAGTCCAGATTCAAGAAGCGGTAAAAAAGGGGGAGTTTCTTACACCATGAATACCGTGACTGGAACCCTGGTGAGTTGACACTTGTCCAACACCTAGCATTTGACTGATAAAAAGATTGAAGGGAGTATTTTATACCTACTATAGTAACAGTGAGGAAATTTAAAGTCGAATCAGAGCCCTGCTATGTTTTGCATTAAGAGAGAAATCTCTCAGCTGGTTCAGCAGATAGTTCATAGAAAAGTGCTATGTATTCCATTGCGATTCAGTGCAAGATTTGACAGTGGTTTCAGTTGGATGTGGTGTTCACCTATAGGAGAATAAAATAACTGGGAATGGATTAACAAGAACAAGGAAATAGATTTTAAGAACACACATTGTGTATCTATTTCAGGTGCTATTTAGGATGAGAGAACTATAAGCTTTGCTGATGCAGACGTAAGCACAAAAACATTACCTCGGCTTTGATCCTCAATAATCCAGAAGTCTGATCTGAATTAGTTTCTAACTAGTATCCTTTTGCTATGCCTTCACTAGGTTTGACATGATTCACTAGGCCCTGGCTTTTCACTCATGGGAGAGGGGTTAGAGACAAGGGGAACAGCTCCACCACCCATCTGTCTAGAACCCTGATCATTTTGGTTGCTCTTTTCTGCACCTTCTCAAGCTCTGCAATATCTTTTTTTTAGGTGTGGTGATCAGAACTGTACACAGTATTCCAAGTGTGGTCTCACCATAGATTTGTACAAGGGCAGTATGATAGCAGCAGTTTTATTCTCTATTCCTTGTCTAATTACAGCCAGTGTGGAATTTGCCTTTTTCACAGCAGCGGCACACTGGGTTGACATCTTCACTGAGCGATCCAGTACCACTCCAAGATCCCTTTCTTGGTCTGTCGGTGCCAGCACAGATCCCATCAGTATATATGTAAAGTTGGGATTTTTTTTGCCCCAATATGCATCACTTAACACTTGTTCACATTAAATCTCATTTGCCATTTTAATGCCCATTCTTCCAGTTTGTAGAGATCCTTCTGGAGCTCTTCACAGTCCAGTTTTATTTTAACCACCCTAAATAATTTGGTGTCATCTGCAAACTTGGCCACTTCGCTGTTCACCCCCAACTCCAGGTCATTTATGAACAGGTTGAAAAGCACCGGTCCCAACACAGATTCGTGAGGGATCCCACTGCTCACATCCCTCCATTGTGAGAACTGACCATTGATTCCTAAGGTTGAGCATTTTATTTTCTGGAAACTTGTTTCATGTTATACTTACATTTTTAATTATAACTTTAAAAATTTTAAGATGATGTTTGAGACTGCCACAATGATGTTTTAGACTGCTACATCTCTTAACAGACTTTTTCTGCTTTATTAAAAATTAGCTGTTCAATCCTGTTTCAAATAATGACACTGGAGAATATTACTGTGAAGCTGCAAATGGAATTGGACGACCTCGGAAATGCCCTGTGAAGCGAATGCAAGTTGGTAAGTGTCAAATAGCACAAATAAGGGCAACAGAAGCCGTGTGTACTTAAAATCCCAAATCAGATGCTTTACAAAACAGAGAAAATTGTAAATAGAAGTGCTATTTTCAAAATGCAGGAAGTGCCCCTTGGAAAAAGAAGGCATCTTTCCCCTCATTTCACATTAAGAAGGCGTTCAATTAATAACCAAACCATAGATCATATTTAGAATCCTAAAATGGATGTCCCAACAGTTGCTTTCAGAAAACAGCATTGCAAAAGGATCTTTCTAAAACACTTCACCAGTTATCTCCTCAACCCCCTAGTAGGGCAAAAACAAGCACATTATAGATACCTTTCTCTCTTTTTGCCTTCCTCTCCCTCTTCCCATAGTATTGCTTAAAGTATGTCGGGGCCCATTTTCAGTTGAGATAATAGTACAAAGCATAGAGGGACATTTCCACAATGCCTTGGTCCCAGTCTTTATTGGCTATTTCTTTTGCAGCTATATTAAACAGCACTGGTAGTTTGCCTTTAACTACACCATCAGTTGTCTTACTAAGCTAATTCTGCTCCATAGTGTGGACTGCTTGGACCTAGAGACAGGCAAGAATTTCCTAAATAATTAACACAGGCTCCAGTTGTTTAGCTCCATCATTTCATGCCTCTTTCTAACATGTTCTCTAGAAAAATAGGTACTAACCAGACTTATAACATTGCAAGAAAAATATAGGATAGTGCACCTAAACTTGGAAATGGGTCCCTTCATTTAAAAAGAATTTGCAGTGCGTAATGAAGATCATAACTTTTTGGTTTTAGTGTGGAGTTCTTTGAGAAATATGCTAAATACTTGGTTTGTTTTCAAACCAAATGATATAGGAAAGGCCCAAGTCCTTGTTTGGAAGGAATCAGCAAATATTGTATGTGTGCCATTTCTTTGTAGTAGCTGATTCCCCAACCCTGGTTGTCACATTTTATGCTATAGCTGTAGCATTAAAAATGTGTAATAATCATATCTTTCCAGCTAGTGTAAATAAATGCAAAACATATACCTAGATAAAGAGAGGCTCAAAATGTATGGATGTCAGATGTGATTTTAGATGGATCAGAATACCTTTGCCTCACTTTCTTGTAATTAGAGCGCTGTTTCATTTCCACCATGCATCTATTAGTACTGCAACAACTAATGCCAATTTGCAGGACCAAGTCAAGAATATAAACCTTATTTTATTTATCTGGCCCAAATTAGTCAGAGAAATATATATTAATATATTTATCACTCAGTTGATGATCTTGAAACATCTAGCTACGAAGCTCCTGGGAGACCCACTCTGAATTTTCAGCGGAAGAATGGGATGTTCACCATAAAATTAATAGCCATACTACTTACCTGGTTGGCCAATGCGTGAACAGACTGCTGGACTTGATGGGCCTTGGCCCGATCCAGCATGGCTTTTCTTACAGTACTCAAAGGGGTTTCTAATCTTTACCCTGTTGGTTTTTGCAACAGCCCTCTAAGATAGACTCCTCAATGTTAATAATGATCGTCCTGTGTAAGAGATGGTGAGGCTAAGGTGCAGGAAAGAAAGAGAAGCTTGAGCAAAGCCTATGACTGAGGCAGAATTTGAACTCTCACCTTCCCCTTGCAACACTATAGTACTATGGTTTCCTTGAACATTTGGAGCGGGGATATTTCATTGTCCTCTATCAAGACGCACCGTGGACACTGCCCCCAGAGTTATGTTTTCCTTGTTTTGACTTCTAGATGACCTTAATGTTGGTGGCATTATAGCTGCTGTGGTAATTGTGTCTTTAATAATAGCTTCCTGTGGTCTTGGAGTATATTATGCACAAACAAAAGGTTACCTTTCAAGTAAGTAAAAATTTTTTCTACCTTTATCAAAACAAATGTGACTATGAAGTGTGCATGGGATCAGCAGGAGCACAGATACTTCTGGAGAAGGCTAGCAGATCTCTGAAGAAAGTGCAGTAAAAGGACAGTGTTAATTCTATGTGTAAGAAGAGTTGGTTTTTATACCCCACTTTTCTCTACCTTAAGGAATCCCGAAGTGGTTTACAATCGCCTTCCCTTCCCCCTCACATCAGGCACCTTGTGAGGTAGGTGAGGCTAGTTCTGAGAGAACTGTGACTGGCCCAAGATCACCCAGCAAGCTGCACGTGGAGGTGTGAGGAATCAAACCTGTTTCTTCATATTAGAATCTGTTACTCTTAACCACTACACCATACTAACTCCCTTAAAGAAAGCGTTGCTCTTAATGCATAGTGAGAAATGGTGGTTATACACATTGATTGACAAAGAAGAGCTGGCCATTAGTTGATAGATCGCAAGATCTTATTCCAAGATAAGGAGTTTATCACGGACTACAGAATCTACAATATCGCCTATATTCAGGCTAGATGTAACAATGTTTAACTAAGTGGTTCTGCTTTCAGGTCTTCTTCCCCTCATGCTGTAGTCTCAATCCAAATTGGGACCCTCCTTGGACAGTTAGTTCCCCACAGGGGCAGTCTAGTACTGATTACTATAGCAGCATGGGAGGCTCTTCTCTGTAACCCAATCCTGTGCCATTCCAATTATGGGGTACTGTGTGAACAGAAAGAATGGTGTACGGTAGTTCTTTGTTCCTTAGGTGCTGATAGTGGCAACAATAACAAGAGAAGCAAAACTGTCATTTGCTGAGCAAATGTGGTTCATCTCTACCAGATGTTGCTGGAGCAGTGTGGGGCTGGAACATAGTGCAGGGCCCCCGATGTTGTATGCTGTAGTTGCATGCAAATTGTCTAATAGGCTGATTCGAATGTTGCAGATCGCTAACAACTTTACTTTTAATTATGAAAAGCCAGCAGGTTTTTGCAAAACTAGCAGTAGGCAACACACTGTTTCATGAATTCCTGTTCTGTAGGATGTGGTCATAGTATGTAAGCTGCTTCCATGTGGTGTTGTCTGTTGCAATATTTACCTGGATTTTCTTGGCCAGGCAGGAAAATCTAAGAGGCAGATTACTGCAATAGCCAATGGCATGTGGATCGTATCATTATTCGAAATTCTGTCACTGTTAGAATTTGGATCTCTGAGAAAGCAAATCAGTACTGTGTATAATCCAATAAACATTAAAGCACCAACCTTGAACCTTTCTCTTGTAAAATCACTGACAGCTTCAGTGAATATTGGCACAGTGTTTAGCTGGCTCCCTCTTCTGGGCAATTGCAAAACTGCATCACTACCCATATCTAAAGATTTACCCCCCCCACACACACACACACACACCGAATGGAGATCAGGAGGTGTTGCAGTCATAATTAGTTTAACAGTGATGGTGCAAAACTGACAAGACTTTTTCCATAGGCTGCTGGAATAAGGTAGAAAAACATAAAAGCCAACAATTGATAAGATCCCATTCCTATTACTTTCCATTACACACCGCCCCTTGTAAGCTACTTCGTCTTACAAAAATAGCCCTTGTGTCAGAGTTGGAGATTAATTTTAGATGACACACTATATAGCACGCTAATAGTATACCTTGATCTAGTAACTAGAGAGCGTGTAAACCTCACTCCCCACCAGCATAACAGTATAAGCGTTAAATTCCCTTTGAAAATATAAATACCAGCAATTCATCAGAACTGGTTACTTTCTTTTGGTTCTAATGCCTCCTGCCGTTTATAGTTTGAAAAGGAGAGACCAAGACAGCTGTGAACGTTTTTTGGAGAGAAGATTGTCGCTATTGCTGTCTGCTTTTTTTGTCTGTTGTGGTCAAACTATCATGTGATTGGACTGCTAGATCCAAGAAAGGGACCATTATTATGGGGACCTAGAGAAAACTGTGTGCATTAATACCACCACCATGAAAATCAATGAAGAATTCAGTGCTGTAAGCGTAGAATTTTCTGCGGGACCAAGTACACAGACTGCATCTCTCTTTAATTTATATAGCATATAGAACACCAAAGTTACTCTGAATCCTTGTCCAAACTTACACACACAGCATCATTGTGAGACTAATACTGCTGATATACCTAACATATCAACTAACGCAGTCCAGACCACCGTATGCCCCAAGGATATACCAAGTATACCCAGCAGCATGCAAACTGCTGCAGTTGGGGCACTTGACACATGTTAAACCATGAATTACAGTGAAATGAGGAAAAGCCCCTAATCTGTAAAACAACCCAAAACGCTATGCCTTAACATGTTACCAGCTTTCAGACATAGAACTTGTTTCCCATCAGATTGCTTTTATATGTAAAGATCTTTAAAACGTGACACATCCAAAAATAATGTAAATAAGTAGAACATAGAAGGGAAAATTGTTCTTAACAGACTTCCAAAGAAACAATTTGAATGTCCTGCAGTTCAGGCAGCATCCAATTTAACACAATTAAACACACTTAAGAGATACCTTATTGTCTCTTTCTTCCTGTTTTCTAGAAGGAAATTCTTCAATGTAAGTACAGTTATTTTTCCTGTTGATTTTTATTAGCTTGCAATTTAACTGTAATCAAGTAGCTAAGCAAAATCTCTTGCATTAGTCCCAAATGACTCATTTTCTGGACCATAATCCCTCAATTTAGTCACAGCTACCTAAAGTTAATGTATTGACTTTTATCTTCCTAATGTTAGCTGTTAATTGTGAAATAAGGAAGCACTGAAGGCGTTATTTATTCCGTTTATGGACATTGGTCTAGTTTGCAAAAAAAAAAAAAAAAGTTTTTGACTTAATGAGAATGCAACTCAACAGCTGTTCTTATGACAACACTAGGAAAGCAGTGTTGTATGAGAAGCTGATATTTCCCCCCTGGCAAACCCCCTTAAGCCAGTAAAGCACAACCTTACATCCATGGAGCTTGTGAATAACAAGATTTTCACTTTGTATCTATTATTTATGGCCAACCAAAATGCCTTTCCACCTTACCAATTTAAAACTGTCATGGGGTAGGCATCCTAAAGTTTCCATCTGCCAAGTGAAGCATCTTCCATGAAGAGAAAGTCATATGTAAACAAAAAATTCCTTACTTGGCAGAATGGAACCTTATGGCACAAGCAGTTCTCTATCTTCTTGCGTGCCAGTCATTTCACTAGTCTATTCCCCCAGCACTAGATCATCTTTTTAAAAAGTGAAAATGCAATTGAAACTAGAATACCCAAGGCTTGACTCAAGTAACACGTATGAGAAGCTGAAAATGTAAACAGTTCTCTTCCAATTTGTGTTATCAGGAAGAAGAGTTCTAAGCCCAGCACAACACAAAATGAAAATGTGAGTATTTTGCACCCACAGTGGCAGGAGGGCAAGTGCATGTACTGCTCTTTTTTTAAAGAGGGTGAAAACAGGCCCTTCTGGAAATGCACCTTGCTTACAGCTGTAACATACTAAACTGGTTGACTGAATCATAGGGTACATCTGTTATTAGACTCTCTCGCTGCAGAATTAGAGGAGAAAATTAACAACTTGAAACCCATCCACATATTTTTTAAATATTTTTTTGCCGTCAAGTCACAGTTGACTTATGGCAACACTATAGGGTTTTCAAGACAAGAGATGTTCAGAGGTGGTTTGGCATTGCCTGCCTCTGCATAGCAACCCTGGATTTATCTTGGTCTCCCATCCAAATACTAACTAGGGTTGACCCTGCTTAGTATTCAAGTTCAGGCAAGCCTGTGCTATTCAGGTCAGCACGTATAAAAATACATAACACATTAAAAGGCACGACTAGCATTCTTCTCCATGCTATGCTAGACTTTCTGTGCTCAGGAAGTTTTTTCTATACAATCTTCCAATTACAGTCCGTACCAGCCCGTTCCAGAGACAGGAGAGGGAGTGATTCCAGAGGTTCTAACCATGCCGGTTCATCCAAGGGGAAGTGAGAGGGAGGAAGGCGAGTTCTCTTCAGAAGAAGAGGAAGGGGGGGAGGAATCTGTCCCCCAAGAACAACAGTCTCGCCTTTTCTCTGGGGAGGATTACCAAGCCCTCCTCTCCAAGGTCATGGCAACCCTGGATCTACATGAGGACGAGCAGAATGAGGCAGCTAAGAGCAAAGCCACATTCAGGGGCACTAGGGAATTTTTTACCAGACCCCAGACATGCTCTGTGCTTTTTCCAGAGTATTTTGAAGACCTAGTAAGGGCTGAGTGGGAAAGTTTTTTCGATACAATCTTCCAATTACAGTCTAAAATAAGAGTAAATAAAGAAATACTCCAAAGGCTATTGATCATGTAAGCTCACTTGTCCATTACAACTATGGGATGGGGCGCTTGTTGCATAAAGGTTGTTCCCAGTAGTCTCATTTTTAATGAGCAGTGGCCACAGGAAGATGTGTCTCCAGGTGTCTGTTAATGTAGTTCCTTTACTTAGCCTGCCTTGGAATCAGACTATAATATTTGGGCTTTCTTGTCATCCATTAAACTGATTAATTCACACAGGAAATGTAACACGAGGCACAGCAGCTTACTAATTTCAAGCCCAAAGCTGCTCCCTAAATAAGTTTGTTCTCTAGCACTCAATGGCATCCTCTGCTTAGGATAAAGAAATCGTGTATTGAGAGCCACAAGATAGTTCAGGAATATGGTAACTGTGCCATGTAGCCCAGATGATACAGCTTCTTAGAATACTGTGCTTCTGAACTAATTGACTCAGAAGAATGTCATCTGCAGTAATAACCATCAAATACTTGCTCCTGTATCATGATTATTATAAAGGGACAAGGATTCTGTACTTTGTGTTCTTGAAATACCAAGAGACATTCTTAAAGGCTGTATCGGTTTCTTAAAAAGCACAAAACAGTCATGTTTTAACTTTACTGTAGAAATTTCTAAGTTGCTCTCTGAGATACTATCATGCTTATTTCAGGCTAATAGGTAAGAACAGTGGCTGAAAATGTTTGAATTATCAATTATTTTGTTATTTTTCTCATTCTTCCCTCTTTAGGATTTTAAGCACACAAAGTCCTTTATTATCTAAAAGAAATTCAGCCTCTGTGAGGATCATCAAACGCTGTACAAAGGGATTCTTCAACTGTGTTCTTTAGAAATTAGTGTTAAATGCTGAACACCACTGATGTCAGTGAATTGATGTTACAAGTTGGAGACATGTTTGTCAAAGCTGTTAATTTTCTGTTAGTATTTTCTCTAATGAAATGGTAGAAGATGCCTACTAACAGATGGACATCTTTGTTCTAATGTACAAATGAAGGCATTAAAGTAGTGAAGCAGGTGGTAACATGTAAATGAACTGAGAAATTCTAGATATCTGCTAGCAATTTGGACCAGAAGGGTGGTGTTCAATGTATTTTTTCCACTGCCAAATGTTTCTTTCAAGTGCCTTGACTTTAGACCATAGTCAGATGTAATGAACTTGTGCAAGTATTAATTTGTTGAAATATAGTATCCTTACAACTATTTTGTTTTTAAAAAATCTCTTCCAAAAAACCTATTTATGAATTCTGTTGCTGAAAATTATTTGTATATCATGACTATCAGTGCCTTTTTAAACTTAACAGATATTGTAAATAAATTACTTACATGCTTTGTGATTTCACCGCTGCTGATTAAGACACATATTGAGCATACACAACTATTTCATTCAATGGCATCCATTAAATTGGAACTTAAAATATAAATATTAGAAGGAAAAAGTAATATTAGCACTTCAGAGTTCCTGAAATCTTTGTCCTAAAAATTTTTGATCTTAAAAATTTGATCCTAAAATTTTTGATCCTAAAAAATTGTTTAGTCTAAAAAAAAAAGCTTGCTCTAGCTCTGGACCATTTTTTAACAACTGGCTGTAATGCTATATAGAACTTTAACTTTTCAGAAAGCTGATTGTCCTGTAACTCACTATAGGATAATGCTCAGTGTAAGAATGAGGCCTCTGTTATATAAATAATTTAAATACATCCACCAGAACTCCCCAAAATAGCCAGTTACAACATCAAGTTTGATCTTTGAGGTATTGGTCAATACCTTGTTGGAGCTGTGATGTTTACATATTTCTTCTTCAATTCAGGTGTTTTTAAAAGTTTTTTTGGATTTTTCTGCGAACCTGTGGTTTCTTAAGGTTTGTTCTGTAAAAGGCCATGCCGCTTTGTATGGATATTTTGTTCCATAATCTGGGGCCATGTGTAGAATCTGATACTTATACATGCATCCTGAAGAACAAATGACAGAGCTTACTTACTTACAAGTGGCAGAGCTTACTTCTCCAGTCCTTGCCCATGAGCATTCATTTCCCCTCTTTCAGAGTCCTGAGGCAGGATCAATATTTTATATATGATAGTTGTATAAAATCAGCTTTTTTCAAATTACTACCTTGCTGGATCAGGGGAATGCTGTAGACATAGTTTATCATGATTTCAGTAAGGGTTTTGATAAGGTTCCATACAATATTCTTGTTGACAAATTGGGAAAATGTGAACTTCCGGCAAGATGGCGGATCTGATCACAACTTCTCTCAAGAGCTCTTGAGAGAACCTGGAGACGCTCCGAAAACGGGACACTTTTAGTGCCCCGATCCACGTTCCTAAAAGGTGGAACATGGAGCAGGAAATTCCTGCTGCCGAAGAGTGCGGTTTTGACTTCCAAACTTTCCCCCGGGAATGAAAACCCGGGGGGGGGGGGGTTGGATCCTGCCCAGCTGAAGAAGTAACCATCGCCGTGAGCACCTCTAATGGATCCAGGATCAGATCTCCTCTACCAAACACCAGCTATTGAACCATTTTAACTACAGAAACCCCGACATCCGAGACCTGTAAGTGCTAAGAACTCCTTTTGTCTGCCTTTCAATCAGAAAAAGACTGAGGAGATTTTTCAACTAGCTACAAACCCGCACCCCCCCCCACAAGACCAAGAGATAATTTGATAAAATAAGAAAAATCACCAACCAGACTGAGGAATTATAAATCTTTTTCGTGGGTAAACATAACAACACGATTTGAGTGACATTGTACGCAGCAACTGAAGATTCCGAGTTGGAAGGGGGAGGGACGAAGTTCTATTTCTGATTTGAAATACTTTCACTTTAGAGTCTTCCTGCCACGTTTTGCTGTGAGAACGAGGAGACTTTGTGGGAAGGACCGGATGTCTTTAAAGGCTAGAGGACTCCTGAAACTTGATGGTTTGTGTTACACTAATACTGCCCGCCTATACAACCAGCTCCACAGGGGGAACCATGGATTACAAAAGACTGGAGGAAATGTTGATGCAGCACACTGAAACACTCAATAAACAAATTCAACAACAGACAAAACAAATGACTCAACTAATTGACCAGAAACTTGACAACCTTTTGATCAAGATTAAGACAACTAAAGACCAAGTGAAGGTATTAAAAACAGACATGAAAAAGATGGAAATTACCATAACAAAAGTGGAGGAGGAACAAAAGGAAATTTGCATGGAAACTAAGGATAATGAGAAACAAATTGGAGATTTACAAACACAAGGAGAGATTTTAAAGGACCAGATTGCACTTTTGGATTTGAAATTGAGAGAATCCAATCTACGAATACGCAATCCCGCGGAAAAATATGGAGATACTAGAGGGACTATGATAAAGTCACTTGCTGATATTTTCCATTTAAATGAACAAAAATTAAATTATGCAATAGACAAAATACAGAGTTCCCTTGTCACCAAAAATGAAGAAATCAACACCTAGAGAGATTGTGATTATTTTCATGATCTCAGAATGAAGAATACAATCATGCAAATCCAATATGATAGTTCTCTTTTGGTAGATGGATTATCATTAATATTGCTAAAAGATCTACCTCATCACTTGGTCGCAAAGAGAAATGCTTATAAAGATTTCACAATGATATTGAGGAAAAATGGAATAAAATACGCTTGGTTAACACAAGGACTTACTTTAATCTACAAACAGATCAGATGTGTGGTCAACTCACTAGCAGAGCCTGAAAGATTTTTATTAAGATTTTTATTAAGAAATACAGAACTGACAGATCCCATCCAAGGAAGAGACCAAGAAGAAACACGACGGGATGAAAATTCATCTGGGCAAGATGCAGTAACTGGTCACCATGGACGCCAAGAGACTACATTAAGAAAGCAAGAAAAAACCAATAGAAACCCCCAACAGAAAAAGTCGTTTAAAAAGAAGGGATAGAGGGTCGGAGGGTATTGAAATGTTGGGAGTAAGGGGAGGTGCAGGGAAATAACGAGTTTTTTTTTTTTTACTTGCTTGATAATGTAAAGAATATATAGTTCTATCCTTGTTTTTGGAGTAATTATGTATCCTAATAGTATTTTTAAATTTCTTTAATGCTAATTGAATATATTAGAGATTGGGTTACTAAGTTAAGGAGTATATATGGACACTAGAAAGAAATAGGCAATTTTAAATAAATATATACTAGCTCAGAAGGAACAGATAAATAGTAATATAAAGGAGTAACTTAAGAATGGGTTGGAGGAAGTTGGGGGGGAAGTTCAAATTATTATATGTATTTGATTAAGAAGGCATGCATTAAGCTATGCAATATTATTCATAAATATATGGAAAGATAAGCTATATGGAATACCGAATAAGAAGTGTATTATATTTATGGAAAAAGCAATAAAAAGATTTCTTTTAAAAAAATGACAAATTGGAAAAATGTGGTTTAGATCCTATTACTGTTAGGTGGATCTGTAACTGGTTGACAGATCGCACCCAAAGAGTGCTTGTTAATGGTTCCTCATCCACTTGGAGAGGAGCAACTAGTGGAGTGCCTCAGGGATCTGTCCTGGGCCCTGTGTTGTTCAACATCTTTATAAATTATTTGGATGAAGGAATAGAGGGGATGCTTATTAAATTTGTAGATGATACTAAATTGGGAGGGATAGCAAATATGGTAGAAGACAGAGCCAGGATGATCTTGACAGGCTGGAGAATTGGGCTAAAATTAATAAAATGCACTTCAACAAAGATAAATGTAAAGTTCTGCATTTAGGTAGGAAAAATCAAATGCATAATTATAGGATGGGGAAAAGTTGTCTTATCAGTAGTGTGTGCAAAAAGGATCTTGATGTCTTAGTAGACCAAACTCTGAACATGAGTCAGCAGTGTGATGCGGTAGCTAAAAAGGCAAATGCGATCTTGGGCTGTATCAACAGAAGTATAGTGTCCAGATCACGCGAAATGATGGTATTGCTTTACTCTGCTCTAGTTAGACCTCACCTAGAACATTGTGTTCAGTTTTGGACACCACAATTTAAGAAGGATGTAGACAAGCTGGAACTTGTCCAGAGGAGGGCAATGAAGATGGTGAGGTATCTGGAGATCAAGTTCTATGAGGAAAGCTTGAAGGAGCTGGGTATGTTTAGCCTGAAGAGGAGAAGACTGAGAAGTGATATAACCATCTTCAAGTACTTGAAGGACTGTCCCATAGAGGATGGTGCCGAGTTGTTTTCTGTTGCCCCAGGAAATCGGACCAGAACCAGTGGGTTGAAATTAAATGGAAAGAGTTTCCATCTAGACATTAGGAAGAATTTTCTAAAAGTTAGAGCGGTCCCTCAGTGGAACAGGCTTCCTCAGGAGGTGGTAAGCTCTCCTTCCCTGGAGGTTTTTAAGAAGAGGCTAGATGGCCATCTGTCAGCAATGCTGATTCTATGACTAGGCAGATCATGAGAGGGAGGGCATCTTGGCCATCTAAGCATGGCATAGGGGTCACTGGGAGTGTACGGGGGAGGTAGTTGTGAATTTCCTGCATTGTGCAGGGGGTTGGACTAGATGACCCTGGTGGTTCCTTCCAACTCTGATTCTATGAATCTAAGTTTCTTAATAAGCAGTTAAAGTAAACTGCAACTCCCACTATTTCACACAAATATTGTACAGGTGTGTGTGACTTGTTTCCTGGTTCAGTTTAGGTATCATATTGGTACCTTTAAAAATATGCTTACAAAAATTTCAGAAATACTGAATAAGCTTGCTTGTAATCTGCATTCATAAAAATGAAATGTTTGAAATCTCATATATTTCTGAGTTTAACAACTGCAGCTCATACTCAGAGGGCACTTTCACACAGCCTAAATAATGCACTTTCAATGCACTATGAAGGTGGATTTTACTGTGTGAACTGGAAAAATCCACTTGCTAACAATTGTTAAGGTGCACTGAAAGTGGATTGAAAGTGCATTATCTGGACTGTGTGAAAGTGCCCTTACAGACCAGATACTATAATATGGATATGATTCCTGATTATGCCTATCTCAGGAAAAAGGATATTAAACTACTTTATTGAACTTTTGATCTTGTAAAGCATAAAAATAATTTTCAACAAAAGGAAAGAATTTCTATATGTATATCCTTCTGAATTCAAACACACACATATTTGAACAACCAACTGTTTATTTAAGTTACAACTGCAGACCAACGCAACAAACCCAACCTATTGGGGTAGACATGTCCTTCACATCACTTCTGATCTTCTTCAAACTTGGGTTCTATCAAGAGAAAAGCAGTTTCAGCTTAATTAAAAAAACACGCCTCTAGAGAGATACTGGCTAGTTTGCTACATAAATTTACAAACCAATCATTTGCCAAGTTTACTAGATGGTAAGTAACTTTAACCTACAGATGTACAAAAATAATTGAAATATCTGTTGTGCAAAAGCACATATTAAAACACCACTGGTAGTTTTAGTACTGTCCTTGCAATCAATTTGATAGTTGTACACCTTTTTCCCATGCATATTTTCAAATATGGAAGTTTCTTGAAATAACAGATGACAAGACTAAAACACACATATTGGTAAAAGAACCTATTAATACAGTTTTACGTTGAGAACATGAATAAAAGGGAGTCTCGTAACACTGAGTTAGATGCCACGAAAAGGATTCATACATGCAAGGAGGAAGGGCATTTCCACCAATTCTCCTTCTGCTATGGCAACACTTCCATTCTTCTTTCATACTACTACTCCTAAGGGTCCCATATCCCTCATGAGTGGGGAGGGGCATTTCAGGCTGCAATGGGAAAGGGAAGCAGGGAAGTAACTTTTGAGTGCACAGAATTTAGACAAGAGCCAACCTACTTTGTTAATATCTGGGATACAGGTAGTGCTTGCTCACCACTTATATTAAAAATACTAACCATTTGCTGCAGAATATCTTGCCATCTAATGCTAAATTTTAGTCAATTGAAATGTATTTAGAAGTTGGGTATCTAGTTTCAAAGACTGAGGGCAGTTCTACTGATTGCAAGTTGGTAAGGCATAAGATCTTACTTCAAGCCAATTGTTTCTCCATACTTAAACATGTCTAACAGCACAATCTGGACTACAGACACACCCTTCTAAGTCCACTGAAGTCAACAGGCTTCAAACTGTAATGTAAATTAGTGTACAAGCTTTAATAGCTTACCCTCAAATTTGAAGTCTGGAAATTTGGTCAAGTCTCCACTGCCATATAACCGTTGAAGTTTAGCAATTCCTTCATTCAGATCTTTCTGATATTCTGGGCCAGCATCAACAGGGCCACCAGCTTTCCTTCAAATGAAATAATGAGCATTTAAATAGAAGTAGTTAGTGTTAAGACTATGATCTGTAAGACAAAAGCTAGGCTCTCCAGCTGGCCATGGAACCTTGTGAGGTGACTTTGGGCCAGTCACACACACTCAGCCAAACCTACCTTACAGGGTGGTTGCTGTGAGGATAAAATGGAGGAGGGGAGAACATTGTAAGCTTTTTAGAGTTCTCACTGGGGTAAAAAGTGTGAAATAAAAGTACCAATACTACATTTTCTTATGCATTTAAAATAATTTGTCTCACACAGCTTTTTCCCACTGTATTGTGGGGGGTGAGGGGGTACCTTTTAAAGAAAACAAGTTTCAATCACTGCTTGTCACCTACATTATATTTCTTTATTCAAGGAAGTCTACATAGCACAGGCAGCCCAATCCTGAAGGGGGGAGGCAGATCCGCAGCGGCCAGAGGCAGCGCAGCTGCACCACCTCCTCAGAGGCTTCCCAGTCGTCACAGAGGCAAAGAAACATGTCTGAAAATTTAAAAAACAAAGGGGGGAACACCCCATTGCCTACAACAGGGCTGCACAACCAAAAAAGGTGGCTGCTCAAGGGGGCATTCCCAGGGCGAAAGGGCTGGAAGCTGCCTAAAGGCAGCTCCACCCCCTCCACACCGGTGTGGGCTTTCCTGGCGTAGCTGTGCTAGCAGTGCCCGGACGCTGGTGTGTTTGCCCCCGCGCCAGCGCAGATGCCACCTTATGCCGGTGTGGGGTCACACCGGCTCCAAAAGAGCTTCATCTCGCCGCCCCCTCAGGAATGGGTTCATAGACTTTTAAGCAAAATAATACAACCAAAGTTGAAATACACGAGAAAGAAAAACAGTCAACGCTTTAGGAAGAGGTAAATATTAAATAATTTTAAATATCAAGTTAAAACTAAAATAGTAAGGGGAATCATTACAGCTCTGAATTAATGGCAGTAGCTTGGATTTTTAGTGCAGCCAAGATATATTTGGCAACTGACAGAGGTTATATTACTTTGCCTAAAAACCTATGGGCTTTGTCGCCCTTGAATAAAGAAAGTATATGATAATTTGCTACATTATATTAAGCTTTAAACCTCAGCCTCTTTTGTCTAGACCATTCCTGTTACAATCAGCTGAGCTGCTTTACATATTGTGAATTTAAACTTTTGGCCAAATTTATTCTAAAGTTACTACCTACCAACAGGACCAATCAACAAAAAATATAATTGCCTGTCATTAAGTATCACAGTGGATTCTATATTACTAGAAGCCAATTTCTAGAAGGGCTTATACAAGAACCCTCAAGGGAACTGCCCACCAACTACGAGCAAGGGAAAAAGTACCTCCACCAACTACACAGCTGCACTTTCCTCAATACAGGTTGCTGCCAAGTAAGTATTGACCAAAGGAAAGGCTATCAACCAAGGAAAGACCAGAGGCAGGGAATTCACTTCTGACTGAGCCTGAACCCATACAGAAATAATTTTTTTTCCTGTTCCTTATATCCAACTTTAACGTGTTTTTATTGTGATATTTTGTAAGTTATTTTGAGATCCTCTTGGGACTATAAAGCAGAATATAACATTTAAACGCCTTCCAACTATGGAATGCAAGAATGTTTGGATTTTTTTCTTACACTGATCTCGCAGTTAGTTTAAATGATCATCAAATCGGTAACAAGATATTCAAAGCACTGGCTCCTTAAAATTCCTCATTTATTACTGAACTGTCTCCATACACTTACTGGCTTTTTGTATCGTATTCTCTGATCTTGTCCAAGAAGAGTTTCTGCACAGGATCAAGTTCCTTTGCCTTATTGAACACAACAGCAGAAAAACCAATGTTTCTACGCAAGTGGGTGGAAACAGCGGAACGAAAAATGTAAGAAAATCTGAAGAGCTGTTGGAGAATCATGATGAACTTGCAGGCGATGCAGCTAGAAAGACAAAGTACCAACAACTGTCTCAAAGACTTAATGTTTTGGAGTACATTAAAAAAAAAACACCAGACCTCACTTACAATGACTCAATACTACAGTAAAGTTTAAATCTGTAATCAGATCCAAGTATAACCACCGAGTTCCTTCCAATTCTTTTTTAATTTAGACTACTTGTACACTAGCAGCTTACACTTAGAAGCTAAAAATATAAAGAAGTAATGGTATTGAAATCTGAACTCAAGTAAACACAAATTGTATTATAAAAAAGTTTTAAAACTACAGCAAAGTGCTTTTTGTGTCCTGACTTGTACGGCAATCTACACAAACACATCCTTGGATGGCACATATGGGCATCATGGCAAATACCCTTTTTTGGAATTCATCAATTAGCCTTTAGAGCCAGTTTGTGCTGCAATTTCTGCGCAGGCAAGGACCCTAGGTGAAACAACGGGGGCTACCGCACTTTGTATTCCCAGCGATGTATTAAGAGTTTGAAAATGTTGTAAAAAACATCGCTTTAAAAGGGTTTTTGGATACCACGGCTTATAAATGGTTGGAAGACGTCTTCACAGCTAAAGGGGCCAAACAAAGCGCAAACAGTATTTTTTTATAACGTTTTCAAACTCTTAATACATCGCTGGGAATACAAGTGCGGTCACAGCCAACATTTAGATAACTAGACTGGGAAGATAATTCACAGTGGGTAGCTGTGTTGGTCTGTCTGCAGTAGTAGAAAAGGGCAAGAGTCCAGTAGCACCTTAAAGACTAACAAAAATATTTTCTGGCAGGGTATGAACTTATATGAGCCACAGCTCACTTCTTCAGATACAGCTAGAATGTGAATCCATCTGTCTTTAAGTAGAGGAGAGTGAATTCAGACAAGCATTAGTATGGAAATGTTAACAGTATGTAAATGTGAACAGCAGGCGTGATGGGATTAGGTGTGGTATGCCCATGACTGGGAAGGCTCATGTTCATATTCCCTGATACGATGCTCATTGGATGGCCTCAAGGCAGTCATTATTATTTTTTTATATAATTTTTTTGATTTTTCAAGTTAATTCAAATTCAGTTAAAAAAATCCATTAACATATCATGTCATCTAAAAGTTCTATCCTGTCATTTAACAAACGTTTATATCTTTGGCTTCCCCTCTCCCCTCCTCTGTCCGTTTATTGTCACTGTCACTCTCTTTGTATTTACTGTCTAATTCTTTATCATAAATCACCTGTATCTTTGTCACCTATACCTAGTGAACTATTGCCAGCTCTTAATTATCTCATCCTCAGGGCAGTCATTCTGCCCAAACTACTTCAACGTTACTTAAGTCGCTAAAGGCCGCGCAAATAGGGAAAACAGTCAGTCAAAATTGGCTTTTAAGAGGCTAGAGAAAAGGATAAGAGAACCAAAACCACTGCCATCACTGGGGGGGGGGAGGGGAGCTAGGGTCAGCATCCCTAGGGTGAGAGAGACCAAGACGCGGCCGGCCTCCCCCATTTCCTCCCCGCAGCACCCCCTCCTCACCCTTCCAGCTCCACCAAGCCGTTGCGGGGTCACCTACATCCGTCCTAGACCCAGTATGGCCCCGCCTCTACGACGCGCAGTGGGTGCTGGGAGCTTGCTGACGTCCCTCCTTCCCCTCCCCCCCCCCGCCGCCCCAATTGCGCCTCCACCATGGGATGAGCTGTACAACGACCAACGCGCGAGACACACTCACTCTGACCTCCGGCGCTTTCAGTCTTTCATCAAAGGAAAAGAAACGCAGCTAAAATATAAATAGTACAAATATAAATAGTGAAAAATTATATATATATATATATATATATATATATATATATATATATATATATATATATATATATATATATATATATATATATATATATATATCTCCCTATTTAATATAGTGAAAGATTTTATATATATATATATCCCTATTTAATATAGTGAAAGATTTTATATATATATATATCCCTATTTAATATAGTGAAAGATTTTATATATATATATATATCCCTATTTAATATAGTGAAAGATTTTTTTATATATATATATATATATATACACATATAATATATATACACACACACACACACACACATATATACACTATATATATACTATATATACATATATCCCTATTTATCAGTTCTTGCACCGGAAAGGGAAGGATTTGCTTCCGGTTTAAAGTAAGCGCGGTTGATTTTACCTGCGAAAGCTGGTTTCCTTAGTGGGGGGGGCGTGGTGCGTCGGCGGCGCCTTTTCGCAAAGGATGGCGGGACTCGTAGTTTTCGGCCTGCGGGGGGGGAAGCGTACGCGCGCTTTCCCCCCTGTCAGGGGAAGGACTTGCTTCCGGTTCAAAGTAAGATTTCCACCTGCGAAAGCCGGTTTCCTTAGTGGGCGGGGCGTGTCGGCGCCTTTCCGCAAAGGATGGCGGGACTCGTAGTTTTCGGGCCTGCTCGCGGAGGGGGGGGGGGAGAAAGCGTACGCGCGCCTTTTCCCTGTCAGGGCCCCGCGCGTAGGCCTCGCCACCGGAGCCGGAGCGCGTCCCGGGCTTCGCTCCACCGGCCCCCGCAGGGGAAGGGACCGGGCCCTCCGGGAAGGGCTGTGCCGGGGGGCGAGGCCGGGGGAGGGAAAATATCGGGGAAGGCGGCTCCGGCTGGCGTCGCGGCCTGGTCGCGTGTTTTCTGGGACGGAGGCTGAGGCGGGTGAGTCCGGGGCGCGCGGTGGCGGGGGGGGCGGCGGGGGGGAAGCGCCTCGCGCTGTATCCGGGGCGGAGGGGGGGGGGTCTCGTGGCCTCTTCGCTTTCTGGTGTTTTGTTTCCGTTTCTGCCCCGCGCGGCGCCGCTGCTCTCATTTCCGTTCCGAGTTCAAACGGCGAGGAGGCGCCGCCGCGGGAGGGAGGAAGGCAGGAAGGCCTGGATGGAGGCCGGCCTCCCCTCTTCGTTTTCGACGACTGGCGGGAAGGAGACCCCCCCCCTTTCCCTGGGCCGGGCCCCCCTCCAGGGAAGCCCGCCTGAAAGTCGACCATGTTGGGCCCCCGACTCCGCGTGGACAACACCCAAAAGCCCCTCCGCGCGCACGTGGGGACGGCCGGCCCGCAAGGTGCGGGTCGCAGGCCGGGGGAGTCCTCACAGCCGCACCCCTTACTCCCACACCGGGGCCGGATTTAGCCCTGATGGCGCTGAGACCGCAAGGTAGACTTCCCCTGGCTATGGAAGATCCACTGGTTTGGCGATTCGTCACCGTCTCTTTTCCTTTCTGCAAACGTGTTGGGACAGCCAGGGAATAGCTTGTGGCTGGGCGTTATATGCCATTAAAGGGTTTATGAATGAATTGCGGCTGGGCAAGGGGATCCCTGCGTGCCTGCTTGCCAGGAATTGGGGCAAGAGGCACGGAGGGTCGCAGTGGACCATAGCAAGAACGGGGAGAAACTGTTGAATGGTTTTATTATTACGGCGTTAGCCAGACAAACTACAAACCTTACCAGTTAAAATCGATTACGTCAATCAACAATTAGATTAAAACCTCTCTATAAGGGTGAAACTGTTACTTTACTGCCGCCTCCAGGTCTGCAGCGCTATCAGCTTTACCCTGAATGCTGTTGGGTTGTCATATCTTGAATTTGGATAAATATCTCTCCCTCGGTACAATCGGGACTCAGAGATTTCTGCCCATCAGGGCCTCTGGGTCGCAGCTGCTCCAAATAAATAACTGTTTCTTGAAACAATGGTCTTTGGGTCTCTCTCCCGGCCCCCCACCCCGAACCCCTGGTTTGTCACAACAGGGCCCTAAGCTATTGAAGGTAATGGAGCCCTTTATATGTCCAGCTGTCCTTTGTCAACAATAGTAGAAAAGGGTAAGAGTCCAGTAGCACCTTAAAGAATAACAAACATTTTTTATGGTAGGGTATGAGAAGAACTGAGCTGTGGCTCACGAAAGCTCATACCCTACCGGAAAATATTTTTTGTTAGTCTTTAAGGTGCTACTGGACTCTTGCCCTTTTCTATTACTGCAGACAGACTAACACGGCTACCCACTGTGCTTTGTCAACAATAATTTGTTGCTGTTTTTTGTGTTGAATATATGCTATATGGTAATTTATGGACCCCCTAAAACATGCAGAATGTAGGCACCCTATATATAGAAATGAGCAAACCAGTGATATTTTAGGGAGCAGGTGGGGCCCATTACTTACATCATAGGAGCCTACACAACACAAAACACTGTTGCCGTATGTAGGTTTTACTTTATTTGTTTTTTATCTTATACTTTGGAAATGTACATCCAGTGTGTTTTTTTTCCTTTAAAGTTTTTTGGGGGGCCCAAGAGAGTGTGGCCCTAAGCTATGTTGTGCCAAGCTTGTTTAGCTTATACGTAAATCCGGCACTGGTCTACACTTCCCACTGTCTCCGGATTCAAAGTGCTGTGTGTAGCTGACCCTACTGGGACGCCTATATCGCTTGGTCCGAATGACTTCTTAGGTTCTAAAAAAAAGTCACTGCAAATACTTTAGAGGCGTGCTGTCAAAAACCAGAACAGCTATTTCACGGTCGCGGACCGCTTGCTTCAATAGGTTATTGTGTGTTCGTCTATAAAAGAATGATCACCCCGCTGTTTTGTAAAAAGCGGCTTAAGCTGTGTGCAGAAGCAGTGCCGGATTGACGTATAAGCTAAACAAGCTATAGCTTAGGGCCCCACTGTCTTGGGGCCCCCAAAAAAATTTAAAGGAAAAAAAACATTTACATTTCCAAAATATAAGATAAAAAACAAATAAAATAAAACCTACATACATCAACAGTGTTTTGTGTTGTGTAGGCTCCTATGATGTAAGTAATGGCCTGCTAGCCTGCTCCCTAAAATATCACTGGTTTGCTCATTAATAATTATTTCACTATTAATATACTTCTTGTATTTCAGTTCTACAATTACTTTGATAAAATACATATTTTGTTATGTGCAAATGGCTTTAGATACCTATTAGGTCCATAAATTACCATAAAACATATATTCAACACAAAAAGCGACAATTTGTTGTTGACAAAGGACAGCTGGACATATAAAGGGCCCCATTACCTTCAATAGCTTAGGGCCTCATCAAACCTAAATCCGGCCCTGCGCAGAAGTCACGACACAGAGTGGGGTCCCTCCGCAGCTGCTTTTCATTGGGTATCTGAAACCCTGCCTTGATAAGACAGAACATGGGTGTTGAATTTTCTGTTTTGTTAAATGAATATTTAGCGCTTATAAACTGTGAAGCTGCTAGTAGAATGTGCATTGCCTCTTTTTCTCTGAACAACAGCTCTTGTTAGTAAGAGTTCAATTGGGGTTATTAGTTCCGTTTTTATTAACCAGGCACGCCTGGATCTTGATGCAGTTCAGACCCCCAACCTTTTAGCTGCGTTCCGTGGGGCTGACAGTAGGAGGGCAGAAACAGCCAACTGAGAACCTCTCTTCCAGGAATTGTAGACTCGTAGAGTTGGAAGGGTTCATGTAGGCCATCTAGTCCAACTCCCTGCACAATGCAGGATCAGCTCAAAGCATCCCTGACAAGTGCTCAGCCAGCCACTGCTTTAAGACTGCCAGTGAGGGAGAACCCACCACTTCCCTAGGCAGTCAATTCCACTGCTGAACTACTCTTACCATAGTTCAGTAAGATTCCAGCTGGTACTTTTCCTCCCATAATCCTATTGTGGGTACTGTCCTCTGCTGCCAACAGGAACTGCTTCCTGCCCTCCTCTAAGTGACAGTCTTTCAGATACTTAAAGAGAGCAATTATGTTCCCCCTCAACCTCCTCTTTTCCATACTGAACATTCACAAGGCCCTCAGCCTTTCCTCGCATGGCTTAGCCTCCAGGTCCCTGATCATCCCCGTGAGTCCTCCAGAGCTGTACACAGTAGTCCAAGTGTGGCCTGACCAAGGTGGTATACAGCAGAACGGACATCTTGCAATTTGGATGTTATGCCTCTGTTGAAACATCCTAAGACCACATTAGCCTTTTATGCTGCAGCATCTCACTGGCTGCTCATATTTAGTTTACAGACCACCCGTACCCCAAGATCTTATTCATGCACTTCTATCTAGAAGTGTATTCCCTCATCCAGTATGTGAGCATCTCATTTTTGTTACCCAGATGAAAAACTGCACTTGTTGAATTGCATCTTGTTCACATCCACCCGCTTTTCCAGTGTGTTCAGATCTCATTGGACTTTATCTTCCAGGGTCCTTGCAATTTGGTGTCATTTGCAAATTTAATGAGTCGTACCTCTGCCCCCTCATCCAGATCATTTATAAAATTATTGTAAAGTACTGGGCCCAGGACCAAGCCCTGTGACACCCTACTAGACACCTCCCTCCAATCAGATGAAATGCCATTGACAACTACTCTTTGGGTGCGGCTCTCTAACCAGTTCCCTATCCACCTAACTATTCTAGAGTCTAGTCTGCACCCATCAGAACATCATGGGGAAACCTGTCAAAAGCTTTACTGAAATCCAAGTAAATAACATCAACAGCATTCCCTCGATCCAGTAAGCTCATCACTCAATCAAAGAAGGAAACGAGGTTGGTCTGACAGGATCTATTGGGGAGAAATCTGTGCTGACTTTCCTGGATCACCAAGTTGTCCTTCAGATGTTTGCAGGTAGACCCCTTTAAAATCTGCTCCAGTATCTTCCCTGGGATAGAGGTCAGACTGACTGGCCTTTAGTTTCCTTAGTCATCCCTCCTCTCTTAAAAAAAATAAAAAATAAAATTTACTCTCCTCCAGTCTTGTGGTACATCTCCTGTCCTCCAAGAGATCTTGAAGATGATGGACAAAGGCTGTGCGTGCTCTAGAAAGTTCTTTGAACACTCAGGTGCATACCATCTGCCCCAGGGAATTGTACTCATCCAGTGAAGCCAGGTGCCTCTCAACTACCTCGCTGTCCATGTCAACCAGCAGCCCAGGTACAGTGCCTTGCCTACTACAATTTCTAGAAGAGCCCGTTCTCTTTTTCAGGGGAAAAACTGAGGCAAAATAGGCATAGAGCCTGTCCTCTGTCAGAGTTTCTCCATTTTCAATCACTTTGAGCCTATTGGCTCTTTTACCTTGCAATTGCTCCTCATATATCTGAAGAAGTTTTCTGTTGTGTTGAGCTGCCTTGGCCAGCCTCAGCTCACCCTGAGCTTTGGCCTCCCTGATAGCTGACCTACAGTGCCTAGCAACCCTCAGATACTTTTCTTTAGAGTATTCTCCTTTTCTTGAACATTTCCTTTTTCTTTCTTTGCTCATCACAAAGTTATCTGTTCATCCTCTTGGATCCCCTACCATGTTTCCACCTTGTTGGAATAGCGAGGGCTTGAGCTTGCAAGAGCTCTTGTTTTAGGAGAGTCCTCCCTTCACTTGCTCCTTTCCCTTCCAGCATTCTTGCCCGTGGAATGACTCTCATCATGCCTTTGAGTTCATTAAAGTCTGCCCTACTAAAATCTAACATATGGGTCTGGCTATGAACTTCCTTGGTTCCCCACAGGAAGCTCATAGCCAGGTATAAATGTTACATGTTTATTGAAGTGTCATATGTACTGTTTTCTGATCACTGAATTACCTGGTAGCCAATACTTTACTGAAAATCAGAATAAAAGTATAACTTACACTTTAAGGAGATGGCAAGCTGTGACGACAAGGTACTAAAAAGACTAATTTTCTATACTTTGTGGCCCTTTTGGTAGAATACACAAACTATGGGACTATAAGGATGTATATGTACACAATTTTAATGAGAAAGTTAAATACTGGAAATTATCTTTATCATCTAGTTGTATTTCCATCTTGCTTTCATATGCCCTGAAACTAGTCACTTGATTAAGAATTGCAAAGGTGGAGAAAGCTTCTTGCTCAAGTATTTGTACGATAGCATTCCTATGCTTAATTTTACCACAGATTGAAATTCAATACAAAATTTTAAAAATGGCACCCAGATTCTAGCAGTAAAAACTGACTCATCCTGGTCTTGATTGAACATTTCCAAATAAGCTTGTTTAGGATAAATCTTAATCTATTTACTTGGAGTCTTGTGAGATCAGTGGTTCTTTTTCCTTCGGAAAGAGTATATATATTACTACAGAGGGCGTGTGATCCGGTTGATTCTCCTGGACCTCTCAGGGCAGTCGATACCATCAATCATGATACCCTTCTGGACCATCTCTCAGGGTTGGGGCTGCTGCTCAGCCTCTTGGCTTCTGGCCTGCGGGGTCCCACAAGGTTACATCTTGTCTCCAAGCTTTTCAATATTTACATGAAATTACTGGGTGAGATGATCCAGATTTTGGCAAAGATTGTCACCAACAGGCGGATGACATTCAGCACTGTCTTGCACTTCTGGTGGATCCCAGGCAGCTTGTGGAAATCTTGAACCAATGCCTGGAGGCAGCTTTGGGATTGATGAGAGCCAATAAGCTGAAGCTTAATTCCAGCAAGACAGAGATGCTGCTGGTTGCTCGAAGGACTAGCTTGGGATTTGCTGTTTCTTGTTCTAGATGTGGTTGTATTCCCTCCTTAAAAAGCAGGTTTGCAGTCTGGGGTGCTGCTGGACCTGAGCCTCCTGGTGCATAAACAGGTGGAAGCGGTGGCCAGGGGATCCTTTTACCTGCTTTGTCTGATGAGCCTGCTATGGCTCTTCCTGAGTTGAATAGATCTTGCCACTTTGATGCATGCTCTAGTAACATCTAGATTATATTACCGCAACGTGCTCTGCATGAACCTACCCTTGAAGATGTACGGAAGCTACAGTTGGCACAGGATGATGTGGTCTGAATGTTGACTGGAGTGGGTAGTGGCCACTATATCTCCCCAATCTTGCTCCGTTTATGCTGACTCCCAATATGCTTCTATGCCCAATTCAGGTGCTGGTATTGACCTTTAAAGCTGTACACAGTTTGGTACTAGCATACCTGAAGGTCCAGCGACTCCCATATGAACCTGCCTGATAATTACAACCATCTTCAGTGGTTCTGCTTTGGGTATCACCATCATCTGAGGCTAGTTGGGTGGCCCTCGAGGTCATGCCACCGAAATTATGGAATTTCCTCCCCAGGGATATTTATTTATTTCCATCACTCCTTGTCTTCTGCCTGCAAATGAAGACTCTTCTGTTTGGTCTGATCTTGTTTGTTTTTAATTGCTGATTAAATATGATGTGTGTGTATATTGTTTTTAGAAGTTGGTTCTTTTTAATTATTTGCTGCCTTGAGGACTCTAATTGAGCAGAAATGCAAGATACAGATTTTTGAAATAAATAATAATAAATATTAAGTTATTATGATTTACTTTTGCAGGCTGCCTCTTGAAATATTACAGCCATGACTAAGAGAGAAGCAGAAGAGCTGATAGAAATTGAAATTGATGGAACTGAAAAACAGGAGTGTACGGAAGAAAGGTATGCAGAGTTGAGATGGGTGCATATATATGCATTATTCCAATGTGTATTTCTATGCAGCTTTTCCTCATTGTTCATTTTTTTTAAATAGTAAAACAAGGAAATAGCATATCCCTTGTCCCCACCATTCCCCACCCTATATTAGTCCCGATTACTAAGTGAATATTTTAGTTTCTCAACCCAGGTCTTTAATATTATGCAAGCCAACGAGAGAGGATCCAGGCACTACTCTGCCCCTGATGGCAGTTACCTTTCACATTAAACAAGTATTGCATAGTTGCATTTCAAGTTTAGGAAAGATAGTCAAAATATTTTACTTGGCATATTGTGTAGAATACTTTTATACGAGGTGCCACATAATAACAGATTGCATCTTGTTGACACAGTGAAGCTTTTTCTGTATTACTCCTTAAGGACATACTTTTCTGTGCATTGTACTCTTTTAGTTTTTCTCTCTCTGCGGATTTAAGTCACTCCAGAAGACCTTGCACTGAAACAAGTACTTTAGGAGTATGTTTTACTTTCCTTGGTTTGTTTTGGTTAAAAGATTCTTTTTCTATACCTTGCTATTTGGGTCTTACTTCCAGATGAGACTGTTGACATCTGAAGATATTTTCATAATAGATACAAGCTGAAATTTGGTACACTTACCTTAGTCTATCAATATTACCAGAAACTTCTAAAAATGAGGTCTTTATATCTCTCTCCCTGAAAACTCTGTGCATCCATTTTGACTCATAATCACAGTGAAGGCAGAGCAAACTAAGGCAGGGACGGGACAAAAGGTTGGGCAGTTGGAGTTCAAAGCCAGCCTTGGATATGCTTTTACTTGCAGTTCTTTTTAAAAAAACTGTTCAAATTAAGTTGTAATCTGCCATGGAGACATTAACCATTACTACAGAAATGTTAACGCAAATGCATTCTAACAGTGCATTCCTGAGCCTGGGGGCTGATTCTCCTTAGGAGGCGTGACCTCGCCACCAGCGTAAGTGTGTCTTGTGCTGTGATTAGATGCACTTATGCTGGCGGCAAGGGCAGTTCTGTCAAAGTGCTGTGGAGCTGCGCGCCGCTCCTCTGCCGGCACACTCTCCCCATGGCGCAGATCACGGCGGAGACTTGCGGCACTGGTGTGGGGGGGCATTCCCGGGGCGGGCCGGGGGGAGGAGCTGCCATTAGGCGGCTTCCTGTCCTCTTTCACCCCATAATGCCGGCGCCGAGAACAGCGTTGCTGCACCTACTTTTTAGCTGTTCTCTATGGGGCGAAAAGGCCCCGTTTGACAAAAAAAAAAGCAAAAAGGCTTTTTTTTTGTTTCTCAGCGTAGGTGGAACTGCTTAGGAGGTGGCTCGACTGCGCCTTCTCCCCACCATTCTCCTACGCTGATTCTCAGGAATGCACGGTAATAGTAGTTTTCTTTAAAATCCAGTACAAGACTCTTTCTAACTCTTTCAGCATTGTTGAGCAAACTTACACCACTGCAGAATTTGTGAGTCAGGCTATTGATATCAATGAACCAGTTGGAAATCTTAAGAAACTGCTGGAACCAAGACTTCAGTGTTCCTTGGAAGCACATGAAATCTGCCTACAGGATATACAGGTAAAACAAAAACCTGAACTTCCATTTAAAGTCCAGGTTGTTCTCTTTCTTTAATTTTCCATGCCTTGATTTCCTATTAAGGTGTCTATCAGCTGTGATTACAAGAGGTTGAGATCCATTGTCAGCCAGATATACTGGGGAATATTTATTTGTTCATTAGTTTACTTCTTTTCTACCATACCTTTCTCTTCAGTGGGGACTCGGAGCAACTTACATCATTCTCCTCTCCTCCATTTTATCCTCATGAAGGTAGGTAGACTAGGCTGAAAGTGCGTGACTGGCCCAAGGTTTGAGCTTGCAGAGTGGGGATTCAAACCATGATCACCCAGATCCATGTCTGACATACCAACCACTACACCACACTGGCTCTTACAGGTGTTTTATAATGTGGAAGATTTGGGTACTTGTAGGATGTATTTTGAGCTCTCTCATTTGTGGTGGGCTCACCTTAAAACGTAGAATACGATAAATTGCTTAATGCAAAAGGCTACATCCAAAGCACTACCACTGTAGCGAAGGTGGCGGTGCAGGATTTCCTCACCTTGGCCTACAAAACTAACAATCTGCTCCTGGTGGTCAAGAGAACTGCAGAAAGAGCGTAGGAGACAAAATCGGGCTCTGAAGTGAACAGGGGGGAATTGGCAAAATTGCCCTTCCTTCCTCCACCAAAGTAAATGCTGTTATGCTGTTGTAACAACACTTTGAATCCAGCCCCAAGGATTAACTGGTACAAGGGAGAAAAGGAATGTTGTAACAATGTTGCATGCTGGAGTATTGCTCTGTGAACTGCTCTAGGGTGACTTCTATTTGTTAGAAATAGGCACTGGCACTGTCTTCAGGGTAGCTATTGGTACCTAATCCCTTCCTTAATCTGGAGGCCTGTAAGGATTCCTAGAGATGCACAGCACTAGTAAAACTGACATTGGTGCAAGCACAGATTTTTTATTTAATTGAACAGGCTTTCCAACCATTCAGTTTACCATTTTGTGTCTTATTCTAGCTAGTTTAGCATGGGTTGTAAATATTGGAGGGTGTGGAAAAGCTGCAGAAAGTCCATAGATGCTGAAACATTAATTAGACAGCCGTGGCTGTTAGAAGCATCATGCTTGACTGCAATTTTAAGAACAAAATGTTTTGGATCTATAGATTTTGGATCTATAGTGGGAAGTACTTGTTTTGTACATTTTCAGTTTTAATTTAAAGTTTAGTTTCTCTTCTTGAAGTCATAAGCCATCACAAATCAGTGGTCTCATAAGTGTACACAAAAAGGGATTTGTGGGGGTCAAAAAGCCCATTGCTTCCCATAATTTAAAGCAGAAAACAGCAATATATGCTTTAGTAATGCTTGGATCTAGCTTAGCTGAGAACCCATAGAACTATTGTATTTAGTGCGTTTGATACAGCAGTTTTTCATTGGAAGGTGTGAGTGGAATGCAAGTTTTTGCTACATATCTCTTGCCTCAGTAGTCCGTTTTGGCTCACTGGAAAGTTGATTCCAGTTTTAGTGGTGGTAGCAAGGTTGCAGTGAGGATGAGGGGGCAAAATACCCCTCTTCCTTCCAGAGGAGCAATAATGAGGGAAGAGGAGATGCTGCCTTTTTCCTATCTTCCTACAAGAACAGCTTCACTGATGGAAGGAAGAGTGGGCAAAGTCCCCCCAGTGGGAAGAAAGGAAAAAGGCTGTTTCTCCCCTTTTGGCACTATAGCACCTCTGGACCTTGTGGCTCCTGGAATTAACTTTTCCAGAGTCAAAAAGGGACTGCTGAAAGGGAAGACATGTAAAATCTGTGCTTCTTCTGCTGACAGAACACTGAATCTTATCCCATTGTCACCTGTAGAACTGTGAAATGCTTTATGAGACAATTTTGGCTAAACATTGGAACACCAGTACCTAAATAAAAAGCATATCCTTGTTTGTAAAGCTTGTTAACTATATGCAACACTATTTTTATTAAACGTTTCTTTCTTTGCCCATCATGATCAGTATTGTGACTGATTTTATAACTTCTTCAAATGATTTCTTTCCCCCCTTCCCCCCAGCTGGATCCAGATCGCAGTCTCTTTGATCAGGGTGTCAAGACAGATGGAACAGTTCAACTTAGTGTCCAAGTAATATCTAGGCAAGGTAAGAAACTTGAGTTGTTGTTCTGTGATACGGTGAAAAAGAAACATCTTTCTAAATCCAGTTGCAGACAGAACACAGCTATCAATTTTTGATGGAGAGATTGCATTTTCTTGTGAAAAACCTATTGGATACAGGATTGTTTAACAGTGATAACTGTTATTTATTTTTGAACAAATATTCATAATTTAAACCTGTTACAACTTTATCCATTATTGGGGTGCCCAATTAAGTCACAGTTGAAAAAAATATATTGATTAGAAAATGATGTCAGATTATCATTCTTTCTTACACAGAAATACAAATCTAACATGAAAGCTATTATCATCAATGTGTGTTAAGTGCCGTCAAGTCGCTTCCGACTCATGGCGACCCTATGAATGAAAGTCCTCCAAAATGTCCTATCTTTGACAGCCTTGCTCAGATCTTGCAAATTGAAGGCTGTGGCTTCCTTTATTGAGTCATCAATTATCATCAACAGTACTCAACAATCTGAACCATTCAAAATGATCCCTACTCCGTTTGTGGGAAGTATGCAAGCAGTAGAGAGGTTAGAAATTGTCATTTGGCTGTGTTAGCTCCAGTCATGTAAGCCATGGCAGGGAATGGGTAGGGAGTCAACTGAGAACATTTGAAGATTGGTTCATAGCAATTAGCGCCTTGCAAGACCAGCTCAGTTCATGAATTGATTCAGTGCGCAAACAGATTCACACATTCTGTAGTCAGCTATCATAGTGACTAATGGAAGGATTTGAAATAACCTTCTCAGCCAAATATAATACCTTTTTTCAGTAAGACCTTGCAAGTGTTATAATTGAAAGTTTTAACTGCTGTGCAAAGAATACATAGTTAAATTAAATCTGAGTTGCTGACCAAAGTTTTCCACTTGGGATATAATTGACCCTCAAAGCACTTAAAGTTAAAAATTATGAAAATAGCATAAAATGATAACAGGCAACATTCTGTTGTTTGAGGTCATCATGGCTCAGAAAGCTTGGGGAGTATCATGCTTTCATTTCCTCATTTTACTGGGGCACAATCATATCCCATTAGTGTTCTAGTTCTAGCATTAAATAAAAGTAAACGGGGGGCATGAACCAGCGTGGGACACAACTAATCCTGTTTTTTGTTGGTGAAATATTAAGTGATGCAGTTTTACTAAAAACGTTCCATTTTTAATATCTCAAACACCAGAGTAGCTGAAGGAGGATTTTAACGTGAAACTCAAATCAAAGATTTTGATATTGTGAACTGTTTTGATAAATGTAAGATTTACTGTGATTAAAGAAGTAAATTATATTATTGTTATGGAGGGTAAGAGAAAGGCTGATGTCACAAAATCGCAAAATCACACAAGGTTGGAAGAGACCACAAGGGCCATCCAGTCCAACCCCTTGCCATGCAGGATCCCACAATCAAAGCGCTCCCGACAGATGGCCATCCAACCTCTGCTTAAAGACCTCCAAAGACGGGGACTTCACCCCCCCCCCCCGAGGCAGGCTATTCCACTGTCGAACCGCCCTCACTGTCAGAAAGTTCTTCCTAATGTTTAGGTGGAATCGCTTTTCTCTTAGTTTAAATCCATTACTCCGTGTTCTAGTCTCTGAAGCAACAGAGAACAAGCTAGTTCCCTCATTAACATGGCATCCCTTCAAATATTTAAACATGGCTATCATGTCACCCCTTAACCTTCTCTTCTCCAGACTAAACAAACCCAACTCCTTAAGTCTCTCCTCACAGGCCATAGATTCCAGACCTTTGACCATTCTGGTCGCTCTCCTCTGGACCCGCTCCAACTTGTCAACATCCTTCTTAAATTGTGGAGCCCAAAACTGGACACAGTATTCCAAGTGAGGTCTGACCAATGCAGAATACAGTGGTAGTATTACTTCCCTTGATCTAGACACAATACTTTTTTTGATGCAGCCCAGAATTGCATTGGCCTTCTTAGCCACCATATCACACTGTTGACTCATATTCAGTTTGTGGTCCACTAAGACTCCCAGATCTCTTTCACATGTACTGTTGTCAAGCCAACTATCCCCCATCCTGTACCTGTGTTTAAGTTGTTTCTGCCTAGGTGAAGTACCTTACACTTCTCCCTATTGAAATCCATTTTGTTTATGGCCCAGCTCTCCAGTCTATCAAGGTCATTCTGAACTCTGATCCTGTCTTCTGGGGTATTACCTACCCCTCCCAACTTGGTGTCATCTGCAAATTTAATTATCATATCCTCTGTTCCATCCTCCAAGTCGTTTATAAAAATGTTAAATAGCACTGGTCCCAAGACAGACCCCTGTGGCACTCCACTGGTCACTCCTCTCCAGGATGAAGTTGTGCCGTTAATGAGCACCCTTTGGGTTCGGTTGGTCAACCAATTACCAATCCACCTGACAGTAGCAGTGTCCAGCCCACATGGGGGACTTTATCAAAGGCTTTACTGAAATCAATGTCTCAGGATTAAAAATTTTTTAGAAGAATGGTATGGGAACAGGTATTGAATAAAAATAGAACTGTAATGTTTTCATTTTCTGTAACCTGCTGTTTTGGTAAGTTGTTCAGTTTACCATCTTCCCTTTCTGCTTTTAGGAATAGAACCCAAGTTAAACATCCTTGAAATTGTAAAGCCAGTAGAAACTGTTGAGGTAGTGATTGACCCAGATGCCCACCATACTGAAACTGAAGCACACCTTGTTGAAGAAACTCAAGTGATAACGCTGGATGGGACAAAGCACATTACTACCATATCTGATGAAACCTCTGAACAAGTAACTCGGTGGGCTGCAGCATTAGAAGGCTACCGGAAAGAACAGGAACGCTTAGGAATTCCCTATGGTGATTATTTACACTGATAAACTACATGTTTATCAAATTTGCAAGAAGTTCTGCTTAGACTCCGATCTTGTAATTCGTTGCAATCACAATATGTTTAGTAAGAATATGCATTCCATTTCAACTGTTTGTTTCATATGTTTGTTTCATATTTTGAGTTCCATATGAGTATCGTGAATTGCTTACAGAAAAAAAGATAATGTTATTGAACGTGCAAAATTACCAGCACTGTGGTTGACAATTGCATTTACTCTTGGGAGGTTTCTGGTGTATTTGGGATGTAACTTTTTGTTTTGTTTTCAAATTACTAAATTACAGCAGAAAAGCAGCCTTTTAGAGAAATGTTTTATTGTCTAGGGTAGGGGGGTTGAACTCATTTGTTCTGAGGGCCGGATATGACATAAATGTCACTTGGTTGGGCCAGGCCATGTGTACCATAAAATTTAATGCCAGGTACCGGAGATATAAACTTATACAAGACACAGGTAAAGCCAATTAATTATTGTTTACTTAAAATGTATCAAGCCAGAAAGAGCGGTTCTGTTGGCATTGGAGCTACGGTTGTCATAATTAAGGAGCTGACTTCAATACTTTAAAGAAGTGTTCTAGTAATTTAAAAAGCCAACTTTTCTGTGGAAGTTAGGTGCCATGGTTTCTACTTCCATACATTCAGGCTGAAAGTAAGATTCGTTCTCACAGCCTGGCAAATCATACTTGTTTATGTAAGAAGAAAATGTGCTGGTTCCAAATGAGGTATGTCATTCACCATAGGATTCTGACAACTCTAAAGTCTAGCCAGTTCATAAAGTGAATAGTGGATTCCCTGACAGCATAAGCAGCTCCCACCTACGCATGTATACAGCTCCCGTGAACTGAAGTAATGCATTTATATGCATGCATATAAATAACACTTTGGCTTCTGTTATATGTACTTCTGTAAATCTGAGAGTAGGTGGAAATCAAGGTTTTACTAGATAACCTACCAGAATTCATTTTGTTCATTTGTAATTGCTTCAACTGCAAAGATCTGTTGGGGTTTTTATCATGACTCTTTTTATTTTGAGGGCTGCTTTCATGAAAAATAATTAGAATATGTCTCTCTTTTTCTTAGATCCAGTACAGTGGTCAACTGACCAGGTCCTGCACTGGGTAGTATGGGTGATGAAGGAGTTTAGCATGACAGATATAGACCTCAATACTCTTAGCATTCCTGGGAGAGAATTGTGCAGTCTCAGTCAAGAAGATTTCTTCCAGAGGGTCCCTCGGGGAGAAATCCTTTGGAGCCACCTGGAGCTTCTCCGAAAATGTGAGTTTCCTTGGCAAAAATCGCAACTACTTTTTAATTTAAAAAGTTATCTTAACTTTCCTAGACACCAAGTAACAAACAATACATTTAGTTGATTCAGAGTTCCATTATAAATAGTTACACCTTTCTGAGTCCAGTGATATCAGTGAGCTTACTAAGGTGTAACTTTGCTTAAGGTGGGCACTGTTACATTGCTATCTTATGCAGAGTTACTGGAGTCTGAAACCATTGAAATCAAATGCTACTGAAATTTTTAGGATATTTGCACAAGTCTGTGCAAATTGAAATAGTAATGTATGTACTAATATTTTGGAGTTTTCTCAGATATGGCTAATTGGAGGGGCAGCTGGGATGTAATCAATTTTAGTTCATGTTAAATATGCTCATGTTTCTGAGCAAAATTTGAGTTATTGAGAAACTATTAATAGCATTTTAGTGCTTATACACTCCTAAATTAAAAATATGCATGACCTTTTTAGAAAAGACAATAGCCAGATGTAAGCAAAAGTTATTGTAAGGGATGAAACTGTCAAAAGTGAATACCTATATGAAGCCCATTCATAGATCTGTGGTAAATACCATCTCCATCCCACCCTCTTGCCTAGTATGCATATTTATACTTGTATGTATAATTCTGATTTTAATACTCTTCATGACATAGAACATTTCCTTCATTTTCAAATAGAGAACTCTCTACAATTTTAGTACATGGTGTTTTTTCTTGTATATTGCAGACGTTTTGGCTAGCCAAGAACACTCTGGAGAAATTGCAACAGTTACTATTGACCAACGTGAGTACATTTCTAAGAAAGTGTTGACAGCAAACATGAATTTTCGAAGTCATAAAACAAGCTCTCCAAAAATGCATATGCTTCCATTTGGAAACTGAGCTTTCATATTTTTAGTAGAAAGCTGTGTATGGATTTGCAGACCCATTGCAATAATTCCACATGGCCCCCAGCGGTCTCCAACCCCAGGTTGGGAACCACTGGACTAAATATTATGGTGTAGAAAGAGTGACACGAGAAAACTAACTTGAATATCTTGCTTGGACTGTTCTGATAGTGAGGCTCCATCCTGCCTCCATACCAGAACTTGAACATGGACTTTCTCTCTCTCTCTCTCTCTCTCTCTCTCTCTCTCTCTCTCTCTCTCTCGGGCTTTGTAGTTCTGTGATGTACCAAAATTTTAAAGGAAAAAGTCCTGAAACACAATCTGAATCTCTAGGTCATGAGGTGGAAGCACAGAAGCATACATGCAGCCAAAAAACACTTTTACTTGACTCATTGACTTGTATTGATGTCCTGAAATCTTGGAGGGAAATTAGGATTCCTAAATCCATCTACAGATTCAAAACACTTGATTTCTGAAGTTGTATTTATGCATCGAAGGGGCATATTCATGATTTTAGGTATCTGTGACTGTGAGTACCAGGCCTTATGCCTAGAAGTCTTCTTGTCCATCACATTCATGCAAGTTTCATTAACATTTTGAAAATCACATTTTGACTGGGGCAAGGTTACCTAGTCTGTGAGCTTCATGGCAATATGGGAATTTGAGCATAGGTCTTCCAGATTGGAAGGATTGGGTAACTAAGGAAGCCAAGCAGTTCAACCACTTCACCAAGCTGGCTTAGCATTCACTGAGCAACACTGTGTCTGTCTGCGCCCAGGATTATAATAATAAAAAATGGGAGAAGCCTCTATGCTGCCATGAGCTTCTTGTAGGGAGGGCAGGTTAAAAATGAGAGACAGGTATTGAACACTTAACAAAATATACAGCTTCCCCTCTTAAAAAATTATGGCTGCTAAGTAAGATTTGGACGGAAATTAGCATTATCTGCTAAAATCTGTGGGTTGAAACAACATTTATCTCCCCCGCCCCCGCTGCAGCCAACTGATCTCCCTAAAATGCTGCTACTAGGGGTCAGGGGGCCCTCAGGAACAGCATGAAAGGCAAATTGAGTCTGCAGCAAGAAGAGGGAATTGGTGGGAATCACCTCACCCCTTCCGTTAGCAAAAAAAAATTTAGTCTGTGATGGTGGAGTGGGGCTGAGAAGGATTTCTAGGACGCAGAGTGGTTGTCTTCATGGCTAGGAGAAGCACAGTAAAATATGCAAAAAATTAAAAGCCCATTTGTAGTAGAATAGTAGCTCCAAGACTATGGTTACCTTGGTGCATAATTTAGATTTATTCTTCCAGTTAGGAGCACACAAACCTTTGCAGTGAAATTACAAAATGATGGTAGGCTGTAGCTGACAAGCCACTTCTCCTATACAGCGCCATAGGTTCTCGTAAGTTGTAAGGGATTCCATATTAATGTTTCCGGAAACTGGTTTCAGATGTAACACAGCTCAATTGAAAAACTTGCCATACTATCAAATTTTTGTTTCTGATTGGGAATACTGCGAGGTAATCATGATGCATGATAGTACACTGATATGCCACAAATATTTCAGTAAGTAATCCGCATCAATGTTTAGTGTTATGTGAGAGTTCTGGTGAGTGGTAGCATTTTCCTCAAGTAGTAGTGATAATATTGTCAGAGTAAACGTTCTGCTAGTGTTATGAAAATAAAATAAAACTAATATGTATAATTCTTCATGGACTGAATGTTAAAATATTCGGTCACAAATTCAATATTGCTTCTTCCTTCTGGTACAGATTGCCAAGGTTTAAAAAACTGAATGAAATTTACTAATATCTGTAATACTTTATTACATGTCTCTTTGCGCCTTTAACTATAGTGCTTCATTGATAACACTGTTATATTAAATATTAAATGTTTGTAATATCATTGAAAGATTTTTATACTCTAAAATAGCTGCTCTTTCATAATTTTGTTTGATGCCCCCCCGCAGCTGTGCAGATCATTCCAGCATCTGTACAACCTTCTACCCCAACCACCATTAAAGTTATAAACAGTAGTGCAAAGACAGCTAAAGTACAGAGAGCACCAAGGATTTCAGGAGAAGACCGAAGTTCACCTGGGAACAGAACAGGTATATTTTTTCTAAAATTCAAAGATTACAAGTCATCATAATAAATACAGCGGGCCCTAAGATCAGTGTAGAATATGTCTGTGACCTCCTGACATCCATTTTATTTGGGTAGCGGCAAACCATCTTTGCACTTAGATAGAAAAAGCTTTATGTTGGGGGTAGGGGGAGAAGAACAAAGGAGCAGTTCTGGGTAAACAAACAAAAACGTTTTTTATATGTAAAGACCAATAGAAAATTATAGTTTGTTTCAAATGATAATTGTTGAGGTTTTCGAACATTTTTCAGTGCTGCCATCTCACCTGAAGAACTCGGTGTTCCATTATAGAAAGTTTAGCCAGTGCTTTTTATTAGCATAAGATTTCAAATCATAGGTTTTATTTGCTTGACCTTATTCATGTACTCCATTTGATCAATAGTTTACCATCACCTTTGGGATTTCAGTTCTTTCTTGCCAGTTTATTTTTTGCTGTTTCTTATTGTGTTTTGAAAAATACATTATTATTTTAGCTGACTATTTTGAATGAATAAAATAATATTTTATTCTCTGGGGTGGTTGTTAAAAGGATCCCAAGATTTATACAGATGTTTTAAGAAATAAAAGCAAGGGGAAATTTGCAATACTGAAGTAATGCGGAATTCAGTTGAACTTCCAAGTAAACAAGTTTAGGATTGGCTGCCATTCTGTTAATGATTGTCTTAATCTGCATGATCCTTAAAAAGCCATCTTTAAAAACTTTTTTTTAAAGAAGTTTATAATGTTGACTTATGACATTAGTATTTTTTCTAGTTAACTTTTAAATGCAATAGGGAGGGTAGGGAACTTGATATACCAATTATATTGATCATAGATATGTTTGGAGTCTGATTTTTCTGACTACTTTTGTTTTATTCATCTGTTTCTCAAGTTATCGATTGGCTTGTAGGTGAAAAAAATTAACCATGTCCTTTTTAAATAGGAAACAATGGTCAGATCCAGTTATGGCAGTTTTTGCTTGAGCTTCTGACAGACAAAGATGCTCGAGACTGCATTTCGTGGGTTGGAGATGAAGGAGAGTTCAAACTAAATCAACCAGAACTAGTGGCACAGAAATGGGGACAACGTAAAAATAAGCCCACTATGAACTATGAGAAACTCAGTCGTGCTTTACGGTAAGTTAAGACTTGCCCACGCTGGACCACTTTGTGTTATATCAGCTCTTTTTTATGGTTTAGGTACTCTCTATTCCTTATAATTTTAGGCTTTTGTTTTGTACTTTTTGCAGTTCTGTGATTTCCTTTAGAAATGGACTGAGTAGAATAGTACACAATTTTTAAATTGTGGCTGTGCCATTGATGTCTTACAATGGCATAGTGATACTTGCTCCTATTTCCTAATAATTCCTCTGCCTTTTTCATTCCTGCACTACTAAACGGATGTTTTCAATGAACAAATCCTTTGAATGGTACAATTTTAAGTGCCTCTTATCTTATTACTATACCACTTTAGTGTACGTTTAATCACAGTGGGAATGTTTTGAGGAGAGTCAGAAACAGTATACATTTCAGATACCATGTGTACATATTCCTGTTCTGGTGGAAATAAGAAACAGGATAGAAACAACTGGATCAAGCTCATTGATTTTTTTTTCTTTGAACAGCTGGTCCCTTTGCCACATAAGAAATTGTTTTGAAATCTGTATCTGTGAAGTAGTTTGATATGAGACAAGCATGTTTTTTGGAGGGTTCCCAAATTCCCTTGGGCTCATGGAATTAAGCATCTCTTTAGATCCTGGCCATAATGTGCAAGTTACAATGGAAGGATTGGGTAACTAAGGAAGTCCAAATAGCCCTTCAAATTCTAAAGATTTCCAGCATTTATTATCTGATGCACATTGTTTGAGTGTGGTTTAGCAGTTGAGGTACATGCAGTGCCTTAAAGTGGGTTCCCCCCCCCCATAACGTTGAGGAGCTTAATAAAGTTTACCTTAAATTACCTAACTGTTGCCTTTTATTAACTATAGCGTATACTTCAGTTAAATATTTTATCCCTAAGTGCAACATTTACTGTGTACATAGCCTTTATTTTGTGAACCTCAAGAGCAGACTGTGATGTAGCATATGAGGCTGCTGCGGGAAGGGATAGTTGGTATGAAGCCTCCCCTGTTGCATGAGCTCTTGCTCCATTTATAGAAAACTCACATGGAGTACATATGATTTCTCCTATCAAGCTGCAGCCACCTGTGATGCATCCTACTGTTCCTGAGGGTCCCTCAGCTTTTCAGATGGCAACATGAGCAATGGGAGAGGTCCTGTGAACTCCTTCCATTCACAGTTCATAGGATTCAGTCCAGTGATTAGGAGGGTCTACAGACAGGAATAATTGTTGCTTCCCCATGAGTGAAGGAAGGTATCCTGAAATGGGTTACAAACTCCACAGGTGGGGCTGTGCATATGATCCAGCTCGGGGGCAAACCCCAGTCCTTGCCCTGCCTTACTCTGCATCAGATGAACTTCCACAGCCCTTTGAAAGAAAAAGAAAGACAGTGTCACAGTTCAGTAAGAAAAGGATGAAGAACGACGTGTGGAAGTCCTCGAGCTAGCACAAACATTAAGAAGTCCTCGGGTATGGTGGCCGCCTGCCCTGGTGCCTCTTCAGCGCATACCACCAAGACTCCTCATTAGAGCTGGAAGAGCTCGGCTAAGCACCTGTTTCCCGCAATAGCCACTCCTACAGAAAATAACTTGCTTGCATTGGTTCCCCAGGTTGAGGAAATGGCTGGTGCTTCAACCACTAAAAGAGCCCACCAAGATTCCTCCCCACCCCCCTTGCCAAGGCCTCAGCTGGCCTTCCAGACTTTCATTGCCACCACAGCAGCAGCTTCATAAGAAATACTGATGGAACAAATGGATGACACTTTTGATTCAGGTGTGCCAAATATCAGCCTCCATCTTTGTCAGGCACTATAAGGTGAACACAGGTCTGCAGATGCCGCCTTCGGCAGGAGAATTCTCTAGCAGATGGTCTCCCAGTAATTCCTCTTACACTTTATAAACTTCCCTGCTTTTTAACATTCCATTTCAGAACACCTTCCTCCACCGATGGAGAATGAAATTACTTACTGTGAGGGTTTCTTCTCATCAGTGCAATGGAAGATATTCCTTCCGTCCTGCAAGGAAGGAGGAATTATGGGTGGGAACTTCAAGGGTTCATATATATCTCACAATTACATGGAAATTTGCCTTAACTTGAAGCTTGGCAAGTGTGAATTGGGGCTTGCTGCCTAGCCGGATGTAGACGCAGTGCAAAGATCATTTTCATAGCCCTGTCTGGAGTGAGGGAGGCAGAGTGTATTGCAACCCATTTCAGGATACATTCCATTCCATTGAGGACAAGAAACCCTCATAGTAAGTCCACTGTTTCAATCTCTTAAGCAAAGGCAGTTTGTAATGGCATTCACAGTCCAAATATTTTGATAACTTGAAGATCCTGTTAGGTGAGGTGAAGGGTGCGTTTCAGAACACAAGGGCACTCTCATTTTCTCCATCCAGTTTTATGGATTAAAAACTGGACATTTGTGAAGATATCATTGTGAAGACATCAGTATGGTATAGTGGCAAGAATGTCTTACTAGGAGCTGGAAGGCCCAGATTTGAAGCGCTGCTCTACCGTGGAAGCTTGCTGGGTGACCTTGGCCACTCACACACTCTCAGGTTAACCTCCATCACAGGGTTGTTATGAGGATAAAATGGAGGAAAAGAGGGCGATGTAAGCTGCTTTGGGTCCACACAGGGGAGAAAGGTAGAGTATATGTGAGGTAAATACTCTTGCCTCAGCCAAAGCATTAGTTATTAGACCACAGAGAAAAGCTATATGGCTTTACAGACTTCAAACACATTCAGATATGTCAACACCATGAGAAACCCCAACTGCCATGTAGGTACTGGGGGATATGAGTAAGAAATGAGAACAGCACAGTTCATCTCACGCATTGGACCCCTCGTGCAAGCCACTTGCAAGTTTATCAGCAGAAGGACCATAGTAATGTGACTGTTACCTTGGAGCATTCTGTCTAAAAGATTCTGTGTTGATAATTGGCACTTGCTTTACTAAGGACTTTTTTCTCTTCCCCCCCCCCCTCTCTCTCTCTCTCTTTCTCTCCCTCTCTCAATTAAGGTATTACTATGATGGGGACATGATCTGCAAAGTACAAGGCAAGAGATTTGTATACAAGTTTGTCTGTGACTTGAAGACTCTTATTGGGTATAGTGCGGCAGAGTTAAATCGGTTGGTCACAGAGTGTGAGCAAAAGAAACTGGCAAAGATGCAGCTCCACGGCATTGCACAGCCTGTTACAGCGGTCGCACTGGCCACAGCGTCACTGCAAACTGAAAAGGATAACTGAGCACCAGACCTGGAAAGCTTGGAAGCATGAGGCCTTTCTTGTATACTGAGCAGTTTCTGGTCTTAAAATGGGAGCTACTTCTATTCCTTGGCAATTCACTATGATGCATGGTTTTTCTATGAAGAACTGAGACTCCTATTAATTTGGATCTTTTTCACTTAAAGGCATATATTTCATGTACGTTCAGGGCACTTCACAGTTTCCTCAACATGAAGACAGATCTTTTTGTGGCAAGTAGTCTGGGATTGGTAAGAAACCCCAAAATTGGTTTGTGTTATGTCTCACCCTGCTGATAATTTCCAAGCATTTTAAGAAAGTGAAACATCTACGCAGCATAAACTAGTTAATATACTGAATTTAATTTTCTGCATTTCTTTGTTCTCAAACAGCCAGATGGAATGTAGTATTTCCATATGTAGGGCAGGCTTCTGTTAACCATGCTAGTCATTGCCTAAGCATGCCAAGTTGTTAAAAAATGTACTAAGCTGCTAAGGCAGTTTCTCTGTTCATTAGCAAAAGAAGTGAAATAAAGGCAGCACTGAAGATCACTGCTGAGGAAGAGATCTAACTTTTAAGTCCAACAAGGTCAAAAACCAATTATGAGCATTTTGATATAACGTGATAACATGCACAGATGAGGGAAAGTGCTTAACTATATTGAGAGACATTGCTAAGCATAATGTCTGGCACAAAAAAGGTTTTCCACATTTTTCCTGTTGGGAGATTAAAAACTTGAAATACTGTCTCTCATCCAAAGAATAGGTTTGGTTTTTGTTTCAATCTACCCTGCAGAATATATTAGCTGATGCTGTTTATACTTGCAGCGTAGTAGACTTTGAACTGAAGACTTAAGTTAATCACAGACAGACACCCCTTTCTGTTGAGAAACAAAATGTAAACTGCAGCTAAATTATTAAATGAAGTTTGACTTTCCAAAGGTATATAGACTTCTGTATTAAAATGCAGAAAAGTGCAGTTGTTTTCTTTTAATTGCTTTTGTTTTCAAGCTGTTTTTGGGGGGCTTTGGAAATAAAATAGTGTGTTTTCAGAGTAAATGAGACATAGTTCAATAATTAGATAATTTTTTAATGTGATACCTAGCAAATCCAGAGATGCCAATAATAGTGCTTTGTTTGATTGCTTTTTCTTTGTTAGGAACTGTTAAATTCCACATAAAGCCTAGAAAGCACACTTTTATTTTTGTGATATAAATACTATGTTCTAAATGTGGGCTTTTCCGTGAATCACCATAATGAAAAGAACAAACCTATTGGGATGAATTGTGGCTTCACTTAGCAATCAGTTAAAATGTGGATGTTAAACAGACGAGCTTCATCCTTATGAGTGCTCTAAAGTCCAACAGGGTAATACAGTTATAGGCACTAAATATACAACGTGGCTTAGGGTATGTCAGGCAACATTTACAGTAACATTAAGGAATCTGCCAATTTCCAAGGCTTAGCTATACTTGTTTGTCTTCAGAACATTAAGAAATGTTAAATGTCATATAGGCAATATTAGATTTTACATTTTGGGTGACAATCCTGTGTCCATTAATACAGTTAAGTCCCTTGACTCTGGTAGGTGAAACTTTCTGTATTTAATAGAATGCAGGTTTCCAGTTTAAGCTTCACTAGTTCTCAGTGCTGTTCCTAAAACTGGGTAAGAATTTTTCTGTTCAAGCTTGAAGGATAATTATGATGAGAGATAAGCCTGCTTTAATTGTACAACAAGAATTCTAACTCTTCAATGCATAGCAGGGATATTGGCATAAAGCGAAGGAGTAACTGTGTGCCTAAAAATAAAGAGTTTCAGAATTGTTTATGCAACACTATGGAAAATGAGTAGGTTTGCTGAAAAGAATCATAACTCATATTACTGGTTCAGCTCTTTAAAATGTATTTGAAGTGTTCCAAACATTGACTTTTGTTCTTTGTGAAAGAGGTGGCCTGTTAATATTGAGGCAGTTTAGACTGATCACAAGTACCTGTATAAATGCTGTACTAGGGATGCTCTCAGCTATGCACATAATAGAATAAGCCATATTAGGAAACAATGGCATATGGCCTTTCTTTTATATACATTGGATTTGTCTTCTAAACTTTAGATTTTCATTATTTCCTTTATAAGTTTGCTGCACTTCTTGCAATATTTTTCCCATTTATAGAGTACTAATGTGCTTTCAAAACAGTACATGTCAAGTTTCTTGTGGGGACAATCTGTGACTAATTTGAGATCTTCAGTAAGAGGTGTGGATTATTATATGTTGGTGGCATTGTGTGACTTGTCAGAAGAAAAATATAAACAATATATTCCCAATTTTTTTGTAAGATGGAGGGGTTTTGCATACATTTTTACTC